>NC_090646.1:572214925-573414925 GCF_040937935.1 Hyperolius riggenbachi
GTTTGCGATTTATATGCTTTGTACTTTTTTGGTGAGGATTGGTATGGCTGTAGGGGAGAAAGAGGCCATACTTAGGGGTATATTTAAATCATTTTAAATATACCTCTGAGTTCAGCTCTGCAGGTTGCCACAATTTGTGATCTACGCCATCCCTCCCAGAGCTGCAGATTTGTTGACCACAGGGCTACTTTCGCTGAGGGGCACATGGTATAATGTCACCCTACCAGGGCTGCAGGCTTGCTGACCGCAGAGCTGCATGCACTGAGGGGCACACGGTATGATGTCACCCTCCCAGGGCTGCAGGCTTGTTGTACGTAGGGATGCGTGCACTTAGGGACACACGGTATGATATCACCCTCCTGGAGCTGCAGGCTTGTTGACCGCAGGGCTGCATGCATTAAGGAGCACACGGGATGACGTTACCCCTCCCATGGCTGTAGGCTTGTTGACTGCAGGGTTGCGATCACTGAGGAGCACATGGGACAACGTCACTCCACCAATGGCTGCAGGCTTGTTGTCGGCAGGGCTGCGTGCACTGAGGTGCTTACGGGATGCATATCATGCCCTTCTGTCAATTGCAACAGCACCATGATGAACATGTAGATCGCGGTGCTGGTTTATTAATAGTGTAATTCATGTTTTCGCGAATCACAATTTTCAGCCTGCAGCATTTTTGTTGGGTTTGCGATTTATATGCTTTGTACTTTTTTGGAGAGGATTGGCATGGCCGTAGGGGAGGAGGAGGCCATACTTAGCGGAATATTTAAATCATTTTAAATATACTCCTGAGTTCAGCTCTGCAGATTGCCACAATTTGTAAACTACAACACCCCTCCCAGAACTGCAGACATGTTGACTGCAGGGCTGCTTTCACAAAACGGCACATGGTATGATGACATCCTCCCAGCTCTGCAGGCTTGTTGACCGCAGCCATGCATGAACTGATCGGCACACGGTAGGATTTCACCCTCCCGGGTCTGCAGGCTTGTTGACTGCAAGTCTGCATGCACTGAGAGGCACACGGTATGATGTCACCTTCCAAGGGCTGCAGGCTTGTTGAACGCAGGGATGCGTGCACTTAGGGGCAACATGGTATGATATCACCCTCCCAGAGCTGCAGGCTTGTTGAATGCAGGGCTACATGCTCTAAGGAGCACACGGGATAACGTTACCCCTCCCATGGCTGTAGGCTTGTGGACCGCAGGGCTGCGTTCACGGAGGAGCACATGGGACAACGTCACTCCTCCAATGGCTGCAGGCTTCACTGAGGTGCTTACGGGACGCGTATCATGCCGTTCAGCCAATTGCAACAGCACTATGATGAACATGTAGACCGTGGTGCTGGTTTATTACTAGAGTAATTCAAGTTTTTCCTAATCACAATTGTCAGCCTGCAGAATTTTTGTTTGGTTTGCGATTTTTATCTTTGGTACTTTTTTGGAGAGGATTGGCATGGCTGTAGGGTAGGAGGATGCCATACCTAGGGGTATATTTAAATTATTTTAAATATACCCCTGAGTTCAGCTCTGCAGGTTGCCACATTTTGTGATCTACGTCACCCCTCCCAGAGCTGCAGACTTGTTGACCGCAGCGCTGCTTTCACTGAGGGGCACATGGTATAATGTCATCCTCCCATGTCTGCAGGCTTGTTGACCACAGACCTGCATGCACTGAGGGGCACACGGTATGATGTCACCCTCCCAGGGCTGCAGGCTTGTTGGCCGCAGAGCTGCATGCACTGAGGGGCACACGGTATGATGTCACCCTCCCAGGGCTGCAGGCTTGTTGTACGTAGGGATGCGTGCACTTATGGGCACACGGTATGATATCACCCTACTGGAGCTGCAGGCTTGTTGACCGCAAGGCTGCATGCATTAAGGAGCACAAAGGATGACTTTACCCCTCCCATGGCTGTAGGCTTGTGGACCGCAGGGCTGCGTTCACTGAGGAGCACATGGGACATCGTCACTCCTCCAATGGCTGCAGGCTTGTTGACAGCAGGGCTGCATGCACTGAGGTGCTTACGGGACGCGTATCATGCCGTTCAGCCAATTGCAACAGCACCATGATGAACATGTAGACCGTGGTGCTGGTTTATTATTAGAGTAATTCATGTTTTTCCTAATCACAATTGTCAGCCTGCAGAATTTTTGTTTGGTTTGCGATTTTTATCCTTTGTACTTTTTTGGAGAGGATTGGCATGGCTGTAGGGGAGGAGGAGGCCATACTTAGGGGTATATTTAAATCATTTTAAATATACCCCTGAGTTCAGCTCTGCAGGTTGCCACAATTTGTGATCTACGTCACCCCTCCCAGAGCTGCAGACTTGTTGACCGCATCGCTGCTTTCACTGAGGGGCACATGGTATGATGTCATCCTCCCATGTCTGCAGGCTTGTTGACCACAGGCCTGCATGAACTGAGGGGCACACGGTATGATGTCACCCTCCCAGGGCTGCAGGCGTGTTGACCGCAGAGCTGCGTGCACTGAGGGGCACACGGTATGATGTCACCCTCCCAGGGCGGCAGGCTTGTTGTACGTAGGGATGCATGCACTTAGGGGCACACGGTATGATATCACCCTACTGGAGCTGCAGGCTTGTTGACCGCAGGGCTGCATGCATTAAAGAGCACAAAGGATGACTTTACCCATCCCATGGCTGTAGGCTTGTGGACCACAGGGCTGCGTTCACTGAGGAGCACATGGGACATCGTCACTCCTCCAATGGCTGCAGGCTTGTTGACAGCAGGGCTGCATGCACTGAGGTGCTTACGGGACGCGTATCATGCTGTTCAGCCAATTGCAACAGCACCATGATGAACATGTAGACCGTGGTGCTGGTTTATTACTAGAGTAATTCATGTTTTCCTAATCACAATTGTCAGCCTGCAGAATTTTTGTTTGGTTTGCGATTTTTATCCTTTGTACTTTTTTGGAGAGGATTGGCAAAGCTGTAGGGGAGGAGGAGATACCCCTGAGTTCAGCTCTGCAGGTTGCCACAATTTTTGATCTACGTCAACCCTCCCAGAGCTGCAGACTTGTTGACCGCAACGCTGCTTTCACTGAGGGGCACATGGTATTATGTCATCCTCCCATGTCTGCAGGCTTGTTGACCACAGGCCTGCATGAACTGAGGGGCACACGGTATGATGTCACCCTCCCAGGGCTGCAGGCTTGTTGTACGTAGGGATGCGTGCACTTAGGGGCACACGGTATGATATCACCCTACTGGAGCTGCAGGCTTGTTGACCGCAGGGCTGCATGCATTAAGGAGCACACGGGATAACGTTACCCCTCCCATGCCTGTAGGCTTGTGGACCGCAGGGCTGCGTTCACTGAGGAGCACATGGGACAACGTCACTCCTCCAATTGCTGCAGGCTTGTTGACAGCAGGGCTGCATGCACTGAGGTGCTTACGGGACGCATATCATGCCGTTCAGCCAATTGCAACAGCACCATGATGAACATGTAGACCGTGGTGCTGGATTATTACTAGAGTACTTCATGTTTGCCCTAATCACAATTGTCAGCCTGCAGAATTTTTGTTTGGTTTGCGATTTTTTTATGATAACATCCTCCCAGTGCTGAAGGCTTGTTGACAGTAGTGCTGCATTCACTAAGGGGCACACGGTATGATGTTAACCACAGAGCTGCATGCACTGAGGGTCACAAAGGATGCCGTTACACCTCCCAGGGCTGCAGGCACGTTGACCGCAGGGCTGCATGCACTGACGAGCACATGGTATGATATCATCCTCCCAGGTCGGCAGGCTTGTTGACCGCAGGCCTGCATGATATGATGGGAACACGCTATGATGTCACTCTCCCAGGGCTGCAGGCTTGTTGACCGCAGGGCTGTGTCCACTGAGGGGCACACGGTATGATGTTGACCGCATTTCTGCTTGCACTAAGAGGCACATAAAATCATGTTACTCCTCATAGGGCTGCAGGCTTTTTGACCGCAGGGCTGCATGCACTGAGAGGCACACGGTATGATGTCACCTTCCAAGGGCTGCAGTCTTGTGAACGCAGGGATGCGTGCACTTAGGGTGCACATAGTATGATATCACACTCCCAGAGCTGCAGGCTTGTTGAACGCAGGGCTGCATGCTCTAAGGAACACACGGGATAACGTTACCCCTTCCATGGCTGTAGGCTTGTGGACCGCAGGGCTGCGTTCACTGAGGAGCACATGGGACAATGTCACTCCTCCAATTGCTGCAGGCTTGTTGACAGCAGGGCTGCATACACTGAGGTGCTTACGGGACGCATATCATGCCGTTCAGCCAATTGCAACAGCACCATGATGAACATGTATACCGTGGTGCTGGATTATTACTAGAGTAATTCAAGTTTTCCCTAATCACAATTGTCAGCCTGCAGAATTTTTGTTTGGTTTGCGATTTTTATCCTTTGTACTTTTTTGGAGAGGATTGGCATGGCTGTAGGGGAGGAGGAGGCCCTACTTAGGGGTATATTTAAATAATTTTAAATATACCCCTGAGTTCAGCTCTGCAGGTTGCCACAATATGTGATCTACATCACCCCTCCCAGAGCTGCAGACTTGTTGACCGCAGCGCTGCTTTCACTGAGGGGCACATGGTATGATGTCATCCTCCCATGTCTGCAGGCTTGTTGACCACAGGCCTGCATGAACTGAGGGGCACACGCTATGATGTCACCCTCCCAGGGCTGCAGGCTTGTTGACTGCAGAGCTGCATGCACTAAGGGGCACACGGTATGATGTCACTCTCCCAGGGCTGCAGGCATGTTGTATGTAAGGATGAGTGCACTTAGGGGCACACGGTATGATATCACCCTACTGGAGCTGCAGGCTTGTTGACCGCAGGGCTGCATGCATTAAGGAGCACACGGGATAACGTTACCCCTCCCATGGCTGTAGGCTTGTGGACCGCAGGGCTGCGTTCACTGAGGAGCACATGGGACAACGTCACTCCTCCAATTTCTGCAGGCTTGTTGACAGCAGGGCTATATGCACTGAGGTGCTTACGGGACGCATATCATGCCGTTTAGCCAATTGCAACAGCACCATGATGAACATGTAGACCGTGGTGCTGGTTTATTACTAGAGTAATTCATGTTTTCCCTAATCACAATTATCAGCCTGCAGCATTTTTGTTTGGTTTGCGATTTTTATCCTTTGTACTTTTTTGGAGAGGATTGGCATGGCTGTAGGGGAGGAGGAGGCCCTACATAGGGGTATATTCAAATCATTTTAAATATACCCCTGAGTTCAGCTCTGCAGGTTGCCACAATTTGTGATCTACGTCCTCCCTCCCAGAGCTGCAGACTTGTTGACGGCAGCGCTGCTTTCACTGAGGGGCACATGGTATGATGTCATCCTCCCATGTCTGCAGGCTTGTTGACCACAGGCCTGCATGAACTGAGGGGCACACGGTATGATGTCACCCTCCCAGGGCTGCAGGCTTGTTGTACATAGAGATGCGTGCACTTAGGGGCACACGGTATGATATCACCCTACTGGAGCTGCAGGCTTGTTGACCACAGGGCTGCACGCATTAAAGGGATACTGTAGGGGGGTCGGGGAAAAATGAGTTGAAGTTACCCGGGGCTTCTAATGGACCCCCACAGACATCCTGTGCCCGCACAGCCAGTCCCCAATGCTCTGGCCCCGCCTCTATTTTACTTCTGAAATTGTAGACTTTAAAGTCTGAAAACCATTTTGCCTGCGTTGCCGTGTTCTCACTCCCGCTGATGGCACCAGGAGCGTACTGCGCATGCCCAGTATGGTCTGTGCCTGCGCTGTGCACTCCTGGTGACATCAGGGAAAGTGAGGACACGGCAACGCAGATGCAGTGATTTTCAGACTTTAAAGTCTGAAATTCCAGAAGTGAACCGGAGGCGGGGCCGGTCCATCGGTGAGTGGCTGCGCGGGCACAGGATGCCTGCGGGGGACCATTAGAAGCCCCAGGTAACTTCAACTCATTTTCCCCCGACCCCCCTACAGTATCCCTTTAAGGAGCACAAAGGATGACTTTACCCCTCCCATGGCTGTAGGCTTGTTGACCGCAGGGCTGCGTTCACTAAAGAGCACATGGGACAACGTCACTCCCCCAATGGCTGCAGGCTTGTTGACAGCAGGGCTGCATGCACTGAGGTGCTTACGGGACGCATAACATGCCGTTCAGCCAATTGCAACAGCACCATGATGAACATGTAGACCGTGGTGCTGGTTTATTACTAGAGTAATTCATATTTTCCCTAATCACAATTGTCAGCCTGCAGAATTTTTGTTTGGTTTGCGATTTTTTTATGATAACATCCTCCCAGTGCTGAAGGCTTGTTGACAGTAGTGCTGCATTCACTAAGGGGCACACGGTATGATGTCAACCACAGAGCTGCATGCACTGAGGGTCACAAAGGATGCTGCTACACCTCCCAGGGCTGCAGGCACGTTGACCGCAGGGCTGCATGCACTGAGGAGCACATGGTATGATGTCATCCTCCCAGGTCGGCAGACTTGTTGACCGCAGGCCTGCATGATATGATGGGAACACGGTATGATGTCACCCTCCCAGGGCTGCAGGCTTGTAGACCGCAGGGCTGCGTCCACTGAGGGGCACACGGTATGATGTTGACCGCATTTCTGCATGCACTGAGAGGCACAAAAAATCATGTTACTCCTCACAGGGCTGCAGGCTTTTTAACCGCAGGGCTGCATGCACTGTGAGGCACACGGTATGATGTCACCTTCCAAGGGCTGCAGGCTTGTTGAACGCAGGGATGCGTGCACTTAGGGGCACATGGTATGATATCACCCTCCCAGAGCTGCAGGCTTGTTGAACGCAGGGCTGCATGCTCTAAGGAGCACACGGATAACGTTACCCCTCCCATGGCTGTAGGCTTGTGGACCGCAGGGCTGCGTTCACGGAGGAGCACAAGGGACAACGTCACTCCTCCAATGGCTGCAGGCTTCACTGAGGTGCTTACGTGACGCGTATCATGCCGTTCAGCCAATTGCAACAGCATCATGATGAACATGTAGACCGTGGTGCTGGTTTATTACTAGAGTAATTTATGTTTTTCCTAATCACAATTGTCAGCCTGCAGAATTTTTGTTTGGTTTGCGATTTTTATCTTTTGTACTTTTTTGGAGAGGATTGGCATGGCTGTAGGGGAGGAGGAGATACCCCTGAGTTTAGCTCTGCAGGTTGCCACAATTTGTGATCTACGTCACCCCTCCCAGTGCTGCAGACTTGTTGACCACAGCGCTGCTTTCACTGAGGGGCACATGGTATTATGTCATCCTCCCATGTCTGCAGGCTTGTTGACCACAGGCCTGCATGATCTGAGGGGCACATGGTATGATGTCATACTCCCATGTCTGCAGGCTTCTTGACCACAGGCCTGCATGAACTGAGGGGCACACGGTATGATGCCACCCTCCCAGGGCTGCAGGCTTGTTGACCACAGAGCTGCATGCACTGAGGGGCACACGGTATGATGTCACCCTCCCAGGGCTGCAGGCTTGTTTTACGTAGGGATGCGTGCACTTAGGGGCACACGGTATGATATCACCCTACTGGAGCTGCAGGCTTGTTGACCGCAGGGCTGCATGCATTAAGGAGCACAAAGGATGACTTTACCCCTCCCATGGCTGTAGGCTTGTGGACCGCAGGGCTGCGTTCACTGAGGAGCACATGGGACATCGTCACTCCTCCAATGGCTGCAGGCTTGTTGACAGCAGGGCTGCATGCACTGAGGTGCTTACGGGACGCGTATCATGCCGTTCAGCCAATTACAACAGCACCATGATGAACATGTAGACCGTGGTGCTGGTTTATTACTAGAGTAATTCATGTTTTTCCTAATCACAATTGTCAGCCTGCAGAATTTTTGTTTGGTTTGCGATTTTTATCCTTTGTACTTTTTTGGAGAGGATTGGCATGGCTGTAGGGGAGGAGGAGATACCCCTGAGTTTAGCTCTGCAGGTTGCCACAATTTGTGATCTACGTCACCCCTCCCAGTGCTGCAGACTTGTTGACCACAGCGCTGCTTTCACTGAGGGGCACATGGTATTATGTCATCCTCCCATGTCTGCAGGCTTGTTGACCACAGGCCTGCATGAACTGAGGGGCACACGGTATGATGTCACCCTCCCAGGGCTGCAGGCTTGTTGTACGTAGGGATGCGTGCACTTAGGGGCACACGGTATGATATCACCCTACTGGAGGTGCAGGCTTGTTGACCGCAGGGCTGCATGCATTAGGGAGCACACGGGATAACATTACCCCTCCCATGGCTGTAGGCTTGTGGACTGCAGGGCTGCGTTCACAGAGGAGCACATGGGACAACGTCACTCCTCCAATGGCTGCAGGCTTCACTGAGGTGCTTACGTGACGCGTATCATGCCGTTCAGCCAATTGCAACAGCACCATGATGAACATGTAGACCGTGGTGCTGGTTTATTACTAGAGTAATTCATGTTTTTCCTAATCACAATTGTCAGCCTGCAGAATTTTTGTTTGGTTTGCGATTTTTATCCTTTGTACTTTTTTGGAGAGGATTGGCATGGCTTTAGGGGAGGAGGAGGCCATACTTAGGGGTATATTTAAATCATTTTAAATATACCCCTGAGTTCAGTTCTGCAGGTTGCCACAATTTGTGATCTACGTCACCCCTCCCAGAGCTGCAGACTTGTTGACCGCAGGGCTGCTTTCACTGAGGGGCACATGGTATGATGTCATCCTCCCAGGTCTGCCGGCTTGTTGACCACAGGCCTGCATGATCTGAGGGGCACATGGTATGATGTCATACTCCCATGTCTGCAGGCTTCTTGACCACAGGCCTGCATGAACTGAGGGGCACACGGTATGATAACATCCTCCCAGTGCTGAAGAGTTGTTGACTGCAGGGCTGCGTTCACTGAGGAGCACACTTTATGATTTCACCCTCCCAGGACTGCTGGCTTGTTGACCACAAGGCTGGAAGAACTGAGAAGCACACGGTATGATTTCACCCTCCCAGGGCTGCAGGCTTGTTGACAGTAGTGCTGCATTCACTAAGGGGCACACGGTATGATGTTAACCACAGAGCTGCATGCACTGAGGGTCACAAAGGATGCCGTTACACCTCCCCGGGCTGCAGGCACGTTCACCGCAGGGCTGCGTGCACTGAGGAGCACATGGTATGATGTCATCATCCCAGGTCGGCAGGCTTGTTGACCGCAGGCCTGCATGATATGATGGGAACACGGTATGATGTCACCCTCCCAGGGCTGCAGGCTTGTTGACCGCAGGGCTGCGTCCACTGAGGGGCACACGGTATGATGTTGACCACATTTCTGCATGCACTGAGAGGCACAAAAAATGATGTTACTCCTCCCAGGGCTGCAGGCTTTTTGACCACAGGGCTGCATGATATGATGGGAACACGGTATGATGTCACCCTCCCAGGGCTGCAGGCTTGTTGACCGCAGGGCTGCGTCCACTGAGGGGCACACGGTATGATGTTGACCACATTTCTGCATGCACTGAGAGGCACAAAAAATGATGTTACTCCTCCCAGGGCTGCAGGCTTTTTGACCACAGGGCTGCATGCACTGAGAGGCACACGGTATGATGTCACCTTTCAAGGGCTGCAGGCTTGTTGAACGCAGGGATGCATGCACTTAGGGGCACATGGTATGATATCACCCTCCCAGAGCTGCAGGCTTGTTGAACGCAGGGCTGCATGCTCTAGGGAGCACACGGGTAACGTTACCCCTCCCATGGCTGTAGGCTTGTGGACCGCAGGGCTGCGTTCATGGAGGAGCACATGGGACAACGTCACTCCTCCAATGGCTGCAGGCTTCACTGAGGTGCTTACGGGACGCGTATCATGCCGTTTAGCCAATTGCAACAGCACCATGATGAACATGTAGACCGTGGTGCTGGTTTATTACTAGAGTAATTCATGTTTTTCCTAATCACAATTGTCAGCCTGCATAATTTTTGTTTGGTTTGCGATTTTTATCCTTTGTACTTTTTTGGAGAGGATTGGCATGGCTGTAGGGGAGGAGGAGGCCATACTTAGGGGTATATTTAAATCATTTTAAATATACCCCTGAGTTCAGCTCTGCAGGTTGCCACAATTTGTGATCTACGTCACCACTCCCAGAGCTGCAGACTTGTTGACCGCAGCGCTGCTTTCACTGAGGGGCACATGGTATGATGTCATCCTCCCATGTCTGCAGGCTTGTTGACCACAGGCCTGCATGAACTGAGGGGCACACGGTATGATGTCACCCTCCCAGGGCTGCAGGCTTGTTGACCACAGAGCTGCATGCACTGAGGGGCACACGGTATGATGTCACCCTCCCAGGGCTGCAGGCTTGTTGTACGTAGGGATGCGTGCACTTAGGGGCACACGGTATGATATCACCCTACTGGAGCTGCAGGCTTGTTGACCGCAGGGCTGCATGCATTAAGGAGCACAAAGGATGACTTTACCCCTCCCATGGCTGTAGGCTTGTGGACCGCAGGGCTGCGTTCACTGAGGAGCACATGGGACATCGTCACTCCTCCAATGGCTGCAGGCTTGTTGACAGCAGGGCTGCATGCACTGAGGTGCTTACGGGACGCGTATCATGCCGATCAGCCAATTGGAACAGCACCATGATGAACATGTAGACCGTGGTGCTGGTTTATTACTAGAGTAATTCATGTTTTCCCTAATCACAATTGTCAGCCTGCAGAATTTTTGTTTGGTTTGCGATTTTTATCCTTTGTACTTTTTTGGAGAGGATTGGCAAAGCTGTAGGGGAGGAGGAGATACCCCTGAGTTTAGCTCTGCAGGTTGCCACAATTTGTGATCTACGTCACCCCTCCCAGTGCTGCAGACTTGTTGACCACAGCGCTGCTTTCACTGAGGGGCACATGGTATTATGTCATCCTCCCATGTCTGCAGGCTTGTTGACCACAGGCCTGCATGATCTGAGGGGCACATGGTATGATGTCATACTCCCATGTCTGCAGGCTTCTTGACCACAGGCCTGCATGAACTGAGGGGCACACGGTATGATGTCACCCTCCCAGGGCTGCAGGCTTGTTGACCACAGAGCTGCATGCACTGAGGGGCACACGGTATGATGTCACCCTCCCAGGGCTGCAGGCTTGTTTTACGTAGGGATGCGTGCACTTAGGGGCACACGGTATGATATCACCCTACTGGAGCTGCAGGCTTGTTGACCGCAGGGCTGCATGCATTAAGGAGCACAAAGGATGACTTTACCCCTCCCATGGCTGTAGGCTTGTGGACCGCAGGGCTGCGTTCACTGAGGAGCACATGGGACATCGTCACTCCTCCAATGGCTGCAGGCTTGTTGACAGCAGGGCTGCATGCACTGAGGTGCTAACGGGACGCGTATCATGCCGTTCAGCCAATTGCAACAGCACCATAATGAACATGTAGACCGTGGTGCTGGTTTATTACTAGAGTAATTCATGTTTTTCCTAATCACAATTGTCAGCCTGCAGAATTTTTGTTTGGTTTGCGATTTTTATCCTTTGTACTTTTTTGGAGAGGATTGGCATGGCTGTAGGGGAGGAGGAGATACCCCTGAGTTTAGCTCTGCAGGTTGCCACAATTTGTGATCTACGTCACCCCTCCCAGTGCTGCAGACTTGTTGACCACAGCGCTGCTTTCACTGAGGGGCACATGGTATTATGTCATCCTCCCATGTCTGCAGGCTTGTTGACCACAGGCCTGCATGAACTGAGGGGCACACGGTATGATGTCACCCTCCCAGGGCTGCAGGCTTGTTGTACGTAGGGATGCGTGCACTTAGGGGCACACGGTATGATATCACCCTACTGGAGGTGCAGGCTTGTTGACCGCAGGGCTGCATGCATTAAGGAGCACACGGGATAACATTACCCCTCCCATGGCTGTAGGCTTGTGGACTGCAGGGCTGCGTTCACAGAGGAGCACATGGGACAACGTCACTCCTCCAATGGCTGCAGGCTTCACTGAGGTGCTTACGTGACGCGTATCATGCCGTTCAGCCAATTGCAACAGCACCATGATGAACATGTAGACCGTGGTGCTGGTTTATTACTAGAGTAATTCATGTTTTTCCTAATCACAATTGTCAGCCTGCATAATTTTTGTTTGGTTTGCGATGTTTATCCTTTGTACTTTTTTGGAGAGGATTGGCATGGCTTTAGGGGAGGAGGAGGCCATACTTAGGGGTATATTTAAATCATTTTAAATATACCCCTGAGTTCAGTTCTGCAGGTTGCCACAATTTGTGATCTACGTCACCCCTCCCAGAGCTGCAGACTTGTTGACCGCAGCGCTGCTTTCACTGAGGGGCACATGGTATGATGTCATCCTCCCAGGTCTGCCGGCTTGTTGACCACAGGCCTGCATGATCTGAGGGGCACATGGTATGATGTCATACTCCCATGTCTGCAGGCTTCTTGACCACAGGCCTGCATGAACTGAGGGGCACACGGTATGATAACATCCTCCCAGTGCTGAAGAGTTGTTGACTGCAGGGCTGCGTTCACTGAGGAGCACACTTTATGATTTCACCCTCCCAGGACTGCTGGCTTGTTGACCACAAGGCTGGAAGAACTGAGAAGCACACGGTATGATTTCACCCTCCCAGGGCTGCAGGCTTGTTGACAGTAGTGCTGCATTCACTAAGGGGCACACGGTATGATGTTAACCACAGAGCTGCATGCACTGAGGGTCACAAAGGATGCCGTTACACCTCCCCGGGCTGCAGGCACGTTCACCGCAGGGCTGCGTGCACTGAGGAGCACATGGTATGATGTCATCATCCCAGGTCGGCAGGCTTGTTGACCGCAGGCCTGCATGATATGATGGGAACACGGTATGATGTCACCCTCCCAGGGCTGCAGGCTTGTTGACCGCAGGGCTGCGTCCACTGAGGGGCACACGGTATGATGTTGACCACATTTCTGCATGCACTGAGAGGCACAAAAAATGATGTTACTCCTCCCAGGGCTGCAGGCTTTTTGACCACAGGGCTGCATGCACTTAGGGGCACATGGTATGATATCACCCTCCCAGAGCTGCAGGCTTGTTGAACGCAGGGCTGCATGCTCTAGGGAGCACACGGGTAACGTTACCCCTCCCATGGCTGTAGGCTTGTGGACCGCAGGGCTGCGTTCATGGAGGAGCACATGGGACAACGTCACTCCTCCAATGGCTGCAGGCTTCACTGAGGTGCTTACGTGACGCGTATCATGCCGTTCAGCCAATTGCAACAGCACCATGATGAACATGTAGACCGTGGTGCTGGTTTATTACTAGAGTAATTTATGTTTTTCCTAATCACAATTGTCAGCCTGCAGAATTTTTGTTTGGTTTGCGATTTTTATCCTTTGTACTTTTTTGGAGAGGATTGGCATGGCTTTAGGGGAGGAGGAGGCCATACTTAGGGGTATATTTAAATCATTTTAAATATACCCCTGAGTTCAGTTCTGCAGGTTGCCACAATTTGTGATCTACGTCACCCCTCCCAGAGCTGCAGACTTGTTGACCGCAGGGCTGCTTTCACTGAGGGGCACATGGTATGATGTCATCCTCCCAGGTCTGCAGGCTTGTTGACCACAGGCCTGCATGATCTGAGGGGCACATGGTATGATGTCATACTCCCATGTCTGCAGGCTTCTTGACCACAGGCCTGCATGAACTGAGGGGCACACGGTATGATAACATCCTCCCAGTGCTGAAGAGTTGTTGACTGCAGGGCTGCGTTCACTGAGGAGCACACTTTATGATTTCACCCTCCCAGGACTGCTGGCTTGTTGACCACAAGGCTGGAAGAACTGAGAAGCACACGGTATGATTTCACCCTCCCAGGGCTGCAGGCTTGTTGACAGTAGTGCTGCATTCACTAAGGGGCACACGGTATGATGTTAACCACAGAGCTGCATGCACTGAGGGTCACAAAGGATGCCGTTACACCTCCCCGGGCTGCAGGCACGTTCACCGCAGGGCTGCGTGCACTGAGGAGCACATGGTATGATGTCATCATCCCAGGTCGGCAGGCTTGTTGACCGCAGGCCTGCATGATATGATGGGAACACGGTATGATGTCACCCTCCCAGGGCTGCAGGCTTGTTGACCGCAGGGCTGCGTCCACTGAGGGGCACACTGTATGATGTTGACCACATTTCTGCATGCACTGAGAGGCACAAAAAATGATGTTACTCCTCCCAGGGCTGCAGGCTTTTTGACCACAGGGCTGCATGATATGATGGGAACACGGTATGATGTCACCCTCCCAGGGCTGCAGGCTTGTTGACCGCAGGGCTGCGTCCACTGAGGGGCACACGGTATGATGTTGACCACATTTCTGCATGCACTGAGAGGCACAAAAAATGATGTTACTCCTCCCAGGGCTGCAGGCTTTTTGACCACAGGGCTGCATGCACTGAGAGGCACACGGTATGATGTTACCTTTCAAGGGCTGCAGGCTTGTTGAACGCAGGGATGCATGCACTTAGGGGCACATGGTATGATATCACCCTCCCAGAGCTGCAGGCTTGTTGAACGCAGGGCTGCATGCTCTAGGGAGCACACGGGTAACGTTACCCCTCCCATGGCTGTAGGCTTGTGGACCGCAGGGCTGCGTTCATGGAGGAGCACATGGGACAACGTCACTCCTCCAATGGCTGCAGGCTTCACTGAGGTGCTTACGGGACGCGTATCATGCCGTTTAGCCAATTGCAACAGCACCATGATGAACATGTAGACCGTGGTGCTGGTTTTTACTAGAGTAATTCATGTTTTTCCTAATCACAATTGTCAGCCTGCATAATTTTTGTTTGGTTTGCGATTTTTATCCTTTGTACTTTTTTGGAGAGGATTGGCATGGCTGTAGGGGAGGAGGAGGCCATACTTAGGGGTATATTTAAATCATTTTAAATATACCCCTGAGTTCAGCTCTGCAGGTTGCCACAATTTGTGATCTACGTCACCACTCCCAGAGCTGCAGACTTGTTGACCGCAGCGCTGCTTTCACTGAGGGGCACATGGTATGATGTCATCCTCCCATGTCTGCAGGCTTGTTGACCACAGGCCTGCATGAACTGAGGGGCACACGGTATGATGTCACCCTCCCAGGGCTGCAGGCTTGTTGACCACAGAGCTGCATGCACTGAGGGGCACACGGTATGATGTCACCCTCCCAGGGCTGCAGGCTTGTTGTACGTAGGGATGCGTGCACTTAGGGGCACACGGTATGATATCACCCTACTGGAGCTGCAGGCTTGTTGACCGCAGGGCTGCATGCATTAAGGAGCACAAAGGATGACTTTACCCCTCCCATGGCTGTAGGCTTGTGGACCGCAGGGCTGCGTTCACTGAGGAGCACATGGGACATCGTCACTCCTCCAATGGCTGCAGGCTTGTTGACAGCAGGGCTGCATGCACTGAGGTGCTTACGGGACGCGTATCATGCCGATCAGCCAATTGGAACAGCACCATGATGAACATGTAGACCGTGGTGCTGGTTTATTACTAGAGTAATTCATGTTTTCCCTAATCACAATTGTCAGCCTGCAGAATTTTTGTTTGGTTTGCGATTTTTATCCTTTGTACTTTTTTGGAGAGGATTGGCATGGCTGTAGGGGAGGAGGAGATACCCCTGAGTTTAGCTCTGCAGGTTGCCACAATTTGTGATCTACGTCACCCCTCCAAGTGCTGCAGACTTGTTGACCACAGCGCTGCTTTCACTGAGGGGCACATGGTATTATGTCATCCTCCCATGTCTGCAGGCTTGTTGACCACAGGCCTGCATGAACTGAGGGGCACACGGTATGATGTCACCCTCCCAGGGCTGCAGGCTTGTTGTACGTAGGGATGCGTGCACTTAGGGGCACACGGTATGATATCAGCCTACTGGAGGTGCAGGCTTGTTGACCGCAGGGCTGCATGCATTAAGGAGCACACGGGATAACATTACCCCTCCCATGGCTGTAGGCTTGTGGACCGCAGGGCTGCGTTCACTGAGGAGCACATGGGACAACGTCACTCCTCCAATTGCTGCAGGCTTGTTGACAGCAGGGCTGCATGCACTGAGGTGCTTACGGGACGCATATCATGCCGTTCAGCCAATTGCAACAGCACCATGATGAACATGTAGACCGTGGTGCTGGATTATTACTAGAGTAATTCATGTTTTCCCTAATCACAATTGTCAGCCTGCAGAATTTTTGTTTGGTTTGCGATTTTTTTTATGATAACATCCTCCCAGTGCTGAAGGCTTGTTGACAGTAGTGCTGCATTCACTAAGGGGCACATGGTATGATGTTAACCACAGAGCTGCATGCACTGAGGGTCACAAAAGATGCCGTTACACCTCCCAGGGCTGCAGGCACGTTGACCGCAGGGCTGCATGCACTGACGAGCACATGGTATGATATCATCCTCCCAGATCGGCAGGCTTGTTGACCGCAGGCCTGCATGATATGATGGGAACACGCTATGATGTCAATCTCCCAGGGCTGCAGGCTTGTTGACCGCAGGGCTGCGTCCACTGAGGGGCACACGGTATGATGTTGACCGCATTTCTGCTTGCACTGAGAGGCACAAAAAATGTTACTCCTCATAGGGCTGCAGGCTTTTTGACCGCAGGGCTGCATGCACTGAGAGGCACACGGTATGATGTCACCTTCCAAGGGCTGCAGTCTTGTTGAACGCAGAGATGCGTGCACTTAGGGGCACATGGTATGATATCACACTCCCAGAGCTGCAGGCTTGTTGACCGCAGGGCTGCATGCTCTAAGGAACACACGGGATAACGTTACCCCTCCCATGGCTGTAGGCTTGTGGACCGCAGGGCTGCGTTCACGGAGGAGCACATGGGACAACGTCACTCCTCCAATGGCTGCAGGCTTCACTGAGGTGCTTACGGGACGCGTATTAAGCCATTCAGCCAATTGCAACAGCACCATGATGAACATGTAGACCGTGGTGCTGGTTTATTACTAGAGTAATTCATGTTTTTCCTAATCACAATTGTCAGCCTGCAGAATTTTTGTTTGGTTTGCGATTTTTATCCTTTGTACTTTTTGGGAGAGGATTGGCATGGCTGTAGGGGAGGAGGAGATACCCCTGAGTTCAGCTCTGCAGGTTGCCACAATTTGTGATCTACGTCACCCCTCCCAGAGCTGCAGACTTGTTGACCGCAGCGCTGCTTTCACTGAGGGGCACATGGTATGATGTCATCCTCCCATGTCTGCAGGCTTGTTGACCACAGGCCTGCATGAACTGAGGGGCACACGGTATGATGTCACCCTCCCAGGGCTGCAGGCTTGTTGTACGTAGGGATGCGTGCACTTAGGGGCACACGGTATGATATCACCCTACTGGAGCTGCAGGCTTGTTGACCACAGGGCTGCATGCATTAAGGAGCACACGGGATAACGTTACCCCTCCCATGGCTGTAGGCTTGTGGACCGCAGGGCTGCGTTCACTGAGGAGCACATGGGACAACGTCACTCCTCCAATTGCTGCAGGCTTCACTGAGGTGCTTACGGGACGCGTATCATGCCGTTCAGCCAAATGCAACAGTACCATGATGAACATGTAGACCGTGGTTCTGGTTTATTACTAGAGTAATTCATGTTTTTCCTAATCACAATTGTCAGCCTGCAGAATTTTTGTTTGGTTTGCGATTTTTATCTTTTGTACTTTTTTGGAGAGGATTGGCATGGCTGTAGGGGAGGAGAAAGCCATACTTAGGGGTATATTTAAATCATTTTAAATATACCCCTGAGTTCAGCTCTGCAGGTTGCCACAATTTGTGATCTACGTCACCCCTCCCAAAGCTGCAGACTTATTGACCGCAGGGCTGCTTTCACTGAGGGGCACATGGTATGATGTCATCCTTCCAGGTCTGCAGGCTTGTTGACCACAGGCCTGCATGAACTGAGGGGCACATGGTATGATGTCATCCTCCCATGTCTGCAGGCTTCTTGACCACAGGCCTGCATGAACTGAGGGGCACACGGTATGATGTCACCCTCCCAGGGCTGCAGGCTTGCTGACCGCAGAACTGCATGCACTGAGGGGCACACGGTATGATGTCACCCTCCAAGGGCTGCAGGCTTGTTGTACGTAGCGATGCGTGCACTTAGGGGCACATGGTATGATATCACCCTACTGGAGCTGCAGGCTTGTTGACCACAGAGCTGCATGCATTAAGGAGCACCAGGGATGACTACCCCTCCCATGGCTGTAGGCTTGTGGACCGCAGGGCTGCGTTCACTGAGGAGCACATGGGACAACGTCACTCCTCCAATGGCTGCAGGCATGTTGACAGCAGGGCTGCGTGCACTGAAGTGCTTACGGGATGCGTATCATGCCGTTCTGCCAATTGCAACAGCACCATGATGAACATGTAGATCACGGTGCTGGTTTATTAATAGTGTAATTCATGTTTTCCCGAATCACAATTGTGAGCCTGCAGCATTTTTGTTTGTTTTGCGATTTTTATGCTTTGTATGCACATGGTATGATGTCATCCTCCCAGGTCTGCAGGCTTGCTGACCACAGGCCTGCATGCACTGAGGAGAACACGGTATGATGTCACCCTCCCAGGGCTGCAGGCTTGCTGACCGCAGAGCTGCATGCACTGAGGGGCACACGGGATGATGTCACCCTTCCAGGGCTGCAGGCTTGTTGTACGTAAGGATGCGTGCACTTAGGGGCACACGGTATGATATCACCCTACTGGAGCTGCAGGCTTGTTGACCGCAGAGCTGCATGCATTAAGGAGCACAAGGGATGACGTTACCCCTCCCATGGCTGTAGGTTTGTGGACCGCAGGGCTGCGTTCACTGAGGAGCACATGGGACAACGTCACTCCTCCAATGGCTGCAGGCATGTTGACAGCAGGGCTGCGTGCACTGAAGTGCTTACGAGATGCGTATCATGCCGTTCTGCCAATTGCAACAGCACCATGATGAACATGTAGATCACGGTGCTGGTTTATTAATAGTGTAATTCATGTTTTCCCGAATCACAATTGTGAGCCTGCAGCATTTTTGTTTGTTTTGCGATTTTTATGCTTTGTACTTTATTGGCGAGGATTGGTATGGCTGTAGGGGAGGAGGAGGCCATACTTAGGGGTATATTTAAAACAGCGGGGATTTCTTCGTGTTTACATGTAGCCTGCGAGCCGCAATCGGAGGCTTGCAGGCTGTTGCACGTAGACACCCTCCGTGAACTGACATGGAAAGGCCGCTCCGGCCGTTTCCATGGGAAACCACTTGCGACTTGCCGACGCTTATCGGTGTTAGGCGGTCGTTAAGTGGTTAAATCATTTTAAATATGCCCCTGAGTTCAGCTCTGCAGGTTGCCACAATTTGTGATCTACGCCACCCCTCCCAGAGCTGCAGACTTGTTGACTTCAGGAAATACATATATCCAGGCACATCGCCTCTAGTTAGGACATTAAATAAATTATTAGGGAAAGGGAGGTGCTGAGGGGGGTGTGGCTAGAAAACAGCAAAAATCCATTAACCCTTCGCACACTCACATGCAAATGTTCAAACAAATGCATTCACAGATTCACTCATCCAGGCACAACTGTTATCCCTACAGCTAAATTAAAAGCCAGGGTTTTAGTTCACAGAAGAATGCATTCTTATGCTTAGTCACCTATACTGCGCAGAAGTACCCAGGTAAACATAGGTGTCCTAACTCTGGCCCTGTAACATGCATAGTGCAGACATGCAAACACATTCATTGCATCAAACCTATCAATGGATTAGGAGCACACATCCTAACTTCCTCTCCTGGGAAAGACGGTGCATCTTACCAATCGCACAAGGGAGCTAACGCTATGTGTCCACGTGCACCATGCGCATACACCAGCATAAGCTGTGTGCATGCTGACAAACACATACAGGGGAAGGAGGGAGTGCACTGAATTAGACCCTAGCCACAGGGGTCAGTAGTAAGAATAGAAATACATATATCCAGGCACATCGCCTCTAGTTAGGACATTAAATAAATTATTAGGGAAAGGGAGGTGTTGAAGGGGGTGTGGCTAGAAAACAGCAAAAATCAATTAACCCTTCGCACTCTCACATGCAAATGTTCAAACAAATGCATTCACAGATTCACTCATCCAGGCACAACTGTTATCCCTACAGCTAAATTAAAAGGCTTGTTGACTGCAGGGTTGCGATCACTGAGGAGCACATGGGACAATGTCACCCCTCCAATGGCTGCAGGCTTGTTGTCGGCAGGGCTGCGTGCACTGAGGTGCTTACGGGATGCGTATCATGCCGTTCAGCCAATTGCAACAGCACCATGATGAACATGTAGACCGTGGTGCTGGTTTATTACTAGAGTAATTCATGTTTTTCCTAATCACAATTGTCAGCCTGCAGAATTTTTGTTTGGTTTGCGATTTTTATCCTTTGTACTTTTTTGGAGAGGAATGGCATGGCTGTAGGGGAGGAGGAGGCCATACTTAGGGGTATATTTAAATCATTTTAAAGATACCCCTGAGTTCAGCTCTGCAGGTTGCCACAATTTGTGATCTACGTCACCCCTCCCAGAGCTGCAGACTTGTTGACCGCAGCGCTGCTTTCACTAAGGGGCACATGGTATGATGTCATCCTCCCATGTCTGCAGGCTTGTTGACCACAGGCCTGCATGAACTGAGGGGCACACGGTATGATGTCACCCTCCCAGGGCTGCAGGCTTGTTGACCGCAGAGCTGCATGCACTGAGGGGCACACAGTATGATGTCACCCTCCCAGGGCTGCAGGCATGTTGTACGTAGGGATGCGTGCACTTAAGGGAACATGGTATGATATCACCCTACTGGAGCTGCAAGCTTGTTGACTGCAGGGCTGCATGCATTAAGGAGCACAAAGGATGACTTTACCTCTCCCATGGCTCTAGGCTTGTGGACCGCAGGGCTGCGTTCACTGAGGAGCACATGGGACAACGTCACTCCTCCAATTGCTGCAGGCTTGTTGACAGCAGGGCTGCATGCACTGAGGTGCTTACGGGACGCATATCATGCCGTTCAGCCAATTGCAACAGCACCATGATGAACATGTAGACCGTGGTGCTGGTTTATTACTAGAGTAATTCATGTTTTTCCTAATCACAATTGTCAGCCTGCAGAATTTTTGTTTGGTTTGCGATTTTTATCCTTTGTACTTTTTTGAAGAGGATTGGCATAGCTGTAGGGGAGGAGGAGGCCATACTTAGGAGTATATTTAAATCATTTTAAAGATACCCCTGAGTTCAGCTCTGCAGGTTGCCACAATTTGTGATCTACGTCACCCCTCCCTGAGCTGCAGACTTTTTGACCGCAGCGCTGCTTTCACTGAGAGCACATGGTATGATGTCATCCTCCCATGTCTGCAGGCTTGTTGACTACAGGCCTGCATGAACTGAGGGGCGCACGGTATGATGTCACCCTCCCAGGGCTGCAGGCTTGTTGACCGCAGAGCTGCATGCACTGAGGGGCACACGGTATGATGTCACCCTCCCAGGGCTGCAGGCTTGTTGTACGTAGGAATGCGTGCACTTAGGGGCACACGGTATGATATAACCCTACTGCAGCTGCAGGCTTGTTGACCGCAGGGCTGCATGCATTAAGGAGCACAAAGGATGACTTTACCCCTCCCATGGCTGTAGGCTTGTGGACCGCAGGGCTGCGTTCACTGAGGAGCACATGGGACAACGCCACTCCTCCAATTGCTGCAGGCTTGTTGACAGCAGGGCTGCATGCACTGAAGTGCTTACGGGACGCATAACATGCCGTTCAGCCAATTGCAACAGCACCATGATGAACATGTAGACCGTGGTGCTGGTTTATTACTAGAGTAATTCATGTTTTCCCTAATCACAATTGTCAGCCTGCAGAATTTTTGTTTGGTTTGCGTTTTTTTTATGACAACATACTCCCAGTGCTGAAGGCTTGTTGACAGTAGTTCTGCATTCACTAAGGGGCACACGGTATGATGTCAACCACAGAGCTGCATGCACTGAGGGTCACAACGGATGCCGCTACACCTCCCAGAGCTGCAGGCACGTTGACCCCAGGGCTGCATGCACTGAGGAGCACATGGTATGATGTCATCCTCCCAGGTCGGCAGGCTTGTTGACCGCAGCCCTGCATGATATGATGGGAACACGGTATGATGTCACCCTCCCAGGGCTGCAGGCTTGTTGACCGCAGGGCTGCGTCCACTGAGGGGCACACGGTATGATCTTGACCGCATTTCTGCATGCACTGAGAGGCACAATAAATGATGTTACTCCTCCCAGGGCTGCAGGCTTTTTGACCGCAGGGCTGCATGCACTGAGAGGCACACGGTATGATGTCACCTTCCAAGGGCTGCAGGCTTGTTGAACGCAGGGATGCGTGCACTTAGGGGCACATGGTATTATATCACCCTCCCAGAGCTGCAGGCTTGTTGAACGCAGGGCTGCATGCTCTAAGGAGCACACGGATAACGTTACCCCTCCCATGGCTGTAGGCTTGTGGACCGCAGGGCTGCGTTTACGGAGGAGCACATGGGACAACGTCACTCCTCCAATGGCTGCAGGCTTCACTGAGGTGCTTACGGGACGCGTATCATGCCGTTTAGCCAATTGCAACAGCACCATGATGAACATGTGGACCGTGGTGCTGGTTTATTACTCGAGTTATTTATGTTTTTCCTAATCACAATTGTCAGCCTGCAGAATTTTTGTTTGGTTTGCGATTTTTATCCTTTGTACTTTTTTGGAGAGGATTGGCATGGCTGTAGGGGAGGAGGAGGCCATACTTAGGGGTATATTTAAATCATTTTAAATATACCCCTGAGTTCAGCTCTGCAGGTTGCCACAATTTGTGATCTACGTCACCACTCCCAGAGCTGCAGACTTGTTGACCGCAGCGCTGCTTTCACTGAGGGGCACATGGTATGATGTCATCCTCCCATGTCTGCAGGCTTGTTGACCACAGGCCTGCATGAACTGAGGGGCACACGGTATGATGTCACCCTCCCAGGGCTGCAGGCTTGTTGACCACAGAGCTGCATGCACTGAGGGGCACACGGTATGATGTCACCCTCCCAGGGCTGCAGGCTTGTTGTACGTAGGGATGCGTGCACTTAGGGGCACACGGTATGATATCACCCTACTGGAGCTGCAGGCTTGTTGACCGCAGGGCTGCATGCATTAAGGAGCACAAAGGATGACTTTACCCCTCCCATGGCTGTAGGCTTGTGGACCGCAGGGCTGCGTTCACTGAGGAGCACATGGGACATCGTCACTCCTCCAATGGCTGCAGGCTTGTTGACAGCAGGGCTGCATGCACTGAGGTGCTTACGGGACGCGTATCATGCCGATCAGCCAGTTGGAACAGCACCATGATGAACATGTAGACCGTGGTGCTGGTTTATTACTAGAGTAATTCATGTTTTCCCTAATCACAATTGTCAGCCTGCAGAATTTTTGTTTGGTTTGCGATTTTTATCCTTTGTACTTTTTTGGAGAGGATTGGCATGGCTGTAGGGGAGGAGGAGATACCCCTGAGTTTAGCTCTGCAGGTTGCCACAATTTGTGATCTACGTCACCCCTCCCAGTGCTGCAGACTTGTTGACCACAGCGCTGCTTTCACTGAGGGGCACATGGTATTATGTCATCCTCCCATGTCTGCAGGCTTGTTGACCACAGGCCTGCATGAACTGAGGGGCACACGGTATGATGTCACCCTCCCAGGGCTGCAGGCTTGTTGTACGTAGGGATGCGTGCACTTAGGGGCACACGGTATGATATCACCCTACTGGAGGTGCAGGCTTGTTGACCGCAGGGCTGCATGCATTAAGGAGCACACGGGATAACATTACCCCTCCCATGGCTGTAGGCTTGTGGACCGCAGGGCTGTGTTCACTGAGGAGCACATGGGACAACGTCACTCCTCCAATTGCTGCAGGCTTGTTGACAGCAGGGCTGCATGCACTGAGGTGCTTACGGGACGCATATCATGCCGTTCAGCCAATTGCAACAGCACCATGATGAACATGTAGACCGTGGTGCTGGATTATTACTAGAGTAATTCATGTTTTCCCTAATCACAATTGTCAGCCTGCAGAATTTTTGTTTGGTTTGCGATTTTTTTTATGATAACATCCTCCCAGTGCTGAAGGCTTGTTGACAGTAGTGCTGCATTCACTAAGGGGCACATGGTATGATGTTAACCACAGAGCTGCATGCACTGAGGGTCACAAAAGATGCCGTTACACCTCCCAGGGCTGCAGGCACGTTGACCGCAGGGCTGCATGCACTGACGAGCACATGGTATGATATCATCCTCCCAGATCGGCAGGCTTGTTGACCGCAGGCCTGCATGATATGATGGGAACACGCTATGATGTCACCCTCCCAGGGCTGCAGGCTTGTTGACCGCAGGGCTGCGTCCACTGAGGGGCACACGGTATGATGTTGACCGCATTTCTGCTTGCACTGAGAGGCACAAAAAATGTTACTCCTCATAGGGCTGCAGGCTTTTTGACCGCAGGGCTGCATGCACTGAGAGGCACACGGTATGATGTCACCTTCCAAGGGCTGCAGTCTTGTTGAACGCAGAGATGCGTGCACTTAGGGGCACATGGTATGATATCACACTCCCAGAGCTGCAGGCTTGTTGACCGCAGGGCTGCATGCTCTAAGGAACACACGGGATAACGTTACCCCTCCCATGGCTGTAGGCTTGTGGACCGCAGGGCTGCGTTCACGGAGGAGCACATGGGACAACGTCACTCCTCCAATGGCTGCAGGCTTCACTGAGGTGCTTACGGGACGCGTATTAAGCCATTCAGCCAATTGCAACAGCACCATGATGAACATGTAGACCGTGGTGCTGGTTTATTACTAGAGTAATTCATGTTTTTCCTAATCACAATTGTCAGCCTGCAGAATTTTTGTTTGGTTTGCGATTTTTATCCTTTGTACTTTTTGGGAGAGGATTGGCATGGCTGTAGGGGAGGAGGAGATACCCCTGAGTTCAGCTCTGCAGGTTGCCACAATTTGTGATCTACGTCACCCCTCCCAGAGCTGCAGACTTGTTGACCGCAGCGCTGCTTTCACTGAGGGGCACATGGTATGATGTCATCCTCCCATGTCTGCAGGCTTGTTGACCACAGGCCTGCATGAACTGAGGGGCACACGGTATGATGTCACCCTCCCAGGGCTGCAGGCTTGTTGTACGTAGGGATGCGTGCACTTAGGGGCACACGGTATGATATCACCCTACTGGAGCTGCAGGCTTGTTGACCACAGGGCTGCATGCATTAAGGAGCACACGGGATAACGTTACCCCTCCCATGGCTGTAGGCTTGTGGACCGCAGGGCTGCGTTCACTGAGGAGCACATGGGACAACGTCACTCCTCCAATTGCTGCAGGCTTCACTGAGGTGCTTACGGGACGCGTATCATGCCGTTCAGCCAAATGCAACAGTACCATGATGAACATGTAGACCGTGGTTCTGGTTTATTACTAGAGTAATTCATGTTTTTCCTAATCACAATTGTCAGCCTGCAGAATTTTTGTTTGGTTTGCGATTTTTATCTTTTGTACTTTTTTGGAGAGGATTGGCATGGCTGTAGGGGAGGAGAAAGCCATACTTAGGGGTATATTTAAATCATTTTAAATATACCCCTGAGTTCAGCTCTGCAGGTTGCCACAATTTGTGATCTACGTCACCCCTCCCAAAGCTGCAGACTTATTGACCGCAGGGCTGCTTTCACTGAGGGGCACATGGTATGATGTCATCCTTCCAGGTCTGCAGGCTTGTTGACCACAGGCCTGCATGAACTGAGGGGCACATGGTATGATGTCATCCTCCCATGTCTGCAGGCTTCTTGACCACAGGCCTGCATGAACTGA
The DNA here is from genome assembly GCF_040937935.1 of Hyperolius riggenbachi. Lineage (NCBI taxonomy): Eukaryota > Metazoa > Chordata > Amphibia > Anura > Hyperoliidae > Hyperolius > Hyperolius riggenbachi. The sequence goes on from NC_090646.1 coordinate 572,240,835, forward strand.
GGGGCACACGGTATGATGTCACCCTCCCAGGGCTGCAGGCTTGCTGACCGCAGAACTGCATGCACTGAGGGGCACACGGTATGATGTCACCCTCCAAGGGCTGCAGGCTTGTTGTACGTAGCGATGCGTGCACTTAGGGGCACATGGTATGATATCACCCTACTGGAGCTGCAGGCTTGTTGACCACAGAGCTGCATGCATTAAGGAGCACCAGGGATGACTCTACCCCTCCCATGGCTGTAGGCTTGTGGACCGCAGGGCTGCGTTCACTGAGGAGCACATGGGACAACGTCACTCCTCCAATGGCTGCAGGCATGTTGACAGCAGGGCTGCGTGCACTGAAGTGCTTACGGGATGCGTATCATGCCGTTCTGCCAATTGCAACAGCACCATGATGAACATGTAGATCACGGTGCTGGTTTATTAATAGTGTAATTCATGTTTTCCCGAATCACAATTGTGAGCCTGCAGCATTTTTGTTTGTTTTGCGATTTTTATGCTTTGTATGCACATGGTATGATGTCATCCTCCCAGGTCTGCAGGCTTGCTGACCACAGGCCTGCATGCACTGAGGAGAACACGGTATGATGTCACCCTCCCAGGGCTGCAGGCTTGCTGACCGCAGAGCTGCATGCACTGAGGGGCACACGGGATGATGGCACCCTTCCAGGGCTGCAGGCTTGTTGTACGTAAGGATGCGTGCACTTAGGGGCACACGGTATGATATCACCCTACTGGAGCTGCAGGCTTGTTGACCGCAGAGCTGCATGCATTAAGGAGCACAAGGGATGACGTTACCCCTCCCATGGCTGTAGGTTTGTGGACCGCAGGGCTGCGTTCACTGAGGAGCACATGGGACAACGTCACTCCTCCAATGGCTGCAGGCATGTTGACAGCAGGGCTGCGTGCACTGAAGTGCTTACGGGATGCGTATCATGCCGTTCTGCCAATTGCAACAGCACCATGATGAACATGTAGATCACGGTGCTGGTTTATTAATAGTGTAATTCATGTTTTCCCGAATCACAATTGTGAGCCTGCAGCATTTTTGTTTGTTTTGCGATTTTTATGCTTTGTACTTTATTGGCGAGGATTGGTATGGCTGTAGGGGAGGAGGAGGCCATACTTAGGGGTATATTTAAAACAGCGGGGATTTCTTCGTGTTTACATGTAGCCTGCGAGCCGCAATCGGAGGCTTGCAGGCTGTTGCACGTAGACACCCTCCGTGAACTGACATGGAAAGGCCGCTCCGGCCGTTTCCATGGGAAACCACTTGCGACTTGCCGACGCTTATCGGTGTTAGGCGGTCGTTAAGTGGTTAAATCATTTTAAATATGCCCCTGAGTTCAGCTCTGCAGGTTGCCACAATTTGTGATCTACGCCACCCCTCCCAGAGCTGCAGACTTGTTGACTTCAGGGCTGCTTTCACTGAGGGGCACATGGTATGATGTCACCCTCCCAGGGGCTGCAGGCTTGTTGACCACGGGCCTGCATGCAAAGAGAAATACATGGTATGATGTCATCCTCCCGGGTCTGCAGACTTGTTGACTGCAGGCCTGCATGCACTGAGGGGCACACGGTATGAGGTCACCCTCCAAGGGCTGCAGGCTTGTTGAAGGCAGGGATAGGTGCACTTAGGGGCACACAGTATGATATCACCCTCCTGGAGCTGCAGGCTTGTTGACCGCAGGGCTGCATGCATTAAGGAGCACACGTGATGACGTTACCCCTCCCATGGCTGTAGGCTTGTTGACTGCAGGGTTGCGATCACTGAGGAGCACATGGGACAATGTCACCCCTCCAATGGCTGCAGGCTTGTTGTCGGCAGGGCTGCGTGCACTGAGGTGCTTACGGGATGCGTATCATGCCGTTCTGTCAATTGCAACAGCACCATGATGAACATGTAGATCGCGGTGCTGGTTTATTAATAGTGTAATTCATGTTTTCGCGAATCACAATTTTCAGCCTGCAGCATTTTTGTTGGGTTTGCGATTTATATGCTTTTTACTTTTTTGGCGAGGATTGGTATGGCCGTAGGGGAGGAGGAGGCCATACTTAGCGGTATATTTAAATCATTTTAAATATACCCCTGAGTTCAGCTCTGCAGGTTGCCACAATTTGTGATCTACAACATCCCTCCCAGAACTGCAGACATGTTGACTGCAGGGCTGCTTTCACAAAACGGCACATGGTATGATGACATCCTCCCAGCTCTGCAGGCTTGTTGACCGCAGGGCTGCATGCATTAAGGAGCACACGGGATGACGTTACCCCTCCCATGGCTGTAGAAATACATATATCCAGGCACATCGCCTCTAGTTAGGACATTAAATAAATTATTAGGGAAAGGGAGGTGCTGAAGGGGGTGTGGCTAGAAAACAGCAAAAATCAATTAACCCTTCGCACTCTCACATGCAAATGTTCAAACAAATGCATTCACAGATTCACTCATCCAGGCACAACTGTTATCCCTACAGCTAAATTAAAAGCCAGGGTTTTAGTTCACAGAAGAATGCATTCTTATGCTTAGTCACCTATACTGCACAGAAGTACCCAGGTAAACATAGGTGTCCTAACTCTGGCCCTGTAACATGCATAGTGCAGACATGCAAACACATTCATTGCATCAAACCTATCAATGGATTAGGAGCACACATCCTAACTTCCTCTCCTGGGAAAGACGGTGCATCTTACCAATCGCACAAGGGAGCTAACGCTATGTGTCCACGTGCACCATGCGCATACACCAGCATAAGCTGTGTGCATGCTGACAAACACATACAGGGGAAGGAGGGAGTGCACTGAATTAGACCCTAGCCACAGGGGTCAGTAGTAAGAATAGAAATACATATATCCAGGCACATCGCCTCTAGTTAGGACATTAAATAAATTATTAGGGAAAGGGAGGTGCTGAAGGGGGTGTGGCTAAAAAACAGCAAAAATCAATTAACCCTTCGCACTCTCACATGCAAATGTTCAAACAAATGCATTCAAGATTCACTCATCCAGGCACAACTGTTATCCCTACAGCTAAATTAAAAGCCAGGGTTTTAGTTCACAGAAGAATGCATTCTTATGCTTAGTCACCTATACTGCGCAGAAGTACCCAGGTAAACATAGGTGTCCTAACTCTGGCCCTGTAACATGCATAGTGCAGACATGCAAACACATTCATTGCATCAAACCTATCAATGGATTAGGAGCACACATCCTAACTTCCTCTCCTGGGAAAGACGGTGCATCTTACCAATCGCACAAGGGAGCTAACGCTATGTGTCCACGTGCACCATGCGCATACACCAGCATAAGCTGTGTGCATGCTGACAAACACATACAGGGGAAGGAGGGAGTGCACTGAATTAGACCCTAGCCACAGGGGTCAGTAGTAAGAATAGAAATACATATATCCAGGCACATCGCCTCTAGTTAGGACATTAAATAAATTATTAGGGAAAGGGAGGTGCTGAAGGGGGTGTGGCTAGAAAACAGCAAAAATCAATTAACCCTTCGCACTCTCACATGCAAATGTTCAAACAAATGCATTCACAGATTCACTCATCCAGGCACAACTGTTATCCCTACAGCTAAATTAAAAGCCAGGGTTTTAGTTCACAGAAGAATGCATTCTTATGCTTAGTCACCTATACTGCGCAGAAGTACCCAGGTAAACATAGGTGTCCTAACTCTGGCCCTGTAACATGCATAGTGCAGACATGCAAACACATTCATTGCATCAAACCTATCAATGGATTAGGAGCACAAATCCTAACTTCCTCTCCTGGGAAAGACGGTGCATCTTACCAATCGCACAAGGGAGCTAACGCTATGTGTCCACGTGCACCATGCGCATACACCAGCATAAGCTGTGTGCATGCTGACAAACACATACAGGGGAAGGAGGGAGTGCACTGAATTAGACCCTAGCCACAGGGGTCAGTAGTAAGAATAGAAATACATATATCCAGGCACATCGCCTCTAGTTAGGACATTAAATAAATTATTAGGGAAAGGGAGGTGCTGAAGGGGGTGTGGCTAGAAAACAGCAAAAATCAATTAACCCTTCGCACTCTCACATGCAAATGTTCAAACAAATGCATTCACAGATTCACTCATCCAGGCACAACTGTTATCCCTACAGCTAAATTAAAAGCCAGGGTTTTAGTTCACAGAAGAATGCATTCTTATGCTTAGTCACCTATACTGCGCAGAAGTACCCAGGTAAACATAGGTGTCCTAACTCTGGCCCTGTAACATGCATAGTGCAGACATGCAAACACATTCATTGCATCAAACCTATCAATGGATTAGGAGCACACATCCTAACTTCCTCTCCTGGGAAAGACGGTGCATCTTACCAATCGCACAAGGGAGCTAACGCTATGTGTCCACGTGCACCATGCGCATACACCAGCATAAGCTGTGTGCATGCTGACAAACACATACAGGGGAAGGAGGGAGTGCACTGAATTAGACCCTAGCCACAGGGGTCAGTAGTAAGAATAGAAATACATATATCCAGGCACATCGCCTCTAGTTAGGACATTAAATAAATTATTAGGGAAAGGGAGGTGCTGAAGGGGGTGTGGCTAGAAAACAGCAAAAATCAATTAACCCTTCGCACTCTCACATGCAAATGTTCAAACAAATGCATTCACAGATTCACTCATCCAGGCACAACTGTTATCCCTACAGCTAAATTAAAAGCCAGGGTTTTAGTTCACAGAAGAATGCATTCTTATGCTTAGTCACCTATACTGCGCAGAAGTACCCAGGTAAACATAGGTGTCCTAACTCTGGCCCTGTAACATGCATAGTGCAGACATGCAAACACATTCATTGCATCAAACCTATCAATGGATTAGGAGCACACATCCTAACTTCCTCTCCTGGGAAAGACGGTGCATCTTACCAATCGCACAAGGGAGCTAACGCTATGTGTCCACGTGCACCATGCGCATACACCAGCATAAGCTGTGTGCATGCTGACAAACACATACAGGGGAAGGAGGGAGTGCACTGAATTAGACCCTAGCCACAGGGGTCAGTAGTAAGAATAGAAATACATATATCCAGGCACATCGCCTCTAGTTAGGACATTAAATAAATTATTAGGGAAAGGGAGGTGCTGAAGGGGGTGTGGCTAGAAAACAGCAAAAATCAATTAACCCTTCGCACTCTCACATGCAAATGTTCAAACAAATGCATTCACAGATTCACTCATCCAGGCACAACTGTTATCCCTACAGCTAAATTAAAAGCCAGGGTTTTAGTTCACAGAAGAATGCATTCTTATGCTTAGTCACCTATACTGCGCAGAAGTACCCAGGTAAACATAGGTGTCCTAACTCTGGCCCTGTAACATGCATAGTGCAGACATGCAAACACATTCATTGCATCAAACCTATCAGTGGATTAGGAGCACACATCCTAACTTCCTCTCCTGGGAAAGACGGTGCATCTTACCAATCGCACAAGGGAGCTAACGCTATGTGTCCACGTGCACCATGCGCATACACCAGCATAAGCTGTGTGCATGCTGACAAACACATACAGGGGAAGGAGGGAGTGCACTGAATTAGACCCTAGCCACAGGGGTCAGTAGTAAGAATAGAAATACATATATCCAGGCACATCGCCTCTAGTTAGGACATTAAATAAATTATTAGGGAAAGGGAGGTGCTGAAGGGGGTGTGGCTAGAAAACAGCAAAAATCAATTAACCCTTCGCACTCTCACATGCAAATGTTCAAACAAATGCATTCACAGATTCACTCATCCAGGCACAACTGTTATCCCTACAGCTAAATTAAAAGCCAGGGTTTTAGTTCACAGAAGAATGCATTCTTATGCTTAGTCACCTATACTGCGCAGAAGTACCCAGGTAAACATAGGTGTCCTAACTCTGGCCCTGTAACATGCATAGTGCAGACATGCAAACACATTCATTGCATCAAACCTATCAGTGGATTAGGAGCACACATCCTAACTTCCTCTCCTGGGAAAGACGGTGCATCTTACCAATCGCACAAGGGAGCTAACGCTATGTGTCCACGTGCACCATGCGCATACACCAGCATAAGCTGTGTGCATGCTGACAAACACATACAGGGGAAGGAGGGAGTGCACTGAATTAGACCCTAGCCACAGGGGTCAGTAGTAAGAATAGAAATACATATATCCAGGCACATCGCCTCTAGTTAGGACATTAAATAAATTATTAGGGAAAGGGAGGTGCTGAAGGGGGTGTGGCTAGAAAACAGCAAAAATCAATTAACCCTTCGCACTCTCACATGCAAATGTTTAAACAAATGCATTCACAGATTCACTCATCCAGGCACAACTGTTATCCCTACAGCTAAATTAAAAGGCTTGTTGACTGCAGGGTTGCGATCACTGAGGAGCACATGGGACAATGTCACCCCTCCAATGGCTGCAGGCTTGTTGTCGGCAGGGCTGCGTGCACTGAGGTGCTTACGGGATGCGTATCATGCCGTTCAGCCAATTGCAACAGCACCATGATGAACATGTAGACCGTGGTGCTGGTTTATTACTAGAGTAATTCATGTTTTTCCTAATCACAATTGTCAGCCTGCAGAATTTTTGTTTGGTTTGCGATTTTTATCCTTTGTACTTTTTTGGAGAGGAATGGCATGGCTGTAGGGGAGGAGGAGGCCATACTTAGGGGTATATTTAAATCATTTTAAAGATACCCCTGAGTTCAGCTCTGCAGGTTGCCACAATTTGTGATCTACGTTACCCCTCCCAGAGCTGCAGACTTGTTGACCGCAGCGCTGCTTTCACTAAGGGGCACATGGTATGATGTCATCCTACCATGTCTGCAGGCTTGTTGACCACAGGCCTGCATGAACTGAGGGGCACACGGTATGATGTCACCCTCCCAGGGCTGCAGGCTTGTTGACCGCAGAGCTGCATGCACTGAGGGGCACACAGTATGATGTCACCCTCCCAGGGCTGCAGGCATGTTGTACGTAGGGATGCGTGCACTTAAGGGAACATGGTATGATATCACCCTACTGGAGCTGCAAGCTTGTTGACTGCAGGGCTGCATGCATTAAGGAGCACAAAGGATGACTTTACCTCTCCCATGGCTCTAGGCTTGTGGACCGCAGGGCTGCGTTCACTGAGGAGCACATGGGACAACGTCACTCCTCCAATTGCTGCAGGCTTGTTGACAGCAGGGCTGCATGCACTGAGGTGCTTACGGGACGCATATCATGCCGTTCAGCCAATTGCAACAGCACCATGATGAACATGTAGACCGTGGTGCTGGTTTATTACTAGAGTAATTCATGTTTTTCCTAATCACAATTGTCAGCCTGCAGAATTTTTGTTTGGTTTGCGATTTTTATCCTTTGTACTTTTTTGAAGAGGATTGGCATAGCTGTAGGGGAGGAGGAGGCCATACTTAGGAGTATATTTAAATCATTTTAAAGATACCCCTGAGTTCAGCTCTGCAGGTTGCCACAATTTGTGATCTACGTCACCCCTCCCTGAGCTGCAGACTTTTTGACCGCAGCGCTGCTTTCACTGAGAGCACATGGTATGATGTCATCCTCCCATGTCTGCAGGCTTGTTGACTACAGGCCTGCATGAACTGAGGGGCGCACGGTATGATGTCACCCTCCCAGGGCTGCAGGCTTGTTGACCGCAGAGCTGCATGCACTGGGGGGCACACGGTATGATGTCACCCTCCCAGGGCTGCAGGCTTGTTGTACGTAGGAATGCGTGCACTTAGGGGCACACGGTATGATATCACCCTACTGGAGCTGCAGGCTTGTTGACCGCAGGGCTGCATGCATTAAGGAGCACAAAGGATGACTTTACCCCTCCCATGGCTGTAGGCTTGTGGACCGCAGGGCTGCGTTCACTGAGGAGCACATGGGACAACGCCACTCCTCCAATTGCTGCAGGCTTGTTGACAGCAGGGCTGCATGCACTGAAGTGCTTACGGGACGCATAACATGCCGTTCAGCCAATTGCAACAGCACCATGATGAACATGTAGACCGTGGTGCTGGTTTATTACTAGAGTAATTCATGTTTTCCCTAATCACAATTGTCAGCCTGCAGAATTTTTGTTTGGTTTGCGATTTTTTTATGACAACATACTCCCAGTGCTGAAGGCTTGTTGACAGTAGTTCTGCATTCACTAAGGGGCACACGGTATGATGTCAACCACAGAGCTGCATGCACTGAGGGTCACAACGGATGCCGCTACACCTCCCAGAGCTGCAGGCACGTTGACCCCAGGGCTGCATGCACTGAGGAGCACATGGTATGATGTCATCCTCCCAGGTCGGCAGGCTTGTTGACCGCAGCCCTGCATGATATGATGGGAACACGGTATGATGTCACCCTCCCAGGGCTGCAGGCTTGTTGACCGCAGGGCTGCGTCCACTGAGGGGCACACGGTATGATCTTGACCGCATTTCTGCATGCACTGAGAGGCACAATAAATGATGTTACTCCTCCCAGGGCTGCAGGCTTTTTGACCGCAGGGCTGCATGCACTGAGAGGCACACGGTATGATGTCACCTTCCAAGGGCTGCAGGCTTGTTGAACGCAGGGATGCGTGCACTTAGGGGCACATGGTATTATATCACCCTCCCAGAGCTGCAGGCTTGTTGAACGCAGGGCTGCATGCTCTAAGGAGCACACGGATAACGTTACCCCTCCCATGGCTGTAGGCTTGTGGACCGCAGGGCTGCGTTTACGGAGGAGCACATGGGACAACGTCACTCCTCCAATGGCTGCAGGCTTCACTGAGGTGCTTACGGGACGCGTATCATGCCGTTTAGCCAATTGCAACAGCACCATGATGAACATGTGGACCGTGGTGCTGGTTTATTACTCGAGTTATTTATGTTTTTCCTAATCACAATTGTCAGCCTGCAGAATTTTTGTTTGGTTTGCGATTTTTATCCTTTGTACTTTTTTGGAGAGGATTGGCATGGCTGTAGGGGAGGAGGAGGCCATACTTAGGGGTATATTTAAATCATTTTAAATATACCCCTGAGTTCAGCTCTGCAGGTTGCCACAATTTGTGATCCACGTCACCCCTCCCAGAGCTGCAGACTTGTTGATCGCAGTGCTGCTTTCACTAAGGGGCACATGGTATGATGTCATCCTCCCATGTCTGCAGGCTTGTTGACCACAGGCCTGCATGAACTGAGGGGCACACGGTATGATGTCACCCTCCCAGGGCTGCAGGCTTGTTGAACGCAGAGCTGCATGCACTAAGGGGCACACGGTATGATGTCACCCTCCCAGGGTTGCAGGCATGTTGTACGTAGGGATGCGTGCACTTAGGGGCACACGGTATGATATCACCTTACTGGAGCTGCAGGCTTGTTGAACGCAGGGCTGCATGCATTAAGGAGCACACGGGATAACGTTACCCCTCCCATGGCTGTAGGCTTGTGGACCGCAGGGCTGCGTTCACTGAGGAGCACATGGGACAACGTCACTCCTCCAATGGCTGCAGGCTTCACTGAGGTGCTTACGGGACGCGTATCATGCCGTTCAGCCAATTGCAACAGCACCATGATGAACATGTAGACCGTGGTGCTGGTTTATTACTAGAGTAATTCATGTTTTCCCTAATCACAATTGTCAGCCTGCAGAATTTTTGTTTGGTTTGCATTTTTTTTTTATGACAACATCCTTCCAGTGCTGAAGGCTTGTTGACAGTCGTGCTGCATTCACTAAGGGGCACACGGTATGATGTCAACCACAGAGCTGCATGCACTGAGGGTCACAAAGGATGCCGCTACACCTCCCAGGGCTGCAGGCACGTTGACCGCAGGGCTGCATGCACTGAGGAGCACATGGTATGATGCCATCCTCCCAGGTCGGCAGGCTTGTTGACCGCAGGCCTGCATGATATGATGGGAACACGGTATGATGTCACCCTCCCAGGGCTGCAGGCTTGTTGAACGCAGAGATGCGTGCACTTAGGGGCACATGGTATTATATCACCCTCCCAGAGCTGCAGGCTTGTTGAACGCAGGGCTGCATGCTCTAAGGAGCACACGGATAACGTTACCCCTCCCATGGCTGTAGGCTTGTGGACCGCAGGGCTGCGTTTACGGAGGAGCACATGGGACAACGTCACTCCTCCAATGGCTGCAGGCTTCACTGAGGTGCTTACGGGACGCGTATCATGCCGTTCAGCCAATTGCAACAGCACCATGATGAACATGTGGACCGTGGTGCTGGTTTATTACTCGAGTAATTTATGTTTTTCCTAATCACAATTGTCAGCCTGCAGAATTTTTGTTTGGTTTGCGATTTTTATCATTTGTACTTTTTTAGAGAGGATTGGCATGGCTGTAGGGGAGGAGGAGGCCATACTTAGGGGTATATTTAAATCATTTTAAAGATACCCCTGAGTTCAGCTCTGCAGGTTGCCACAATTTGTGATCTACGTCACCCCTCCCAGAGCTGCAGACTTGTTGACCGCAGTGCTGCTTTCACTAAGGGGCACATGGTATGATGTCATCCTCCCATGTCTGCAGGCTTGTTGACCACAGGCCTGCATGAACTGAGGGGCACACGGTATGATGTCACCCTCCCAGGGCTGCAGGCTTGTTGACCACAGAGCTGCATGCACTGAGGGGCACACGGTATGATGTCACCCTCCCAGGGCTGCAGGGATGTTGTACGTAGGGATGCGTGCACTTAAGGGAACACGGTATGATATCACCCTACTGGAGCTGCAAGCTTGTTGACTGCAGGGCTGCATGCATTAAGGAGCACAAAGGATGACTTTACCCCTCCCATGGCTGTAGGCTTGTGGACCGCAGGGCTGCGTTCACTGAGGAGCACATGGGACAACGTCACTCCGGCTGTCAGCTGCAGGCTTGTTGACAGCCGGGCTGCATGCACTGAGGTGCTTACGGGACGCATATCATGCCGTTCAGCCAATTGCAACAGCACCATGATGAACATGTAGACCGTGGTGCTGGTTTATTACTAGAGTAATTCCAGTTTTTCCTAATCACAATTGTCAGCCTGCAGAATTTTTGTTTGGTTTGCGATTTTTATCCTTTGTACTTTTTTGAAGAGGATTGGCATAGCTGTAGGGGAGGAGGAGGCCATACTTAGGGGTATATTTAAATCATTTTAAAGATACCCCTGAGTTCAGCTCTGCAGGTTGCCACAATTTGTGATCTACGTCACCCCTCCCAGAGCTGCAGACTTGTTGACCGCAGCGCTGCTTTCACTGAGGGGCACATGGTATGATGTCATCCTCCCATGTCTGCAGGCTTGTTGACCACAGGCCTGCATGAACTGAGGGGCACACGGTATGATGTCACCCTCCCAGGGCTGCAGGCTTGTTGACCGCAGAGCTGCATGCACTGAGGGGCACACGGTATGATATCACCCTACTGGAGCTCCAGGCTTGTTGACCGCAGGGCTGCATGCATTAAGGAGCACAAAGGATGACTTTACCCCTCCCATGGCTGTAGGCTTGTGGACCGCAGGGCTGTGTTCACTGAGGAGCACATGGGACAACGTCACTCCTCCAATGGCTGCAGGCTTGTTGACAGCAGGGCTGCATGCACTGAGGTGCTTACGGAACGCATATCATGCCGTTCAGCCAATTCCAACAGCACCATGATGAACATGTAGACCGTGGTGCTGGATTATTACTAGAGTAATTCATGTTTTCCCTAATCACAATTGTCAGCCTGCAGAATTTTTGTTTGGTTTGCAATTTTTATCCTTTGTACTTTTTTGGAGAGGATTGGCATGGCTGTAGGGGAGGAGGAGGCCCTACTTAGGGGTATATTTAAATCATTTTAAATATACCCCTGAGTTCAGCTCTGCAGGTTGCCACAATTTGTGATCCACGTCACCCCTCCCAGAGCTGCAGACTTGTTGACCGCAGTGCTGCTTTCACTAAGGGGCACATGGTATGATGTCATCCTCCCATGTCTGCAGGCTTGTTGACCACAGGCCTGCATGAACTGAGGGGCACACGGTATGATGTCACCCTCCCAGGGCTGCAGGCTTGTTGAACGCAGAGCTGCATGCACTAAGGGGCACACGGTATGATGTCACCCTCCCAGGGTTGCAGGCATGTTGTACGTAGGGATGCGTGCACTTAGGGGCACACGGTATGATATCACCTTACTGGAGCTGCAGGCTTGTTGAACGCAGGGCTGCATGCATTAAGGAGCACACGGGATAACATTACCCCTCCCATGGCTGTAGGCTTGTGGACCACAGGGCTGCGTTCACTGAGGAGCACATGGGACAACGTCACTCCTCCAATTGCTGCAGGCTTGTTGACAGCAGGGCTGCATGCACTGAGGTGCTTACGGGACGCATATCATGCCGTTCAGCCAATTGCAACAGCACCATGATGAACATGTAGACCGTGGTGCTAGTTTATTACTAGAGTAATTCATGTTTTCCCTAATCACAATTGTCAGCCTGCAGAATTTTTGTTTGGTTTGCGATTTTTTTTTATGACAACATCCTTCCAGTGCTGAAGGCTTGTTGACAGTCGTGCTGCATTCACTAAGGGGCACACGGTATGATGTCAACCACAGAGCTGCATGCACTGAGGGTCACAAAGGATGCCGCTACACCTCCCAGGGCTGCAGGCACGTTGACCGCAGGGCTGCATGCACTGAGGAGCACATGGTATGATGCCATCCTCCCAGGTCGGCAGGCTTGTTGACCGCAGCCCTGCATGATATGATGGGAACACGGTATGATGTCACCCTCCCAGGGCTGCAGGCTTGTTGAACGCAGAGATGCGTGCACTTAGGGGCGCATGGTATTATATCACCCTCCCAGAGCTGCAGGCTTGTTGACTGCAGGGCTGCATGCTCTAAGGAGCACACGGATAACGTTACCCCTCCCATGGCTGTAGGCTTGTGGACCGCAGGGCTGCGTTTACGGAGGAGCACATGGGACAACGTCACTCCTCCAATGGCTGCAGGCTTTACTGAGGTGCTTACGGGACGCGTATCATGCCGTTCAGCCAATTGCAACAGCACCATGATGAACATGTAGACCGTGGTGCTGGTTTATTACTAGAGTAATTTATGTTTTTCCTAATCACAATTGTCAGCCTGCAGAATTTTTGTTTGGTTTGCGATTTTTATCCTTTGTACTTTTTTGGAGAGGATTGGCATGGCTGTAGGGGAGGAGGAGGCCATACTTAGGGGTATATTTAAATCATTTTAAATATACCCCTGAGTTCAGCTCTGCAGGTTGCCACAATTTGGGATCTACATCACCCCTCCCAGAGCTGAAGACTTGTTGACCGCAGGGCTGCTTTCACTGAGGGGCACATGGTGTGATGTCATCCTCCCAGGTCTGCAGGCTTGTTGACCACAGGCCTGCATGAACTGAGGGGCACATGGTATGATGTCATCCCCCCATGTCTGCAGGCTTGTTGACCACAGGCCTGCATGAACTGAGGGGCACACGGTATGATAACATCCTCCCAGTGCTAAAGGGTTGTTGACTGCAGGGCTGCGTTCACTGAGGGGCACACTCTATGATTTCACCCTCAAAGGACTGCCGGCTTGTTGACCACAAGGCTGGAAGAACTGAGAAGCACACGGTATGATTTCACCCTCCCAGGGCTGCAGGCTTGTTGACAGTAGGCCTGCATGAACTGAGGGGCACACGGTATGATGTCACCCTCCCAGGGCTGCAGGCTTGTTGTACGTAGGGATGCGTGCACTTAGGGGCACACGGTATGATATCACCCTACTGGAGCTGCAGGCTTGTTGACTGCAGGGCTGCATGCATTAAGGAGCACAAAGGATGACTTTACCCCTCCCATGGCTGTAGGCTTGTGGACCGCAGGGCTGCGTTCACTGAGGAGCATATGGGACAACGTCACTCCTCCAATTGTTGCAGGCTTGTTGACAGCAGGGCTGCATGCACTGAGGTGCTTACGGGACGCATAACATGCCGTTCAGCCAATTGCAACAGCACCATGATGAACATGTAGACCGTGGTGCTGGTTTATTACTAGAGTAATTCATGTTTTCCCTAATCACAATTGTCAGCCTGCAGAATTTTTGTTTGGTTTGCGATTTTTATCCTTTGTACTTTTTTAGAGAGGATTGGCATGGCTCTAGGGGAGGAGGAGGCCATACTTAGGGGTATATTTAAATCATTTTAAAGATACCCCTGAGTTCAGCTCTGCAGGTTGCCACAATTTGTGATCTACGTCACCCCTCCCAGAGCTGCAGACTTGTTGACCGCAGCGCTGCTTTCACTAAGGGGCACATGGTATGATGTCATCCTCCCATGTCTGCAGGCTTGTTGACCACAGGCCTGCATGAATTGAGGGGCACACGGTATGATGTCACCCTCCCAGGGCTGCAGGCTTGTTGACCACAGAGCTGCATGCACTGAGGGGCACACGGTATGATGTCACCCTCCCAGGGCTGCAGGCATGTTGTACGTAGGGATGCGTGCACTTAAGGGAACACGGTATGATATCACCCTACTGGAGCTGCAAGCTTGTTGACTGCAGGGCTGCATGCATTAAGGAGCACAAAGGATGACTTTACCCCTCCCATGGCTGTAGGCTTGTGGACCGCAGGGCTGCGTTCACTGAGGAGCACATGGGACAACGTCACTCCGGCTGTCAGCTGCAGGCTTGTTGACAGCCGGGCTGCATGCACTGAGGTGCTTACGGGACGCATATCATGCCGTTCAGCCAATTGCAACAGCACCATGATGAACATGTAGACCGTGGTGCTGGTTTATTACTAGAGTAATTCATGTTTTTCCTAATCACAATTGTCAGCCTGCAGAATTTTTTTTGGTTTGCGATTTTTATCCTTTGTACTTTTTTGAAGAGGATTGGCATAGCTGTAGGGGAGGAGGAGGCCATACTTAGGGGTATATTTAAATCATTTTAAAGATACCCCTGAGTTCAGCTCTGCAGGTTGCCACAATTTGTGATCTACGTCACCCCTCCCAGAGCTGCAGACTTGTTGACCGCAGCGCTGCTTTCACTGAGGGGCACATGGTATGATGTCATCCTCCCAGGTCTGCAGGCTTGTTGACCACAGGCCTGCATGATCTGAGGGGCACATGGTATGATGTCATACTCCCATGTCTGCAGGCTTCTTGACCACAGGCCTGCATGAACTGAGGGGCACACGGTATGATAACATCCTCCCAGTGCTGAAGAGTTGTTGACTGCAGGGCTGCGTTCACTGAGGAGCACACTTTATGATTTCACCCTCCCAGGACTGCTGGCTTGTTGACCACAAGGCTGGAAGAACTGAGAAGCACACGGTATGATTTCACCCTCCCAGGGCTGCAGGCTTGTTGACAGTAGTGCTGCATTCACTAAGGGGCACACGGTATGATGTTAACCACAGAGCTGCATGCACTGAGGGTCACAAAGGATGCCGTTACACCTCCCCGGGCTGCAGGCACGTTCACCGCAGGGCTGCGTGCACTGAGGAGCACATGGTATGATGTCATCATCCCAGGTCGGCAGGCTTGTTGACCGCAGGCCTGCATGATATGATGGGAACACGGTATGATGTCACCCTCCCAGGGCTGCAGGCTTGTTGACCGCAGGGCTGCGTCCACTGAGGGGCACACGGTATGATGTTGACCACATTTCTGCATGCACTGAGAGGCACAAAAAATGATGTTACTCCTCCCAGGGCTGCAGGCTTTTTGACCACAGGGCTGCATGATATGATGGGAACACGGTATGATGTCACCCTCCCAGGGCTGCAGGCTTGTTGACCGCAGGGCTGCGTCCACTGAGAGGCACACGGTATGATGTTGACCACATTTCTGCATGCACTGAGAGGCACAAAAAATGATGTTACTCCTCCCAGGGCTGCAGGCTTTTTGACCACAGGGCTGCATGCACTGAGAGGCACACGGTATGATGTCACCTTTCAAGGGCTGCAGGCTTGTTGAACGCAGGGATGCATGCACTTAGGGGCACATGGTATGATATCACCCTCCCAGAGCTGCAGGCTTGTTGAACGCAGGGCTGCATGCTCTAGGGAGCACACGGGTAACGTTACCCCTCCCATGGCTGTAGGCTTGTGGACCGCAGGGCTGCGTTCATGGAGGAGCACATGGGACAACGTCACTCCTCCAATGGCTGCAGGCTTCACTGAGGTGCTTACGGGACGCGTATCATGCCGTTTAGCCAATTGCAACAGCACCATGATGAACATGTAGACCGTGGTGCTGGTTTATTACTAGAGTAATTCATGTTTTTCCTAATCACAATTGTCAGCCTGCATAATTTTTGTTTGGTTTGCGATTTTTATCCTTTGTACTTTTTTGGAGAGGATTGGCATGGCTGTAGGGGAGGAGGAGATACCCCTGAGTTTAGCTCTGCAGGTTGCCACAATTTGTGATCTACGTCACCCCTCCCAGTGCTGCAGACTTGTTGACCACAGCGCTGCTTTCACTGAGGGGCACATGGTATTATGTCATCCTCCCATGTCTGCAGGCTTGTTGACCACAGGCCTGCATGAACTGAGGGGCACACGGTATGATGTCACCCTCCCAGGGCTGCAGGCTTGTTGTACGTAGGGATGCGTGCACTTAGGGGCACACGGTATGATATCACCCTACTGGAGGTGCAGGCTTGTTGACCGCAGGGCTGCATGCATTAAGGAGCACACGGGATAACATTACCCCTCCCATGGCTGTAGGCTTGTGGACCGCAGGGCTGCGTTCACTGAGGAGCACATGGGACAACGTCACTCCTCCAATGGCTGCAGGCTTGTTGACAGCAGGGCTGCATGCACTGAGGTGCTTACGGGACGCATATCATGCCGTTCAGCCAATTGCAACAGCACCATGATGAACATGTAGACCGTGGTGCTGGATTATTACTAGAGTAATTCATGTTTTCCCTAATCACAATTGTCAGCCTGCAGAATTTTTGTTTGGTTTGCGATTTTTTTTATGATAACATCCTCCCAGTGCTGAAGGCTTGTTGACAGTAGTGCTGCATTCACTAAGGGGCACATGGTATGATGTTAACCACAGAGCTGCATGCACTGAGGGTCACAAAAGATGCCGTTACACCTCCCAGGGCTGCAGGCACGTTGACCGCAGGGCTGCATGCACTGACGAGCACATGGTATGATATCATCCTCCCAGATCGGCAGGCTTGTTGACCGCAGGCCTGCATGATATGATGGGAACACGCTATGATGTCACCCTCCCAGGGCTGCAGGCTTGTTGACCGCAGGGCTGCGTCCACTGAGGGGCACACGGTATGATGTTGACCGCATTTCTGCTTGCACTGAGAGGCACAAAAAATGTTACTCCTCATAGGGCTGCAGGCTTTTTGACCGCAGGGCTGCATGCACTGAGAGGCACACGGTATGATGTCACCTTCCAAGGGCTGCAGTCTTGTTGAACGCAGAGATGCGTGCACTTAGGGGCACATGGTATGATATCACACTCCCAGAGCTGCAGGCTTGTTGACCGCAGGGCTGCATGCTCTAAGGAACACACGGGATAACGTTACCCCTCCCATGGCTGTAGGCTTGTGGACCGCAGGGCTGCGTTCACGGAGGAGCACATGGGACAACGTCACTCCTCCAATGGCTGCAGGCTTCACTGAGGTGCTTACGGGACGCGTATTAAGCCATTCAGCCAATTGCAACAGCACCATGATGAACATGTAGACCGTGGTGCTGGTTTATTACTAGAGTAATTCATGTTTTTCCTAATCACAATTGTCAGCCTGCAGAATTTTTGTTTGGTTTGCGATTTTTATCCTTTGTACTTTTTGGGAGAGGATTGGCATGGCTGTAGGGGAGGAGGAGATACCCCTGAGTTCAGCTCTGCAGGTTGCCACAATTTGTGATCTACGTCACCCCTCCCAGAGCTGCAGACTTGTTGACCGCAGCGCTGCTTTCACTGAGGGGCACATGGTATGATGTCATCCTCCCATGTCTGCAGGCTTGTTGACCACAGGCCTGCATGAACTGAGGGGCACACGGTATGATGTCACCCTCCCAGGGCTGCAGGCTTGTTGTACGTAGGGATGCGTGCACTTAGGGGCACACGGTATGATATCACCCTACTGGAGCTGCAGGCTTGTTGACCACAGGGCTGCATGCATTAAGGAGCACACGGGATAACGTTACCCCTCCCATGGCTGTAGGCTTGTGGACCGCAGGGCTGCGTTCACTGAGGAGCACATGGGACAACGTCACTCCTCCAATTGCTGCAGGCTTCACTGAGGTGCTTACGGGACGCGTATCATGCCGTTCAGCCAAATGCAACAGTACCATGATGAACATGTAGACCGTGGTTCTGGTTTATTACTAGAGTAATTCATGTTTTTCCTAATCACAATTGTCAGCCTGCAGAATTTTTGTTTGGTTTGCGATTTTTATCTTTTGTACTTTTTTGGAGAGGATTGGCATGGCTGTAGGGGAGGAGAAAGCCATACTTAGGGGTATATTTAAATCATTTTAAATATACCCCTGAGTTCAGCTCTGCAGGTTGCCACAATTTGTGATCTACGTCACCCCTCCCAAAGCTGCAGACTTATTGACCGCAGGGCTGCTTTCACTGAGGGGCACATGGTATGATGTCATCCTTCCAGGTCTGCAGGCTTGTTGACCACAGGCCTGCATGAACTGAGGGGCACATGGTATGATGTCATCCTCCCATGTCTGCAGGCTTCTTGACCACAGGCCTGCATGAACTGAGGGGCACACGGTATGATGTCACCCTCCCAGGGCTGCAAGCTTGCTGACCGCAGAACTGCATGCACTGAGGGGCACACGGTATGATGTCACCCTCCAAGGGCTGCAGGCTTGTTGTACGTAGCGATGCGTGCACTTAGGGGCACATGATATGATATCACCCTACTGGAGCTGCAGGCTTGTTGACCACAGAGCTGCATGCATTAAGGAGCACCAGGGATGACTCTACCCCTCCCATGGCTGTAGGCTTGTGGACCGCAGGGCTGCGTTCACTGAGGAGCACATGGGACAACGTCACTCCTCCAATGGCTGCAGGCATGTTGACAGCAGGGCTGCGTGCACTGAAGTGCTTACGGGATGCGTATCATGCCGTTCTGCCAATTGCAACAGCACCATGATGAACATGTAGATCACGGTGCTGGTTTATTAATAGTGTAATTCATGTTTTCCCGAATCACAATTGTGAGCCTGCAGCATTTTTGTTTGTTTTGCGATTTTTATGCTTTGTATGCACATGGTATGATGTCATCCTCCCAGGTCTGCAGGCTTGCTGACCACAGGCCTGCATGCACTGAGGAGAACACGGTATGATGTCACCCTCCCAGGGCTGCAGGCTTGCTGACCGCAGAGCTGCATGCACTGAGGGGCACACGGGATGATGTCACCCTTCCAGGGCTGCAGGCTTGTTGTACGTAAGGATGCGTGCACTTAGGGGCACACGGTATGATATCACCCTACTGGAGCTGCAGGCTTGTTGACCGCAGAGCTGCATGCATTAAGGAGCACAAGGGATGACGTTACCCCTCCCATGGCTGTAGGTTTGTGGACCGCAGGGCTGCGTTCACTGAGGAGCACATGGGACAACGTCACTCCTCCAATGGCTGCAGGCATGTTGACAGCAGGGCTGCGTGCACTGAAGTGCTTACGGGATGCGTATCATGCCGTTCTGCCAATTGCAACAGCACCATGATGAACATGTAGATCACGGTGCTGGTTTATTAATAGTGTAATTCATGTTTTCCCGAATCACAATTGTGAGCCTGCAGCATTTTTGTTTGTTTTGCGATTTTTATGCTTTGTACTTTATTGGCGAGGATTGGTATGGCTGTAGGGGAGGAGGAGGCCATACTTAGGGGTATATTTAAAACAGTGGGGATTTCTTCGTGTTTACATGTAGCCTGCGAGCCGCAATCGGAGGCTTGCAGGCTGTTGCACGTAGACACCCTCCGTGAACTGACATGGAAAGGCCGCTCCGGCCGTTTCCATGGGAAACCACTTGCGACTTGCCGACGCTTATCGGTGTTAGGCGGTCGTTAAGTGGTTAAATCATTTTAAATATGCCCCTGAGTTCAGCTCTGCAGGTTGCCACAATTTGTGATCTACGCCACCCCTCCCAGAGCTGCAGACTTGTTGACTTCAGGGCTGCTTTCACTGAGGGGCACATGGTATGATGTCACCCTCCCAGGGGCTGCAGGCTTGTTGACCACGGGCCTGCATGCAAAGAGAAATACATGGTATGATGTCATCCTCCCGGGTCTGCAGACTTGTTGACTGCAGGCCTGCATGCACTGAGGGGCACACGGTATGAGGTCACCCTCCAAGGGCTGCAGGCTTGTTGAAGGCAGGGATAGGTGCACTTAGGGGCACACAGTATGATATCACCCTCCTGGAGCTGCAGGCTTGTTGACCGCAGGGCTGCATGCATTAAGGAGCACACGTGATGACGTTACCCCTCCCATGGCTGTAGGCTTGTTGACTGCAGGGTTGCGATCACTGAGGAGCACATGGGACAATGTCACCCCTCCAATGGCTGCAGGCTTGTTGTCGGCAGGGCTGCGTGCACTGAGGTGCTTACGGGATGCGTATCATGCCGTTCTGTCAATTGCAACAGCACCATGATGAACATGTAGATCGCGGTGCTGGTTTATTAATAGTGTAATTCATGTTTTCGCGAATCACAATTTTCAGCCTGCAGCATTTTTGTTGGGTTTGCGATTTATATGCTTTTTACTTTTTTGGCGAGGATTGGTATGGCCGTAGGGGAGGAGGAGGCCATACTTAGCGGTATATTTAAATCATTTTAAATATACCCCTGAGTTCAGCTCTGCAGGTTGCCACAATTTGTGATCTACAACATCCCTCCCAGAACTGCAGACATGTTGACTGCAGGGCTGCTTTCACAAAACGGCACATGGTATGATGACATCCTCCCAGCTCTGCAGGCTTGTTGACCGCAGGGCTGCATGCATTAAGGAGCACACGGGATGACGTTACCCCTCCCATGGCTGTAGAAATACATATATCCAGGCACATCGCCTCTAGTTAGGACATTAAATAAATTATTAGGGAAAGGGAGGTGCTGAAGGGGGTGTGGCTAGAAAACAGCAAAAATCAATTAACCCTTCGCACTCTCACATGCAAATGTTCAAACAAATGCATTCACAGATTCACTCATCCAGGCACAACTGTTATCCCTACAGCTAAATTAAAAGCCAGGGTTTTAGTTCACAGAAGAATGCATTCTTATGCTTAGTCACCTATACTGCACAGAAGTACCCAGGTAAACATAGGTGTCCTAACTCTGGCCCTGTAACATGCATAGTGCAGACATGCAAACACATTCATTGCATCAAACCTATCAATGGATTAGGAGCACACATCCTAACTTCCTCTCCTGGGAAAGACGGTGCATCTTACCAATCGCACAAGGGAGCTAACGCTATGTGTCCACGTGCACCATGCGCATACACCAGCATAAGCTGTGTGCATGCTGACAAACACATACAGGGGAAGGAGGGAGTGCACTGAATTAGACCCTAGCCACAGGGGTCAGTAGTAAGAATAGAAATACATATATCCAGGCACATCGCCTCTAGTTAGGACATTAAATAAATTATTAGGGAAAGGGAGGTGCTGAAGGGGGTGTGGCTAAAAAACAGCAAAAATCAATTAACCCTTCGCACTCTCACATGCAAATGTTCAAACAAATGCATTCAAGATTCACTCATCCAGGCACAACTGTTATCCCTACAGCTAAATTAAAAGCCAGGGTTTTAGTTCACAGAAGAATGCATTCTTATGCTTAGTCACCTATACTGCGCAGAAGTACCCAGGTAAACATAGGTGTCCTAACTCTGGCCCTGTAACATGCATAGTGCAGACATGCAAACACATTCATTGCATCAAACCTATCAATGGATTAGGAGCACACATCCTAACTTCCTCTCCTGGGAAAGACGGTGCATCTTACCAATCGCACAAGGGAGCTAACGCTATGTGTCCACGTGCACCATGCGCATACACCAGCATAAGCTGTGTGCATGCTGACAAACACATACAGGGGAAGGAGGGAGTGCACTGAATTAGACCCTAGCCACAGGGGTCAGTAGTAAGAATAGAAATACATATATCCAGGCACATCGCCTCTAGTTAGGACATTAAATAAATTATTAGGGAAAGGGAGGTGCTGAAGGGGGTGTGGCTAGAAAACAGCAAAAATCAATTAACCCTTCGCACTCTCACATGCAAATGTTCAAACAAATGCATTCACAGATTCACTCATCCAGGCACAACTGTTATCCCTACAGCTAAATTAAAAGCCAGGGTTTTAGTTCACAGAAGAATGCATTCTTATGCTTAGTCACCTATACTGCGCAGAAGTACCCAGGTAAACATAGGTGTCCTAACTCTGGCCCTGTAACATGCATAGTGCAGACATGCAAACACATTCATTGCATCAAACCTATCAATGGATTAGGAGCACACATCCTAACTTCCTCTCCTGGGAAAGACGGTGCATCTTACCAATCGCACAAGGGAGCTAACGCTATGTGTCCACGTGCACCATGCGCATACACCAGCATAAGCTGTGTGCATGCTGACAAACACATACAGGGGAAGGAGGGAGTGCACTGAATTAGACCCTAGCCACAGGGGTCAGTAGTAAGAATAGAAATACATATATCCAGCACATCGCCTCTAGTTAGGACATTAAATAAATTATTAGGGAAAGGGAGGTGCTGAAGGGGGTGTGGCTAGAAAACAGCAAAAATCAATTAACCCTTCGCACTCTCACATGCAAATGTTCAAACAAATGCATTCACAGATTCACTCATCCAGGCACAACTGTTATCCCTACAGCTAAATTAAAAGCCAGGGTTTTAGTTCACAGAAGAATGCATTCTTATGCTTAGTCACCTATACTGCGCAGAAGTACCCAGGTAAACATAGGTGTCCTAACTCTGGCCCTGTAACATGCATAGTGCAGACATGCAAACACATTCATTGCATCAAACCTATCAATGGATTAGGAGCACAAATCCTAACTTCCTCTCCTGGGAAAGACGGTGCATCTTACCAATCGCACAAGGGAGCTAACGCTATGTGTCCACGTGCACCATGCGCATACACCAGCATAAGCTGTGTGCATGCTGACAAACACATACAGGGGAAGGAGGGAGTGCACTGAATTAGACCCTAGCCACAGGGGTCAGTAGTAAGAATAGAAATACATATATCCAGGCACATCGCCTCTAGTTAGGACATTAAATAAATTATTAGGGAAAGGGAGGTGCTGAAGGGGGTGTGGCTAGAAAACAGCAAAAATCAATTAACCCTTCGCACTCTCACATGCAAATGTTCAAACAAATGCATTCACAGATTCACTCATCCAGGCACAACTGTTATCCCTACAGCTAAATTAAAAGCCAGGGTTTTAGTTCACAGAAGAATGCATTCTTATGCTTAGTCACCTATACTGCGCAGAAGTACCCAGGTAAACATAGGTGTCCTAACTCTGGCCCTGTAACATGCATAGTGCAGACATGCAAACACATTCATTGCATCAAACCTATCAATGGATTAGGAGCACACATCCTAACTTCCTCTCCTGGGAAAGACGGTGCATCTTACCAATCGCACAAGGGAGCTAACGCTATGTGTCCACGTGCACCATGCGCATACACCAGCATAAGCTGTGTGCATGCTGACAAACACATACAGGGGAAGGAGGGAGTGCACTGAATTAGACCCTAGCCACAGGGGTCAGTAGTAAGAATAGAAATACATATATCCAGGCACATCGCCTCTAGTTAGGACATTAAATAAATTATTAGGGAAAGGGAGGTGCTGAAGGGGGTGTGGCTAGAAAACAGCAAAAATCAATTAACCCTTCGCACTCTCACATGCAAATGTTCAAACAAATGCATTCACAGATTCACTCATCCAGGCACAACTGTTATCCCTACAGCTAAATTAAAAGCCAGGGTTTTAGTTCACAGAAGAATGCATTCTTATGCTTAGTCACCTATACTGCGCAGAAGTACCCAGGTAAACATAGGTGTCCTAACTCTGGCCCTGTAACATGCATAGTGCAGACATGCAAACACATTCATTGCATCAAACCTATCAATGGATTAGGAGCACACATCCTAACTTCCTCTCCTGGGAAAGACGGTGCATCTTACCAATCGCACAAGGGAGCTAACGCTATGTGTCCACGTGCACCATGCGCATACACCAGCATAAGCTGTGTGCATGCTGACAAACACATACAGGGGAAGGAGGGAGTGCACTGAATTAGACCCTAGCCACAGGGGTCAGTAGTAAGAATAGAAATACATATATCCAGGCACATCGCCTCTAGTTAGGACATTAAATAAATTATTAGGGAAAGGAAGGTGCTGAAGGGGGTGTGGCTAGAAAACAGCAAAAATCAATTAACCCTTCGCACTCTCACATGCAAATGTTCAAACAAATGCATTCACAGATTCACTCATCCAGGCACAACTGTTATCCCTACAGCTAAATTAAAAGCCAGGGTTTTAGTTCACAGAAGAATGCATTCTTATGCTTAGTCACCTATACTGCGCAGAAGTACCCAGGTAAACATAGGTGTCCTAACTCTGGCCCTGTAACATGCATAGTGCAGACATGCAAACACATTCATTGCATCAAACCTATCAGTGGATTAGGAGCACACATCCTAACTTCCTCTCCTGGGAAAGACGGTGCATCTTACCAATCGCACAAGGGAGCTAACGCTATGTGTCCACGTGCACCATGCGCATACACCAGCATAAGCTGTGTGCATGCTGACAAACACATACAGGGGAAGGAGGGAGTGCACTGAATTAGACCCTAGCCACAGGGGTCAGTAGTAAGAATAGAAATACATATATCCAGGCACATCGCCTCTAGTTAGGACATTAAATAAATTATTAGGGAAAGGGAGGTGCTGAAGGGGGTGTGGCTAGAAAACAGCAAAAATCAATTAACCCTTCGCACTCTCACATGCAAATGTTCAAACAAATGCATTCACAGATTCACTCATCCAGGCACAACTGTTATCCCTACAGCTAAATTAAAAGCCAGGGTTTTAGTTCACAGAAGAATGCATTCTTATGCTTAGTCACCTATACTGCGCAGAAGTACCCAGGTAAACATAGGTGTCCTAACTCTGGCCCTGTAACATGCATAGTGCAGACATGCAAACACATTCATTGCATCAAACCTATCAGTGGATTAGGAGCACACATCCTAACTTCCTCTCCTGGGAAAGACGGTGCATCTTACCAATCGCACAAGGGAGCTAACGCTATGTGTCCACGTGCACCATGCGCATACACCAGCATAAGCTGTGTGCATGCTGACAAACACATACAGGGGAAGGAGGGAGTGCACTGAATTAGACCCTAGCCACAGGGGTCAGTAGTAAGAATAGAAATACATATATCCAGGCACATCGCCTCTAGTTAGGACATTAAATAAATTATTAGGGAAAGGGAGGTGTTGAAGGGGGTGTGGCTAGAAAACAGCAAAAATCAATTAACCCTTCGCACTCTCACATGCAAATGTTCAAACAAATGCATTCACAGATTCACTCATCCAGGCACAACTGTTATCCCTACAGCTAAATTAAAAGGCTTGTTGACTGCAGGGTTGCGATCACTGAGGAGCACATGGGACAATGTCACCCCTCCAATGGCTGCAGGCTTGTTGTCGGCAGGGCTGCGTGCACTGAGGTGCTTACGGGATGCGTATCATGCCGTTCAGCCAATTGCAACAGCACCATGATGAACATGTAGACCGTGGTGCTGGTTTATTACTAGAGTAATTCATGTTTTTCCTAATCACAATTGTCAGCCTGCAGAATTTTTGTTTGGTTTGCGATTTTTATCCTTTGTACTTTTTTGGAGAGGAATGGCATGGCTGTAGGGGAGGAGGAGGCCATACTTAGGGGTATATTTAAATCATTTTAAAGATACCCCTGAGTTCAGCTCTGCAGGTTGCCACAATTTGTGATCTACGTCACCCCTCCCAGAGCTGCAGACTTGTTGACCGCAGCGCTGCTTTCACTAAGGGGCACATGGTATGATGTCATCCTACCATGTCTGCAGGCTTGTTGACCACAGGCCTGCATGAACTGAGGGGCACACGGTATGATGTCACCCTCCCAGGGCTGCAGGCTTGTTGACCGCAGAGCTGCATGCACTGAGGGGCACACAGTATGATGTCACCCTCCCAGGGCTGCAGGCATGTTGTACGTAGGGATGCGTGCACTTAAGGGAACATGGTATGATATCACCCTACTGGAGCTGCAAGCTTGTTGACTGCAGGGCTGCATGCATTAAGGAGCACAAAGGATGACTTTACCTCTCCCATGGCTCTAGGCTTGTGGACCGCAGGGCTGCGTTCACTGAGGAGCACATGGGACAACGTCACTCCTCCAATTGCTGCAGGCTTGTTGACAGCAGGGCTGCATGCACTGAGGTGCTTACGGGACGCATATCATGCCGTTCAGCCAATTGCAACAGCACCATGATGAACATGTAGACCGTGGTGCTGGTTTATTACTAGAGTAATTCATGTTTTTCCTAATCACAATTGTCAGCCTGCAGAATTTTTGTTTGGTTTGCGATTTTTATCCTTTGTACTTTTTTGAAGAGGATTGGCATAGCTGTAGGGGAGGAGGAGGCCATACTTAGGAGTATATTTAAATCATTTTAAAGATACCCCTGAGTTCAGCTCTGCAGGTTGCCACAATTTGTGATCTACGTCACCCCTCCCTGAGCTGCAGACTTTTTGACCGCAGCGCTGCTTTCACTGAGAGCACATGGTATGATGTCATCCTCCCATGTCTGCAGGCTTGTTGACTACAGGCCTGCATGAACTGAGGGGCGCACGGTATGATGTCACCCTCCCAGGGCTGCAGGCTTGTTGACCGCAGAGCTGCATGCACTGAGGGGCACACGGTATGATGTCACCCTCCCAGGGCTGCAGGCTTGTTGTACGTAGGAATGCGTGCACTTAGGGGCACACGGTATGATATCACCCTACTGGAGCTGCAGGCTTGTTGACCGCAGGGCTGCATGCATTAAGGAGCACAAAGGATGACTTTACCCCTCCCATGGCTGTAGGCTTGTGGACCGCAGGGCTGCGTTCACTGAGGAGCACATGGGACAACGCCACTCCTCCAATTGCTGCAGGCTTGTTGACAGCAGGGCTGCATGCACTGAAGTGCTTACGGGACGCATAACATGCCGTTCAGCCAATTGCAACAGCACCATGATGAACATGTAGACCGTGGTGCTGGTTTATTACTAGAGTAATTCATGTTTTCCCTAATCACAATTGTCAGCCTGCAGAATTTTTGTTTGGTTTGCGATTTTTTTATGACAACATACTCCCAGTGCTGAAGGCTTGTTGACAGTAGTTCTGCATTCACTAAGGGGCACACGGTATGATGTCAACCACAGAGCTGCATGCACTGAGGGTCACAACGGATGCCGCTACACCTCCCAGAGCTGCAGGCACGTTGACCCCAGGGCTGCATGCACTGAGGAGCACATGGTATGATGTCATCCTCCCAGGTCGGCAGGCTTGTTGACCGCAGCCCTGCATGATATGATGGGAACACGGTATGATGTCACCCTCCCAGGGCTGCAGGCTTGTTGACCGCAGGGCTGCGTCCACTGAGGGGCACACGGTATGATCTTGACCGCATTTCTGCATGCACTGAGAGGCACAATAAATGATGTTACTCCTCCCAGGGCTGCAGGCTTTTTGACCGCAGGGCTGCATGCACTGAGAGGCACACGGTATGATGTCACCTTCCAAGGGCTGCAGGCTTGTTGAACGCAGGGATGCGTGCACTTAGGGGCACATGGTATTATATCACCCTCCCAGAGCTGCAGGCTTGTTGAACGCAGGGCTGCATGCTCTAAGGAGCACACGGATAACGTTACCCCTCCCATGGCTGTAGGCTTGTGGACCGCAGGGCTGCGTTTACGGAGGAGCACATGGGACAACGTCACTCCTCCAATGGCTGCAGGCTTCACTGAGGTGCTTACGGGACGCGTATCATGCCGTTTAGCCAATTGCAACAGCACCATGATGAACATGTGGACCGTGGTGCTGGTTTATTACTCGAGTTATTTATGTTTTTCCTAATCACAATTGTCAGCCTGCAGAATTTTTGTTTGGTTTGCGATTTTTATCCTTTGTACTTTTTTGGAGAGGATTGGCATGGCTGTAGGGGAGGAGGAGGCCATACTTAGGGGTATATTTAAATCATTTTAAAGATACCCCTGAGTTTAGCTCTGCAGGTTGCCACAATTTGTGATCTACGTCACCCCTCCCAGAGCTGCAGACTTGTTGACCGCAGCGCTGCTTTCACTAAGGGGCACATGGTATGATGTCATCCTCCCATGTCTGCAGGCTTG
This sequence comes from Hyperolius riggenbachi, assembly GCF_040937935.1. NCBI lineage: Eukaryota > Metazoa > Chordata > Amphibia > Anura > Hyperoliidae > Hyperolius > Hyperolius riggenbachi. The sequence goes on from NC_090646.1 coordinate 572,269,277, forward strand.
TTGACCACAGGCCTGCATGAACTGAGGGGCACACGGTATGATGTCACCCTCCCAGGGCTGCAGGCTTGTTGACCGCAGAGCTGCATGCACTGAGGGGCACACGGTATGATGTCACCCTCCCAGGGCTGCAGGCATGTTGTACGTAGGGATGCGTGCACTTAAGGGAACACGGTATGATATCACCCTACTGGAGCTGCAAGCTTGTTGACTGCAGGGCTGCATGCATTAAGAGCACAAAGGATGACTTTACCCCTCCCATGGCTGTAGGCTTGTGGACCGCAGGGCTGCGTTCACTGAGGAGCACATGGGACAACGTCACTCCGGCTGTCAGCTGCAGGCTTGTTGACAGCCGGGCTGCATGCACTGAGGTGCTTACGGGACGCATATCATGCTGTTCAGCCAATTGCAACAGCACCATGATGAACATGTAGACCGTGGTGCTGGTTTATTACTAGAGTAATTCATGTTTTTCCTAATCACAATTGTCAGCCTGCAGAATTTTTGTTTGGTTTGCGATTTTTATCCTTTGTACTTTTTTGAAGAGGATTGGCATAGCTGTAGGGGAGGAGGAGGCCATACTTAGGGGTATATTTAAATCATTTTAAAGATACCCCTGAGTTCAGCTCTGCAGGTTGCCACAATTTGTGATCTACGTCACCCCTCCCAGAGCTGCAGACTTGTTGACCGCAGCGCTGCTTTCACTGAGGGGCACATGGTATGATGTCATCCTCCCATGTCTGCAGGCTTGTTGACCACAGGCCTGCATGAACTGAGGGGCACACGGTATGATGTCACCCTCCCAGGGCTGCAGGCTTGTTGACCGCAGAGCTACATGCACTGAGGGGCACACGGTATGATATCACCCTACTGGAGCTGCAGGCTTGTTGACCGCAGGGCTGCATGCATTAAGGAGCACAAAGGATGACTTTACCCCTCCCATGGCTGTAGGCTTGTGGACCGCAGGGCTATGTTCACTGAGGAGCACATGGGACAACGTCACTCCTCCAATGGCTGCAGGCTTGTTGACAGCAGGGCTGCATGCACTGAGGTGCTTACGGAACGCATATCATGCCGTTCAGCCAATTCCAACAGCACCATGATGAACATGTAGACCGTGGTGCTGGATTATTACTAGAGTAATTCATGTTTTCCCTAATCACAACTGTCAGCCTGCAGAATTTTTGTTTGGTTTGCGATTTTTATCCTTTGTACTTTTTTGGAGAGGATTGGCATGGCTGTAGGGGAGGAGGAGGCCCTACTTAGGGGTATATTTAAATCATTTTAAATATACCCCTGAGTTCAGCTCTGCAGGTTGCCACAATTTGTGATCCACGTCACCCCTCCCAGAGCTGCAGACTTGTTGACCGCAGTGCTGCTTTCACTAAGGGGCACATGGTATGATGTCATCCTCCCATGTCTGCAGGCTTGTTGACCACAGGCCTGCATGAACTGAGGGGCACACGGTATGATGTCACCCTCCCAGGGCTGCAGGCTTGTTGAACACAGAGCTGCATGCACTAAGGGGCACACGGTATGATGTCACCCTCCCAGGGTTGCAGGCATGTTGTACGTAGGGATGCGTGCACTTAGGGGCACACGGTATGATATCACCTTACTGGAGCTGCAGGCTTGTTGAACGCAGGGCTGAATGCATTAAGGAGCACACGGGATAACGTTACCCCTCCCATGGCTGTAGGCTTGTGGACCGCAGGGCTGCGTTCACTGAGGAGCACATGGGACAACGTCACTCCTCCAATGGCTGCAGGCTTCACTGAGGTGCTTACGGGACGCGTATCATGCCGTTCAGCCAATTGCAACAGCACCATGATGAACATGTAGACCGTGGTGCTGGTTTATTACTAGAGTAATTCATGTTTTCCCTAATCACAATTGTCAGCCTGCAGAATTTTTGTTTGGTTTGCATTTTTTTTTTATGACAACATCCTTCCAGTGCTGAAGGCTTGTTGACAGTCGTGCTGCATTCACTAAGGGGCACACGGTATGATGTCAACCACAGAGCTGCATGCACTGAGGGTCACAAAGGATGCCGCTACACCTCCCAGGGCTGCAGGCACGTTGACCGCAGGGCTGCATGCACTGAGGAGCACATGGTATGATGCCATCCTCCCAGGTCGGCAGGCTTGTTGACCGCAGGCCTGCATGATATGATGGGAACACGGTATGATGTCACCCTCCCAGGGCTGCAGGCTTGTTGAACGCAGAGATGCGTGCACTTAGGGGCGCATGGTATTATATCACCCTCCCAGAGCTGCAGGCTTGTTGAACGCAGGGCTGCATGCTCTAAGGAGCACACGGATAACGTTACCCCTCCCATGGCTGTAGGCTTGTGGACCGCAGGGCTGCGTTTACGGAGGAGCACATGGGACAACGTCACTCCTCCAATGGCTGCAGGCTTCACTGAGGTGCTTACGGGACGCGTATCATGCCGTTCAGCCAATTGCAACAGCACCATGATGAACATGTGGACCGTGGTGCTGGTTTATTACTCGAGTAATTTATGTTTTTCCTAATCACAATTGTCAGCCTGCAGAATTTTTGTTTGGTTTGCGATTTTTATCATTTGTACTTTTTTAGAGAGGATTGGCATGGCTGTAGGGGAGGAGGAGGCCATACTTAGGGGTATATTTAAATCAGTTTAAAGATACCCCTGAGTTCAGCTCTGCAGGTTGCCACAATTTGTGATCTACGTCACCCCTCCCAGAGCTGCAGACTTGTTGACCGCAGTGCTGCTTTCACTAAGGGGCACATGGTATGATGTCATCCTCCCATGTCTGCAGGCTTGTTGACCACAGGCCTGCATGAACTGAGGGGCACACGGTATGATGTCACCCTCCCAGGGCTGCAGGCTTGTTGACCACAGAGCTGCATGCACTGAGGGGCACACGGTATGATGTCACCCTCCCAGGGCTGCAGGCATGTTGTACGTAGGGATGCGTGCACTTAAGGGAACACGGTATGATATCACCCTACTGGAGCTGCAAGCTTGTTGACTGCAGGGCTGCATGCATTAAGGAGCACAAAGGATGACTTTACCCCTCTCATGGCTGTAGGCTTGTGGATCGCAGGGCTGCGTTCACTGAGGAGCACATGGGACAACGTCACTCCGGCTGTCAGCTGCAGGCTTGTTGACAGCCGGGCTGCATGCACTGAGGTGCTTACGGGACGCATATCATGCCGTTCAGCCAATTGCAACAGCACCATGATGAACATGTAGACCGTGGTGCTGGTTTATTACTAGAGTAATTCATGTTTTTCCTAATCACAATTGTCAGCCTGCAGAATTTTTGTTTGGTTTGCGATTTTTATCCTTTGTACTTTTTTGAAGAGGATTGGCATAGCTGTAGGGGAGGAGGAGGCCATACTTAGGGGTATATTTAAATCATTTTAAAGATACCCCTGAGTTCAGCTCTGCAGGTTGCCACAATTTGTGATCTACGTCACCCCTCCCAGAGCTGCAGACTTGTTGACCGCAGCGCTGCTTTCACTGAGGGGCACATGGTATGATGTCATCCTCCCATGTCTGCAGGCTTGTTGACCACAGGCCTGCATGAACTGAGGGGCACACGGTATGATGTCACCCTCCCAGGGCTGCAGGCTTGTTGACCGCAGAGCTGCATGCACTGAGGGGCACACGGTATGATATCACCCTACTGGAGCTCCAGGCTTGTTGACCGCAGGGCTGCATGCATTAAGGAGCACAAAGGATGACTTTACCCCTCCCATGGCTGTAGGCTTGTGGACCGCAGGGCTGTGTTCACTGAGGAGCACATGGGACAACGTCACTCCTCCAATGGCTGCAGGCTTGTTGACAGCAGGGCTGCATGCACTGAGGTGCTTACGGAACGCATATCATGCCGTTCAGCCAATTCCAACAGCACCATGATGAACATGTAGACCGTGGTGCTGGATTATTACTAGAGTAATTCATGTTTTCCCTAATCACAATTGTCAGCCTGCAGAATTTTTGTTTGGTTTGCAATTTTTATCCTTTGTACTTTTTTGGAGAGGATTGGCATGGCTGTAGGGGAGGAGGAGGCCCTACTTAGGGGTATATTTAAATCATTTTAAATATACCCCTGAGTTCAGCTCTGCAGGTTGCCACAATTTGTGATCCACGTCACCCCTCCCAGAGCTGCAGACTTGTTGACCGCAGTGCTGCTTTCACTAAGGGGCACATGGTATGATGTCATCCTCCCATGTCTGCAGGCTTGTTGACCACAGGCCTGCATGAACTGAGGGGCACACGGTATGATGTCACCCTCCCAGGGCTGCAGGCTTGTTGAACGCAGAGCTGCATGCACTAAGGGGCACACGGTATGATGTCACCCTCCCAGGGTTGCAGGCATGTTGTACGTAGGGATGCGTGCACTTAGGGGCACACGGTATGATATCACCTTACTGGAGCTGCAGGCTTGTTGAACGCAGGGCTGCATGCATTAAGGAGCACACGGGATAACATTACCCCTCCCATGGCTGTAGGCTTGTGGACCACAGGGCTGCGTTCACTGAGGAGCACATGGGACAACGTCACTCCTCCAATTGCTGCAGGCTTGTTGACAGCAGGGCTGCATGCACTGAGGTGCTTACAGGACGCATCTCATGCCGTTCAGCCAATTGCAACAGCACCATGATGAACATGTAGACCGTGGTGCTAGTTTATTACTAGAGTAATTCATGTTTTCCCTAATCACAATTGTCAGCCTGCAGAATTTTTGTTTGGTGTGCGATTTTTTTTTATGACAACATCCTTCCAGTGCTGAAGGCTTGTTGACAGTCGTGCTGCATTCACTAAGGGGCACACGGTATGATGTCAACCACAGAGCTGCATGCACTGAGGGTCACAAAGGATGCCGCTACACCTCCCAGGGCTGCAGGCACGTTGACCGCAGGGCTGCATGCACTGAGGAGCACATGGTATGATGCCATCCTCCCAGGTCGGCAGGCTTGTTGACCGCAGCCCTGCATGATATGATGGGAACACGGTATGATGTCACCCTCCCAGGGCTGCAGGCTTGTTGAACGCAGAGATGCGTGCACTTAGGGGCGCATGGTATTATATCACCCTCCCAGAGCTGCAGGCTTGTTGACTGCAGGGCTGCATGCTCTAAGGAGCACACGGATAACGTTACCCCTCCCATGGCTGTAGGCTTGTGGACCGCAGGGCTGCGTTTACGGAGGAGCACATGGGACAACGTCACTCCTCCAATGGCTGCAGGCTTTACTGAGGTGCTTACGGGACGCGTATCATGCCGTTCAGCCAATTGCAACAGCACCATGATGAACATGTAGACCGTGGTGCTGGTTTATTACTAGAGTAATTTATGTTTTTCCTAATCACAATTGTCAGCCTGCAGAATTTTTGTTTGGTTTGCGATTTTTATCCTTTGTACTTTTTTGGAGAGGATTGGCATGGCTGTAGGGGAGGAGGAGGCCATACTTAGGGGTATATTTAAATCATTTTAAATATACCCCTGAGTTCAGCTCTGCAGGTTGCCACAATTTGGGATCTACATCACCCCTCCCAGAGCTGAAGACTTGTTGACTGCAGGGCTGCATGCATTAAGGAGCACAAAGGATGACTTTACCCCTCCCATGGCTGTAGGCTTGTGGACCGCAGGGCTGCGTTCACTGAGGAGCACATGGGACAACGTCACTCCTCCAATTGTTGCAGGCTTGTTGACAGCAGGGCTGCATGCACTGAGGTGCTTACGGGACGCATAACATGCCGTTCAGCCAATTGCAACAGCACCATGATGAACATGTAGACCGTGGTGCTGGTTTATTACTAGAGTAATTCATGTTTTCCCTAATCACAATTGTCAGCCTGCAGAATTTTTGTTTGGTTTGCGATTTTTATCCTTTGTACTTTTTTAGAGAGGATTGGCATGGCTGTAGGGGAGGAGGAGGCCATACTTAGGGGTATATTTAAATCATTTTAAAGATACCCCTGAGTTCAGCTCTGCAGGTTGCCACAATTTGTGATCTACGTCACCCCTCCCAGAGCTGCAGACTTGTTGACCGCAGCGCTGCTTTCACTAAGGGGCACATGGTATGATGTCATCCTCCCATGTCTGCAGGCTTGTTGACCACAGGCCTGCATGAACTGAGGGGCACACGGTATGATGTCACCCTCCCAGGGCTGCAGGCTTGTTGACCACAGAGCTGCATGCACTGAGGGGCACACGGTATGATGTCACCCTCCCAGGGCTGCAGGCATGTTGTACGTAGGGATGCGTGCACTTAAGGGAACACGGTATGATATCACCCTACTGGAGCTGCAAGCTTGTTGACTGCAGGGCTGCATGCATTAAGGAGCACAAAGGATGACTTTACCCCTCCCATGGCTGTAGGCTTGTGGACCACAGGGCTGCGTTCACTGAGGAGCACATGGGACAACGTCACTCCGGCTGTCAGCTGCAGACTTGTTGACCGCAGGGCTGCTTTCACTGAGGGGCACATGGTATGATGTCATCCTCCCAGGTCTGCAGGCTTGTTGACCACAGGCCTGCATAAACTGAGGGGCACATGGTATGATGTCATCCCCCATGTCTGCAGGCTTGTTGACCACAGGCCTGCATGAACTGAGGGGCACACGGTATGATAACATCCTCCCAGTGCTAAAGGGTTGTTGACTGCAGGGCTGCGTTCACTGAGGGGCACACTTTATGATTTCACCCTCAAAGGACTGACGGCTTTTTGACCACAAGGCTGGAAGAACTGAGAAGCACACGGTATGATTTCACCCTCCCAGGGCTGCAGGCTTGTTGACAGTAGGCCTGCATGAACTGAGGGGCACACGGTATGATGTCACCCTCCCAGGGCTGCAGGCTTGTTGTACGTAGGGATGCGTGCACTTAGGGGCACACGGTATGATATCACCCTACTGGAGCTGCAGGCTTGTTGACCGCAGGGCTGCGTGCATTAAGGAGCACAAAGGATGACTTTACCCCTCCCATGGCTGTAGGCTTGTGGACCGCAGGGCTGCGTTCACTGAGGAGCACATGGGACAACGTCACTCCTCCGATTGTTGCAGGCTTGTTGACAGCAGGGCTGCATGCACTGAGGTGCTTACGGGATGCATAACATGCCGTTCAGCCAATTGCAACAGCACCATGATGAACATGTAGACCGTGGTGCTGGTTTATTACTAGAGTAATTCATGTTTTCCCTAATCACAATTGTCAGTCTGCAGAATTTTTGTTTGGTTTGCGATTTTTTTATGATAACATCCTCCCAGTGCTGAAGGCTTGTTGACAGTAGTGCTGCATTCACTAAGGGGCACACGGTATGATGTTAACCACAGAGCTGCATGCACTGAGGGTCACAAAGGATGCCGCTACACCTCCCAGGGCTGCAGGCACGTTGACCACAGGGCTGCATGCAGTGAGGAGCACATGGTATGATGTCATCCTCCCAGGTCGGCAGGCTTGTTGACCGCAGGCCTGCATGATATGATGGGGACACGGTATGATGTCACCCTCCCAGGGCTGCAGGCTTGTTGACCGCAGGGCTTCGTCCACTGAGGGGCACACGGTATGATGTTGACCGCATTTCTGCATGCACTGAGAGGCACAAAAAATGATGTTACTCCTCACAGGGCTGCAGGCTTTTTGACCGCACGGCTGCATGCACTGAGAGGCACACGGTATGATGTCACCTTCCAAGGGCTGCAGTCTTGTTGAATGCAGGGATGCATGCACTTAGGGGCATATGGTATGATATCACCCTCCCAGAGCTGCAGGCTTGTTGAACGCAGGGCTGCATGCTCTAAGGAGCACACGGGATAACATTACCCCTCCCATGGCTGTAGGCTTGTGGACCGCAGGGCTGCGTTCACTGAGGGGCACACGGTATGATGTTGACCGCATTTCTGCATGCACTGAGAGGCACAAAAATGATGTTACTCCTCACAGGGCTGCAGGCTGCAGGGCTGCGTTCACTGAGGGGCACACTTTATGATTTCACCCTCCCATGACTGCTGGCTTGTTGACCACAAGGCTGGAAGAACTGAGGAGCACACGGTATGATTTCACCCTCCCAGGGCTGCAGGCTTGTTGACCACAGGCCTGCATGAACTGAGGGGCACACAGTATGATGTCACCCTCCCAGGGCTGCAGGCTTGTTGACCGCAGAGCTGCATGCACTGAGGGGCACACGGTATGATGTCACCCTCCCAGGGCTGCAGGCTTGTTGTACGTAGGGATGCGTGCAATTAGGGGCACACGGTATGATATCACCCTACTGGAGCTGCAGGCTTGTTGACCGCAGGGCTGCATGCATTAAGGAGCACAAAGGATGACTTTACCCCTCCCATGGCTGTAGGCTTGTGGACCGCAGGGCTGCGTTCACTAAGGAGCACATGGGACAACGTCACTCCTCCAATTGCTGCAGGCTTGTTGACAGCAGGGCTGCATGCACTGAGGTGCTTACGGGACGCATAACATGCCGTTCAGCCAATTGCAACAGCACCATGATGAACATGTAGACCGTGGTGCTGGTTTATTACTAGAGTAATTCATGTTTTCCCTAATCACAATTGTCAGCCTGCAGAATTTTTGTTTGGTTTGCGATTTTTTTATGATAACATCCTCCCAGTGCTGAAGGCTTGTTGACAGTAGTGCTGCATTCACTAAGGGGCACACGGTATGATGTTAACCACAGAGCTGCATGCACTGAGGGTCACAAAGGATGCCGATACACCTCCCAGGGCTGCAGGCACGTTGACCGCAGGGCTGCATGCACTGAGGAGCACATGGTATGATGTCATCCTCCCAGGTCGGCAGGCTTGTTGACCGCATGCCTGCATGATTTGATGGGAACACGGTATGATGTCACCCTCCCAGGGCTGCAGGCTTGTTGACCGCAGGGCTGCGTCCACTGAGGGGCACACGGTATGATGTTGACCGCATTTCTGCATGCACTGAGAGGCACAAAAAATAATGTTACTCCTCACAGGGCTACAGGCTTTTTGACCGCAGTGGCTTCATGCACTGAGAGGCACACGGTATGATGTCACCTTCCAAGGGCTGCAGTCTTGTTGACCGCAGGGCTGCATGTACTGAGAGGCACATGGTATGATATCACCCTCCCAGAGCTGCAGGCTTGTTGAACGCAGGGCTGCATGCTCTAAGGAGCACACGGGATAACATTACCCCTCCCATGGCTGTAGGCTTGTGGACCGCAGGGCTGCGTTCACGGAGGAGCACATGGGACAACGTCACTCCTCCAATGGCTGCAGGCTTCACTGAGGTGCTTACGGGACGCGTATCATGCCGTTCAGCCAAATGCAACAGTACCATGATGAAAATGTAGACCGTGGTGCTGGTTTATTACTAGAGTAATTCATGTTTTTCCTAATCACAATTGTCAGCCTGCAGAATTTTTGTTTGGTTTGCGATTTTTATCTTTTGTACTTTTTTGGAGAGGATTGGCATGGCTGTAGGGGAGGAGGAGGCCATACTTAGGGGTATATTTAAATCATTTTAAATATACCCCTGAGTTCAGCTCTGCAGGTTGCCACAATTTGTGATCTACGTCACCCCTCCCAAAGCTGCAGACTTATTGACCGCAGGGCTGCTTTCACTGAGGGGCACATGGTATGATGTCATCCTCCCAGGTCTGCAGGCTTGTTGACCACAGGCCTGCATGAACTGAGGGGCACATGGTATGATGTCATCCTCCCATGTCTGCAGGCTTCTTGACCACAGGCCTTCATGAACTGAGGGGCACACGGTATGATAACATCCTCCCAGTGCTGAAGGGTTCTTGACTGCAGGGCTGCGTTCACTGAGGGGCACACTTTATGATTTCACCCTCCCATGACTGCTGGCTTGTTGACCACAAGGCTGGAAGAACTGAGGAGCACACGGTATGATTTCACCCTCCCAGGGCTGCAGGCTTGTTGACAGTAGTGCTGCATTCACTAAGGGGCACACGGTATGATGTTAACCACAGAGCTGCATGCACTGAGGGTCACAAAGGATGCCGTTACACCTCCCAGGGCTGCAGGCACGTTGACCACAGGGCTGCGTGCAATGATGGGAACACGGTATGATGTCACCCTCCCAGGGCTGCAGGCTTTTTGACCGCAGGGCTGCATGCACTGAGAGGCACACGGTATGATGTCACCTTCCAAGGGCTGCAGGCTTGTTGAACGCAGGGATGCCTGCACTTAGGGGCACATGGTATGATATCACACTCCCAGAGCTGCAGGCTTGTTGAACGCAGGGCTGCATGCTCTAAGGAGCACACGGATAACGTTACCCCACCCATGGCTGTAGGCTTGTGGATCGCAGGTCTGCGTTCACGGAGGAGCACATTGGACAATGCCACTCCTCCAATGGCTGCAGGCTTCACTGAGGTGCTTACGGGACGCGTATCATGCCGTTCAGCCAATTGCAACAGCACCATGATGAACATGTAGACCGGGGTGCTGGTTTATTACTAGAGTAATTCATGCTTTTCTTAATCACAATTGTCAGCCTGCAGAATTTTTGTTTGGTTTGCGATTTTTATTCTTTGTATTTTTTTTGGAGAGGATTGGCATGGCTGTAGTGGAGGAGTAGGCCCTACTTAGGGGTATATTTAAATCATTTTAAAGATACCCCTGAATTCAGCTCTGCAGGTTGCCACAATTTGTGATCTATGTCACCCCTCCCAGAGCTGCAGACTTGTTGACCGCAGCGCTGCTTTCACTTAGGGGCACATGGTATGATGTCATCCTCCCATGTCTGCAGGCTTGTTGACCACAGGCCTGCATGAACTGAGGGGCACACGGTATGATGTCACTCTCCCAGGGCTGCAGGCTTGTTGACCGCAGAGCTGCATGCACTGAGGGGCACACGGTATGATGTCACCCTCCCAGGGCTGCAGGCTTGTTGTACGTAGGGATGCGTGCACTTAGGGGCACACGGTATGATATCACCCTACTGGAGCTGCAGGCTTGTTGACCGCAGGGCTGCATGCATTAAGGAGCACAAAGGATGACTTTAGCCCTCCCATGGCTGTAGGCTTGTTGACCGCAGGGCTGCGTTCACTGAGGAGCACATGGGACATCGTCACTCCTCCAATGGCTGCAGGCTTGTAGACAGCAGAGCTGCATGCACTGAGGTGCTTACGGGACGCGTATCATGCCATTCAGCCAATTGCATCAGCACCATAATGAACATGTAGACCGTGGTGCTGGTTTATTACTACAGTAATTCATGTTTTCCCTAATCACAATTGTCAGCCTGCAGAATTTTTGTTTGGTTTGCGATTTTTATCCTTTGTACTTTTTTGGAGAGGATTGGCATGGCTGTAGGGGAGGAGGAGGCCATACTTAGGGTATATTTACATCATTTTAAATATACCCCTGAGTTCAGCTCTGCAGGTTGCCACAATTTTTGATCTACGTCACCCCTGCCAAAGCTGCAGACTTGTTGACCGCAGGGCTAATTTCACTGAGGGACACATGGGGTTTGTCTCTTTGTTAAGAATTCTTTTACAGCTGTCCTCAACGATGAGATGGAGGAAGATTGCGAAGATGTGGAGTCCGTTTGGGTAAATATTCATGGTGGAAATAAAAGTTGCCAATTGCTTATTGGGGTATGCTACAGACCACCTCTTATTAATGAAGCTGCAGAACTGCGATTACTACAGCAGATTGAAAAAGCTGCAAGTAAAAACGAGGTCATAATTATGGGCGACTTCAACTTTCCAGACATTGACTGGGGTATTGAGGCTACCCATTCTGGTAAAAGCAGCAGATTTCTGGCAGCACTACAGGACAATTACTTGACTCAAATGGTAACGGAACCAACTAGGGGGAATGCGTTACTGGATCTGATCATTTCTAATAGACCAGATAATGTATCAAATGTGCAGGTTCAAGAACATTTGGGAAATAGTGATCACACCATGATAACGTTTGATCTGGTGACTGATAGGCCACGGGGCAGCGGGACCACTAAAACTATGAATTTTAGAAAAGCAAAGTTCAATCAAATTAGGCAGGCACTAAGTTTGGTGAACTGGGATAATGTACTACAAGGGGACGACACTGAAGGGAAATGGCAAGCTTTTAAACGTATTCTCAATCAATATTGTAGTATGTATATCCCATATGGAAACAAAATGTCTAGGAATAAAAAAAGGCCTCTATGGATGAATAGAAAGGTTAGGGATAAAATGAAGAGGAAAAAGAATGCCTATAAGGTCCTAAAACAGGAGGGGACTGAGGCTGCACTAAGCAATTATAAGGAGTGCAATAAAAATTGTAAAAAAGAAATTAGGCTGGCAAAGATCGAAGCTGAAAATCAAATCGCTAGGGATATCAAATCTAACCCAAAAAAGTTTTACAAGTACATCAACTCTAAAAAAAGAAAGGTTGACTGTATAGGAATCCTAAAGGATGAGGGTGGGAACTCGATGGTGGTCGACCAAGGTAAGGCAGAGTTATTAAATGCTTTCTTTGCTTCTGTCTTCACAAAGGAAACAGCACTGTTGCAAATTACAGAGGCAGAAGAGTCTCAATCTTCTAACTGCAATATTAAATACTTAACGCAGGAAGAAGTAAAGGCAAGACTAAATAAATTAAAAATAGACAAGGCACCTGGCCCGGATGGCATGCATCCTCGGGTCCTAAGAGAATTAAGTTCAGTTATAGCTAAGCCCCTTTATCTTATCTTTTGTGACTCTCTTGCAACTAGCAGAGTCCCAGTGGATTGGCGTACAGCCCACGTTTTCCCATTATTTAAGAAGGGCAAAAAATCTGATCCAGGAAATTATAGACCTGTAAGCTTAACATCAGTTGTATGCAAACTATTTGAGGGGTTACTAAGAGATACTATACATGACTTCATAGTAGAAAATAATCTTATTTCTCAGCATCAACATGGGTTTACTAAAGACAGGTCCTGTTTGACTAACATGCTCAGCTTTTATGAGGTAGTGAATGCTAATATGGATATTGGGAATACTGTAGATGTGATATACTTGGACTTTGCAAAGGCCTTCGACACTGTTCCCCACAGAAGTCTGGTGCAAAAGTTGAGGATGCAAGGACTGGGGAAGAGTTTGTGTGCATGGATAGGGAACTGGCTAATGGACAGAAAACAAAGAGTTGTGGTCAATGGATCGTACTCAAAATGGGAGACTGTTAGCAGTGGGGTCCCACAGGGGTCTGTACTGGGTCCAGTGCTCTTCAATTTATTTATTAATGACCTAGTAGATGCAGTAGTGAGCAATGTTGCTATTTTTGCAGATGATACAAAATTGTGCAGAATCATCAACTCTCAGGAAGATAGTGTCATATTGCAACAGGATCTGGATAGGATGGCTATATGGGCACATACATGGCAGATGAAATTCAATGTTGACAAATGTAAAGTCATGCATTTTGGTCGTACCAATGGTCTAGCACCATACAAAATAAATGGGATACAGTTGGGAACATCAAACTTGGAGAAGGACTTAGGAGTACTCATCGACAACAAGTTAAATAATTGTACTCAATGCCAAGCCGCTGCAGCTAAAGCGAACAAAATTTTGGGATGCATTAAAAGCGAAATAAAAACTCGAGATGCTAGCATAATATTGCCCCTGTTTAACTCTCTAGTAAGGCCACATCTGGAATATGGAATTCAGTTCTGGGCACCACATTACAAAAAAGATATTGCAGTTTTAGAGCAGGTGCAGAGACGAGCTACAAAATTGATACGTGGGATGGAAGGTCTCGCTTACCAAGAAAGGTTAGATAAACTGGGTTTATTTAGTCTAGAGAAAAGACGCCTTAGAGGAGATCTAATTAACATGTATAAATACATTAGAGGGCAATATAATAGCTTGGCGGATGAGCTTTTTATCCCTAGGCCTTCTCAAAGGACTAGAGGACATGAGCTGCGCATGGAGGAAAAACGTTTTAGCCATTTATTTAGGAAAGGGTTCTTTACAGTAAGAGTGGTTAAGATGTGGAATGCATTGCCACAGGAAGTCGTTATGGCAAACTCTATACCTGCATTTAAAGGGGGCTTAGATGCTTTCCTTGCGTTGAAAGACATCCATGGCTACAATTACTAGGTTATGCCTAATGATGTTGATCCAGGGATTTTATCTGATTGCCATCTGGAGTCAGGAAGGAATTTTTCCCATTTGGGGCTAATTGGACCATGCCTGGTGGGTTTTTTTTTCGCCTTCCTCTGGATCAACAGGGGTATGTGGGGGACGGGCTGGAGTTGTACTTTGTACTGGTTGAACTCGATGGACGTATGTCTTTTTTCAGCCAAAATAACTATGTAACTATGTAACTATGATGTCATCCTCCCAGGTCTGGAGGCTTGTTGACCACAGGCCTGCATGAACTGAGGGGCACATGGTATGATGTCATCCTCCCATGTCTGCAGGCTTCTTGACCACAGGCCTGCATGAACTGAGGGGCACACGGTATGATAACATCCTCCCAGTGCTGAAGGGTTGTTGACTGCAGGGCTGCTTTCACCGAGGGGCACACTTTATGATTTCACCCTCCCAGGACTGCCAGCTTGTTGACCACAAGGCTGGAAGAACTGAGGAGCACACGGTATGATTTCACCCTCCCAGGGCTGCAGGCTTGTTGACAGTAGTGCTGCAATCACTAAGGGGCACACAGTATGATGTTAACCACAGAGCTGCATGCACTGAGGGTCACAAAGGATGCCATTACACCTCCCAGGGCTGCAGGCATGTTGACCGCAGGGCTGCGTGCACTGAGGAGCACATGGTATGATGTCATCCTCCCAGGTCGGCAGGCTTGTTGACCGCAGGCCTGCATGATATGATGGGAACACGGTATGATGTCACCCTCCCAGGGCTGCAGGCTTGTTGACCGCAGGGCTGCGTCCACTGAGGGGCACACGGTATGATCTTGACCGCATTTCTGCATGCACTGAGAGGCACAAAAAATGATGTTACTCCTCCCAGGGCTACAGGCTTTTTGACCGCAGGGCTGCATGCACTGAGAGGCACACGGTATGATGTCACCTTCCAGGGGCTGCAGGCTTGTTGAACGAAGGGATGCGTGCACTTAGGGGCACATGGTATGATACCACCCTCCCAGAACTGCAGGCTTGTTGAACGCAGGACTGCATGCTCTAAGGAGCACACGGGATAACGTTACCCCTCTCATGGCTGTAGGCTTGTGGACCGCAGGGCTGCGTTCACAGAGGAGCACATGGGACAACGTCACTCTTCCAATGGGTGCAGGCTTCACTGAGGTGCTTACGGGACGCGTATCATGCCGTTCAGCCAATTGCAACAGTACCATGATGAACATGTAGACTGTGGTGCTGGCTTATTACTAGAGTAATTCGTGTTTTTATTAATCACAATTGTCAGCCTGCAGAATTTTTGTTTGGTTTGCGATTTTTATCCTTTGTACTTTTTTGGAGAGGATTGGCAGGGCTGTAGGGGAGGAGGAGGCCATACTTAGCGGTATATTTACATCAATTTAAAGATACCCCTGAGTTCAGCTCTGCAGGTTGCCACAATTTGTGATCTACGTCACACCTCCCAGAGCTGCAGACTTGTTGACCGCAGGGCTGCTTTCACTGAGGGGCACATGGTATGATGTCATCCTCCCAGGTCTGCAAGCTTGTTGACCACAGGCCTGCATGAACTGAGGGGCACACCGTATGATAACATCCTCCCAGTGCTGAAGGGTTGTTGACTGCAGGGCTGCGTTCACTGAGGGGCACACTTTATGATTTCACCCTCCCAGGACTGCCGGCTTGTAGACCACAAGGCTGGAAGAACTGAGGAGCACACGGTATGATTTCACCCTCCCAGGGCTGCAGGCTTGTTGACAGTAGTGCTGCATTTACTAAGTGAAATACGGTATGATGTTAACCACAGAGCTGCATGCACTGAGGGTCACAAAGGATGCCGTTACACCTCCCAGGGCTGCAGGCGCATTGACCGCAGGGCTGCGTGCACTGAGGAGCACATGGTATGATGTCATCCTCCCAGGTCGGCAGGCTTGTTGAACGCATGCCTGCATGATATGATGGGAACACGGTATGATGTCACCCTCCCAGGGCTGCAGGCTTGTTGACCGCAGGGCTGCGTCCACTGAGGGGCACACGGTATGATGTTGACCGCATTTCTGCATGCACTGAGAGGCGCAAAAAATGATGTTACTCCTCACAGGGCTACAGGCTTTTTGACCGCAGGGCTGCATGCACTGAGAGGCACACGGTATGATGTCACCTTCCAAGGGCTGCAGGCTTGTTGAATGCAGGGATGCGTGCACTTAGGGGCACATGGTATGATATCCCCCTCCCAGAGCTGCAGGCTTGTTGAACGCAGGGCTGCATGTTCTAAGGAGCACACGGGATAACGTTACACCTCCCATGGCTGTAGGCTTATGGACCGCAGGGCTGCGTTCACGGAGGAGCACATGGGACAACGTCACTCCTCCAATGGCTGCAGGCTTCACTGAGGTGCTTACGGGACGCGTATCATGCCGTTCAGCCCATTGCAACAGCACCATGATGAACATGTAGACCGTGGTGCTGGTTTATTACTAGAGTAATTCAAGTTTTTCCTAATCACAATTGTCAGCCTGCAGAATTTTTGTTTGGTTTGCGATTTTTATCTTTGGTACTTTTTTGGAGAGGATTGGCATGGCTGTAGGGGAGGAGGAGGCCATACTTAGGGGTATATTTAAATCATTTTAAATATACCCCTGAGTTCAGCTCTGCAGGTTGCCACAATTTGTGATCTACGTCACCCCTCCCAAAGCTGCAGACTTGTTGACCGCAGGGCTGCTTTCACTGAGGGGCACATGGTATGATGTCATCCTCCCAGGTCTGCAGGCTTGTTGACCACAGGCCTGCATGAACCGAGGGGCACATGGTATGATAACATCCTCCCAGTGCTGAAGGGTTGTTGACTGCAGGGCTGCGTTCACTGAGGAGCACACTTTATGATTTCACCCTCCCAGGACTGCCGGCTTGTAGACCACAAGGCTGGAAGAACTGAGGAGCACACGGTATGATTTCACCCTCCCAGGGCTGCAGGCTTGTTGACAGTAGTGCTGCATTCACTAAGGGAAATACGGTATGATGTTAACCACAGAGCTGCATGCACTGAGGGTCACAAAGGATGCCGTTACACCTCCCAGGGCTCCAGGCGCGTTGACCGCAGGGCTGCGTGCACTGAGGAGCACATGGTATGATGTCATCCTCCCAGGTCGGCAGGCTTGTTGAACGCATGCCTGCATGATATGATGGGAACACGGTATGATGTCACCCTCCCAGGGCTGCAGGCTTGTTGACCGCAGGGCTGCGTCCACTGAGGGGCACACGGTATGATGTTGACCGCATTTCTGCATGCACTGAGAGGCACAAAAAATGATGTTACTCCTCACAGGGCTACAGGCTTTTTGACCGCAGGGCTGCATGCACTGAGAGGCACACGGTATGATGTCACCTTCCAAGGGCTGCAGGCTTGTTGAACGCAGGGATGCGTGCACTTAGGGGCACATGGTATGATATCACCCTCCCAGAGCTGCAGGCTTGTTGAACGCAGGGCTGCATGTTCTAAGGAGCACACGGGATAACGTTACACCTCCCATGGCTGTAGGCTTGTGGACCGCAGGGCTGCGTTTACGGAGGAGCACATGGGACAACGTCACTCCAATGGCTGCAGGCTTCACTGAGGTGCTTACGGGACGCGTATCATGCCGTTCAGCCAATTGCAACAGCACCATGATGAACATGTAGACCGTGGTGCTGGTTTATTACTAGAGTAATTCAAGTTTTTCCTAATCACAATTGTCAGCCTGCAGAATTTTTGTTTGGTTTGCGATTTTTATCTTTGGTACTTTTTTGGAGAGGATTGGCATGGCTGTAGGGGAGGAGGAGGCCATACTTAGGGGTATATTTAAATCATTTTAAATATACCCCTGAGTTCAGCTCTGCAGGTTGCCACAATTTGTGATCTACGTCACCCCTCCCAAAGCTGCAGACTTGTTGACCGCAGGGCTGCTTTCACTGAGGGGCACATGGTATGATGTCATCCTCCCAGGTCTGCAGGCTTGTTGACCACAGGCCTGCATGAACCGAGGGGCACATGGTATGATAACATCCTCCCAGTGCTGAAGGGTTGTTGACTGCAGGGCTGCGTTCACTGAGGGGCACACTTTATGATTTCACCCTCCCAGGACTGCCGGCTTGTAGACCACAAGGCTGGAAGAACTGAGGAGCACACGGTATGATTTCACCCTCCCAGGGCTGCAGGCTTGTTGACAGTAGTGCTGCATTCACTAAGGGAAATACGGTATGATGTTAACCACAGAGCTGCATGAACTGAGGGTCACAAAGGATGCTGTTACACCTCCCAGGGCTGCAGGCGCGTTGACCGCAGGGCTGCATGCACTGAGGAGCACATGGTATGATGTCATCCTCCCAGGTCGGCAGGCTTGTTGAATGCATGCCTGCATGATATGATGGGAACACGGTATGATGTCACCCTCCCAGGGCTGCAGGCTTGTTGACCGCAGGGCTGCGTCCACTGAGGGGCACACGGTATGATGTTGACCGCATTTCTGCATGCACTGAGAGGCACAAAAAATGATGTTACTCCTCACAGGGCTACAGGCTTTTTGACCGCAGGGCTGCATGCACTGAGAGGCACACGGTATGATGTCACCTTCCAAGGGCTGCAGGCTTGTTGAACGCAGGGATGCGTGCACTTAGGGGCACATGGTATGATATCACCCTCCCAGAGCTGCAGGCTTGTTGAACGCAGGGCTGCATGTTCTAAGGAGCACACGGGATAACGTTACACCTCCCATGGCTGTAGGCTTGTGGACCGCAGGGCTGCGTTCACGGAGGAGCACATGGGACAACGTCACTCCTCCAATGGCTGCAGGCTTCACTGAGGTGCTTACGGGACGCGTATCATGCCGTTCAGCCAATTGCAACAGCACCATGATGAACATGTAGACCGTGGTGCTGGTTTAATACTAGAGTAATTCAAGTTTTTCCTAATCACAATTGTCAGCCTGCAAAATTTTTGTTTGGTTTGCGATTTTTATCTTTTGTACTTTTTTGGAGAGGATTGGCATGGCTGTAGGGGAGGAGGAGGCCATACTTAGGGGTATATTTAAATCATTTTAAATATACCCCTGAGTTCAGCTCTGCAGGTTGCCACAATTTTTGATCTACGTCACCCCTGCCAAAGCTGCAGACTTGTTGACCGCAGGGCTAATTTCACTGAGGGACACATGGGGTTTGTCTCTTTGTTAAGAATTCTTTTACAGCTGTCCTCAACGATGAGATGGAGGAAGATTGCGAAGATGTGGAGTCCGTTTGGGTAAATATTCATGGTGGAAATAAAAGTTGCCAATTGCTTATTGGGGTATGCTACAGACCACCTCTTATTAATGAAGCTGCAGAACTGCGATTACTACAGCAGATTGAAAAAGCTGCAAGTAAAAACGAGGTCATAATTATGGGCGACTTCAACTTTCCAGACATTGACTGGGGTATTGAGGCTACCCATTCTGGTAAAAGCAGCAGATTTCTGGCAGCACTACAGGACAATTACTTGACTCAAATGGTAACGGAACCAACTAGGGGGAATGCGTTACTGGATCTGATCATTTCTAATAGACCAGATAATGTATCAAATGTGCAGGTTCAAGAACATTTGGGAAATAGTGATCACAACATGATAACGTTTGATCTGGTGACTGATAGGCCACGGGGCAGCGGGACCACTAAAACTATGAATTTTAGAAAAGCAAAGTTCAATCAAATTAGGCAGGCACTAAGTTTGGTGAACTGGGATAATGTACTACAAGGGGACGACACTGAAGGGAAATGGCAAGCTTTTAAACGTATTCTCAATCAATATTGTAGTATGTATATCCCATATGGAAACAAAATGTCTAGGAATAAAAAAAGGCCTCTATGGATGAATAGAAAGGTTAGGGATAAAATGAAGAGGAAAAAGAATGCCTATAAGGTCCTAAAACAGGAGGGGACTGAGGCTGCACTAAGCAATTATAAGGAGTGCAATAAAAATTGTAAAAAAGAAATTAGGCTGGCAAAGATCGAAGCTGAAAATCAAATCGCTAGGGATATCAAATCTAACCCAAAAAAGTTTTACAAGTACATCAACTCTAAAAAAAGAAAGGTTGACTGTATAGGAATCCTAAAGGATGAGGGTGGGAACTCGATGGTGGACGACCAAGGTAAGGCAGAGTTATTAAATGCTTTCTTTGCTTCTGTCTTCACAAAGGAAACAGCACTGTTGCAAATTACAGAGGCAGAAGAGTCTCAATCTTCTAACTGTAATATTAAATACTTAACGCAGGAAGAAGTAAAGGCAAGACTAAATAAATTAAAAATAGACAAGGCACCTGGCCCGGATGGCATGCATCCTCGGGTCCTAAGAGAATTAAGTTCAGTTATAGCTAAGCCCCTTTATCTTATCTTTTGTGACTCTCTTGCAACTAGCAGAGTCCCATTGGATTGGCGTACAGCCCATGTTTTCCCATTATTTAAGAAGGGCAAAAAATCTGATCCAGGAAATTATAGACCTGTAAGCTTAACATCAGTTGTATGCAAACTATTTGAGGGGTTACTAAGAGATACTATACATGACTTCATAGTAGAAAATAATCTTATTTCTCAGCATCAACAAGGGTTTACTAAAGACAGGTCCTGTTTGACTAACATGCTCAGCTTTTATGAGGTAGTGAATGCTAATATGGATATTGGGAATGCTGTAGATGTGATATACTTGGACTTTGCAAAGGCCTTCAACACTGTTCCCCACAGAAGTCTGGTGCAAAAGTTGAGGATGCAAGGACTGGGGAAGAGTTTGTGTGCATGGATAGGGAACTGGCTAATGGACAGAAAACAAAGAGTTGTGGTCAATGGATCGTACTCAAAATGGGAGACTGTTAGCAGTGGGGTCCCACAGGGGTCTGTACTGGGTCCAGTGCTCTTCAATTTATTTATTAATGACCTAGTAGATGCAGTAGTGAGCAATGTTGCTATTTTTGCAGATGATACAAAATTGTGCAGAATCATCAACTCTCAGGAAGATAGTGTCATATTGCAACAGGATCTGGATAGGATGGCTATATGGGCACATACATGGCAGATGAAATTCAATGTTGACAAATGTAAAGTCATGCATTTTGGTCGTACCAATGGTCTAGCACCATACAAAATAAATGGGATACAGTTGGGAACATCAAACTTGGAGAAGGACTTAGGAGTACTCATCGACAACAAGTTAAATAATTGTACTCAATGCCAAGCCGCTGCAGCTAAAGCGAACAAAATTTTGGGATGCATTAAAAGGGAAATAAAAACTCGAGATGCTAGCATAATATTGCCCCTGTTTAACTCTCTAGTAAGGCCACATCTGGAATATGGAATTCAGTTCTGGGCACCACATTACAAAAAAGATATTGCAGTTTTAGAGCAGGTGCAGAGACGAGCTACAAAATTGATACGTGGGATGGAAGGTCTCGCTTACCAAGAAAGGTTAGATAAACTGGGTTTATTTAGTCTAGAGAAAAGACGCCTTAGAGGAGATCTAATTAACATGTATAAATACATTAGAGGGCAATATAATAGCTTGGCGGATGAGCTTTTTGTCCCTAGGCCTTCTCAAAGGACTAGAGGACATGAGCTGCGCATGGAGGAAAAACGTTTTAGCCATTTATTTAGGAAATGGTTCTTTACAGTAAGAGTGGTTAAGATGTGGAATGCATTGCCACAGGAAGTCGTTATGGCAAACTCTATACCTGCATTTAAAGGGGGCTTAGATGCTTTCCTTGCGTTGAAAGACATCCATGGCTACAATTACTAGGTTATGCCTAATGATGTTGATCCAGGGATTTTATCTGATTGCCATCTGGAGTCAGGAAGGAATTTTTCCCATTTGGGGCTAATTGGACCATGCCTGGTGGGGTTTTTTTCGCCTTCCTCTGGATCAACAGGGGTATGTGGGGGACGGGCTGGAGTTGTACTTTGTACTGGTTGAACTCGATGGACGTATGTCTTTTTTCAGCCAAAATAACTATGTAACTATGATGTCATCCTCCCAGGTCTGGAGGCTTGTTGACCACAGGCCTGCATGAACTGAGGGGCACATGGTATGATGTCATCCTCCCATGTCTGCAGGCTTCTTGACCACAGGCCTGCATGAACTGAGGGGCACACGGTATGATAACATCCTCCCAGTGCTGAAGGGTTGTTGACTGCAGGGCTGCTTTCACCGAGGGGCACACTTTATGATTTCACCCTCCCAGGACTGCCAGCTTGTTGACCACAAGGCTGGAAGAACTGAGGAGCACACGGTATGATTTCACCCTCCCAGGGCTGCAGGCTTGTTGACAGTAGTGCTGCAATCACTAAGGGGCACACAGTATGATGTTAACCACAGAGCTGCATGCACTGAGGGTCACAAAGGATGCCATTACACCTCCCAGGGCTGCAGGCATGTTGACCGCAGGGCTGCGTGCACTGAGGAGCACATGGTATGATGTCATCCTCCCAGGTCGGCAGGCTTGTTGACCGCAGGCCTGCATGATATGATGGGAACACGGTATGATGTCACCCTCCCAGGGCTGCAGGCTTGTTGACCGCAGGGCTGCGTCCACTGAGGGGCACACGGTATGATCTTGACCGCATTTCTGCATGCACTGAGAGGCACAAAAAATGATGTTACTCCTCCCAGGGCTACAGGCTTTTTGACCGCAGGGCTGCATGCACTGAGAGGCACACGGTATGATGTCACCTTCCAGGGGCTGCAGGCTTGTTGAACGAAGGGATGCGTGCACTTAGGGGCACATGGTATGATACCACCCTCCCAGAACTGCAGGCTTGTTGAACGCAGGACTGCATGCTCTAAGGAGCACACGGGATAACGTTACCCCTCTCATGGCTGTAGGCTTGTGGACCGCAGGGCTGCGTTCACAGAGGAGCACATGGGACAACGTCACTCCTCCAATGGGTGCAGGCTTCACTGAGGTGCTTACGGGACGCGTATCATGCCGTTCAGCCAATTGCAACAGTACCATGATGAACATGTAGACTGTGGTGCTGGCTTATTACTAGAGTAATTCGTGTTTTTATTAATCACAATTGTCAGCCTGCAGAATTTTTGTTTGGTTTGCGATTTTTATCCTTTGTACTTTTTTGGAGAGGATTGGCAGGGCTGTAGGGGAGGAGGAGGCCATACTTAGCAGTATATTTACATCAATTTAAAGATACCCCTGAGTTCAGCTCTGCAGGTTGCCACAATTTGTGATCTACGTCACCCCTCCCAAAGCTGCAGACTTGTTGACCGCAGGGCTGCTTTCACTGAGGGGCACATGGTATGATGTCATCCTCCCAGGTCTGCAGGCTTGTTGACCACAGGCCTGCATGAACCGAGGGGCACATGGTATGATAACATCCTCCCAGTGCTGAAGGGTTGTTGACTGCAGGGCTGCGTTCACTGAGGGGCACACTTTATGATTTCACCCTCCCAGGACTGCCGGCTTGTAGACCACAAGGCTGGAAGAACTGAGGAGCACACGGTATGATTTCACCCTCCCAGGGCTGCAGGCTTGTTGACAGTAGTGCTGCATTCACTAAGGGAAATACGGTATGATGTTAACCACAGAGCTGCATGAACTGAGGGTCACAAAGGATGCTGTTACACCTCCCAGGGCTGCAGGCGCGTTGACCGCAGGGCTGCATGCACTGAGGAGCACATGGTATGATGTCATCCTCCCAGGTCGGCAGGCTTGTTGAATGCATGCCTGCATGATATGATGGGAACACGGTATGATGTCACCCTCCCAGGGCTGCAGGCTTGTTGACCGCAGGGCTGCGTCCACTGAGGGGCACACGGTATGATGTTGACCGCATTTCTGCATGCACTGAGAGGCACAAAAAATGATGTTACTCCTCACAGGGCTACAGGCTTTTTGACCGCAGGGCTGCATGCACTGAGAGGCACACGGTATGATGTCACCTTCCAAGGGCTGCAGGCTTGTTGAACGCAGGGATGCGTGCACTTAGGGGCACATGGTATGATATCACCCTCCCAGAGCTGCAGGCTTGTTGAACGCAGGGCTGCATGTTCTAAGGAGCACACGGGATAACGTTACACCTCCCATGGCTGTAGGCTTGTGGACCGCAGGGCTGCGTTCACGGAGGAGCACATGGGACAACGTCACTCCTCCAATGGCTGCAGGCTTCACTGAGGTGCTTACGGGACGCGTATCATGCCGTTCAGCCAATTGCAACAGCACCATGATGAACATGTAGACCGTGGTGCTGGTTTAATACTAGAGTAATTCAAGTTTTTCCTAATCACAATTGTCAGCCTGCAAAATTTTTGTTTGGTTTGCGATTTTTATCTTTTGTACTTTTTTGGAGAGGATTGGCATGGCTGTAGGGGAGGAGGAGGCCATACTTAGGGGTATATTTAAATCATTTTAAATATACCCCTGAGTTCAGCTCTGCAGGTTGCCACAATTTTTGATCTACGTCACCCCTGCCAAAGCTGCAGACTTGTTGACCGCAGGGCTAATTTCACTGAGGGACACATGGGGTTTGTCTCTTTGTTAAGAATTCTTTTACAGCTGTCCTCAACGATGAGATGGAGGAAGATTGCGAAGATGTGGAGTCCGTTTGGGTAAATATTCATGGTGGAAATAAAAGTTGCCAATTGCTTATTGGGGTATGCTACAGACCACCTCTTATTAATGAAGCTGCAGAACTGCGATTACTACAGCAGATTGAAAAAGCTGCAAGTAAAAACGAGGTCATAATTATGGGCGACTTCAACTTTCCAGACATTGACTGGGGTATTGAGGCTACCCATTCTGGTAAAAGCAGCAGATTTCTGGCAGCACTACAGGACAATTACTTGACTCAAATGGTAACGGAACCAACTAGGGGGAATGCGTTACTGGATCTGATCATTTCTAATAGACCAGATAATGTATCAAATGTGCAGGTTCAAGAACATTTGGGAAATAGTGATCACAACATGATAACGTTTGATCTGGTGACTGATAGGCCACGGGGCAGCGGGACCACTAAAACTATGAATTTTAGAAAAGCAAAGTTCAATCAAATTAGGCAGGCACTAAGTTTGGTGAACTGGGATAATGTACTACAAGGGGACGACACTGAAGGGAAATGGCAAGCTTTTAAACGTATTCTCAATCAATATTGTAGTATGTATATCCCATATGGAAACAAAATGTCTAGGAATAAAAAAAGGCCTCTATGGATGAATAGAAAGGTTAGGGATAAAATGAAGAGGAAAAAGAATGCCTATAAGGTCCTAAAACAGGAGGGGACTGAGGCTGCACTAAGCAATTATAAGGAGTGCAATAAAAATTGTAAAAAAGAAATTAGGCTGGCAAAGATCGAAGCTGAAAATCAAATCGCTAGGGATATCAAATCTAACCCAAAAAAGTTTTACAAGTACATCAACTCTAAAAAAAGAAAGGTTGACTGTATAGGAATCCTAAAGGATGAGGGTGGGAACTCGATGGTGGACGACCAAGGTAAGGCAGAGTTATTAAATGCTTTCTTTGCTTCTGTCTTCACAAAGGAAACAGCACTGTTGCAAATTACAGAGGCAGAAGAGTCTCAATCTTCTAACTGTAATATTAAATACTTAACGCAGGAAGAAGTAAAGGCAAGACTAAATAAATTAAAAATAGACAAGGCACCTGGCCCGGATGGCATGCATCCTCGGGTCCTAAGAGAATTAAGTTCAGTTATAGCTAAGCCCCTTTATCTTATCTTTTGTGACTCTCTTGCAACTAGCAGAGTCCCATTGGATTGGCGTACAGCCCATGTTTTCCCATTATTTAAGAAGGGCAAAAAATCTGATCCAGGAAATTATAGACCTGTAAGCTTAACATCAGTTGTATGCAAACTATTTGAGGGGTTACTAAGAGATACTATACATGACTTCATAGTAGAAAATAATCTTATTTCTCAGCATCAACAAGGGTTTACTAAAGACAGGTCCTGTTTGACTAACATGCTCAGCTTTTATGAGGTAGTGAATGCTAATATGGATATTGGGAATGCTGTAGATGTGATATACTTGGACTTTGCAAAGGCCTTCAACACTGTTCCCCACAGAAGTCTGGTGCAAAAGTTGAGGATGCAAGGACTGGGGAAGAGTTTGTGTGCATGGATAGGGAACTGGCTAATGGACAGAAAACAAAGAGTTGTGGTCAATGGATCGTACTCAAAATGGGAGACTGTTAGCAGTGGGGTCCCACAGGGGTCTGTACTGGGTCCAGTGCTCTTCAATTTATTTATTAATGACCTAGTAGATGCAGTAGTGAGCAATGTTGCTATTTTTGCAGATGATACAAAATTGTGCAGAATCATCAACTCTCAGGAAGATAGTGTCATATTGCAACAGGATCTGGATAGGATGGCTATATGGGCACATACATGGCAGATGAAATTCAATGTTGACAAATGTAAAGTCATGCATTTTGGTCGTACCAATGGTCTAGCACCATACAAAATAAATGGGATACAGTTGGGAACATCAAACTTGGAGAAGGACTTAGGAGTACTCATCGACAACAAGTTAAATAATTGTACTCAATGCCAAGCCGCTGCAGCTAAAGCGAACAAAATTTTGGGATGCATTAAAAGGGAAATAAAAACTCGAGATGCTAGCATAATATTGCCCCTGTTTAACTCTCTAGTAAGGCCACATCTGGAATATGGAATTCAGTTCTGGGCACCACATTACAAAAAAGATATTGCAGTTTTAGAGCAGGTGCAGAGACGAGCTACAAAATTGATACGTGGGATGGAAGGTCTCGCTTACCAAGAAAGGTTAGATAAACTGGGTTTATTTAGTCTAGAGAAAAGACGCCTTAGAGGAGATCTAATTAACATGTATAAATACATTAGAGGGCAATATAATAGCTTGGCGGATGAGCTTTTTGTCCCTAGGCCTTCTCAAAGGACTAGAGGACATGAGCTGCGCATGGAGGAAAAACGTTTTAGCCATTTATTTAGGAAATGGTTCTTTACAGTAAGAGTGGTTAAGATGTGGAATGCATTGCCACAGGAAGTCGTTATGGCAAACTCTATACCTGCATTTAAAGGGGGCTTAGATGCTTTCCTTGCGTTGAAAGACATCCATGGCTACAATTACTAGGTTATGCCTAATGATGTTGATCCAGGGATTTTATCTGATTGCCATCTGGAGTCAGGAAGGAATTTTTCCCATTTGGGGCTAATTGGACCATGCCTGGTGGGGTTTTTTTCGCCTTCCTCTGGATCAACAGGGGTATGTGGGGGACGGGCTGGAGTTGTACTTTGTACTGGTTGAACTCGATGGACGTATGTCTTTTTTCAGCCAAAATAACTATGTAACTATGATGTCATCCTCCCAGGTCTGGAGGCTTGTTGACCACAGGCCTGCATGAACTGAGGGGCACATGGTATGATGTCATCCTCCCATGTCTGCAGGCTTCTTGACCACAGGCCTGCATGAACTGAGGGGCACACGGTATGATAACATCCTCCCAGTGCTGAAGGGTTGTTGACTGCAGGGCTGCTTTCACCGAGGGGCACACTTTATGATTTCACCCTCCCAGGACTGCCAGCTTGTTGACCACAAGGCTGGAAGAACTGAGGAGCACACGGTATGATTTCACCCTCCCAGGGCTGCAGGCTTGTTGACAGTAGTGCTGCAATCACTAAGGGGCACACAGTATGATGTTAACCACAGAGCTGCATGCACTGAGGGTCACAAAGGATGCCATTACACCTCCCAGGGCTGCAGGCATGTTGACCGCAGGGCTGCGTGCACTGAGGAGCACATGGTATGATGTCATCCTCCCAGGTCGGCAGGCTTGTTGACCGCAGGCCTGCATGATATGATGGGAACACGGTATGATGTCACCCTCCCAGGGCTGCAGGCTTGTTGACCGCAGGGCTGCGTCCACTGAGGGGCACACGGTATGATCTTGACCGCATTTCTGCATGCACTGAGAGGCACAAAAAATGATGTTACTCCTCCCAGGGCTACAGGCTTTTTGACCGCAGGGCTGCATGCACTGAGAGGCACACGGTATGATGTCACCTTCCAGGGGCTGCAGGCTTGTTGAACGAAGGGATGCGTGCACTTAGGGGCACATGGTATGATACCACCCTCCCAGAACTGCAGGCTTGTTGAACGCAGGACTGCATGCTCTAAGGAGCACACGGGATAACGTTACCCCTCTCATGGCTGTAGGCTTGTGGACCGCAGGGCTGCGTTCACAGAGGAGCACATGGGACAACGTCACTCCTCCAATGGGTGCAGGCTTCACTGAGGTGCTTACGGGACGCGTATCATGCCGTTCAGCCAATTGCAACAGTACCATGATGAACATGTAGACTGTGGTGCTGGCTTATTACTAGAGTAATTCGTGTTTTTATTAATCACAATTGTCAGCCTGCAGAATTTTTGTTTGGTTTGCGATTTTTATCCTTTGTACTTTTTTGGAGAGGATTGGCAGGGCTGTAGGGGAGGAGGAGGCCATACTTAGCAGTATATTTACATCAATTTAAAGATACCCCTGAGTTCAGCTCTGCAGGTTGCCACAATTTGTGATCTACGTCACACCTCCCAGAGCTGCAGACTTGTTGACCGCAGGGCTGCTTTCACTGAGGGGCACATGGTATGATGTCATCCTCCCAGGTCTGCAAGCTTGTTGACCACAGGCCTGCATGAACTGAGGGGCACACCGTATGATAACATCCTCCCAGTGCTGAAGGGTTGTTGACTGCAGGGCTGCGTTCACTGAGGGGCACACTTTATGATTTCACCCTCCCAGGACTGCCGGCTTGTAGACCACAAGGCTGGAAGAACTGAGGAGCACACGGTATGATTTCACCCTCCCAGGGCTGCAGGCTTGTTGACAGTAGTGCTGCATTTACTAAGTGAAATACGGTATGATGTTAACCACAGAGCTGCATGCACTGAGGGTCACAAAGGATGCCGTTACACCTCCCAGGGCTGCAGGCGCATTGACTGCAGGGCTGCGTGCACTGAGGAGCACATGGTATGATGTCATCCTCCCAGGTCGGCAGGCTTGTTGAACGCATGCCTGCATGATATGATGGGAACACGGTATAATGTCACCCTCCCAGGGCTGCAGGCTTGTTGACCGCAGGGCTGCGTCCACTGAGGGGTACACGGTATGATGTTGACCGCATTTCTGCATGCACTGAGAGGCACAAAAAATGATGTTACTCCTCACAGGGCTACAGGCTTTTTGACCGCAGGGCTGCATGCACTGAGAGGCACACGGTATGATGTCACCTTCCAAGGGCTGCAGGCTTGTTGAACGCAGGGATGCGTGCACTTAGGGGCACATGGTATGATATCACCCTCCCAGAGCTGCAGGCTTGTTGAACGCAGGGCTGCATGTTCTAAGGAGCACACGGGATAACGTTACACCTCCCATGGCTGTAGGCTTGTGGACCGCAGGGCTGCGTTCACGGAGGAGCACATGGGACAACGTCACTCCAATGGCTGCAGGCTTCACTGAGGTGCTTACGGGACGCGTATCATGCCGTTCAGCCAATTGCAACAGCACCATGATGAACATGTAGACCGTGGTGCTGGTTTATTACTAGAGTAATTCAAGTTTTTCCTAATCACAATTGTAAGCCTGCAGAATTTTTGTTTGGTTTGCGATTTTTATCTTTGGTACTTTTTTGGAGAGGATTGGCATGGCTGTAGGGGAGGAGGAGGCCATACTTAGGGGTATATTTAAATCATTTTAAATATACCCCTGAGTTCAGCTCTGCAGGTTGCCACAATTTGTGATCTACGTCACCCCTCCCAAAGCTGCAGACTTGTTGACCGCAGGGCTGCTTTCACTGAGGGGCACATGGTATGATGTCATCCTCCCAGGTCTGCAGGCTTGTTGACCACAGGCCTGCATGAACCGAGGGGCACATGGTATGATAACATCCTCCCAGTGCTGAAGGGTTGTTGACTGCAGGGCTGCGTTCACTGAGGAGCACACTTTATGATTTCACCCTCCCAGGACTGCCGGCTTGTAGACCACAAGGCTGGAAGAACTGAGGAGCACACGGTATGATTTCACCCTCCCAGGGCTGCAGGCTTGTTGACAGTAGTGCTGCATTCACTAAGGGAAATACGGTATGATGTTAACCACAGAGCTGCATGCACTGAGGGTCACAAAGGATGCCGTTACACCTCCCAGGGCTGCAGGCGCGTTGACCGCAGGGCTGCGTGCACTGAGGAGCACATGGTATGATGTCATCCTCCCAGGTCGGCAGGCTTGTTGAACGCATGCCTGCATGATATGATGGGAACACGGTATGATGTCACCCTCCCAGGGCTGCAGGCTTGTTGACCGCAGGGCTGCGTCCACTGAGGGGCACACGGTATGATCTTGACCGCATTTCTGCATGCACTGAGAGGCACAAAAAATGATGTTACTCCTCCCAGGGCTACAGGCTTTTTGACCGCAGGGCTGCATGCACTGAGAGGCACACGGTATGATGTCACCTTCCAGGGGCTGCAGGCTTGTTGAACGAAGGGATGCGTGCACTTAGGGGCACATGGTATGATACCACCCTCCCAGAACTGCAGGCTTGTTGAACGCAGGACTGCATGCTCTAAGGAGCACACGGGATAACGTTACCCTTCTCATGGCTGTAGGCTTGTGGACCGCAGGGCTGCGTTCACAGAGGAGCACATGGGACAACGTCACTCCTCCAATGGGTGCAGGCTTCACTGAGGTGCTTACGGGACGCGTATCATGCCGTTCAGCCAATTGCAACAGTACCATGATGAACATGTAGACTGTGGTGCTGGCTTATTACTAGAGTAATTCGTGTTTTTATTAATCACAATTGTCAGCCTGCAGAATTTTTGTTTGGTTTGCGATTTTTATCCTTTGTACTTTTTTGGAGAGGATTGGCAGGGCTGTAGGGGAGGAGGAGGCCATACTTAGCAGTATATTTACATCAATTTAAAGATACCCCTGAGTTCAGCTCTGCAGGTTGCCACAATTTTTGATCTACGTCACCCCTGCCAAAGCTGCAGACTTGTTGACCGCAGGGCTAATTTCACTGAGGGACACATGGGGTTTGTCTCTTTGTTAAGAATTCTTTTACAGCTGTCCTCAACGATGAGATGGAGGAAGATTGCGAAGATGTGGAGTCCGTTTGGGTAAATATTCATGGTGGAAATAAAAGTTGCCAATTGCTTATTGGGGTATGCTACAGACCACCTCTTATTAATGAAGCTGCAGAACTGCGATTACTACAGCAGATTGAAAAAGCTGCAAGTAAAAACGAGGTCATAATTATGGGCGACTTCAACTTTCCAGACATTGACTGGGGTATTGAGGCTACCCATTCTGGTAAAAGCAGCAGATTTCTGGCAGCACTACAGGACAATTACTTGACTCAAATGGTAACGGAACCAACTAGGGGGAATGCGTTACTGGATCTGATCATTTCTAATAGACCAGATAATGTATCAAATGTGCAGGTTCAAGAACATTTGGGAAATAGTGATCACAACATGATAACGTTTGATCTGGTGACTGATAGGCCACGGGGCAGCGGGACCACTAAAACTATGAATTTTAGAAAAGCAAAGTTCAATCAAATTAGGCAGGCACTAAGTTTGGTGAACTGGGATAATGTACTACAAGGGGACGACACTGAAGGGAAATGGCAAGCTTTTAAACGTATTCTCAATCAATATTGTAGTATGTATATCCCATATGGAAACAAAATGTCTAGGAATAAAAAAAGGCCTCTATGGATGAATAGAAAGGTTAGGGATAAAATGAAGAGGAAAAAGAATGCCTATAAGGTCCTAAAACAGGAGGGGACTGAGGCTGCACTAAGCAATTATAAGGAGTGCAATAAAAATTGTAAAAAAGAAATTAGGCTGGCAAAGATCGAAGCTGAAAATCAAATCGCTAGGGATATCAAATCTAACCCAAAAAAGTTTTACAAGTACATCAACTCTAAAAAAAGAAAGGTTGACTGTATAGGAATCCTAAAGGATGAGGGTGGGAACTCGATGGTGGACGACCAAGGTAAGGCAGAGTTATTAAATGCTTTCTTTGCTTCTGTCTTCACAAAGGAAACAGCACTGTTGCAAATTACAGAGGCAGAAGAGTCTCAATCTTCTAACTGTAATATTAAATACTTAACGCAGGAAGAAGTAAAGGCAAGACTAAATAAATTAAAAATAGACAAGGCACCTGGCCCAGATGGCATGCATCCTCGGGTCCTAAGAGAATTAAGTTCAGTTATAGCTAAGCCCCTTTATCTTATCTTTTGTGACTCTCTTGCAACTAGCAGAGTCCCAGTGGATTGGCGTACAGCCCACGTTTTCCCATTATTTAAGAAGGGCAAAAAATCTGATCCAGGAAATTATAGACCTGTAAGCTTAACATCAGTTGTATGCAAACTATTTGAGGGGTTACTAAGAGATACTATACATGACTTCATAGTAGAAAATAATCTTATTTCTCAGCATCAACATGGGTTTACTAAAGACAGGTCCTGTTTGACTAACATGCTCAGCTTTTATGAGGTAGTGAATGCTAATATGGATATTGGGAATGCTGTAGATGTGATATACTTGGACTTTGCAAAGGCCTTCGACACTGTTCCCCACAGAAGTCTGGTGCAAAAGTTGAGGATGCAAGGACTGGGGAAGAGTTTGTGTGCATGGATAGGGAACTGGCTAATGGACAGAAAACAAAGAGTTGTGGTCAATGGATCGTACTCAAAATGGGAGACTGTTAGCAGTGGGGTCCCACAGGGGTCTGTACTGGGTCCAGTGCTCTTCAATTTATTTATTAATGACCTAGTAGATGCAGTAGTGAGCAATGTTGCTATTTTTGCAGATGATACAAAATTGTGCAGAATCATCAACTCTCAGGAAGATAGTGTCATATTGCAACAGGATCTGGATAGGATGGCTATATGGGCACATACATGGCAGATGAAATTCAATGTTGACAAATGTAAAGTCATGCATTTTGGTCGTACCAATGGTCTAGCACCATACAAAATAAATGGGATACAGTTGGGAACATCAAACTTGGAGAAGGACTTAGGAGTACTCATCGACAACAAGTTAAATAATTGTACTCAATGCCAAGCCGCTGCAGCTAAAGCGAACAAAATTTTGGGATGCATTAAAAGGGAAATAAAAACTCGAGATGCTAGCATAATATTGCCCCTGTTTAACTCTCTAGTAAGGCCACATCTGGAATATGGAATTCAGTTCTGGGCACCACATTACAAAAAAGATATTGCAGTTTTAGAGCAGGTGCAGAGACGAGCTACAAAATTGATACGTGGGATGGAAGGTCTCGCTTACCAAGAAAGGTTAGATAAACTGGGTTTATTTCGTCTAGAGAAAAGACGCCTTAGAGGAGATCTAATTAACATGTATAAATACATTAGAGGGCAATATAATAGCTTGGCGGATGAGCTTTTTGTCCCTAGGCCTTCTCAAAGGACTAGAGGACATGAGCTGCGCATGGAGGAAAAACGTTTTAGCCATTTATTTAGGAAAGGGTTCTTTACAGTAAGAGTGGTTAAGATGTGGAATGCATTGCCACAGGAAGTCGTTATGGCAAACTCTATACCTGCATTTAAAGGGGGCTTAGATGCTTTCCTTGCGTTGAAAGACATCCATGGCTACAATTACTAGGTTATGCCTAATGATGTTGATCCAGGGATTTTATCTGATTGCCATCTGGAGTCAGGAAGGAATTTTTCCCATTTGGGGCTAATTGGACCATGCCTGGTGGGGTTTTTTTCGCCTTCCTCTGGATCAACAGGGGTATGTGGGGGACGGGCTGGAGTTGTACTTTGTACTGGTTGAACTCGATGGACGTATGTCTTTTTTCAGCCAAAATAACTATGTAACTATGTAACTATGATGTCATCCTCCCAGGTCTGGAGGCTTGTTGACCACAGGCCTGCATGAACTGAGGGGCACATGGTATGATGTCATCCTCCCATGTCTGCAGGCTTCTTGACCACAGGCCTGCATGAACTGAGGGGCACACGGTATGATAACATCCTCCCAGTGCTGAAGGGTTGTTGACTGCAGGGCTGCTTTCACCGAGGGGCACACTTTATGATTTCACCCTCCCAGGACTGCCAGCTTGTTGACCACAAGGCTGGAAGAACTGAGGAGCACACGGTATGATTTCACCCTCCCAGGGCTGCAGGCTTGTTGACAGTAGTGCTGCAATCACTAAGGGGCACACAGTATGATGTTAACCACAGAGCTGCATGCACTGAGGGTCACAAAGGATGCCATTACACCTCCCAGGGCTGCAGGCATGTTGACCGCAGGGCTGCGTGCACTGAGGAGCACATGGTATGATGTCATCCTCCCAGGTCGGCAGGCTTGTTGACCGCAGGCCTGCATGATATGATGGGAACACAGTATGATGTCACCCTCCCAGGGCTGCAGGCTTGTTGACCGCAGGGCTGCGTCCACTGAGGGGCACACGGTATGATCTTGACCGCATTTCTGCATGCACTGAGAGGCACAAAAAATGATGTTACTCCTCCCAGGGCTACAGGCTTTTTGACCGCAGGGCTGCATGCACTGAGAGGCACACGGTATGATGTCACCTTCCAAGGGCTGCAGGCTTGTTGAACGAAGGGATGCGTGCACTTAGGGGCACATGGTATGATACCACCCTCCCAGAACTGCAGGCTTGTTGAACGCAGGACTGCATGCTCTAAGGAGCACACGGGATAACGTTACCCCTCTCATGGCTGTAGGCTTGTGGACCGCAGGGCTGCGTTCACAGAGGAGCACATGGGACAACGTCACTCCTCCAATGGGTGCAGGCTTCACTGAGGTGCTTACGGGACGCGTATCATGCCGTTCAGCCAATTGCAACAGTACCATGATGAACATGTAGACTGTGGTGCTGGCTTATTACTAGAGTAATTCGTGTTTTTATTAATCACAATTGTCAGCCTGCAGAATTTTTGTTTGGTTTGCGATTTTTATCCTTTGTACTTTTTTGGAGAGGATTGGCAGGGCTGTAGGGGAGGAGGAGGCCATACTTAGCGGTATATTTACATCAATTTAAAGATACCCGAGTTCAGCTCTGCAGGTTGCCACAATTTGTGATCTACGTCACACCTCCCAGAGCTGCAGACTTGTTGACCGCAGGGCTGCTTTCACTGAGGGGCACATGGTATGATGTCATCCTCCCAGGTCTGCAAGCTTGTTGACCACAGGCCTGCATGAACTGAGGGGCACACGGTATGATAACATCCTCCCAGTGCTGAAGGGTTGTTGACTGCAGGGCTGCGTTCACTGAGGGGCACACTTTATGATTTCACCCTCCCAGGACTGCCGGCTTGTAGACCACAAGGCTGGAAGAACTGAGGAGCACACGGTATGATTTCACCCTCCCAGGGCTGCAGGCTTGTTGACAGTAGTGCTGCATTTACTAAGTGAAATACGGTATGATGTTAACCACAGAGCTGCATGCACTGAGGGTCACAAAGGATGCCGTTACACCTCCCAGGGCTGCAGGCGCATTGACCGCAGGGCTGCGTGCACTGAGGAGCACATGGTATGATGTCATCCTCCCAGGTCGGCAGGCTTGTTGAACGCATGCCTGCATGATATGATGGGAACACGGTATGATGTCACCCTCCCAGGGCTGCAGGCTTGTTGACCGCAGGGCTGCGTCCACTGAGGGGCACACGGTATGATGTTGACCGCATTTCTGCATGCACTGAGAGGCACAAAAAATGATGTTACTCCTCACAGGGCTACAGGCTTTTTGACCGCAGGGCTGCATGCACTGAGAGGCACACGGTATGATGTCACCTTCCAAGGGCTGCAGGCTTGTTGAACGCAGGGATGCGTGCACTTAGGGGCACATGGTATGATATCACCCTCCCAGAGCTGCAGGCTTGTTGAACGCAGGGCTGCATGTTCTAAGGAGCACACGGGATAACGTTACACCTCCCATGGCTGTAGGCTTGTGGACCGCAGGGCTGCGTTCACGGAGGAGCACATGGGACAACGTCACTCCAATGGCTGCAGGCTTCACTGAGGTGCTTACGGGACGCGTATCATGCCGTTCAGCCAATTGCAACAGCACCATGATGAACATGTAGACCGTGGTGCTGGTTTATTACTAGAGTAATTCAAGTTTTTCCTAATCACAATTGTCAGCCTGCAGAATTTTTGTTTGGTTTGCGATTTTTATCTTTGGTACTTTTTTGGAGAGGATTGGCATGGCTGTAGGGGAGGAGGAGGCCATACTTAGGGGTATATTTAAATCATTTTAAATATACCCCTGAGTTCAGCTCTGCAGGTTGCCACAATTTGTGATCTACGTCACCCCTCCCAAAGCTGCAGACTTGTTGACCGCAGGGCTGCTTTCACTGAGGGGCACATGGTATGATGTCATCCTCCCAGGTCTGCAGGCTTGTTGACCACAGGCCTGCATGAACCGAGGGGCACATGGTATGATAACATCCTCCCAGTGCTGAATGGTTGTTGACTGCAGGGCTGCGTTCACTGAGGAGCACACTTTATGATTTCACCCTCCCAGGACTGCCGGCTTGTAGACCACAAGGCTGGAAGAACTGAGGAGCACACGGTATGATTTCACCCTCCCAGGGCTGCAGGCTTGTTGACAGTAGTGCTGCATTCACTAAGGGAAATGCGGTATGATGTTAACCACAGAGCTGCATGCACTGAGGGTCACAAAGGATGCCGTTACACCTCCCAGGGCTGCAGGCGCGTTGACCGCAGGGCTGCGTGCACTGAGGAGCACATGGTATGATGTCATCCTCCCAGGTCGGCAGGCTTGTTGAACGCATGCCTGCATGATATGATGGGAACACGGTATGATGTCACCCTCCCAGGGCTGCAGGCTTGTTGACCGCAGGGCTGCGTCCACTGAGGGGCACACGGTATGATGTTGACCGCATTTCTGCATGCACTGAGAGGCACAAAAAATGATGTTACTCCTCACAGGGCTACAGGCTTTTTGACCGCAGGGCTGCATGCACTGAGAGGCACACGGTATGATGTCACCTTCCAAGGGCTGCAGGCTTGTTGAACGCAGGGATGCGTGCACTTAGGGGCACATGGTATGATATCACCCTCCCAGAGCTGCAGGCTTGTTGAACGCAGGGCTGCATGTTCTAAGGAGCACACGGGATAACGTTACACCTCCCATGGCTGTAGGCTTGTGGACCGCAGGGCTGCGTTCACGGAGGAGCACATGGGACAACGTCACTCCAATGGCTGCAGGCTTCACTGAGGTGCTTACGGGACGCGTATCATGCCGTTCAGCCAATTGCAACAGCACCATGATGAACATGTAGACCGTGGTGCTGGTTTATTACTAGAGTAATTCAAGTTTTTCCTAATCACAATTGTCAGCCTGCAGAATTTTTGTTTGGTTTGCGATTTTTATCTTTGGTACTTTTTTGGAGAGGATTGGCATGGCTGTAGGGGAGGAGGAGGCCATACTTAGGGGTATATTTAAATCATTTTAAATATACCCCTGAGTTCAGCTCTTCAGGTTGCCACAATTTGTGATCTACGTCACCCCTCCCAAAGCTGCAGACTTGTTGACCGCAGGGCTGCATTCACTGAGGGGCACATGGTATGATGTCATCCTCCCAGGTCTGCAGGCTTGTTGACCACAGGCCTGCATGAACCGAGGGGCACATGGTATGATAACATCCTCCCAGTGCTGAAGGGTTGTTGACTGCAGGGCTGCGTTCACTGAGGGGCACACTTTATGATTTCACCCTCCCAGGACTGCCGGCTTGTAGACCACAAGGCTGGAAGAACTGAGGAGCACACGGTATGATTTCACCCTCCCAGGGCTGCAGGCTTGTTGACAGTAGTGCTGCATTCACTAAGGGAAATACGGTATGATGTTAACCACAGAGCTGCATGCACTGAGGGTCACAAAGGATGCTGTTACACCTCCCAGGGCTGCAGGCGCGTTGACCGCAGGGCTGCGTGCACTGAGGAGCACATGGTATGATGTCATCCTCCCAGGTCGGCAGGCTTGTTGAATGCATGCCTGCATGATATGATGGGAACACGGTATGATGTCACCCTCCCAGGGCTGCAGGCTTGTTGACCGCAGGGCTGCGTCCACTGAGGGGCACACGGTATGATGTTGACCGCATTTCTGCATGCACTGAGAGGCGCAAAAAATGATGTTACTCCTCACAGGGCTACAGGCTTTTTGACCGCAGGGCTGCATGCACTGAGAGGCACACGGTATGATGTCACCTTCCAAGGGCTGCAGGCTTGTTGAACGCAGGGATGCGTGCACTTAGGGGCACATGGTATGATATCACCCTCCCAGAGCTGCAGGCTTGTTGAACGCAGGGCTGCATGTTCTAAGGAGCACACGGGATAACGTTACACCTCCCATGGCTGTAGGCTTGTGGACCGCAGGGCTGCGTTCACGGAGGAGCACATGGGACAACGTCACTCCTCCAATGGCTGCAGGCTTCACTGAGGTGCTTACGGGACGCGTATCATGCCGTTCAGCCAATTGCAACAGCACCATGATGAACATGTAGACCGTGGTGCTGGTTTAATACTAGAGTAATTCAAGTTTTTCCTAATCACAATTGTCAGCCTGCAAAATTTTTGTTTGGTTTGCGATTTTTATCTTTGGTACTTTTTTGGAGAGGATTGGCATGGCTGTAGGGGAGGAGGAGGCCATACTTAGGGGTATATTTAAATCATTTTAAATATACCCCTGAGTTCAGCTCTGCAGGTTGCCACAATTTGTGATCTACGTCACCCCTCCCAAAGCTGCAGACTTGTTGATCGCAGGGCTGCTTTCACTGAGGGGCACATGGTATGATGTCATCCTCCCAGGTCTGCAGGCTTGTTGACCACAGGCCTACATGAACTGAGGGGCACATGGT
This sequence comes from Hyperolius riggenbachi, assembly GCF_040937935.1. Classification (NCBI taxonomy): domain Eukaryota; kingdom Metazoa; phylum Chordata; class Amphibia; order Anura; family Hyperoliidae; genus Hyperolius; species Hyperolius riggenbachi. The sequence goes on from NC_090646.1 coordinate 572,308,294, forward strand.
ATGATGTCATCCTCCCATGTCTGCAGGCATCTTGACCACAGGCCTGCATAAACTGAGGGGCACACGGTATGATAACATCCTCCCAGTGCTGAAGGGTTGTTGACTGCAGGGCTGCGTTCACTGAGGGGCACACTTTATGATTTTACCCTCCCAGGACTGCCGGCTTGTAGACCACAAGGCTGGAAGAACTGAGGAGCACACGGTATGATTTCACCCTCCCAGGGCTGCAGGCTTGTTGACAGTAGTGCTGCAATCACTAAGGGGCACACAGTATGATGTTAACCACAGAGCTGCATGCACTGAGGGTCACAAAGGATGCCATTACACCTCCCAGGGCTGCAGGCATGTTGACCGCAGGGCTGCGTGCACTGAGGAGCACATGGTATGATGTCATCCTCCCAGGTCGGCAGGCTTGTTGACCGCAGGCCTGCATGATATGATGGGAACACGGTATGATGTCACCCTCCCAGGGCTGCAGGCTTGTTGATCGCAGGGCTGCGTCCACTGAGGGGCACACGATATGATGTTGACCGCATTTCTGCATGCACTGAGAGGCACAAAAAATGATGTTACTCCTCCCAGGGCTGCAGGCTTTTTTACCGCAGGGCTGCATGCACTGAGAGGCACACGGTATGATGTCACCTTCCAAGGGCTGCAGGCTTGTTGAAGGCAGGGATGCGTGCAGTTAGGGGCACATGGTATGATATCACCCTCCCAGAGCTGCAGGCTTGTTGAACACAGGGCTGCATGTTCTAAGGAGCACACGGGACAATATTACCCTTCCCATGGCTGTAGGCTTGTGGACCGCAGGGCTGCGTTCACGGAGGAGCACAATTTATGATTTCACCCTCCCAGGACTGCCGGCTTGTAGACCACAAGGCTGGAAGAACTGAGGAGCACACGGTATGATTTCACCCTCCCAGGGCTGCAGGCTTGTTGACAGTAGTGCTGCATTCACTAAGGGGCACACGGCATGATGTTAACCACAGAGCTGCATGCACTGAGGGTCACAAAGGATGCCACACCTCCCAGGGCTGCAGGCGCGTTGACCGCAGGGCTGCGTGCACTGAGGAGCACATGGTATGATGTCATCCTCCCAGGTCGGCAGGCTTGTTGACCGCAGGCCTGCATGATATGATGGGAACACGGTATGATGTCACCCTCCCAGGGCTGCAGGCTTGTTGACCGCAGGGCTGCGTCCACTAAGGGGCACACGGTATGATGTTGACCGCATTTCTGCATGCACTGAGAGGCACAAAAAATGTTACTCCTCCCAGGGGGGCAGGCTTTTTGACCGCAGGGCTGCATGCACTGAGAGGCACATGGTATGATATCACCCTCCCAGAGCTGCAGGCTTGTTGAACGCAGGGCTGCATGCTCTAAGGAGTACACGGGATAACGTTACCCCTCCCATGGCTGTAGGCTTGTGGACCGCAGGGCTGCGTTCACAGAGGAGCACATGGGACAACGTCACTCCTCCAATGGCTGCAGGCTTCACTGAGGTGCTTACGGGACGCGTATCATGCCGTTCAGCCAATTGCAACAGCACCATGATGAACATGTAGACCGTGGTGCTGGTTTATTACTAGAGTAATTCATGTTTTTCCTAATCACAATTGTCAGCCTGCAGAATTTTTGTTTGGTTTGCGATTTTTATCCTTTGTACTTTTTTGGAGAGGATTGGCATGGCTGTAGGGGAGGAGGAGGCCATACTTAGGGGTATATTTAAATCATTTTAAATATACCCCTGAGTTCAGCTCTGCAGGTTGCCACAATTTGTGATCTACGTCACCCCTCCCAGAGCTGCAGACTTGTTGACCGCAGGGCTGCTTTCACTGAGGGGCACATGGTATGATGTCTTCCTCCCAGGTCTGCAGGCTTGTTGACCACAGGCCTGCATGAACTGAGGGGCACATGTTATGATGTCATCCTCCCATGTCTGCAGGCTTCTTGACCACAGGCCTGCATGAACTGAGGGGCACACGGTATGATAACATCCTCCCAGTGCTGAAGCGTTGTTGACTGCAGGGCTGTGCTCACTGAGGTGCACGCTTTATGATTTCACCCTCCCAGGACTGCCGGCTTGTTGACCACAAGGCTGGAAGAACTGAGGAGCACACGGTATGATTTCACCCTCCCAGGGATGCAGGCTTGTTAACAGTAGTGCTGCATTCACTAAGGGGCACACGGTATGATGTTAACCACAGAGCTGCATGCACTGAGGGTCACAAAGGATGCCGTTACACCTCCCAGGGCTGCAGGCACGTTGACCGCAGGGCTGCGTGCACTGAGGAGCACATGGTATGATGTCATCCTCCCAGGTCGGCAGGCTTGTTGACCGCAGGCCTGCATGATATGATGGGAACACGGTATGATGTCACCCTCCCAGGGCTGCAGGCTTGTTGACCGCAGGGCTGCGTCCACTGAGGGGCACACGGTATGATGTTGACCGCATTTCTGCATGCACTGAGAGGCACAAAAAATGTTACTCCTCACAGGGCTGCAGGCTTTTTGACCGCAGGGCTGCATGCACTGAAAGGCACATGGTATGATATCACCCTCCCAGAGCTGCAGGCTTGTTGAACGCAGGGCTGCATGCTCTAAGGAGCACACGGTATAATGTTACCCCTCCCATAGCTGTAGGCTTGTGGACCGCAGGGCTGCGTTCACAGAGGAGCACATGGGACAACTTCACTCCTCCAATGGCTGCAGGCTTCACTGAGGTGCTTACGGGACGCGTATCATGCCGTTCAGCCAATTGCAACAGCACCATAATGAACATGTAGACCGTGGTGCTGGTGTATTACTAGAGTAATTCATGTCATTTTAAATATACCCCTGAATTCAGCTCTGCAGGTTGCCACAATTTGTGATCTACGTCACCCCTCCCAAAGCTGCATACTTGTTGACCGCAGGGCTGCTTTCACTGAGGGGCACATGGTATGATGTCATCCTCCCATGTCTGCAGGCTTGTTGACCGCAGGCCTGCATGATATGATGGGAACACGGTATGAGGTCACCCTCCCAGGGCTGCAGACTTGTTGACCGCAGGGCTGCGTCCCCCCTCTACGCCCACTGTGGACTAAAGTCATGCCTTGCAAGCTATCAGACTGAGACCTTCTTCTCAGAAGGCCTCAGGTTCATCGGACGGCTGAGTGTTCATAAAGGAAATAGTGGCAGTGAGAAGCGGTAGTAGGAGGGTTAGTGTTAGGTAAAGCTGCAGTGACATTAGTGTTATGGTGGCCATACCTGGTACAATTTTTTTCATACAATCTTACCATTTCTATGTAGTATAAGGGTGCATTAAGTGAATATACTGAAAGGATAATTTAGGCAGTTCCCTTATATTACATAGAAATGGTAAGATTGTATGAAAAAATTGTACCATGTATGGCCACCATTAGACATAACGGTAGTAGGAGGGATAGTGTTGGGCATAGCGGCACTGGCACTGAGGTTAGTGTTAATGGCAGTGAGGTTACTATTAGCAGTAGTAAGAGAGTTACTGTTAGGTGTAGTGGCAGTGATGTTAGTATTAGGCAGGATAGTGTTATGCTGCGTACACACTGGCGACTACGGTCGTTTGAAACAGCTAATTAACGATCGTTCCGCCGACAGTCGGGGAAAAAACTTTACCCAACGATCATTAACACGAACGACAAAAGAACGACATCGGGAAGATGGAAATATCCAACCTGACGGATCGTATCTACCGACAATCGTTACAAAACTATAGTGTGTACAGACATCGGCCGAGAACGATCGTTACTGCGTTGAATTCTGCCCAGCTTCAGTACTTCCTTTGTAGCGCAACGTAAAGATTGTTACATTGCTCATTTCAATTAAACTTTGTTTTCAAGTTAACAATCATATATTTGTATCTATTGTAACTCCATGTCAGTGTTTTTTTTTTTTTTTATATAAATATGTACGCAACATTTCCTTTTGATCGTTCTTTTCTGTGAGAATGATCGTTAAAATGTGTATGATGATCGCTGCATCCCATCGTTGCATTCCAATCTTTCCAATATCGTTCGTCTGGTAACTATCGTTCCTTGCAAACGATAGTTATCGCAAGTGTGTACGTAGCATTAGGTGTAGCAGTAGTAGGAGGGATAGTGTTAGGTGTGATGGAAGTGACGTTAGTGTAAAGGTGGCCTCTAACGATACAATTTGCTAACCGATCGTTTACGGATCATAGTTCGTATGAACGATTGTAAATGACTGTTTGGGACCACTAATGGACAAAATTCTTCTAACCAATCCAATCAGATTAATGAAATTGATCCAAAAACCAGATCAATTTAATTAACCTTATTGGATTAGTTAGAAAATTTTTGATCGTTGGCGGTCCCAAACGATCATTTATGATTAATTAAGTTCATACGAAGAATCATTCGTAAACGATTGTTCAGTAAAGTATATTATAAATAACTATACAGTCCCACAGCTGATCAATTGTTTCTGGTCACTGCATTAATCGATTGGAAACGATCGGTCGTACCCAATAACGGTCAATTTCTCGCTAACCAATTTCATCAGCTTGATGGGATGTATCCAAAAAACAGTTTGATTCCATTAATCTGATTGAATTGGTTAGCGGGAATTCGTATTTTAACAGGCAAAACTAATCATTTCTGATCAATTACAGCGACTGATCATTTCTGATCACCACGGTAATTGATCAGAAACAATGTATTGGGATTGTATCCTTAATGGACATCTTTAGGGAGAGTTAGGTTAGTGTTAATGGCAGTGAGATTAGTTTTACTGGTCGTAGGAGGGTCAGTGTTAGAGGTTGCAGTAGTAGGATGGATATTGTTAAGGTAGCATACATCTAGCGATTTTGGTGGCCGCTCAACCAAGAGACTGATCTCTATCTGATCTGAGAGAGATTTGTTGGATACTATAAACCCCAGGTCAGTTCCTGATCGATTTTAGCATGAAATCTTGTGATAATTGGCCTTGTGACGCTGCCACACTGCTCTCGGCCGCTGCCCCCCTAATGTATGTCCTCCTGGTGCCCCGCGCAGTTATATTTTATCCGCTGCCATTCGCGTACTTCCACATTTGCGCCAAGTGGTTGCCAGCGTTGTAGCACATGTGGCGTGTGTGTGATGTCACACTCGTGCCCCACGCGCTATATGCCGGTAGTCACATGAGGTCACAATACAGAAGTATGGCAGACACAGTGGCAAAAACCATCTTTCTCTGGGAATGCTCTTAGCAGCAATGATTTTCATCCAATTCAGTTATAATTATTGAATTGGATGGTCGAGTTCAGTAATCTATGGGCACCATTAGGCGAAGTGGCAGTTAGGTTAGTAGTAGTAAGAGCAGAGCCATGACAAGGTCCTCCAGCACACAAGGCTGAGACAGCAAAGTGTGCCCCTCCATCCCTCCCACCCCAGTCATCGCTAATTGCTATGAGACTAAGAAGCACCCCAGGTCCCCCAACACCTTAACCTCTTGAGGACTGCTGTGTTAAACCCCCCTAAAGACCAGGCACATTTTCATTAAATTGGCCACTGCACACTAACTGTTATAATTAAGCTGAATTGCTGATTTATTTGTTCTTTGTTGAAAATTTCAATAAAAATTCTCTTTAAAAAAAAAAAAATTGGCCACTGCAGCTTTAAGGCCAAGCTGCAGGACCGCAAAACACAGCACACAAGTGATTCCTCCACCCTTTTCTCCCCACCAACAGAGCTCTCTGTTGGTGGGGTCTGATGCCCCCCCCCCCCTCCCCAGTGTTTGTTTGTTTATTTGTGTTTGTTTGTTTTTTGTTTTTTAAATAAAAACGGTGTTTTAGCTTCCCCTCTTGTATAGCCCCCTCCCCCTGCCGGCCAATCCCTGTGATCAGCTGTCATAGGCTTCAGCCTATGACAGCCGATCCCCTCCGTGGCTCAGGAGGGGACAGCCGTGTCACACGGCTGTCCCCAGTACAGCGCTGCTGCTGATCGCAGCGCTCTACGGGTAATTAGACGGCGATTACGCCGTCTAACAGTCTCCCGAGCAGCAATAGTCGCTCGGAGACTGAAGAGGAGGGGGAACTCCGCCCTCCGAGAATGAGATGCGCGTGCAGCGTGTGCGCGATCTCATTCAAAACAGAGCCCCAGGACTTTACGCCAATTGGCGTTAGGCGGTCCTGGGGCTGCCGCCGCGGCCACGCCCATCGGCGTGACGCGGACGGCAAAAGGTTAATCTCTAGTTATTTGACTTGCAGTCCCTGCCATGTATCCTCTTTTCTTATTTCTCTCTGCTTCAAACACAATAGGAGAATGATAGCTGAGTGAGTTGTGCACCCCCTCCTAAGTGATGATTGATCTACAATTAACTGAACTCATGTGAATTCCATAGGGCAGCAAGAAAGGCCTATTGTTGTACATTGACTATCAGGTGTTTCAGACCAGTTTCCTTAGCAGAACCCTTCTAGTACCCCTGAAATGTCCCTAGATTAGTACCCTAAAGAGCCTTCATTATTTACATAGCATTGAGCACTTGTGAGAAGTGTTCCGATTAGCGATTCACACCCCTACCAGGTGCATCTAAGTAGGCTGCTTGCTATGGTGACCTCCAGTATACTGATGATCCTCGCAGTGGAGCTGTCATCCACCACACATACAGCATAGTGAACTTGTTTCTTGTCACTATATATATATATATATATATATATATATATATATATATATATATATATTGCAGCAATGGAAACTTAGCCTTAGGGCTCTTTCACATCAGACAACGCGGGCAGGAGCCGTTCTCATGCACGCGTTGATAGCCTGCGGCGTGTCGTTGTGTATCTGCTGTACGACGCAATCAGCGGCAGTAGCTATACATTGAACCCAATGGAAAACGCCAGCTCCCGGGTGCGTCGGACCGCACCGCACAAAAACGCAGCATCGGGTGTGAAAGGTAAAATGAAAGTCTATGGACTTTCATTCTACCTTGTTAACGCAAACTTTAGCCGTTGGGTCAAAACGCAGATGGGGTTTTTGTCAGCAGCCATAAATCCACCCTGAATGTCTCACCTGTATCCCCCCTACACACACCAAGAAATCATGTCCAGGCTCAAATGTTTTCAAAGTGTCAACAATTCATATTTATTTAATCATGCTAATTGAAAAAGGGGTGTGGTCACGTGAAATAGCATGAGCCCTCCTCAGCGGCACAATAGCTAATTTGCATAACCTCTGTCAGCCCCGTGCGTCACAATAGCCACTTTTCATAACCCCTCCCGGCGTGTCACAGTAGCCACTTTGCATAACCCCTCCTTGCCCCGCGTGTCTCAATAGCCACTTTGCATAACATCCTGCCCTCATACCTACTCCACCCGGACAGATCGCCAGGAGAGGAGGAGTCGGGCGGCAGGTTTCCCAGCTCCGTACTTCCAAACTAGAAGTGAGGATGTCTCATCAGTAATTACACCCGGAGCTCCCCCTTGTGGCCGGCAGTAGGAGGACCGTGTTCAGGCAGGACAGATGCCATGGAAGAAAATTCCTGTGAGTGCAAAATACTGTATAGAGTTGTAACACTCGTCCGGGGCTGGGTAATGATTGATCTACAGTTAACTGAACTCATGTGAATTTTATAGGGCAGCAAAAAAGGCCTATTGTTGTACATTGACTATCAGGCGTTTCAGACCAGTTTCCTTAGCAGAACCCTTCTAGTACCCCTGAAATGTCCCTAGATCAGGGGCGTTTCTAGGGTCCTTGGAGATCGGGGGCAGCAGGTGGGGAGGTATATGCGTCGCAGCGCGCCGCGGCAAAAATGGGCGTGATCATGAGGTGAGTGGGCGTGGCCATGGGTGGGGCCAAATGTACATGAACTTAGCAGCGGTGTAAGCTACAGATAACGGGCCTCCCCATCGAAATATTGGATGGAGCCCCCTGTCCTTTATTTAGATAATTTACAATCAGTATAGGCATAGATCAAAGATGTATACGCACATACAATTTTGATTGGTCAATCACTGACCCCCAATTTTACCACCCCCGTGCAGTAAGTGGGCCAACAGACAATGCATTTTATGAACAGAGCTAAAATTGGCTAATCAAAATTGTATGTGTGTACCAGGCTTTACAGCTAATACTGTACATACTGAAAGTAGCAGGGATCAGCATACAATATAGCTGGTTTACAATCAGTAAAGGCACAGAGTAACACCTTACACTGTACACACTGGAGGTAAATCAGCACACAGTGCAGGCACTAGAGAACAGCGTATACTGTACATACTGTAGGCAGCAGAATTCAGCACACTGCAGCTAGCGTGCCAAAAATATGAGGATCACGTTGTGCGGCGTGCTTATCGCGCCGCACCAAAAAATGGGTGGGCCATGGACCAGAATATAGGTGTGGTAACGGCCGGGTGGAGACAAATTTACATGAACCTAGCAATGGTGGGACATTAGATTATGACAGTGGTGGCGAACCTTTTGGAGGCCGAGTGCCCAAACTGCAACCCAAAATTACTTATCTATCGCAAAGTGGCAACAGCAATTTAAACTAAATAGATGCAATAGAGGAAGTCCGCTCTACCTCTGATACCTTATGCAAGGTGCTGGATACCGAACAGCAGAACAGGAACACAGTGAAGATGTCCGCACACTCGCTGGTATGATCCAAGGGTTTTTATTTCAATCCAACTCGCAAATACAGAAAATTGGCTGACATGTTTCGGATAAGATCCTTACTCATAGCCTAAACACACTGACATCTTGGTGGAGCATATATACTATCAAGACCTGCCCCTAAGGGCGTACACTCCTACAGCCATAGGAGAAAAGCCTTAACTCAAATTTAAAGGCACAGACCTGAGGTCTGGTAAAATATGTCCACCATGCAACTATACATAAAATAACAAGATGACAAAAATACAATGACACGAATAAAAAAGTGCAAAAGTACAAAATCAGTTAAAACGATATCAGTATATAAAATTAATATCCCACCTGGCATTTAAGCCGTTAGGTTCCCTAGTGCCCATCTGTAGAATCCAAAAAGCCTCTCTTATTCGTAGTTTTTTGTATGCATCACCTCGTCTAAACGAAAGTGTAACCTTTTTTTGTTTCTCCCTGAAGTGTCTCGCCACATTGCTAATATTATCCGTCTTCCAGGAGGCCCCATTAAAATGCTCAGAAATTCTTTGCCTTAAACAGCGTGTAGTGCAACCGACATATTGCAGGTTGCAAATTGTACATGTGACCACGTAGATGACAGATTTCGTATTACAGTTAATTAACATACAGTTCATTAACTGTAATACGAAATCTGTCATCTACGTGGTCACATGTACAATTTGCAACCTGCAATATGTCGGTTGCACTACACGCTGTTTAAGGCAAAGAATTTCTGAGCATTTTAATGGGGCCTCCTGGAAGACGGATAATATTAGCAATGTGGCGAGACACTTAAGGGAGAAACATGATGGTATTATGAGGGGTTTCACCTTTCAAGGGATTGAAAAGGTTACACTTTCGTTTAGACGAGGTGATGCATACAAAAAACTACGAATAAGAGAGGCTTTTTGGATTCTACAGATGGGCACTAGGGAACCTAACGGCTTAAATGCCAGGTGGGATATTAATTTTATATACTGATATCGTTTTAACTGATTTTGTACTTTTGTACTTTTGCACTTTTTTATTCGTGTCATTGTATTTTTGTCATCTTGTTATTTTATGTATAGTTGCATGGTGGACATATTTTACCAGACCTCAGGTCTGTGCCTTTAAATTTGAGTTAAGGCTTTTCTCCTATGGCTGTAGGAGTATACGCCCTTAGGGGCAGGTCTTGATAGTATATATGCTCCACCAAGATGTCAGTGTGTTTAGGCTATGAGTAAGGATCTTATCCGAAACATGTCAGCCAATTTTCTGTATTTGCGAGTTGGATTGAAATAAAAACCCTTGGATCAGACCAGGGAGTGTGCGGACATCTTCACTGTGTTCCAATTTAAACTAAATACTGTACAAACGTTTTAACTCATACATGAACATTATGGAAAATCCAAGTTGAAAATAAACTGTGAAGATAAACAATTTCATCCTTCGTACGCCTGAAAAATGTATTAAATTTTTTAGAACCTCCCAGTTTTATTTTCTGTTTTAAAAAGCTAAAAAAGTAGGTTTAATGCTATTGTCTCATATGATAAGGATTCAGCTTTTCCCATAGTCTCGCAGTTAGAAATCATGTGACCCCCAACAAGACAAATTCAGCAATCATGAGGCCCCCAACAAATCATGAGGCCCCCAACAAGGCAAATTCAGCAATCATGAGGCCTCCAACAAATCATGAGGCCCCCAACAAGACAAATTCAGCAATCATGAGGCCTCCAACAAATCATGAGGCTCCCAACAAGACAAATTCAGCAGTCATGAGGCACATAAATAGACAGCATTTAACATAAATAGGCAGAATGCCCCCTTAATATGGTAGCCCCCCAAGTTAGGTAGTGAGTGACAGGGACCCCCACGTTAGCTAGTGAGTGACAGGCGCCTCCAGTTAGATAGTGAGTGACAGGGACCCCGATAGTGAGTGACAGGGAGCCCCTTTAGGTAGTGAGTGAGTGCCAGGGAGCCCCTTTAGGCAGTGAGTGAGTGCCAGGGAGCCCCTTTAGGCAGGGAGAGAGTGCCAGGGAGCCCCTTTAGGCAGTGAGTGAGTGCCAGGGAGCCCCTTTAGGTAGTGAGTGAGTGACAGGGAGGCCCTTTAGGTAGTGAGTGAGTGACAGGGAGCCCCATTAGGGAGTGAGTGAGTGACAGGGAGTCCCTTTAGGTAGTGAGTGAGTGACAGGGAGTCCCTTTAGGTAGTGAGTGAGTCACAGGGAGCCCCATTAGGGAGTGAGTGAGTGACAGGGAGTCCCTTTAGGTAGTGCGTGAGTGACAGGGAGTCCCTTTAGGTAGTGAGTGAGTCACAGGGAGCCCCTTTAGAAAGTGAGTGAGTGCCAGGGAGCCCTATTAGGCAGTGAGTGTGTGCCAGGGAGGCCCTTTAGGCAGTGAGTGAGTGACAAGGAGGCCCTTTAGGCAGTGAGTGAGTGACAGGGAGGCCCTTTAGGCAGTGAGTGAGTGACAGGGAGCCCCTTTAGGTAGTGAGTGAGTGACAGGGAGGCCCTTTAGGTAGTGCGTGAGTGCCAGGGAGCCCCTTTAGGTAGTGAGTGAGTGACAGGGAGGCCCTTTAGGCAGTGAGTATGTGACAGGGAGTCCCTTTAGGTAGTGAGTGAGTGGGATCCCCTTTAGGTAGTGAGTGAGTCACAGGGAGCCCCATTAGGCAATGAGTTAGTGACAGGGAGCCCCATTAGGTAGTGAGTGAGTGACAGGGAGCCCCTTTAGGTAGTGAGTGAGTGACAGGGAGCCCCTTTAGGGAGTGAGTGAGTGCCAGGGAGCTCCTTTAGGTAGTGAGTGAGTGACAGGGAGCCCCATTAGGGAGTGAGTGAGTGCCAGGGAGCGCCTTTAGGCAGTGAGTGAGTGCCAGGGAGCCCCTTTAGGTAGTGAGTGAGTGACAGGGAGACCCATTAGGCAGTGAGTGAGTGACAGGGATTCCCATTAGGTAGTGAGTGCCAGGGAGCCCCTTTAGGTAGTGAGTGAGTGACAGGGAGCCCCATTAGGGTGTGAGTGAGTGCCAGGGAGCCCCTTTAGGTAGTGAGTGAGTGCCAGGGAGCCCCTTTAGGTAGTGAGTGAGTGCCAGGGAGCCCCTTTAGGTAGTGAGTGAGTGACAGGGAGCCCATTAGGTAGTGAGTGAGTGACAGGGAGGCCCTACCTCTAGCCGCCGCCGCCGCTCCCCCCTTACCTTGCACTGCAGACAGTGCGTCACTCAGACCTCAGGATCAGCGGCGACCCGACCAGTAGTACGAGCGGGCGCCGGACGCACACGCTCTATATGCGGAAGTGATGTCACTTCCGCATATCAGTGCGGGCGCTGGGTCCTAGCGCCGCACGATTGGTCGCCAGCTCGCCGCCTGATCGAGGTCTGAGTGACAAGGGGGCGGCTGGAGAGAGCCGCTGACAGAGGGGGTGGCGGCTGGGGAAGAGATCAGTGGCACCCCAGGACAGATTGGGGGCACGTGCCCCCCCAAAATAGGGCTAGTGACGCCCCTGCCCTAGATTAGTACCCTAAAGAGCTTTCATTATTTACATAGCATTGAGCACTTGTGCAAAGTGTGTGTATGTATATGTATATGTATATATATATATATATATATATATATATATATATATATATATATATATATATATATATATATATATATATATCGCAGCAATGGAAACTTAACATTAGTGCTAGATGATCTACTTCTCCCATTTTCTTTTACTTTTTTAGAACTGTGCAGGTGCAGCCATGGTTCCCTGCAATGTGCCAGCAATGTCCTGTACACAGCACCCTAGCCTCCAATCAGAAAGCTCCCGGTAAGGGGGTGGAGTTTGGACGCCACAGCAGGCAGCCAGGACCTACAAGCAGGAGGATTGTGGTGGTTCAGGAGCTTTCACCCAATGCCCTGGACTCTGGCTGAAACTACAGCTGAGCACAGCCAGATTGCCAATCAGGACAGGTATTTACTGCTGTAGGCGGGGCTTAGCCAACTGTTTGAGGGGCGGAGCTTAGCCAGCTGCTCGAGCAGACTTTACCAGGGGATCGGGGCAGCATGAGACAAGTGTCGGCTGGTAGCAGGGACGTAGCAATAGGGGGTGCAGAGGTAGCCACCGCATCGGGGCCCTTGGGCTAGAGGGGCCCCGAAAGGCTCTCCCTTAACTACAGTATTAGCTCTTTATTGGTCCTGTGCTGGTAATAATCACTTCTATAGATACTTTGAATAGTAGTGATCACTAAAAAACAGTTCCCCATCCCCTTCTTGCACCTCTGACACTGTAGTTGCCATTGGCAGGTTTTGGTGCGTTGTATTAATTGTTATATATAGAGTGCTTAGGGGGCCCCATTGTAAAACTTGCATCGGGGCCCACAGCTCCTTAGCTACGCCACTGGCTGGTAGAATCAAATACTTCGCCCAGCACCTGTATTACTAGTGCTACTGCTACCCCACCAGCCCTAATATGTGAGCTCCCGCCCGTGGAGCAGACGGGGTTTTTGCCAGCAGCCATAAATCCACCCTGAATGTCTCACCTGTATCCCTCCTACACACACCAAGAAATCATGTCCAGGCTCAAATGTTTTCAAAGTGTCAACATTTCATATTTATTTAATAATGCTACTTGAAAAAGGGGTGTGGTCACGTGCAATTTCATGGGCCCTCCTCAGCTGTGCAACTGCGGCACACTAGCTAATTTGCATAACTCCTCTCAGCCCCGTGCGTCACAATAGCCACTTTGCATAACCGCTCCCCGCCGCGCGCATCACAATAGCCACTTTGCATAACATCTTTCCCTCATACCTACTCCACGCAGACGGATCGCCAGGAGAGGAGGAGTCGGGCGACAGGTTTCCCAGCTCCGTACACTAGAAGTGAGGATGTCTCATCAGTAATTACACCCGGAGCTCCCCCTTGTGGCCGGCACTAGGAGGACCGTGTTCAGGCAGGACAGATGCGATGGAAGAAATTCCTGTGAGTGCAAAATACTGTATAGAGTTGTAACACTCGTCCGGGGCTGGGTGATGATTCATCTACAATTAACTGAACTGAACTCGTGTGAATTCCACAGGGCAGCAAGAAAGGCCTATTGTTGTACATTGACTATCAGGCGTTTCAGACCAGTTTCCTTAGCAGAACCCTTCTAGTACCCCTGAAATGTCCCTGGATTAGTACCCTAAAGAGCCTTCATTATTTACATAGCATTGAGCACATGTGAGAAGTGTTCCCATTAGCGATTCACACCCCTACCAGGTGCATCTAAGTAGGCTGCTTGCTATGGTAACCTCCAGTATAGTGATGATCCTCGCAGAACTTGTTTCTCCTCACTCCACACCCATAGCTCCCAACTGGAGGGACAGTCCCTTTTTGGGAGCCCTGTCCCTCTGTCCCTCTTTCACCCTCATTTGTCCCTCTTTCAGGACTTTGTCCCTCTTTCTATATAAATATATAATATATATGTCTATACTAAAAATGTGTTTGATTGACTTTATTCCCATCCTTTAAATTGATATATTACTAATTTTAAAATTTTACTATGAAGGAAATAGGATAGGATAGGAAATAGGATAGCTATAAAGGACCAGTGTGGTTTGAATTATAAAACAACATATTTTTCGTATGACATTTGTATGGTATGCGTGACTAGATGCGTGGTGGGGGCGTGGCCAGGGGCGTGGCAGGGGCATGGCTTAAATGTCGCTTTTTCTCATCTCAAAAAGTTGGGAGGTATGCACACCCCTAATGCTATAATGTGTGTGTGCGGGTGCGTATATATATATATATATATATATATATATATATATATATATATATATATATATATATAAATAATGTGTGTGTGTGTGTGTGTCACGATAGCTAATTTGCATAGCCCCTTCCCACCTCGTAACACACTAACTAATTTGCATAACCCCTCCCCCGCCTCGCGCGTCACACTACCCTTCTTATTGTATAAGATCCTACCCTCCTATCTCCCCCTTGCAGACGGTTCGGCGGTAGAGGAGGATACAGACGGCAGCTTTCCCAGCTCCGCAAAGCTGAACCAGGTGTGAGGCTGTGTGATCAGTAATTACACCCGGAGCTCCCCCTTGTGGCCGGTGTTCCGCAGTGGCTGAAAATGATTTCTGTGAATACAAATTACTAATATAGATAGATAGATAGATAGATAGATATGTCAGAATAGCTAATGTGCATAACCCCTCCCCGCCTCGCGCGTCACAATAGCTAATTTGCATAACCCATCCCCACCTCGCGAATCACAGTATCTAATTTGCATAACTCCTCCCCGCCTCTCGCGTCACTAGCTAATTTGCATAATCCCTCGCCGCCTCATGCATCACATTACCTAATTTGCATAACCCCTCCCCACCTTGCGCATCACAATAACTTCCTCCCCTCCTACCTCCCCCTCACAAACGGATCCGCAGGAGAGGAGAAGACTGACAGCAGCTTCCTCAGCTCTGTAAAGCGGACACAGAAGTGAGGCTGTTTCTTAAAGAGGAACTCCAGTGAAAATAATGTAATAATAAAAGTGCTTCATTTTCACAATCATTATGTATAAATGATTTAGTCAGTGTTTTCCCATTGCAAAATATTTTAAATCCCTGATTTATATTCTGACATTTATCACATGGTGACATTTTTACTGCTGGCAAGTGATGTAGCTGCTGCTTGCTGTTTTGGCAGTTGGAAACAGCTGTAAACAGCTATTTCCCACAATGCAACAGGGTTCACAGACAGGAAACTGCCAAGAGTACGCACTCAGAATTTCTTTGTGGGAGGGGTTTCACCACAATATCAGCCATACAGAGCCCCCTGATGATCCGTTTGTGAAAAGGAAAAGATTTCTCATGTAAAAGGGGGTATCAGCTACTGATTGTGATAAAGTTCAATTCTTGGTCAGAGCTTCTCTTTAAGTAATTGCACCCGGAGCTTCCGCTTGTGGCCAACTATATATATATATATAATATATATATATATATATATATATATATATATATATATAATATATATATATATATATATATATATATATATATATATATATATATATATATATATATATTTATATTCGTATATATATACTATATATATATATATAAAAAATATATATATATATATATATATATATATATATATATATATTATTTTACATATGCCCCAGAGTGGTAGTTTTTAATTATGCCCAATAGCGGTCCTCTGCAACTTGCCACCATTGATGAGGACTGATATGGCTGTAGGGGGAGGAGGAAGTCATACTTATAAATAGTTTTAAATATGCCCCAGAGTGGGTACTCTGCAGGTTGCCATGCCTGACGAGGATTGGCTTGGCTGTAGGGGAGGAGTAGGAGGCCATATTTAGGTGGCATATTTAAATCCTTTGAAATATGCCCCAGCAGTGCCGTCCCGACTATGACGCGGGGTGATGCAGCTTCCTCAAGTGGCGGAAATGTGACAGGAAGTGAAGAGTGTGTCTAGCTTGCCGCTGCCTGCCTTATTGCCGCCTGCCTGGACATCACAGCCACCTGGACATGACAGTGCGGACGGCAGAAGATCGGAGAGTCCTGTAGCAGTGCCTGGTGATATAGTGGTCGACAGATATCAGAGGTCCTGCAGCGGTGTCTAGCTATGAAGTTGCTGTGGGAACCAGGAGGAGATCAGAGAGGATTGTTAGAGCGGCTGAGGGGGACCAGAAGAACATCCTGGGAGCGGCTATGCAGGAGCAGTGGCAGGAAGCAGGATGTAGCAGCAGGAGCCAGGAACCAGAGCAGGGATAGCAGAAGATCGGAGCCGGAGGGGTCCTGCAGCCATGCCTGTAATGGAGCGGTCAGCAGAAGATTGGAGGATTGTGCAGCAATGCCTCGCAATTGAGCGGCCGGCAGATGATTGGAGGGTCTTGTAGCTGTGCCTGGTGATGGAGCGGATGGCAGAAGATTGGAGGATCCTGTAGCGGTGCCTGGCGATGGAGCGGCTGGCAGAAGGAAGCAGGAGCCACATGCTAAGGACACAGGTAAACATATAAGCTGTATTGTATATGTATATGATTGTATGGCTCAGTCCAGACAGTTTCAAGGTTCTGTGTAGCATTTAATTGCAGAGCAATTTTTTTTTTTGGGGGGGGGGGTAGCATCCTCACATGTTTGCCTCTGGAGGCAAAAAGTCCAGAACCGGCCCTGTGCTCTAGAGTGGTACTCTGCAGGTTGCCACAATAAGCGAGGATTGGCATAGCTATAGAGAAGGAGGAGGAGCCCATACATAGACAGCAAATTTAACTCATTTCAAATATACCCCAGAGTTCTACTATGCAGGTTGCCACAATTTGTGATCTATGTCACCCCTCCCAGGGCGGCAGGCTTGCTGACCGGAGAGTTTCGTGCACTGAGGGGCACACAGTATGATGTCACCCTCCCAGAGCTGCAGGCTTGTTGACCACAGAGTTGCATGCATTGAGGGGCACAAGGGATGACATCAACCCTCCCAGGGCTGCAGGCTTGTTGACCGCAGGGCTGCGTGCACTGAGGGGCACAAGGGATGACGTCATCCCTCCAATGGCTGCAGGCTTGTTAAAGGCAGGGCTGTGGGATGCGTATCATGCCGTTCTGTCAATTGCAACAGCACCATGATGAACATGTAGATTGCGGTGCTGGTTCATTAATAGTGTAATTCATGTTTTCCCGAATCACAATTTTCAGCCTGCAGCATTTTTTTTGGGTTTCCGATTTATATGCTTTGTACTTTTTTGGTGAGGATTGGTATGGCTGTAGGGGAGGAGGAGGCCATACTTAGGGGTATATTTAAATCATTTTAAATATACCTCCTGAGTTCAGCTCTGCAGGTTGCCACAATTTGTGATCTACGCCATCCCTCCCAGAGCTGCAGACTTGTTGACCGCAGGGCTACTTTCACTGAGGGGCACATGGTATAATGTCACCCTCCCAGGGCTGCAGGCTTGCTGACCGCAGAGCTGCATGCACTAAGGGGCACACGGTATGATGTCACCCTCCCAGGGCTGCAGGCTTGTTGAACGCAGGGATGCGTGTACTTAGGGGCACACGATATGATAACACCCTCCTGAAGCTGCAGGCTTGTTGACCGCAGGGCTGCATGCATTAAGTAGCATACGGGATGACGTTACCCCTCCCATGGCTGTAGGCTTGTTGACTGCAGGGTTGCGATCACTGAGGAGCACATGGGACAATGTCACCCCTCCAATGGCTGCAGGCTTGTTGTCGGCAGGGCTGCGAGCACTGAGGTGCTTACGGGATGCGTATAATGCCGTTCTGTCAATTGCAACAGCACCATGATGAACATGTAGATCGCGGTGCTGGTTTATTAATAGTGTAATTCATGTTTTCGCGAATCACAATTTTCAGCCTGCAGCATTTTTGTTGGGTTTGCGATTTATATGCTTTGTACTTTTTTGGCGAGGATTGGTATGGCTGTAGGGGAGGAGGAGGCCATACTTAGCGGTATATTCAAATCATTTTAAATATACTCCTGAGTTCAGCTCTGTGATCTACAACACCCTTCCCAGAACTGCAGACATGTTGACTGCAGGGCTGCTTTCACAAAACGGCACATGGTATGATGACATCCTCCCAGCTCTGCAGGCTTGTTGACCGCAGCCATGCATGAACTGATCGGCACACGGTAGGATTTCACCCTCCCGGGTCTGCAGGCTTGTTGACTGCAGGTCTGCATGCACTGAGAGGCACACGGTATGATGTCACCTTCCAAGGGCTGCAGGCTTGTTGAACACAGGACTGCATTCACGTAGGAGCACATGGGACAATGTCACTTCTCCAATGGCTGCAGGCTTCACTGCGGTGCTTACGGGACGTGTATCATGCCGTTCAGCCAATTGCAACAGCACCATGATGAACATGTAGACCGTGGTGCTGGTTTATTACTAGAGTAATTCAAGTTCTTCCTAATCACAATTGTCAGCCTGCAGAATTTTTGTTTGGTTTGCGATTTCTATCTTTTGTACTTTTTTGGAGAGGATTGGCATGGCTGTAGGGGAGGAGGAGGCCATACTTAGGGGTATATTTCAATTATTTTAAATATACCCCTGAGTTCAGCTCTGCAGGTTGCCACATTTTGTGATCTACGTCACCCCTCCCAGAGCTGCAGACTTGTTGACCGCAGCGCTGCTTTCACTGAGGGGCACATGGTATGATGTCATCCTCCCATGTCTGCAGGCTTGTTGACCACAGGCCTGCATGCACTCAGGGGCACACGGTATGATGTCACCCTCCCAGGGCTGCAGGTTTGTTGGCCGCAGAGCTGCATGCACTGAGGGGCACACGGTATGATGTCACCCTCCCAGGGCTGCAGGCTTGTTGTACATAGGGATGCGTGCACTTAGGGGCACACGGTATGATATCACCCTACTGGAGCTGCAGGCTTGTTGACCGCAGGGCTGCATGCATTAAGGAGCACACAGGATAACGTTACCCCTCCCATGGCTGTAGGCTTGTGGACCGCAGGGCTGCGTTCACTGAGGAACACATGGGACAACGTCACTCCTCCAATGGCTGCAGGCTTGTTGACAGCAGGGCTGTATGCACTGAGGTGCTTACGGGACGCATATCATGCCGTTCAGCCAATTGCAACAGCACCATGATGAACATGTAGACCGTGGTGCTGGTTTATTACTACAGTAATTCATGTTTTCCCTAATCACAATTATCAACCTGCAGAATTTTTGTTTGGTTTGCGATTTTTATCCTTTGTACTTTTTTGGAGAGGATTGGCATGGCTGTAGGGGAGGAGGAGGCCCTACTTAGGGGTATATTTAAATTATTTTAAATATACCCCTGAGTTCAGCTCTGCAGGTTGCCACATTTTGTGATCTGCGTCACCCCTCCCAGAGCTGCAGACTTGTTGACCGCAGCGCTGCTTTCACTGAGGGGCACATGGTATGATGTCATCCTCCCATGTCTGCAGGCTTGTTGACCACAGGCCTGCATGCACTGAGGGGCACGTGGTATGATGTCACCCTCCCAGGGCTGCAGGTTTGTTGGCCGCAGAACTGCATGCACTGAGGGGCACACGGTATGATGTCACCCTCCCAGGGCTGCAGGCTTGTTGTACGTAGGGATGCGTGCACTTAGGGGCACACGGTATGATATTACCCTACTGGAGCTGCAGACTTGTTGACCGCAGGGCTGCATGCATTAAGGAGCACACGGGATAACGTTACCCCTCCCATGGCTGTAGGCTTGTGGACCGCAGGGCTGCGTTCACTGAGGAGCACATGGGACAACGTCACTCCTCCAATTGCTGCAGGCTTGTTGACAGCCGGGCTGCATGCACTGATGTGCTTACGGGACGCATATCATGCCGTTCAGCCAATTGCAACAGTACCATGATAAATATGTAGACCGTGGTGCTGATTTATTACTAGAGTAATTCATGTTGTCCCTAATCACAATTGTCAGCCTGCAGAATTTTTGTTTGGTTTGCGATTTTTTATGATAACATCCTCCCAGTGCTGAAGGCTTGTTGACAGTAGTGCGGCATTCACTAAGGGGCACACGGTATGATGTTATCCACAGAGCTGCATGCACTAAGGGTCACAAAGGATGCCGCTACACCTCCCAGGGCTGCAGGCACGTTGACCGCAGGGCTGCATGCACTGAGGAGCACATGGTATGATGTCATCCTCCCAGGTCGGCAGGCTTGTTGACCGCAGGCCTGCATGATATGATGGGAACACGGTATGATGTCACCCTCCCAGGGCTGCAGGCTTGTTGACCGCAGGGCTGCGTCCACTTAGGGGCACACGGTATGATGTTGACCGCATTTCTGCATGCACTGAGAGGCACAAAAAATGATGTTACTCCTCACAGGGCTGCAGGCTTTTTAACCGCACGGCTGCATGCACTGAGAGGCACACAGTATGATGTCACCTTCCAAGGGCTGCAGTCTTGTTGAACGCAGGGATGCGTGCACTTAGGGGCACATGGTATGATATCACCCTCCCAGAGCTGCAGGCTTGTTGAACGCAGGGCTGCATGCTCTAAGGAGCACACGGGATAACGTTACCCCTCCCATGGCTGTAGGCTTGTGGAGCGCAGGGCTGCGTTCACGGAGGAGCACATGGGACAACGTCACACCTCCAATGGCTGCAGGCTTCACTGAGGTGCTTACGGGACGCGTATCATGCCGTTCAGCCAAATGCAACAGTACCATGATAAACATGTAGACCGTGGTGCTGGTTTATTACTAGAGTAATTCATGTTTTTCCTAATCACAATTGTCAGCCTGCAGAACTTTTGTTTGGTTTGCGATTTTTATCTTTTGTACTTTTTTGGAGAGGATTGGCATGGTTGTAGGGGAGGAGGAGGCCATACTTAGGGGTATATTTAAATCATTTTAAATATACCCCTGAGTTCAGCTCTGCAGGTTGCCACAATTTGTGATCTACGTCACCCCTCCCAAAGCTGCAGACTTGTTGACCGCAGCGCTGCTTTTACTGAGGGGCACATGGTATGATGCCATCCTCCCATGTCTGCAGGCTTGTTGACCACAGGCCTGCATGAACTGAGGGGCACACGGTATGATGTCACCCTCCCAGGGCTGCAGGCTTGTTGACCGCAGAGCTGCATGCACTGAGGGGCACACGGTATGATGTCACCCTCCCAGGGCTGCAGGCTTGTTGTACGTAGGGATGCGTGCACTTAGGGGCACACGGTATGATATCACCCTACTGGAGCTGCAGGCTTGTTGACCGCAGGGCTGCATGCATTAAGGAGCACAAAGGATGACTTTACTCCTCCCATGGCTGCAGGCTTGTGGACCGCAGGGCTGCGTTCACTGAGGAGCACATGGGACATCGTCACTCCTCCAACGGCTGCAGGCTTGTTGACAGCAGATTGCTGCATGCACTGAGGTGCTTACGGGACGCGTATCATGCCGTTCAGCCAATTGCAACAGCACCATGATGAACATGTAGACCGTGGTGCTGGTTTATTACTAGAGTAATTCATGTTTTCCCTAATCACAATTGTCAGCCTGCAGAATTTGTGTTTGGTTTGCGATTTTTATCCTTTGTACTTTTTTGGAGAGGATTGGCATGGCTCCCATGGCTGTAGGCTTGTGGACCGCAGGGCTGCGTTCACTGAGGAGCACATGGGACAACGTCACTCCTCCAATGGCTGCAGGCTTGTTGACAGCAGAGCTGCATGCACTGAGGTGCTTACGGGACGCGTATCATGCCGTTCAGCCAATTGCAACAGCACCAGGATGAACATGTAGACCGTGGTGCTGGTTTATTACTAGAGTAATTCATGTTTTTCCTAATCACAATTGTCAGCCTGCAGAATTTTTGTTTGGTTTGCGATTTTTATCCTTTATACTTTTTTGGAGAGGATTGGCATGGCTGTAGGGGAGGAGGAGGCCATACTTAGGGGTATATTTAAATCATTTTAAATATACCCCTGAGTTCAGCTCTGCAGGTTGCCACAATTTGTGATCTACGTCACCCCTCCCAAAGCTGCAGACTTGTTCACCGCAGGGCTGCTTTCACTGAGGGGCACATGGTATGATGTCATCCTCCCAGGTCTGCAGGCTTGTTGACCACAGGCCTGCATGAACTGAGGGGCACATGGTATGATGTCATCCTCCCATGTCTGCAGGTTTCTTGACCACAGGCCTGCATGAACTGAGGGGCACACGGTATGATAACATCCTCCCAGTGCTGAAGGGTTGTTGACTGCAGGGCTGCGTTCACTGAGGGGCACACTTTATGATTTCACCCTCCCAGGACTGCTGGCTTGTTGACCACAAGGCTGGAAGAAATGAGAAGCACACGGTATGATTTCACCCTCCCAGGGCTGCAGGCTTGTTGACAGTAGTGCTGCATTCACTAAGGGGCACACGGTATGATGTTAACCACAGAGCTGCATGCACTGAGGGTCACAAAGGATGCCGTTACACCTCCCAGGGCTGCAGGCACATTGACCGCAGGGCTGCGTGCACTGAGGAGCACATGGTATGATGTCATCCTCCCAGGTCGGCAGGCTTGTTCACCGCAGGCCTGCATGATATGATGGAAACAAGGTATGATGTCACCCTCCCAGGGCTGCAGGTTTGTTGACCGCATGGCTGCGTCCACTGAGGGGCACACGGTATGATGTTGACCACATTTCTGCATGCACTGAGAGGCACAAAAAATGATGTTACTCCTCCCAGGGCTGCAGGCTTTTTGACCACAAGGCTGCATGCACCGAGAGGCACACGGTATGATGTCACCTTTCAAGGGCTGCAGGCTTGTTGAACGCAGGGATGCATGCACTTAGGGGCACATGGTATGATATCACCCTCCCAGAGCTGCAGGCTTGTTGAACGCAGGGCTGCATGCTCTAAGGAGCACACGGGTAACGTTACCCCTCCCATGGCTGTAGGCTTGTGGACCGCAGGGCTGCGTTCATGGAGGAGCACATGGGACAACGTCACTCCTCCAATGGCTGCAGGCTTCACTGAGGTGCTTACGGGACGCGTATCATGCTGTTCAGCCAATTGCAACAGCACCATGATGAACATGTAGACCGTGGTGCTGGGTTATTACTAGAGTAATTCATGTTTTTCCTAATCACAATTGTCAGCCTGCAGAATTTTTGTTTGGTTTGCGATTTTTATCCTTTGTACTTTTTTGGAGAGGATTGGCATGGCTGTAGGGGAGGAGGAGGCCATACTTAGGGGTATATTTAAATCATTTTAAATATACCCCTGAGTTCAGCTCTGCAGGTTGCCACAATTTGTGATCTAGGTCACCCCTCCCAGAGCTGCAGACTTGTTGACCGCAGCGCTGCTTTCACTGAGGGGCACATGGTATGTTGTCATCCTCCCATGTCTGCAGGCTTGTTTTTTTTTTTTTTTTTTTCTTTTTTTTTTCTCTTCAAACTCAGCGTACAAATTTGTACTGTACCCAACTAGATTAGCTACGTTTCACCGGAGCCCTCTTATGTTGGGGTTTATTTTGCATCATCGTTTGACAATTTATTGCTTCTTAAATATGTACATCTGTATATAAATTTATGTGTATATATAATTTAAACACTAAGAGTCAAGCCACAGTGAGAGAGCAGAAAGGAGTGAAGAAATAGAAAGAGGCCAGTGGCCTAGCTAACCCTCTCACCAAGTCCCTCCCTCACTTTTTAAGTTTTAAAATTATGTATGCCAAGTTCCAATCAAACTTCTGAACACACGCACTTCCCTTCCATAAATTACATCCGTTCCCATCCTCTCTACCCATTCTCTCCCCTCCTTTCTCCACCCATTCTATCCTATATCCAGTCTATCAACTCTGACTATTTCCGGACCGTTGTCACCTCTAAACATCCACTCATCTATTGTTCCAGGCTCTACACCTCTCCGTTCCTCCCCTCCTTGCTAGTCTCCAATCTTCAATCTTCCTCTCTCTCTTTCCTCTTCTCTCATTCTCTCTCCTCCTCTCTCCTCCTTGCTTCTTCCCACAGCTTTCTGGCCATCTGAAAATTTTTCTGTGACTCGCCTTCCAACTCTCCTTCCTCCCCTGCTTCTATCTGTAGCAAGTAAGATGATAGATTCATCCATTCTTTTTTTGAGGGTTTGTCCGTGGATTTCCAGTTCTTTATTATAATAGTTTTGGCTGCCAGTGAGAGGATATGAAATAATGTTTCAATTGTCTTGTTTTTCCCCTTTTGGTTCAGTCCGAAAATTGCTGCTATCTCATTTATATCACCATCTGGGAGAACATATTTTCTTATAACTGTCTGTATTTCTGACCAAAAAGATCGTATTGTTGGGCAGTGCCATAGCATATGAGATAGATTCCCCATCCTTGCATCACATTTCCAGCATAGATTATTTTCTTTTAATTTCCTTTGAAAGAGTTTCTCCGGCGTTAAATACCATTGAGACACTATTTTAAATTGTAATAACTGAATGCTAGTATTCTTAGGTAGCCAAATATATGAAATAATCTTCTCCCACTCCGAATCATCTAATTTTTCTCCCCACTCCGTTTCCCATTTTTCACGGAACCAGCTAGTATTCCGTTCAACCTCCTTTACACCCAGATGGTCATATAGCCGAGACAGCATCTTCTGTGGGACTGTTTTATCTATAAAAAAGTTTTCTAATTTGTTCAGTTGATCTCGTATCTCTCCCCCCTTTAATTTTTGTCTTTCAAGGAAACTTTGTATTTGTATCTTTCCAAACTCAGTGGCAGGCCTTATTCCCTGAACTAAATTAACTATTCTCGTATCTTCCTCTAATTTATTCTTTTTTAGCCATCCTAATTCTCTTGCTGGTGCAAATTCTGAGTTGTTCTCAATTAGCATTAGAGGTGGGGGATCTACAATATTAATTTTAATATAGTCCAGAATTGCTTTCAGCGAGGGGGTAATGAATGGGTGGTCTGTTGTTTTTACTGCTTGCCTGATTTTTGTTTTATCCCATGACAATACATCTTTCATATTCACACTCTCATATTCCATCATAATCCATATTTTATCCTCTCTCCCTTGCCTCCACTCCAACAATCTACCCAATAATATAGCTTGATGGTATTTATACAGGTCCGGCGCTGCTAATCCTCCATTTTTTTTGTCCATTGTTATTTTTTTATATGATATTCTTACTGCTTTATTTCTCCAGATGTACTTTGAGAAAAGCCTGTGTATCGCCGAAAACCAGCTTTGGGGAATTTCTACAGGGATATTTTGTAGTTTAAACAGTATCCTAGGTAGTAAATTCATTTTTATTATATCTATTCTGCCTAAGGTATTAAAGCTATGTAGATCCCATTGTTTTAGGGAATTAGTACAGATTTCCAGTTCTTTACCCAAATTTCTGTCAAAGAGGTTCCGGGTTTCACTACATATATGTATCCCCAAGTACTTAATCCGGTCATTATGCCATTGTAGTTTAAATTTTTCCCTAATTTTCTTTTTAGTCTCGCTACTGCAGTTTAGATTAAGCGCGGAGGTTTTCTCTATATTTATTTTGTAATTTGAATGATCCCCAAAGGTTTTTGCTACTTTAAAGGTTTTTTCTATAGATATACCGGGGTTTTTAAGTGTCAAAATTACATCGTCTGCGTAGGCACATATCTTTAATTCTTCTTTACCCATCCTTAGACCGCTAATCTTTTCATCTTTCTGTATAGTCTGGATAAATGTTTCCAGTACCAAATTAAATAAACTAGGGGAGAGAGGACAGCCTTGCCTAACTCCATTTGTCAGTCTTAAATCCTTTGAATGAAAGCCATTTATGTTTATACATGCGGTTTGGTTTATATATAGATCTTTAATCCTACTGATATAGTTCTCGCCTAACCCAAGTTTTTCCAGTGTAGCGTATAAGTATTCTCTAGATACCCTATCGAATGCTTTTTCTGCGTCTAGTGCGATGAGGGCAGCCTCTCCTCGATTTTTCTTACATTGATGTATAAAGTTTATTACCGTATAGATATTATCTTTTATATGCCTCCCTTTTCTAAAACCATTTTGCTGTTTCCCCAATAGCAAATCTATTTTCTTATCCAGTCTATTTGATAGTATTTTTGCATATATCTTAACATCTATATTTATTAAAGATATTGGGCGGTAATTGGTGACTTCTATAGGTGATTTCTGCTCCTTGGGGATTAAAGTGATAATAGCTTTATTGGAGAGGTCTGCAGGCTTGTTGACCACAGGCCTGCATGAACTGAGGGGCACGCGCTATGATGTCACCCTCCCAGGGCTACAGGCTTGTTGACCGCAGAGCTGCATGCACTGAGGGGCACACGGTATGATGTCACCCTCCCAGGGCTGCAGGCTTGTTGTACATAGGGATGCGTGCACTTAGGGGCACACGGTATGATATCACCCTACTGGAGCTGCAGGCTTGTTGACCGCAGGGCTGCATGCATTAAGGAGCACAAAGGATGACTTTACTCCTCCCATAGCTGCAGGCTTGTGGACCGCAGGGCTGCGTTCACTGAGGAGCACATGGGACAACGTCACTCCTCCAATTGCTGCAGGCTTGTTGACAGCAGGGCTGCATGCACTGAGGTGCTTACGGGACGCGTATCATGCCGTTCAGCCAATTGCAACAGCACCATGATGAACATGTAGACTGTGGTGCTGGTTTATTACTAGAGTAATTTATGTTTTCCCTAATCACAATTGTCAGCCTCCCATGTGTGCAGGCTTCTTGACCACAGGCCTGCATGAACTGAGGGGCACACGGTATGATAACATCCTCCCAGTGCTGAAAGGTTGTTGACTGCAGGGCTGCGTTTACTGAGGGGCACACTTTATGATTTCAACCTCCCAGGACTGCCGGCTTGTTGACAGTAGTGCTGCATTCACTAAGGGGCACACGGTATGATGTTAACCATAGAGCTGCATGCACTGAGGGTCACAAAGGATGCCGTTACACCTCCCAGGGCTGCAGGCACGTTGACCGCAGGGCTGCGTGCACTGAGGAGCACATGGTATGATGTCATCCTCCCAGGTCGGCAGACTTGTTGACCGCAGGCCTGCATGATATGATGGGAACACGGTATGATGTCACCCTCCCAGGGCTGCAGGCTTGTTGACCGCAGGGCTGCGTGCACTGAGGGGCACACGGTATGATGTTTACCGCATTTCTGCATGCACTGAGAGGCACAAAAAATGATGTTACTCCTCACAGGGCTGCAGGCTTTTTGACCGCAGGGCTGCATGCACTGTGAGGCACACGGTATGATGTCACCTTCCAAGGGCTGCAGGCTTGTTGAACGCAGGGATGCGTGCACTTAGGGGCACATGGTATTATATCACCCTCCCAGAGCTGCAGGCTTGTTGAACGCAGGGCTGCATGCTCTAAGGAGCACACGGGATAACGTTACCCCTCCCATGGCTGTAGGCTTGTGGACCGCAGGGCTGCGTTCACGGAGGAGCACATGGGACAACGTCACTCCTCCAATGGCTGCAGGCTTCACTGAGGTGCTTACGGGACGCGTATCATGCCGTTCAGCCAATTGCAACAGTACCATGATGAACATGTAGACCGTGGTGCTGGTTTATTACTAGAGTAATTCATGTTTTTCCTAATCACAATTGTCAGCCTGCAGAACTTTTGTTTGGCTTGCGATTTTTATCTTTTGTACTTTTTTGGAGAGGATTGGCATGGCTGTAGGGGAGGAGGAGGCCATACTTAGGGGTATATTTAAATCATTTTAAATATACCCCTGAGTTCAGCTCTGCAGGTTGCCACAATTTGTGATCTACGTCACCCCTCCCAAAGCTGCAGACTTGTTGACCGCAGCGCTGCTTTCACTGAGGGGCACATGGTATGATGCCATCCTCCCATGTCTGCAGACTTGTTGACCACAGGCCTGCATGAACTGAGGGGCACACGGTATGATGTCACCCTCCCAGGGCTGCAGGCTTGTTGACCGCAGAGCTGCATGCACTGAGGGGCACACGGTATGATGTCACCCTCCCAGGGCTGCAGGCTTGTTGTACGTAGGGATGCGTGCACTTAGGGGCACACGGTATGATATCAACCTACTGGAGCTGCAGGCTTGTTGACCGCAGGGCTGCATGCATTAAGGAGCACAAAGGATGACTTTACTCCTCCCATGGCTGCAGGCTTGTGGACCACAGGGCTGCGTTCACTGAGGAGCACATGGGACATCGTCACTCCTCCAACGGCTGCAGGCTTGTTGACAGCAGATTGCTGCATGCACTGAGGTGCTTACGGGACGCGTATCATGCCGTTCAGCCAATTGCAACAGCACCATGATGAACATGTAGACCGTGGTGCTGGTTTATTACTAGAGTAATTCATGTTTTCCCTAATCACAATTGTCAGCCTGCAGAATTTGTGTTTGGTTTGCGATTTTTGTCCTTTGTACTTTTTTGGAGAGGATTGGCATGGTTCCCATGGCTGTAGGCTTGTGGACCGCAGGGCTGCGTTCACTGAGGAGCACATGGGACAACGTCACTCCTCCAATGGCTGCAGGCTTGTTGACAGCAGAGCTGCATGCACTGAGGTGCTTACGGGACGCGTAT
The DNA here is from genome assembly GCF_040937935.1 of Hyperolius riggenbachi. NCBI lineage: Eukaryota > Metazoa > Chordata > Amphibia > Anura > Hyperoliidae > Hyperolius > Hyperolius riggenbachi. The sequence continues at coordinate 572,336,911 of NC_090646.1, forward strand.
CATGCCGTTCAGCCAATTGCAACAGCACCAGGATGAACATGTAGACCGTGGTGCTGGTTTATTACTAGAGTAATTCATGTTTTTCCTAATCACAATTGTCAGCCTGCAGAATTTTTGTTTGGCTTGTGATTTTTATCCTTTATACTTTTTTGGAGAGGATTGGCATGGCTGTAGGGGAGGAGGAGGCCATACTTAGGGGTATATTTAAATCATTTTAAATATACCCCTGAGTTCAGCTCTACAGGTTGCCACAATTTGTGATCTACGTCACCCCTCCCAAAGCTGCAGACTTGTTCACCGCAGGGCTGCATGCACTGAGGAGCACATGGTATGATGTCATCCTCCCAGGTCGGCAGACTTGTTGACCGCAGGCCTGCATGATATGATGGGAACACGGTATGATGTCACCCTCCCAGGGCTGCAGGCTTGTAGACCGCAGGGCTGCGTCCACTGAGGGGCACACGGTATGATGTTGACCGCATTTCTGCATGCACTGAGACGCACAAAAAATGTTACTCCTCACAGGGCTGCAGGCTTTTTGACCGCAGGGCTGCATGCACTGTGAGGCACACGGTATGAGGTCACCTTCCAAGGGCTGCAGGCTTGTTGAACGCAGGGATGCGTGCACTTAGGGGCACATGGTATGATATCACCCTCCCAGAGCTGCAGGCTTGTTGAACGCAGGGCTGCATGCTCTAAGGAGCACACGGATAACGTTACCCCTCCCATGGCTGTAGGCTTGTGGACCGCAGGGCTGCGTTCACGGAGGAGCACATGGGACAACGTCACTCCTCCAATGGCTGCAGGCTTCACTGAGGTGCTTACGGGACGCGTATCATGCCGTTCAGCCAATTGCCATGATGAACATGTAGACCGTGGTGCTGGTTTATTACTAGAGTAATTTATGTTTTTCCTAATCACAATTGTCAGCCTGCAGAATTTTTGTTTGGTTTGCGATTTTTATCCTTTGTACTTTTTTGGAGAGGATTGGCATGGCTGTAGGGGAGGAGGAGGCCATACTTAGGGGTATATTTAAATCATTTTAAATATACCCCTGAGTTCAGCTCTGCAGGTTGCCACAATTTGGGATCTACGTCACCCCTCCCAGAGCTGCAGACTTGTTGACCGCAGGGCTGCTTTCACTGAGGGGTACATGGTATGATGTCATCCTCCCACGTCTGCAGGCTTGTTGACCACAGGCCTGCATGAACTGAGGGGCACGTGGTATGATGTCACCCTCCCATGTCTGCAGGTTTCTTGACCACAGGCCTGCATGAACTGAGGGGCACACGGTATGATAACATCCTCCTAGTGCTGAAGGGTTGTTGACTGCAATGCTGCGTTCACTGAGGGGCACACTTTATGATTTCACCCTCCCAGGACTGCTGGCTTGTTGACCACAAGGCTGGAAGAACTGAGAAGCACACGGTATGATTTCACCCTCCCAGGGCTGCAGGCTTGTTGACAGTAGTGCTGCATTCACTAAGGGGCACACGGTATGATGTTAACCACAGAGCTGCATGCACTGAGGGTCACAAAGAATGCCGTTACACCTCCCAGAGCTGCAGGCACGTTGACCACAGGGCTGCGTGCACTGAGGAGCACATGGTATGATGTCATCCTCCCAGGTCGGCAGGCTTGTTGACCGCAGGCCTGCATGATATGATGGAAACACGGTATGATGTCACCCTCCCAGGGCTGCAGGCTTGTTGACCGCAGGGCTGCGTCCACTGAGGGGCACACGGTATGATGTTGACCACATTTCTACATGCACTGAGAGGCACAAAAAATGATGTTACTCCTCCGCAGACAGTATGATGTCACCTTTTAAGGGCTGCAGGCTTGTTGAATGCAGGGATGCATGCACTTAGGGGCACATGGTATGATATCACCCTCTCAGAGCTGCAGGCTTGTTGAACGCAGGGCTGCATGCTCTAAGGAGCACACGGGTAACGTTACCCCTCCCATCACTGTAGGCTTGTGGACCGCAGGGCTGCGTTCATGAAGGAGCACATGGGACAACGTCACTCCTCCAATGGCTGCAGGCTTCACTGAGGTGCTTACGGGATGCGTATCATGCTGTTCAGCCAATTGCAACAGCACCATGATGAACATGTAGACCGTGGTGCTGGGTTATTACTAGAGTAATTCATGTTTTTCCTAATCACAATTGTCAGCCTGCAGAATTTTTGTTTGGTTTTTATCCTTTGTACTTTTTTGGAGAGGATTGGCATGGCTGTAGGGGAGGAGGAGATACCCCTGAGTTCAGCTCTGCAGGTTGCCACAATTTGGGATCTACGTCACCCCTCCCAGAGCTGCAGACTTGTTGACCGCAGGGCTGCTTTCACTGAGGGGCACATGGTATGATGTCATCCTCCCACGTCTGCAGGCTTGTTGACCACAGGCCTGCATGAACTGAGGGGCACACGGTATGATGTCACCCTCCCAGGGCTGCAGGCTTGTTGACTGCAGAGCTGCATGCACTGAGGGGCACACGGTATGATGTCACCCTCCCAGGGCTGCAGGCTTGTTGTACGTAGGGATGCGTGCACTTAGGGGCACACGGTATGATATCACCCTACTGGAGCTGCAGGCTTGTTGACCGCAGGGCTGCATGTATTAAGGAGCACAAAGGATGACTTTACTCCTCCCATGGCTGCAGGCTTGTGGACCGCAGGGCTGCGTTCACTGAGGAGCATATGGGACATCGTCACTCCTCCAATGGCTGCAGGTTTGTTGACAGCAGGGCTGCATGCACTGAGGTGCTTACGGGACGCGTATCATGCCGTTCAGCCAATTGCAACAGCACCATGATGAACATGTAGACTGTGGTGCTGGTTTATTACTAGAGTAATTCATGTTTTCCCTAATCACAATTGTCAGCCTGCAGAATTTTTGTTTGGTTTGCGATTTTTATCCTTTGTACTTTTTGGAGAGGATTGGCATGGCTCCCATGGCTGTAGGCTTGTGGACCGCAGGACTGCGTTCACTGAGGAGCACATGGGACAACGTCACTCCTCCAATGGCTGCAAGCTTGTTGACAGCAGAGCTGCATGCACTGAGGTGCTTACGGGATGCGTATCATGCCGTTCAGCCAATTGCAACAGCACCATGATGAACATGTAGACCGTGGTGCTGATTTATTACTAGAGTAATTCATGTTTTCCCTAATCACAATTGTCAGCCTTCCATGTCTGCAGGCTTCTTGACCACAGGCCTGCATGAACTGAGGGGCACACGGTATGATAACATCCTCCCAGTGCTGAAGGGTTGTTGACTGCAGGGCTGCGTTCACTGAGAGGCACACTTTATGATTTCACCCTCCCAGGACTGCCGGCTTGTTGACAGTAGTGCTGCATTCACTAAGGGGCACACGGTATGATGATAACCATAGAGCTGCATGCACTGAGGGTCACAAAGGATGCCGTTACACCTCCCAGGGCTGCAGGCACGTTGACCGCAGGGCTGCATGCACTGAGGAGCACATGGTATGATGTCATCCTCCCAGGTCGGCAGGCTTGTTGACCGCAGGCCTGCATGATATGATGGGAACACGGTATGATGTCACCCTCCCAGGGCTGCAGGCTTGTTGACCGCAGGGCTGCGTGCACTGAGGGGCACACGGTATGATGTTGACCGCATTTCTGCATGCACTGAGAGGCACAAAAAATGATGTTACTCCTCACAGGGCTGCAGGCTTTTTGACCGCAGGGCTGCATGCACTGTGAGGCACACGGTATGATGTCACCTTCCAAGGGCTGCAGGCTTGTTGAACGCAGGGATGCGTGCACTTAGGGGCACATGGTATTATATCACCCTCGCAGAGCTGCAGGCTTGTTGAACGCAGGGCTGCATGCTCTAAGGAGCACACGGATAACGTTACCCCTCCCATGGCTGTAGGCTTGTGGACCGCAGGGCTGCGTTCACGGAGGAGCACATGGGACAACGTCACTCCTCCAATGGCTGCAGGCTTCACTGAGGTGCTTACGGGACGCGTATCATGCCGTTCAGCCAATTGCAACAGTACCATGGTGAACATGTAGACTGTGGTGCTGGTTTATTACTAGAGTAATTTATGTTTTTCCTAATCACAATTGTCAGCCTGCAGAATTTTTGTTTGGTTTGCGATTTTTATCCTTTGTACTTTTTTGGAGAGGATTGGCACGGCTGTAGGGGAGGAGGAGGCCATACTTAGGGGTATATTTAAATCATTTTAAATATACCCCTGAGTTCAGCTCTGCAGGTTGCCACAATATGTGATCCACGTCACCCCTCCCAGAGCTGCAGACTTGTTGACCGCAGCGCTGCTTTCACTGAGGGGCACATGGTATGATGTCATCCTCCCATGTCTGCAGGCGTGTTGACCACAGGCCTGCATGAACTGAGGGGCACACGGTATGATGTCACCCTCCCAGGGCTGCAGGCTTATTCACCGCAGAGCTGCATGCACTAAGGGGCACACGGTATGATGTCACCCTCCCAGGGCTGCAGGCTTGTTGTACGTAGGGATGCGTGCACTTAGGGGCACACGGTATGATATCACCCTACTGGAGCTGCAGGCTTGTTGACCGCAGGGCTGCATGCATTAAGGAGCACAAAGGATGACTTTACCCCTCCCATGGCTGTAGGCTTGTGGACCGCAGGGCTGCGTTCACTGAGAAGCACATGGGACATCGTCACCCCTCCCAGAGCTGCAGACGTGTTGACCGCAGGGCTGCTTTCACTGAGGGGTACATGGTATGATGTCATCTTCCCACATCTGCAGGCTTGTTGACCACAGGCCTGCATGAACTGAGGGGCACACAGTATGATGTCACCCTCCCAGGGCTGCAGGCTTGTTGTACGTAGGGATGCGTGCACTTAGGGGCACACGGTATGATATCACCCTACTGGAGCTGCAGGCTTGTTGACCGCAGGGCTGCATGCATTAAGGAGCACAAAGGATGACTTTACTCCTCCCATGGCTGCAGGCTTGTGGACCGCAGGGCTGCGTTCACTGAGGAGCACATGGTATGATGTCATCCTCCCAGGTCGGCAGGCTTGTTGACCGCAGGCCTGCATGATATGATGGGAACACGGTATGATGTCACCCTCCCAGGGCTGCAGGCTTGTTGACCGCAGGGCTGCATGCACTGAGGGGCACACGGTATGATGTCACCCTCCCAGGGCTGCAGACTTGTTGTACGTAGGGATGCGTGCACTTAGGGGCACTCCCAGAGCTGCAGGCTTGTTGAACGCAGGGCTGCATGCTCTAAGGAGCACACGGATAACGTTACCCCTCCCATAGCTGTAGGCTTGTGGACCGCAGGGCTGCGTTCATGGAGGAGCACATGGGACAACGTCACTCCTCCAATGGCTGCAGGCTTCACTGAGGTGCTTACGGGACGCGTATCATGCTGTTCAGCCAATTGCAACAGCACCATGATGAACATGTAGACCGTGGTGCTGGTTTATTACTAGAGTAATTCATGTTTTTCCCAATCACAATTGTCAGCCTGCAGAATTTTTGTTTGGTTTGCGATTTTTATCCTTTGTACTTTTTTGGAGAGGATTGGCATGGCTGTAGGGGAGGAGAAGGCCATACTTAGGGTTATATTTAAATCATTTTAAATATACCCCTGAGTTCAGCTCTGCAGGTTGCCACAATTTGGGATCTACGTCACCCCTCCCAAAGCTGCAGACTTGTTGACCGCAGGGCTGCTTTCACTGAGGGGCACATGGTATGATGTCATCCTCCCAGGTCTGCAGGCTTGTTGACCACAGGCCTGCATGAACTAAGGGGCACATGGTATGATGTCATCCTCCCATGTCTGCAGGCTTTTTGACCACAGGCCTGCATGAACTGAGGGGCACACGGTATGATAACATCCTCCCAGTGCGGAAGGGTTGTTGACTGCAGGGCTACGTTCACTGAGGGGCACACTTTATGATTTCACCCTCCCAGGACTGCTGGCTTGTTGACCACAAGGCTGGAAGAACTGAGAAGCACACGGTATGATTTCACCCTCCCAGGGCTGCAGGCTTGTTGACAGTAGTGCTGCATTCACTAAGGGGCACACGGTATGATGTTGACCACATTTCTGCATGCACTGAGAGGCACAAAAAATGATGTTACTCCTCCCAGGGCTGCAGGCTTTTTGACCACAGGGCTGCATGCACTGAGAGGCACATGGTATGATGTCACCTTTCAAGGGCTGCAGGCTTGTTGAACGCAGGGATGCATGCACTTAGGGGCACATGGTATGATATCACCCTCCCAGAGCTGCAGGCTTGTTGAACGCAGGGCTTCATGCTCTAAGGAGCACACGGGTAGCGTTACCTTTCCCATGGCTGTAAGCTTGTGGACCGCAGGGCTGCGTTCATGGAGGAGCACATGGGACAACGTCACTCCTCCAATGGCTGCAGGCTTCACTGAGGTGCTTACAGGACGCGTATCATGCTGTTCAGCCAATTGCAACAGCACCATGATGAACATGTAGACCGTGGTGCTGGTTTATTACTAGAGTAATTTCATGTTTTTCCTAATCACAATTGTCAGCCTGCAGAATTTTTGTTTGGTTTGCGATTTTTATCCTTTGTACTTTTTGGGAGAGGATTGGCATGGCTGTAGGGGAGGAGGAGATACCCCTGAGTTCAGCTCTGCAGGTTGCCACAATTTGTGATCTACGTCACCCCTCCCAGAGCTGCAGACTTGTTGACTGCAGCGCTGCTTTCACTGAGGGGCACATGGTATGATGTCATCCTCCCATGTCTGCAGGCTTGTTGACCACAGGCCTGCATGAACTGAGGGGCACACGGTATGATGTCACCCTCCCAGGGCTGCAGGCTTGTTGTACGTAGGGATGCGTGCACTTAGGGGCACACGGTATGATATCACCCTACTGGAGCTGCAGGCTTGTTGACCGCAGAGCTTGATGCATTAAGGAGCACACGGGATAACATTACCCCTCCCATGGCTGTAGGTTTGTGGACCGCAGGGCAAAGTTCACTGAGAAGCACATGGGACAACGTCACTCCTCCAATTGCTGCAGGCTTGTTGACAGCAGGGCTGCATGCACTGAGGTGCTTACGGGACGCATATCATGCCGTTCAGCCAATTGCAACAGCACCATGTTGAACATGTAGACCGTGGTGCTGGATTATTACTAGAGTAATTCATGTTTTCCCTAATCACAATATTCAGCCTGCAGAATTTTTGTTTTGTTTGCGATTTTTTTATGATAACATCCACCCAGTGCTGAAGGCTTGTTGACAGTAGTGCTGCATTCACTAAGGGGCACACAACATGATGTTAACAACAGAGCTGCATGCACTGAGTGTCACAAAGGATTCCGCTACACCTCCCAGGGCTGCAGGCACGTTGACCGCAGGGCTGCATGCACTGACGAGCACATGGTATGATATCATCCTCCCAGGTCGGCAGGCTTGTTGACCGCAGGCCTGCATGATATGATGGGAACACGGTATGATGTCACCCTCCCAGGGCTGCAGGCTTGTTGACCGCAGGCCTGCATGCACTGAGAGGCACACGATATGATGTCACCTTCCAAGGGTTGCAGGCTTGTTGAACGCAGGGCTGCATGCTCTAATGAGCACACGGGATAACGTTGGTTTGCGATTTTTATCCTTTGTACTTTTTTGGAGAGGATTGGCATGGCTGTAGGGGAGGAGGAGGCCATACTTAGGGGTATATTTACATCATTTTAAATATACCCCTGAGTTCAGCTCTGCAGGTTGCCACAATTTGTGATCTACATCACCCCTCCCAGAGCTGCAGACTTGTTGACCGCAGGGCTGCTTTCACTAAGGGGCACATGGTATGATGTCATCCTCCCATGTCTGCAGGCTTTTTGACCACAGGCCTGCATGAACTGAGGGGCACACGGTATGATAACATCCTCCCAGGGCTGAAGGGTTGTTGACTGCAGGGCTGCGTTCACTGAGGGGCACACTTTATGATTTCACCCTCCCAGGACTGCCGGCTTGTTGACCACAAGGCTGGAAGAACTGAGGAGCACACGGTATGATTTCACCCTCCCAGGGCTGCAGGCTTGTTGACAGTAGTGCTGCATTCACTAAGGGGCACACGGTATGATGTTAACCACAGAGCTGCATGCACTGAGGGTCACAAAGGATGCCGTTACACCTCCCAGGGCTGCAGGCATGTGGACCGCAGTGCTGCGTTCACGGAGGAGCACATGGGACAACGTCACTCCTCCAATGGCTGCAGGCTTCACTGAGGTGCTTACGGGACGCGTATCATGCCGTTCAGCCAAATGCAACAGTACCATGATGAACATGTAGACCGTGGTGCTGGTTTATTACTAGAGTAATTCATGTTTTTCCTAATCACAATTGTCAGCCTGCAGAATTTTTGTTTGGTTTGCGATTTTTATCTTTTATACTTTTTTGGAGAGGATTGGCATGGCTGTAGGGGAGGAGGAGGCCATACTTAGGGGTATATTTAAATCATTTTAAATACACCCCTGAGTTCAGCTCTGCAGGTTGCCACAATTTGTGATCTACGTCACCCCTCCCAAAGCTGCAGACTTATTGACCGCAGGGCTGCTTTCACTGAGGGGCACATGGTATGATGTCATCCTCCCAGGTCTGCAGGCTTGTTGACCACAGGCCTGCATGAACTGAGGGGCACATGGTATGATGTCATCCTCCCATGTCTGCTGGCTTCTTGACCACAGGCCTGCATGAACTGAGGAGCACACGGTATGATTTCACCCTCCCAGGGCTGCAGGCTTGTTGACAGTAGTGCTGCATTCACTAAGGAGCACACGGTATGAAGTTAACCACAGAGCTGCATGCACTGAGGGTCACAAAGAATATCGTTACACCTCCCAGGGCTGCAGGCACGTTGACTGCAGGGCTGCGTGCACTGAGGAGCACGTTTTATGATGTCATCCTCCCAGGTCGGCAGGATTGTTGACCGCAGGCCTGCATGATATGATGGGATCACGGTATGATGTCACCCTCCCAGGGCTGCAGGCTTGTTGACCGCAGGGCTGCGTCCACTGAGGGGCACACGGTATGATGTTGACCACATTTCTGCATGCACTGAGAGGCACAAAAAATTATGGTACTCCTCACAAGGCTGCAGGCTTTTTGACCGCAAGGCTGCATGCACTGAGAGGCACACGGTATGATGTCACCCTCCCAGGGCTGCAGTCTTGTTGAACACAGGGATGCGTGCACTAAGGGGCACATGGTATGATATCACCCTCCCAGAGCTGCAGGCTTGTTGAATGCAGGGCTGCATGCTCTAAGGAGCACACGGGATAACGTTACCCCTCCCATGGCTGTAGGCTTGTGGACCGCAGCGCTGCGTTCACTGAGGGGCACATGGTATGATGTCATCCTCCCAGGTCTGCAGGCTTGTTGACCACAGGCCTGCATGAACTGAGGGGCACATGGTATGATGTCATCCTCCCATGTCTGCAGGCTTCTTGACCACAGGCCTGCATGAACTGAGGGGCACATGGTATGATGTCATCCTCCCATGTCTGCAGGCTTCTTGACCACAGGCCTGCATGAACTGAGGTGCACACGGTATGATAACATCCTTCCAGTGCTGAAGGGTTGTTGACTGCAGGGCTGCATTCACTGAGGTGCACACTTTATGATTTAACCCTCCCATGACTGCTGGCTTGTTGACCACAAGGCTAGAAGAACAGAGGAGCACACGGTATGATTTCACCCTCCCAGGGCTGCAGGCTTGTTGACAGTAGTGCTGCATTCACTAAGGAGCACACGGTATGAAGTTAACCACAGAGCTGCATGCACTGAGGGTCACAAAGGATATCGTTACACCTCCCAGGGCTGCAGGCACGTTGACTGCAGGGCTGCGTGCACTGAGGAGCACGTTTTATGATGTCATCCTCCCAGGTCGGCAGGATTGTTGACCGCAGGCCTGCATGATATGATGGGATCACGGTATGATGTCACCCTCCCAGGGCTGCAGGCTTGTTGACCGCAGGGCTGCGTCCACTGAGGGGCACACGGTATGATGTTGACCACATTTCTGCATGCACTGAGAGGCACAAAAAATTATGTTACTCCTCACAAGGCTGCAGGCTTTTTGATCGCAGGGCTGCATGCACTGAGAGGCACACGGTATGATGTCACCCTCCCAGGGCTGCAGTCTTGTTGAACGCAGGGATGCGTGCACTTAGGGGCACATGGTATGATATCACCCTCCCAGAGCTGCAGGCTTGTTGAATGCAGGGCTGCATGCTCTAAGGAGCACACGGGATAACGTTACCCCTCCCATGGCTGTAGGCTTGTGGACCGCAGGGCTGCGTTCACTGAGGGGCACATGGTATGATGTCATCCTCCCAGGTCTGCAGGCTTGTTGACCACAGGCCTGCATGAACTGAGGGGCACATGGTATGATGTCATCCTCCCATGTCTGCAGGCTTCTTGACCACAGGCCTGCATGAACTGAGGGTCACATGGTATGATGTCATCCTCCCATGTCTGCAGGCTTCTTGACCACAGGCCTGCATGAACTGAGGTGCACACGGTATGATAACATCCTTCCAGTGCTGAAGGGTTGTTGACTGCAGGGCTGCATTCACTGAGGGGCACACTTTATGATTTCACCCTCCCATGACTGCTGGCTTGTTGACCACAAGGCTGGAAGAACTGAGGAGCAAACGGTATGATTTCACCCTCCCAGGGCTGCAGGCTTGTTGACAGTAGTGCTGCATTCACTAAGGAGCACACGGTATGATGTTAACCACAGAGCTGCATGCACTGAGGGTCACAAAGGATGCCGTTACACCTCCCAGGGCTGCAGGCACGTTGACCGCAGGGCTGCATGATATGATGGGAACACGGTATGATGTCACCCTCCCAGGGCTGCAGGCTTGTTGACCGCAGGGCTGCGTCCACTGAGGGGCACACGGTATGATGTTTACCGCATTTCTGCATGCACTGAGAGGCACAAAAAATGATGTTACTCCTCACAGGGCTGCAGGCTTTTTGACCGCAGGGCTGCATGCACTGAGAGGCACATGGTATGATGTCACCTTCCAAGGGCTGCAGTCTTGTTGAACGCAGGGATGCGTGCACTAAGGGGCACATGGTATGATATCACCCTCCCAGAGCTGCAGGCTTGTTGAATACAGGGCTTCATGCTCTAAGGAGCACACGGGATAACGTTACCCCTCCCATGGCTGTAGGCTTGTGGACCGCAGGGCTGCGTTCATGGAGGAGCACATGGGACAACGTCACTCCTCCAATGGCTGCAGGCTTCACTGAGGTGCTTACGGGACGCGTATCATGCCGTTCAGCCAAATGCAACAGTACCATGATGAACATGTAGACCGTGGTGCTGGTTTATTACTAGAGTAATTCATGTTTATCCTAATTACAATTGTCAGCCTGCAGAATTTTTGTTTCGTTTGCAATTTTTATCCTTTGTACTTTTTTGGAGAGGATTGGCATGGCTGTAGGGGAGGAGGAGGCCTTACTTAGGGGTATATTTAAATCATTTTAAATATACCCGAGTTCAGCTCTGCAGGTTGCCACAATTTGTGATCTACGTCACCCCTCCTAGAGCTGCAGACTTGTTGACCGCAGCGCTGCTTTCACTAAGGGGCACATGGTATGATGTCATCCTCACATGTATGCAGGCTTGTTGACCACAGGCCTGCATGAACTGAGGGGCACACGTTATGATGTCACCCTCCCAGGGCTGCAGGCTTGTTGACCGCAGAGCTGCATGCACTAAGGGGCACACGGTATGATGTCACCCTCCCAGGGCTGCAGGCATGTTGTACGTAAAGATGCGTGCACTTAGGGGCACACGGTATGATATCACCCTACTGGAGCTGCAGGCTTGTTGACTGCAGGGCTGCATGCATTAAGGAGCACACGGGATAACGTTACCCCTCCCATGGCTGTAGGCTTGTGGACCGCAGGGCTGCGTTCACTGAGGAGCACATGGGACAACGTCACTCCTCCGATTGCTACAGGCTTGTTGACAGCAGGGCTGCATGCACTGAGGTGCTTACGGGATGCATATCATGCCGTTCAGCCAATTGCAACAGCACCATGATGAACATGTAGACCGTGGTGCTGGTTTATTACTAGAGTAATTCATGTTTTCCCTAACCACAATTGTCATCCTGCAGATTTTTTGTTTGGTTTGCGATTTTTTTTATGATAACATCCTCCCAGTGCTGAAGGCTTTTTGACAGTAGTGCTGCATTCACTAAGGGGCACACGATATGATGTTAACCACAGGGCTGCATGCACTGAGGGTCACAAAGGATGCCGCTACCTCCTAGGGCTGCAGGCACGTGTACCGCAGGGCTGCATGCACTGACGAGCACATGGTATGATGTCACCCTCCCAGAGCTGCAGGCTTGTTGAATACAGGGCTTCATGCTCTAAGGAGCACACGGGATAACGTTACCCCTCCCATGGCTGTAGGCTTGTGGACCGCAGGGCTGCGTTCATGGAGGAGCACATGGGACAACGTCACTCCTCCAATGGCTGCAGGCTTCACTGAGGTGCTTACGGGACGCGTATCATGCCGTTCAGCCAAATGCAACAGTACCATGATGAACATGTAGACCGTGGTGCTGGTTTATTACTAGAGTAATTCATGTTTATCCTAATTACAATTGTCAGCCTGCAGAATTTTTGTTTCGTTTGCAATTTTTATCCTTTGTACTTTTTTGGAGAGGATTGGCATGGCTGTAGGGGAGGAGGAGGCCCTACTTAGGGGTATATTTAAATCATTTTAAATATACCCGAGTTCAGCTCTGCAGGTTGCCACAATTTGTGATCTACGTCACCCCTCCTAGAGCTGCAGACTTGTTGACCGCAGCGCTGCTTTCACTAAGGGGCACATGGTATGATGTCATCCTCACATGTATGCAGGCTTGTTGACCACAGGCCTGCATGAACTGAGGGGCACACGGTATGATGTCACCCTCCCAGGGCTGCAGGCTTGTTGACCGCAGAGCTGCATGCACTTAGGGGCACACGGTATGATATCACCCTACTGGAGCTGCAGGCTTGTTGACTGCAGGGCTGCATGCATTAAGGAGCACACGGGATAACGTTACCCCTCCCATGGCTGTAGGCTTGTGGACCGCAGGGCTGCGTTCACTGAGGAGCACATGGGACAACGTCACTCCTCCGATTGCTGCAGGCTTGTTGACAGCAGGGCTGCATGCACTGAGGTGCTTACGGGATGCATATCATGCCGTTCAGCCAATTGCAACAGCACCATGATGAACATGTAGACCGTGGTGCTGGTTTATTACTAGAGTAATTCATGTTTTCCCTAATCACAATTGTCATCCTGCAGATTTTTTGTTTGGTTTGCGATTTTTTTTATGATAACATCCTCCCAGTGCTGAAGGCTTTTTGACAGTAGTGCTGCATTCACTAAGGGGCACACGATATGATGTTAACCACAGGGCTGCATGCACTGAGGGTCACAAAGGATGCCGCTACCTCCTAGGGCTGCAGGCACGTGTACCGCAGGGCTGCATGCACTGACGAGCACATGGTATGATGTCATCCTCCCAGGTCGGCAGGCTTGTTGACCGCAGGCCTGCTTGATATGATGGGAACACGGTATGATGTCACCCTCGCAGGGCTGCAGGCTTGTTGACCGCAGGGCTGCGTCCACTGAGGGGCACACGGTATGATGTTGACCGCATTTCTGCATGCACTGAGAGGCGCAAAAAATGATGTTACTCCTCACGGGGCTGCAGGCTTTTTGACCGCAGGGCTGCATGCACTGTGAGGCACACGGTATGATGTCACCTTCCAAGGGCTGCAGGCTTGTTGAACGCAGGGATGCCTGCACTTAGGGGCACATGGTATGATATCACCTTCCCAGAGCTGCAGGCTTGTTGAACGCAGGGCTTCATGCTCTAAGGAGCACACGGGATAACGTTACCCCTCCCATGGCTGTAGGCTTGTGGACCGCAGGGCTGCGTTCACGGAGGAGCACATGGGACAACGTCACTCCTCCAATGGCTGCAGGCTTCACTGAGGTGCTTATGGGACGCGTATCATGCCGTTCAGCCAAATGCAACAGTACCATGATGAACATGTAGACCGTGGTGCTGGTTTATTACTAGAGTAATTCATGTTTATCCTAATCACAATTGTCAGCATGCAGAATTTTTGTTTGGTTTGCGATTTTTATCTTTTGTACTTTTTTGGAGAGGATTGGCATGGCTGTAGGGGAGGAGGAGGCCATACTTAGGGGTATATTTAAATCATTTTAAATATACCCCTGAGTTCAGCTCTGCAGGTTGCCACAATTTGTGATCTACGTCACCCCTCCCAAAGCTGCAGACTTGTTGACCGCAGGGCTGCTTTCACTGAAGGGCACATGGTATGATGTCATCCTCCCAGGTCTGCAGGCTTGTTGACCACAGGCCTGCATGAACTGAGGGGCACATGGTATGATGTCATCCTCCCATGTCTGCAGGCTTCTTGACCACAGGCCTGCATGAACAGAGGGGCACACGGTATGATAACATCCTCCCAATGCTGAAGGGTTGTTGACTGCAGGGCTGCGTTCACCGAGGGGCACACTTTATGATTTCACCCTCCCAGGACTGCCGGCTTGTTGACCACAAGGCTGGAAGAACTGTGGAGCACACGGTATGATTTCACCCTCCCAGGGCTGCAGGCTTGTTGACAGTAGTGCTGCATTCACTAAGGGGCACACGGTATGATGTTAACCACAGAGCTGCATGCACTGAGGGTCACAAAGGATGCCGTTACACCTCCCAGGGCTGCAGGCACGTTGACCGCAGGGCTGCGTGCACTGAGGAGCACATGGTATGATGTCATCCTCCCAGGTCGGCAGGCTTGTTGACCGCAGGCCTGCATGATATGATGGGAACACGGTATGATGTCACCCTCCCAGGGCTGCAGGCTTGTTGACCGCAGGGCTGCGTCCACTGAGGGCCATACGGTATGATCTTGACCGCATTTCTGCATGCACTGAGAGGCACAAAAAATTATGTTACTCCTCCCAGGGCTGCAGGCTTTTTGACTACAGGGCTGCATGCACTGAGAGGCACACGGTATGATGTCACCTTCCAAGGGCTGCAGGCTTGTTGAACGCAGGGATGCATGCACTTAGGGGCACATGGTATGATATCACCCTCCCAGAGCTGCAGGCTTGTTGAACGCAGGGCTGCATGCTCTAAGGAGCACACGGGTAACGTTACCCCTCCCATGGCTGTAGGCTTGTGGACCGCAGGGCTGCGTTCATGGAGGAGCACATGGGACAACGTCACTCCTCCAATGGCTGCAGGCTTCACTGAGGTGCTTACGGGACGCGTATCATGCCGTTCAGCCAAATGCAACAGTACCATGATGAACATGTAGACCGTGGTGCTGGTTTATTACTAGAGTAATTCATGTTTATCCTAATTACAATTGTCAGCCTGCAGAGTTTTTGTTTCGTTTGCAATTTTTATCCTTTGTACTTTTTTGGAGAGGATTGGCATGGCTGTAGGGGAGGAGGAGGCCCTACTTAGGGGTATATTTAAATCATTTTAAATATACCCGAGTTCAGCTCTGCAGGTTGCCACAATTTGTGATCTACGTCACCGCTCCTAGAGCTGCAGACTTGTTGACCGCAGCGCTGCTTTCACTAAGGGGCACATGGTATGATGTCATCCTCACATGTATGCAGGCTTGTTGACCACAGGCCTGCATGAACTGAGGGGCACACGGTATGATGTCACCCTCCCAGGGCTGCAGGCTTGTTGACCGCAGAGCTGCATGCACTAAGGGGCACACGGTATGATGTCACCCTCCCAGGGCTGCAGGCATGTTGTACGTAAAGATGCGTGCACTAAGGGGCACACGGTATGATATCACCCTACTGGAGCTGCAGGCTTGTTGACTGCAGGGCTGCATGCATTAAGGAGCACACGGGATAACGTTACCCCTCCCATGGCTGTAGGCTTGTGGACCGCAGGGCTGCGTTCATTGAGGAGCACATGGGACAACGTCACTCCTCCGATTGCTGCAGGCTTGTTGACAGCAGGGCTGCATGCACTGAGGTGCTTACGGGATGCATATCATGCCGTTCAGCCAATTGCAACAGCACCATGATGAACATGTAGACCGTGGTGCTGGTTTATTACTAGAGTAATTCATGTTTTCCCTAATCACAATTGTCATCCTGCAGAATTTTTGTTTGGTTTGCGATTTTTTTTATGATAACATCCTCCCAGTGCTGAAGGCTTTTTGACAGTAGTGCTGCATTCACTAAGGGGCACACGATATGATGTTAACCACAGGGCTGCATTTACTGAGGGTCACAAAGGATGCCGCTACCTCCTAGGGCTGCAGGCACGTGTACCGCAGGGCTGCATGCACTGACGAGCACATGGTATGATGTCATCCTCCCAGGTCGGCAGGCTTGTTGACCGCAGGCCTGCTTGATATGATGGGAACACGGTATGATGTCACCCTCGCAGGGCTGAAGGCTTGTTGACCGCAGGGCTGCGTCCACTGAGGGGCACACGGTATGATGTTGACCGCATTTCTGCATGCACTGAGAGGCGCAAAAAATGATGTTACTCCTCACGGGGCTGCAGGCTTTTTGACCGCAGGGCTGCATGCACTGTGAGGCACACGGTATGATGTCACCTTCCAAGGGCTGCAGGCTTGTTGAACGCAGGGATGCCTGCACTTAGGGGCACATGGTATGATATCACCTTCCCAGAGCTGCAGGCTTGTTGAACGCAGGGCTTCATGCTCTAAGGAGCACACGGGATAACGTTACCCCTCCCATGGCTGTAGGCTTGTGGACCGCAGGGCTGCGTTCACGGAGGAGCACATGGGACAACGTCACTCCTCCAATGGCTGCAGGCTTCACTGAGGTGCTTATGGGACGCGTATCATGCCGTTCAGCCAAATGCAACAGTACCATGATGAACATGTAGACCGTGGTGCTGGTTTATTACTAGAGTAATTCATGTTTATCCTAATCACAATTGTCAGCCTGCAGAATTTTTGTTTGGTTTGCGATTTTTATCTTTTGTACTTTTTTGGAGAGGATTGGCATGGCTGTAGGGGAGGAGGAGGCCATACTTAGGGGTATATTTAAATCATTTTAAATATACCCCTGAGTTCAGCTCTGCAGGTTGCCACAATTTGTGATCTACGTCACCCCTCCCAAAGCTGCAGACTTGTTGACCGCAGGGCTGCTTTCACTGAAGGGCACATGGTATGATGTCATCCTCCCAGGTCTGCAGGCTTGTTGACCACAGGCCTGCATGAACTGAGGGGCACATGGTATGATGTCATCCTCCCATGTCTGCAGGCTTCTTGACCACAGGCCTGCATGAACAGAGGGGCACACGGTATGATAACATCCTCCCAGTGCTGAAGGGTTGTTGACTGCAGGGCTGCGTTCACCGAGGGGCACACTTTATGATTTCACCCTCCCAGGACTGCCGGCTTGTTGACCACAAGGCTGGAAGAACTGAGGAGCACACGGTATGATTTCACCCTCCCAGGGCTGCAGGCTTGTTGACAGTAGTGCTGCATTCACTAAGGGGCACACGGTATGATGTTAACCACAGAGCTGCATGCACTGAGGGTCACAAAGGATGCCGTTACACCTCCCAGGGCTGCAGGCACGTTGACCGCAGGGCTGCGTGCACTAAGGAGCACATGGTATGATGTCATCCTCCCAGGTCGGCAGGCTTGTTGACCGCAGGCCTGCATGATATGATGGGAACACGGTATGATGTCACCCTCCCAGGGCTGCACTCTTGTTGACCGCAGGGCTGCGTCCACTGAGGGCCATACGGTATGATCTTGACCGCATTTCTGCATGCACTGAGAGGCACAAAAAATTATGTTACTCCTCCCAGGGCTGCAGGCTTTTTGACCACAGGGCTGCATGCACTGAGAGGCACACGGTATGATGTCACCTTCCAAGGGCTGCAGGCTTGTTGAACGCAGGGATGCATGCACTTAGGGGCACATGGTATGATATCACCCTCCCAAAACTGCAGGCTTGTTGAACGCAGGGCTGCGTTCACTGAGGGGCACACTTTATGATTTCACCCTCCCAGGACTGCCGGCTTGTTGACCACAAGGCTGGAAGAACTGAGGAGCACACGGTATGATTTCACCCTCCCAGGGCTGCAGGCTTGTTGACAGTAGTGCTGCATTCACTAAGGGGCACACGGTATGATGTTAACCACAGAGCTGCATGCACTGAGGGTCACAAAGGATGCCGGTACACCTCCCAGGGCTGCAGGCACGTTGACCGCAGGGCTGCGTGCACTGAGGAGCACATGGTATGATGTCGTCCTCCCAGGTCGGCAGGCTTGTTGACCGCAGGCCTGCATGATATGATGGGAACACGGTATGATGTCACCCTCCCAGGGCTGCAGGCTTGTTGACCGCAGGGCTGCGTCCACTGAGGGCCATACAGTATGATCTTGACCGCATTTCTGCATGCACTGAGAGGCACAAAAATTGATGCTACTCCTCCCAGGGCTGCAGGCTTTTTGACCACAGGGCTGCATGCACTGAGAGGCACACGGTATGATGTCACCTTCCAAGGGCTGCAGGCTTGTTGAACGCAGGGATGCATGCACTTAGGGGCACATGGTATGATATCACCCACCCAAAACTGCAGGCTTGTTGAACGCAGGGCTGCATGCTCTAAGGAGCACACGGGATAATGTTACCCCTCCCATGGCTGTAGGCTTGTGGAGCGCAGGGCTGTGTTCACGGAGGAGCACATGGGACAACGCCACTCCTCCAATGGCTGCAGGCTTCACTGAGGTGCTTACGGGACGCGTATCATGCCGTTCAGCCAATTGCAACAGTACCATGATGAACATGTAGACCATGGTGCTGGTTTATTTCGAGAGTAATTCATGTTTTTCCTAATCACAATTGTCAGCCTGCAGAATTTTTGTTTGGTTTGCGATTTTTATCCTTTGTACTTTTTTGGAGAGGATTGGCATGGCTGTAGGGGAGGAGGAGGCCATACTTAGGGGTATATTTACATCATTTTAAATATACCCCTGAGTTCAGCTCTGCAGGTTGCCACAATTTGTGATCTACATCAACCCTCCCAGAGCTGCAGACTTGTTGACCGCAGGGCTGCTTTCACTGAGGGGCACATGGTATGATGTCATCCTCCCATGTCTGCAGGCTTCTTGACCACAGGCCTGCATGAACTGAGGGGCACACGGTATGATGTCACCCTCCCAGGGCTGAAGGGTTGTTGACTGCAGGGCTGCGTTCACTGAGGGGCACACTTTATGATTTCACCCTCCCAGGACTGCCGGCTTGTTGACCACAAGGCTGGAAGAACTGAGGAGCACACGGTATGATTTCACCCTCCCAGGGCTGCAGGCTTGTTGACAGTAGTGCTGCATTCACTAAGGGGCACACGGTATGATGTTAACCACAGAGCTGCATGCACTGAGGGTCACAAAGGATGCCGTTACACCTCCCAGGGCTGCAGGTACGTGCACTGAGGAGCACATGGTATGATGTCATCCTCCCAGGACTGCAGGCTTGTTGACCGCAGGGCTGCGTCCACTGAGGGGCACACGGTATGATGTTGACCGCATTTCTGCATGCACTGAGAGGCACAAAAAATGATGTTACTCCTCACAGGGCTGCAGACTTTTTGACTGCTGCATGCACTGGGCTGCATGCACTGAGAGGCACACGGTATGATGTCACCTTCCTAGGGCTGCAGGCTTGTTGAACGCAGGGATGCGTGCACTTAGGGGCACATGGTATGATATCACCCTCCCAGAGCTGCAGGCTTGTTGAACGCAGGGCTGCATGCTCTAAGGAGCACACGGGTATCGTTACCCCTCCCATGGCTGTAGGCTTGTGGACCGCAGGGCTGCGTTCATGAAGGAGCACATGGGACAACGTCACTCCTCCAATGGCTGCAGGCTTCACTGAGGTGCTTACGGGACGCGTATCATGCTGTTCAGCCAATTGCAACAGCACCATGATGAACATGTAGACCATGGTGCTGGTATATTACTAGAGTAATTCATGTTTTTCCTAATCACAATTGTCAGCCTGCAGAATTTTTGTTTGGTTTGCGATTTTTATCCTTTGTACTTTTTTGGAGAGGATTGGCATGGCTGTAGGGGAGGGGGAGGCCATACTTAGGGGTATATTTAAATCATTTTAAATATACCCCTGAGTTCAGCTCTGCAGGTTGCCACAATTTGTGATCTACGTCACCCCTCCCAGAGCTGCAGACTTGTTGACCGCAGCACTGCTTTCACTAAGGGGCACATGGTATGAGGTCATCCTCCCATGTCTGCAGGCTTGTTGACCACAGGCCTGCATGAACTGAGGGGCACACGGTATGATGTCACCCTCCCAGGGCTGCAGGCTTGTTGACCGCAGAGCTGCATGCACTGAGGGGCACACGGTATGATGTCACCTTCCCAGGGCTGCAGGCTTGTTGACCACAGAGCTGCATGCACTGAGGGGCACACGGTATGATGTCACCCTCCCAGGGCTGCAGGCTTGTTGACCACAGAGCTGCATGCACTGAGGGGCACACGGTATGATGTCACCCTCCCAGGGCTGCAGGCTTGTTGTACGTAGGGATGCGTGCACTTAGGGGCACACGGTATGATATCACCCTACTGGAGCTGCAGGCTTGTTGACCGCAGGGCTGCATGCCTTAAGGAGCACAAAGGATGACTTTACCCCTCCCATGGCTGTAGGCTTGTGGACCGCAGGGCTGCGTTCACTGAGGAGCACATGGGACATCGTCACTCCTCCAATGGCTGCAGGCTTGTTGACAGCAGAGCTGCATGCACTGAGGTGCTTACGGGACGCGTATCATGCCGTTCAGCCAATTGCAACAGCACCATGATGAACATGTAGAACGTGGTGCTGGTTTATTACTAGAGTAATTCATGTTTTCCCTAATCACAATTGTCAGCCTGCAGAATTTTTGTTTGGCTTGCGATTTTTATCCTTTGTACTTTTTTGGAGAGGATTGGCATGGCTCCTATGGCTGTAGGCTTGTGGACCGCAGGGTTGCGTTCACTGAGGAGCACATGGGACAACGTCACTCCTCCAATGGCTGCAGGCTTGTTGACAGCAGAGATGCATGCACTGAGGTGCTTACGGGACGCGTATCATGCCGTTCAGCCAATTGCAACAGCACCATGATGAACATGTAGACCGTGGTGCTGGTTTATTACTAGAGTAATTCATGTTTTTCCTAATCACAATTGTCAGCCTACAGAATTTTTGTTTGGTTTGCGATTTTTATCCTTTGTACTTTTTTGGAGAGGATTGGCATGGCTGTAGGGGAGGAGGAGATACCCCTGAGTTCAGCTCTGCAGGTTGCCACAATTTGTGATCTACGTCACCCCTCCCAGAGCTGCAGACTTGTTGACCGCAGCACTGCTTTCACTAAGGGGCACATGGTATGAGGTCATCCTCCCATGTCTGCAGGCTTGTTGACCACAGGCCTGCATGAACTGAGGGGCACACGGTATGATGTCACCCTCCCAGGGCTGCAGGCTTGTTGACCGCAGAGCTGCATGCACTGAGGGGCACACGGTATGATGTCACCTTCCCAGGGCTGCAGGCTTGTAGTACGTAGGGATGCGTGCACTTACAGGCACACGGTATGATATCACCCTACTGGAGCTGCAGGCTTGTTGACCGCAGGGCTGCATGCCTTAAGGAGCACAAAGGATGACTTTACCCCTCCCATGGCTGTAGGCTTGTGGACCGCAGGGCTGCGTTCACTGAGGAGCACATGGGACATCGTCACTCCTCCAATGGCTGCAGGCTTGTTGACAGCAGAGCTGCATGCACTGAGGTGCTTACGGGACGCGTATCATGCCGTTCAGCCAATTGCAACAGCACCATGATGAACATGTAGAACGTGGTGCTGGTTTATTACTAGAGTAATTCATGTTTTCCCTAATCACAATTGTCAGCCTGCAGAATTTTTGTTTGGCTTGCGATTTTTATCCTTTGTACTTTTTTGGAGAGGATTGGCATGGCTCCTATGGCTGTAGGCTTGTGGACCGCAGGGTTGCGTTCACTGAGGAGCACATGGGACAACGTCACTCCTCCAATGGCTGCAGGCTTGTTGACAGCAGAGCTGCATGCACTGAGGTGCTTACGGGACGCGTATCATGCCGTTCAGCCAATTGCAACAGCACCATGATGAACATGTAGACCGTGGTGCTGGTTTATTACTAGAGTAATTCATGTTTTTCCTAATCACAATTGTCAGCCTACAGAATTTTTGTTTGGTTTGCGATTTTTATCCTTTGTACTTTTTTGGAGAGGATTGGCATGGCTGTAGGGGAGGAGGAGATACCCCTGAGTTCAGCTCTGCAGGTTGCCACAATTTGTGATCTACGTCACCCCTCCCAAAGCTGCAGACTTGTTGACCGCAGCGCTGCTTTCACTGAGGGGCACATGGTATGATGTCATCCTCCCATGTCTGCAGGCTTGTTGACCACAGGCCTGCATGAACTGAGGGGCACACGGTATGATGTCACCCTCCCAGGGCTGCAGACTTGTTGTACGTAGGGATGCGTGCACTTAGGGGCACATGGTATGATATCACCCTACTGGAGCTGCAGGCTTGTTGACCGCAGGGCTGCATGCATTAAGGAGCACACGGGATAACATTACCCCTCCCATGGCTGTAGGCTTGTGGACCGCAGGGCTGCGTTCACTGAGGAGCACATGGGACATCGTCACTCCTCCAATGGCTGCAGGCTTGTTGACAGCAGAGCTGCATGCACTGAGGTGCTTACGGGACGCGTATCATGCCGTTTAGCCAATTGCAACAGCACCATGATGAACATGTAGAACGTGGTGCTGGTTTATTACTAGAGTAATTCATGTTTTCCCTAATCACAATTGTCAGCCTGCAGAATTTTTGTTTGGCTTGCGATTTTTATCCTTTGTACTTTTTTGGAGAGGATTGGCATGGCTCCCATGGCTGTAGGCTTGTGGACCGCAGGGTTGCGTTCACTGAGGAGCACATGGGACAACGTCACTCCTCCAATGGCTGCAGGCTTGTTGACAGCAGAGCTGCATGCACTGAGGTGCTTACGGGACGCGTATCATGCCGTTCAGCCAATTGCAACAGCACCATGATGAACATGTAGACCGTGGTGCTGGTTTATTACTAGAGTAATTCATGTTTTTCCTAATCACAATTGTCAGCCTACAGAATTTTTGTTTGGTTTGCGATTTTTATCCTTTGTACTTTTTTGGAGAGGATTGGCATGGCTGTAGGGGAGGAGGAGATACCCCTGAGTTCAGCTCTGCAGGTTGCCACAATTTGTGATCTACGTCACCCCTCCCAAAGCTGCAGACTTGTTGACCGCAGCGCTGCTTTCACTGAGGGGCACATGGTATGATGTCATCCTCCCATGTCTGCAGGCTTGTTGACCACAGGCCTGCATGAACTGAGGGGCACACGGTATGATGTCACCCTCCCAGGGCTGCAGGCTTGTTGTACGTAGGGATGCGTGCACTTAGGGGCACACGGTATGATATCACCCTACTGGAGCTGCAGGCTTGTTGACCGCAGGGCTGCATGCATTAAGGTGCACACGGGATAACATTACCCCTCCCATGGCTGTAGGCTTGTGGACCGCAGGGCTGCGTTCACTGAAAAGCACATGGGACAACGTCACTCCTTCAATTGCTGCAGGCTTGTTGACAGCAGGGCTGCATGCACTGAGGTGCTTACGGGACGCATATCATGCCGTTCAGCCAATTGCAACAGCACCATGATGAACATGTAGACCGTGGTGCTGGATTATTACTAGAGTAATTCATGTTTTCCCTAATCACAATTGTCAGCCTGCAGAATTTTTGTTTGGTTTGCGATTTTTTTATGATAACATCCTCCCAGTGCTGAAGGCTTGTTGACAGTAGTGCTGCATTCACTAAGGGGCACACGGTATGATGTTAACCACAGAGCTGCATGCACTGAGGGTCACAAAGGATGCTGCTACACCTCCCAGGGCTGCAGGCACGTTGACCGCAGGGCTGCATGCACTGACGAGCACATGGTATGATATCATCCTCCCAGGTCGGCAGGCTTGTTGACCGCAGGCCTGCATGATATGATGGGAACACGGTATGATGTCACCCTCCCAGGGCTGCAGGCTTGTTGACCGCAGGGCTGCGTCCACTGAGGGGCACACGGTATGATGTTGACCACATTTCTGCATGCACTGAGAGGCACAAAAAATGATGTTACTCCTCACAGGGCTGCAGGCTTTTTGACCACAGGGCTGCATGCACTGAGAGGCACACGGTATGATTTTACCTTCCAAGGGCTGCAGTCTTGTTGAACGCAGGGATGCGCGCACTTAGGGGCACATGGTATGATATCACCCTCCCAGAGCTGCAGGCTTGTTGAATGCAGGGCTGCATGCTCTAAGGAGCACACGGGATAACGTTACCCCTCCCATGGCTGTAGGCTTGTGGACCGCAGGGCTGCGTTCACGGAGGAGCACATGGGACAACGTCACTCCTCCAATGGCTGCAGGCTTCACTGAGGTGCTTACGGGACGCGTATCATGCCGTTCAGCCAAATGCAACAGTACCATAATGAACATGTAGACCGTGGTGCTGGTTTATTACTAGAGTACTTCATGTTTTTCCTAATCACAATTGTCAGCCTGCAGAATTTTTGTTTGTTTTGCGATTTTTATCTTTTGTACTTTTTTGGAGAGGATTGGCATGGCTGTAGGGGAGGAGGAGGCCATACTTAGGGGTATATTTAAATCATTGTAAATATACCCCTGAGTTCAGCTCTGCAGGTTGCCACAATTTGTGATCTACGTCACCCCTCCCAGAGCTGCAGACTTGTTGACCGCAGGGCTGCTTTCACTGAGGGGCACATGGTATTGTCAGGAACCGGCCTGCGGCACGCCTGCGTATACGGTTCCCGACTGCGGGTTTGACCAAACTGAGAGGGGAAGCAGCCTTAGTCAAGCTTAAACAAGGCTGGGACCCCTCAGAACACCTCTCACTGCCACCACTAGCGGTTCGCTAGACACTTCCACTCTGCTGTTGAGTCCTTAGCGCGCACTCCGCGCTTTCATATTTGGGTCAGCTTTGCGCTTAGGCCAAATACGGGAACGCCACGCACCCACACACACACACAGTTGCAATCTTACACTGTCGTGAAGCAAGGACCCACTGACAGTCGTTCCGAACGATACTGTTAGCCACTCTGCTGTTGCTACTCGCACTGGCGTTGTTCGTACGTTGGGTCAGCTGCGCGCTTAGGCCAACGTATGACAAACGCCCCCACACACAATGCAATTACAATTTCATACGGTAGTGTTGCTCAAGCGTACAATTAGGCATGAAACTTATACACGGTTACACTTCAGTCTCTTCTAGGCTATGAGTGTTAGTTTAGTACGGCAGAAGTCAAGCTTATTAAATAATAATTTAATATTCCAGAAAAACATAGAACAATGCAGAACTTAATATATACAAAAGATTACAAAAAACAAAGTAAAAATAGTTACAAGATAAAAGTTACAAAGATAACACACACGGATATTTGCGTAAAATAAAAATGGGGATTAAAAAAACGTTACCAACTTGAAGGTCTCAACGTTGTCGGCAGGAGCATGCCGCTTGTTCGACCAGAAGTCGAGATCAACTCTAGCTATGCGCTAACTCCAAGAGCAGATACCGGTGGCTGTCCTGGGTCAGCTTAAATAGTCTGAAGTGTCCCCTGGGGCATTTAATGTCCAGCCCCCAGGAACTAATGCACTTTCCCCGTTTGTGACATCACCGAACGCTTGTCATAATCTTGAGAACAACAAATATCCTGTTGACATGTGTTAGTCTTTTCCTGACTAGGCTTGCTTTGTGTATTGAGATAATGGGCCGTCTCCTGAGTTCAAAAAGCCAGGCAGATAATCCCATTAGCAGAAACTCAAAGCCCTTCATATGGTCAAGACAATACCCACTTCCTTGCCTATTGAAGGGGACTGGTCCATTCACTAAAGACAATGGCAGCTGTCTACACTAATACAAAAGATCACAGCGTACAGTTCCTCTGGACAGCCAGAAACAGGTAATGAGGTTCCCTTTCGTCTGTCTATTGACACACACCACACACAATCACATTAATAGTCCATGAAGCTAGCTGCCAATATCTTCAAGCCATACTGGCTGACCTCCACCTCTGAAAGATATACAGCAGACATAAAAATGATAGAATAGGTTTCTGTACTCCCTAATATCATCAGCACCTCAATATATCTCCACACCTCCGTCGTTAACTTGGTGCAAGGCAGATGATCTTCCCAGATCATCCTGCCAGCACCTACACTGTTGGTTCTGCTTGACGGGACAGCCCATCAGCATTCCCATGATTGCTCCCCTTCCCGATAGCGCTGGCAGGTGATTCTAACGAATCATCCTGCCAAAGCCTACATTGACGGCCTGGCCGGGTGGGGTAACCCTTTAGCATCCTCAGGAGGGTTCCCCACCTGTCTGTTAGCTCCAAGCTACACGACTGGAAAGCTAGGTCAGGTTGCTGCAATGTGTCGTTGCCCTTGGCAACCTGACCTAACCAACCAGGGGAATGCGGGTCAGTGACGACCGTGAATTCGCGACCATAGAGACAGTGCTGCAGCTGGGGGAGGGTTCCAACCGTAGCTACACGCACTTTCTCTATAGTGGCAGGAGCTATCTCTCGGTCCCTTTGGGGAACGATTCTCTGCCGGGCTGCCTCCTCCACTTCGGACAGCTCCGAGGGAATAACTTCCCAGAACCCTCTCAGCCCGCCCCTCCCAGCTGGTGACCTGCTGGCTAGCCCCCTGAGCTCTTCCAGGCTGCTGTCAAATCGAACAGCCCCAGAGAGCTCAGTGCTGCCTGTCACACATTCCAGGAAGGCTGCAGACGGAGAGGCTCCTGGGCCCTCAGGGCCAGGTTCCGAACTGGATGTGGCTGACCCAGCAACATTTGCCACTTCGGTGGACAGTCCCTCTGCTGTAGGCCCGCTAGCGCTGCGGATTACCACTGCAGCTGAGGGAGTGCCCACATTACCCACATCATTATGTAGCACAACCCATGTGCCATCAGCATTATCCGTCTTACACATATTGACATTTAGAACATCACATTTCACATCAACATTATCTGCCGCATTATACACAGTGCTACTCAGCACTTCACAAGTAGCATCAACAGTTCCTGCATCGATCGCCTCGATAGTCAGTGCGTCATAAATGACATCATCAGTTTCTGCACTCTCCGTACCAACATGTCCCACTCCAGGCCTAGGCACTGGAGAATCACTAGGGCTGGCTCCTAGTACACAGTCCATAGCCCCTGGGGCCAGTGGCGTAGCTACAAACCTCTGGGCCCCGATGCGGAATCTGGATGTGGGCCCCCCCCCCGGCAACAACAGCCCCCCCTCCCCCGGCAACACCCGACGGATGCACACACATATCAAAATCCCTATAGCCAGCTATAGGTACCCCCAGTATAGGTAGTCAGGCATAGGTAAGCCAGTATAGTTGCCCCCGGTATAGGTGAGATAGGCAGGCGCCGCCGGTATAAGTTAGATAGATAGGTGCCCCCAGTACAGGTTAGCTAGGTGGGTGCCTCTAATATATGTAGCCAGAATAGTTGCCCCCAGCGTAGGTTAGATAGGTAGGTGCCCCCAGTATAGGTTAGTTAGGTAGGTGCCTCCAATATAGGTAGCCAGTTTAGTTGCCACCTGTATAGGCTAGCTAGGTGCCCCCAATACAGGTTAGATAAGTAAGTGCCCCCAGTATAGGTTAGATAGGTAGGTGCCCCCAGTATAAATTAGATTAGGTTGGTGCCCCCTAGTATAGGTTAGATGAGGTAGCTGCCCCCCAGGATAGATTAGGTAGCTTCCCCCCAGGATAGATTAGGTAGCTGCCCCCCAGGATAGATTAGGTAGCTGCCCCCCAGGATAGATTAGGTAGCTGCCCCCCAGTATAGGTTAGATTAGGTAGGTGCCCCCCAGGATAGATTAGGTAGCTGCCCCCCAGGATAGATTAGGTAGCTGCCCCCCAGTATAGGTTAGATTAGGTAGCTGCCCCCCAGGATAGGTTAGGTAGCTGCCCCCCAGGATAGATTAGGTAGCTGCCCCCCAGGATAGATTAGGTAGCTGCCCCCCAGGATAGATTAGGTAGCTGCCCCCAGGATTAGGTTAGAATAGGTAGGTGCCCCCCAGGATAGATTAGGTAGCTGCCCCCCAGGATAGATTAGGTAGCTGCCCCCCAGGATTAGGTAGCTGCCCCCCAGGATAGATTAGGTAGCTGCCCCCAGGATAGATTAGGTAGGTACCCCCCAGTATAAATTAGATTAGGTAGCTGCCCCCCCAGGATAGATTAGGTAGGTGCCCCCCAGTATACATTAGATTAGGTAGCTGCCCCCAGGATTAGGTTAGATTAGGTAGCTGCCCCCCAGGATAGATTAGGTAGCTGCCCCCAGGATAGATTAGGTAGGTGCCCCCCAGGATAGATTAGGTAGCTGCCCCCAGGATAGATTAGGTAGCTGCCCCCCAGTATAGGTTAGATTAGGTAGGTGCCCCCCAGGATAGATTAGGTAGCTGCCCTCCAGTATAGGTTAGATTAGGTAGGTGCCCCCCAGGATAGATTAGGTAGCTGCCCCCCAGGATAGATTAGGTAGCTGCCCCCCAGGATTAGGTTAGATTAGGTAGCTGCCCCCCAGGATAGATTAGGTAGCTGCCCCCCAGTATAGGTTAGATTAGGTAGGTGCCCCCCAGGATAGATTAGGTAGCTGCCCCCCAGGATAGAGCAGGTAGGTAGGTGCCCCGTCCCCATAATGGAGGGGGGGGCCGCAGCCGTGGGGAGGGCAGCCCGACCTCTCCCTCCCTTCCTCTCCCCGCCCCCCCCCCCCCTCAAATGCAGAGTGAGCAGCTCACGGAAGCGCTGTAGGCAGAACTCACCTCCGTCCCTGGATCCAATCGCCGCTGATCTCCTCTCTGGCTGGCTCTGCATAGATGCTTACACACGCAGCTTCCTGTTTAGCCGGAAGCTGCATGTGTAACAACATCTATGCAGAGCCAGCCAGAGAGGAGATCAGCGGCGAGTGGAACGCAGGGAGGTGAGTTCTGCCTACAGCGCTTCTGTGAGCTGCTCACTCTGCATTTGAGGGGGGGGGGGGGGGCCCGGGGAGAGGAAGGGAGGGAGAGGTCGGGCTGCCCTCCCCGCGGCTGCGGCTCCCTCCTACCAGCGCGCACGGTCGCATGGCCCTCCAAACGGAGATGGGCCCCCCGGGCCCCTCCCCCGCCTCCTCAGGAGCCGGGCCCGGTCGCCAAGGCGACCGCTGTGACCACGAGCCCTACGCCCATGCCTGGGGCCTCTCCAGCACTCCCGACTTGCACAGCATTATCACACAGTACCTTGCAAGAGACCTGAACTTCTGCTGGGGAGGCGGGCTCCACAGGGTTTGGAGCAGGCTCATACCGGGCCACTAACCGTCCCAGGTCAGTACCCAGCAAAACGTTGGTGGGGATTTTGTCAGTTACCCCAACTTCTTTCAGTCCGCTGCCGGCCCCCCAATCCAGGTGGACCAAGGCGGTGGGTATTGCTGGGGTGACACCCCCAATTCCTCTGACAGCAATCATTTTCCCAGGTATGTACTGCTCCGGGTTCACAAGCTGGGGATGTATGAGAGTCACTTCTGCTCCAGTGTCTCTCAGCCCAGTGGCAACTGTACCCCCAACCGTGACAAGCTGCAGATTCTCTGCATAGCCAGTGGCATTCCTGGTAGCACACAAAGCCGTTGGGACTTCACTGGCGTTTGAGGCCTCACTGGATTTTGGGGCCTCCCTCTTCCTCTCTGGGCAAGTCGTGCTGATATGACCCACCCTGTCACATACAAAGCATTTCCGAGTGTCAGGTTGCTTGAATCCAGGAGACAGCGGTGCTTGCCTCCTCTGGGTGCTGGGTGAAACAGGTTTAGCAATCTGTTCTCCTCTCCAGCTGGGCGTAGTAGTCCTCCGGGACTCAGGTGCTCTATGGGCGGTGTAGGCATCGGCCATTTCCGCAGCCTCATCCACTGTCTTTGGTTCTCGATCCAGCACAAACAGCCGGACCTCCCCAGGACAGGTGTGTAGGAACTGGTCTTTTATCATCAGCTCCTGCAGGGCATCCAAGGTTTTAACTGACAGTCCTTTTAGCTACTGCTGGAAGGCAGTGCGCAGGTTGCAAGCATGATCCAGGTAGCTGTCATTAGGACCTCGCTGCACTGTCCTGAAACGTTTTCGATACACCTCTGGCGTGAGGTGGTACCGCGCAATGATGGCTTTCTTAATTGCCCCAAAGTCTGTTTCTTCCTCCTGGGGGAGACTCACAAACGCCTCCAGGGCCTTGCCTCTCAGCCCTGGTGTGAGGTATCTTGCCCACTGCTCACGGGGCACCCCATACTGCCGACAAGTCCTTTCAAACCCCTGTAGGAAAGTGTCTATGTCAGAGTCCTTGTCCATAGCGGATAACTTGTCCAGGGGGAATCTGTGGACTCGCTCACCTTCGCGTTCTGCGGGTCCAGCAGACCGGTTCTGCTGCTGAAGTTTAGCCAGCTCCAGCTGGTGTTGCCGTTCAGCTCTTTCCCTCTCGGCCTGGTGTCTTTGTGCAGCTTGTTCTCTCTCGGCCTGGAGTCGCTGTGCCGCTTGTTCCTTCTCTGCCTGTCGGTGCAGTAGGATCAGCTTTAGGCGCAGTTCAGGATCAGCCGAGTTCAGTAGCTGTAGATCAGCTTCCAGAGATGGCATCTCCCTGCTCGGTGGATCGTCCAGGACATCGTCTCCACTCGCATTCTGTGGCGGGAGCGATTCCTCCTCTGGCGTGTCGTGAGCTGCATCCGCTGACGTTGAAGCACGGGCTTGCTCTGCCTCATACTCCTCGAGGGCACGAACCAACTGCTCCTTCGTCTGGCCGCTCACCGTCTCGATGCCTCTGTGCTCACACAGGTTGAGTAGCATCTCTTTGTTTTGCCTTGCATAGCTGGATGCTTTCTGAGCCATCGTGTTGCAAAAAAGAAAAAGAAAAAAAGGGGGGAAGGGAAAGCAAAATACCACGTGTGTATCTTTGAACAAAAAAAAAGTATATAGATTCTGCACTGAGTAGACTACTGTAGGCTAGTTGCTTCTAGCAAGCTTCCAGCCTTTAGTACTAAGAATAGCGAGCTAAACTGCGTACTAATGTACTAAACGATCCCACCGCTGCCAGCCAATTATGTCAGGAACCGACCCGCGGCACGCCTGCGTATACGGTTCCCGACTGCGGGTTTGACCAGACTGAGAGGGGAAGCAGCCTTAGTCAAGCTAAAACAAGGCTGGGACCCCTCAGAACACCTCTCACTGCCACCACTAGCGGTTCGCTAGACACTTCCACTCTGCTGTTGAGTCCTCAGCGCGCACTCCGCGTTTTCGTATTCGGGTCAGCTTTGCGCTTAGGCCAAATACGGGAACGCCACGCACCCACACACACACACAGTTGCAATCTTACACTGTCGTGAAGCAAGGACCCACTAACAGTCGTTCCGAACGATACTGTTAGCCACTCTGCTGTCGCTACTCGCACTGGCGTTGTTCGTACGTTGGGTCAGCTGCGCGCTTAGGCCAACTTATGACAAACGCCCCCACACACAATGCAATTACAATTTCATACGGTAGTGTTGCTCAAGCGTACAATTAGGCATGAAACTTATACACGGTTACACTTCAGTCTCTTCTAGGCTATGAGTGTTAGTTTAGTACGGCAGAAGTCAAGCTTACTAAATAATAATTTAATATTCCAGAAAAACATAGAACAATGCAGAACTTAATACATACAAAAGATTACAAAAAACAAAGTAAAAATAGTTACAAGATAAAAGTTACAAAGATAACACACACGGATATTTGCGTAAAATAAAAATGGGGATTAAAAAAAACGTTACCAACTTGAAGGTCTCAACGTTGTCGGCAGGAGCATGCCGCTTGTTCGACCAGAAGTCGAGATCAACTCTAGCTATGCGCTAACTCCAAGAGCAGATACCGGTGGCTGTCCTGGGTCAGCTTAAATAGTCTGAAGTGTCCCCTGGGGCATTTAATGTCCAGCCCCCAGGAACTAATGCACTTTCCCCATTTGTGACATCACCGAACGCTTGTCATAATCTTGAGAACAACAAATATCCTGTTGACATGTGTTAGTCTTTTCCTGACTAGGCTTGCTTTGTGTATTGAGATAATGGGTCGTCTCCTGAGTTCAAAAAGCCAGGCAGATAATCCCATTAGCAGAAACTCAAAGCCCTTCATATGGTCAAGACAATACCCACTTCCTTGCCTATTGAAGGGGACTGGTCCATTCACTGAAGACAATGGCAGCTGTCTACACTAATACAAAAGATCACAGTGTACAGTTCCTCTGGACAGCCAGAAACAGGTAATGAGGTTCCCTTTCGTCTGTCTATTGACACACACCACACACAATCACATTAATAGTCCATGAAGCTAGCTGCCAATATCTTCAAGCCATACTGGCTGACCTCCACCTCTGAAAGATATACAGCAGACATAAAAATGATAGAATAGGTTTCTGTACTCCCTAATATCATCAGCACCTCAATATATCTCCACAGGTATGATGTCATCCTCCCAGGTCTGCAGGCTTGTTGACCACAGGCCTGCATGAACTGAGGGGCACATGGTATGATGTCATCCTCCCATGTCTGCAGGCTTCTTGACCACAGGCCTGCATGAACTGAGGGGCACATGGTATGATGTTATCCTCCCATGTCTGCAGGCTTCTTGACCACAGGCCTGCATGAACTGAGGGGCACATGGTATGATAACATCCTTCCAGTGCTGAAGGGTTGTTGACTGCAGGGCTGCATTCACTGAGGGGCACACTTTATGATTTCACCCTCCCATGACTGCTGGCTTGTTGACCACAAGGCTGGAAGAACTGAGGAGCACACAGTATGATTTCACCCTCCCAGGGCTGCAGGCTTGTTGACAGTAGTGCTGCATTCACTAAGGAGCACACGGTATGATGTTAACCACAGAGCTGCATGCACTGAGGGTCACAAAGGATGCCGTTACACCTCCCAGGGCTGCAGGCACGTTGACCGCAGGGCTGCGTGCACTGAGGAGCATGTGGTATGATGTCATCCTCCCAGGTCGGCAGGATTGTTGACCGCAGGCCTGCATGATATGATGGGAACACGGTATGATGTCACCCTCCCAGGGCTGCAGGCTTTTTGACCGCAGGGCTGCGTCCACTGAGGGGCACACGGTATGATGTTTACCGCATTTCTGCATGCACTGAGAGGCACAAAAATGATGTTACTCCTCACAGGGCTGCAGGCTTTTTGACCGCAGGGCTGCATGCACTGAGAGGCACACGGTATGATGTCACCTTCCAAGGGCTGCAGTCTTGTTGAACGCAGGGATGCGTGCACTAAGGGGCACATGGTATGATATCACACTCCCAGAGCTGCAGGCTTGTTGAATACAGGGCTGCATGCTCTAAGGAGCACACGGGATAACGTTACCCCTCCCATGGCTGTAGGCTTGTGGACCGCAGGGCTGCGTTCACGGAGGAGCACATGGGACAACGTCACTCCTCCAATGGCTGCAGGCTTCACTGAGGTGCTTACGGGACGCGTATCATGCCGTTCAGCCAAATGCAACAGTACCATGATGAACATGTAGACCGTGGTGCTGGTTTATTACTAGAGTAATTCATGTTTATCCTAATCACAATTGTCAGCCTGCAGAATTTTTGTTTCGTTTGCAATTTTTATCCTTTGTACTTTTTTGGAGAGGATTGGCATGGCTGTAGGGGAGGAGGAGGCCCTACTTAGGGGTATATTTAAATCATTTTAAATATACCCCTGAGTGCAGCTCTGCAGGTTGCCACAATTTGTGATCTACGTCACCCCTCCCAGAGCTGCAGACTTGTTGACCGCAGCGCTGCTTTCACTAAGGGGCACATGGTATGATGTCATCCTCCCATGTATGCAGGCTTGTTGACCACAGGCCTGCATGAACTGAGGGGCACACGGTATGATGTCACCCTCCCAGGGCTGCAGGCTTGTTGACCGCAGAACTGCATGCACTAAGGGGCACACGGTATGATGTCACCCTCCCAGGGCTGCAGGCATGTTGTACGGAAAGATGCGTGCACTTAGGGGCACACGGTATGATATCACCCTACTGGAGCTGCAGGCTTGTTGACCACAGGGCTGCATGCATTAAGGAGCACACGGGATAACGTTACCCCTCCCATGGCTGTAGGCTTGTGGACCGCAGGGCTGCGTTCACTGAGGAGCACATGGGACAACGTCACTCCTCCAATTGTTGCAGGCTTGTTGACAGCAGTGCTGCATGCACTGAGGTGCTTACGGGACGCATATCATGCCGTTCAGCCAATTGCAACAGCACCATGATGAACATGTAGACCGTGGTGCTGGTTTATTACTAGAGTAATTCATGTTTTCCCTAATCACAATTGTCAGCCTGCAGAATTTTTGTTTGGTTTGCGATTTTTTTTTATGATAACATCCTCCCAGTGCTGAAGGCTTCTTGACAGTAGTGCTGCATTCACTAAGGGGCACACGGTATGATGTTAACCACAGGGCTGCATACACTGAGGGTCACAAAGGATGCCGCTACCTCCTAGGGCTGCAGGCACGTGTACCGCAGGGCTGCATGCACTGAGGGTCATAAAGGATGCCGCTACACTACACCTCCCAGGGCTGCAGGCACGTTGACCGCAGGGCTGCACGCACTGATGAGCACATGGTATGATATCATCCTCCCAGGTCGGCAGGCTTGTTGACCGCAGGCCTGCTTGATATGATGGGAACACGGTATGATGTCACCCTCCCAGGGCTGCAGGCTTGTTGACCGCAGGGCTGCGTCCACTGAGGGGCACACGGTATGATGTTGACCGCATTTCTGCATGCACTGAGAGGCGCAAAAAATGATGTTACTCCTCACAGGGCTGCAGGCTTTTTGACCGCAGGGCTGCATGCACTGTGAGGCACACGGTATGATGTCACCTTCCAAGGGCTGCAGGCTTGTTGAACGCAGGGATGCGTGCACTAAGGGGCACATGGTATGATATCACACTCCCAGAGCTGCAGGCTTGTTGAACGCAGGGCTGCATGCTCTAAGGAGCACACGGGATAACGTTACCCCTCCCATGGCTGTAGGCTTGTGGACCGCAGGGCTGCGTTCACGGAGGAGCACATGGGACAACGTCACTCCTCCAATGGCTGCAGGCTTCACTGAGGTGCTTACGGGACGCGTATCATGCCGTTCAGCCAAATGCAACAGTACCATGATGAACGTGTAGACCGTGGTGCTGGTTTATTACTAGAGTAATTCATGTTTATCCTAATCACAATTGTCAGCCTGCAGAATTTTTGTTTGGTTTGCGATTTTTATCTTTTGTACTTTTTTGGAGAGGATTGGCATGGCTGTAGGGGAGGAGGAGGCCATACTTAGGGGTATATTTAAATCATTTTAAATATACCCCTGAGTTCAGCTCTGCAGGTTGCCACAATTTGTGATCTACGTCACCCCTCCCAAAGCTGCAGACTTATTGACCGCAGCGCTGCTTTCACTAAGGGGCACATGGTATGATGTCATCCTCCCAGGTCTGCAGGCTTGTTGACCACAGGCCTGCATGAACTGAGGGGCACATGGTATGATGTCATCCTCCCATGTTTGCAGGCTTCTTGACCACAGGCCTGCATGAACTGAGGGGCACACGGTATGATAACATCCTCCCAGTGCTGAAGGGTTGTTGACTGCAGGGCTGCGTTCACCGAGGGGCACACTTTATGATTTCACCCTCCCAGGACTGCCGGCTTGTTGACCACAAGGCTGGAAGAACTGAGGAGCACACGGTATGATTTCATCCTCCCAGGGCTGCAGGCTTGTTGACAGTAGTGCTGCATTCACTAAGGAGCACACGGTATGATGTTAACCACAGAGCTGCATGCACTGAGGGTCACAAAGGATGCCGTTACACCTCCCAGGGCTGCAGGCACGTTGACCGCAGGGCTGCGTGCACTGAGGAGCACGTGGTATGATGTCATCCTCCCAGGTCGGCAGGCTTGTTTACCGCAGGCCTGCATGATATGATGGGAACACGGTATGATGTCACCCTCCCAGGGCTGCAGGCTTGTTGACCGCAGGGCTGCGTCCACTGAGGGCCATACGGTATGATCTTGACCGCATTTCTGCATGCACTGAGAGGCACAAAAAATGATGTTACTCCTCCCAGGGCTGCAGGCTTTTTGACCGCAGGGCTGCATGCACTGAGAGGCACACGGTATGATGTCACCTTCCAAGGGCTGCAGGCTTGTTGAACGCAGGGATGCATGCACTTAGGGGCACATGGTATGATATCACCCTCCCAAAACTGCAGGCTTGTTGAACGCAGGGCTTCATGCTCTAAGGAGCACACGGGATAACGTTACCCCTCCCATGGCTGTAGGCTTGTGGACCGCAGGGCTGCGTTCACGGAGGAGCACATGGGACAACGCCACTCCTCCAATGGCTGCAGGCTTCACTGAGGTCCTTACGGGACGCGTATCATGCCGTTCAGCCAATTGCAACAGTACCATGATGAACATGTAGATCATGGTGCTGGTTTATTTCTAGAGTAATTCATGTTTTTCCTAATCACAATTGTCAGCCTGCAGAATTTTTGTTTGGTTTGCGATTTTTATCCTTTGTACTTTTTTGGAGAGGATTGGCATGGCTGTAGGGGAGGAGGAGGCCATACTTAGGGGTATATTTACATCATTTAAAATATACCCCTGAGTTCAGCTCTGCAGGTTGCCACAATTTGTGATCTACATCACCCCTCCCAGAGCTGCAGACTTGTTGACCGCAGGGCTGCTTTCACTGAGGGGCACATGGTATGATGTCATCCTCCCATGTCTGCAGGCTTGTTGACCACAGGCCTGCATGAACTGAGGGGCACACGGTATGATAACATCCTCCCAGGGCTGAAGGGTTGTTGACTGCAGGGCTGCATTCACTGAGGGGCACACTTTATGATTTCACCCTCCCAGGACTGCCGGCTTGTTGACCACAAGGCTGGAAGAACTGAGAAGCACGCGGTATGATTTCACCCTCCCAGGGCTGCAGGCTTGTTGACAGTAGTGCTGCATTCACTAAGGGGCACACGGTATGATGTTAACCACAGAGCTGCATGCACTGAGGGTCACAAAGGATGCCGTTACACCTCCCAGGGCTGCAGGCACGTGCACTGAGGAGCACATGGTATGATGTCATCCTCCCAGGTCGGCAGGCTTGTTGCACGCAGGCCTGCATGATATGATGGGAACACGGTATGATGTCACCCTCCCAGGACTGCAGGCTTGTTGACCGCAGGGCTGCGTCCACTGAGGGGCACACGGTATGATGTTGACCGCATTTCTGCATGCACTGAGAGGCACAAAGAATGATGTTACTCCTCACAGGGCTGCAGGCTTTTTGACCGCTGCATGCACTGGGCTGCATGCACTGGGCTGCATGCACTGAGAGGCACACAGTATGATGTCACCTTCCAAGGGCTGCAGGCTTGTTGAACGCAGGGATGCGTGCACTTAGGGGCACATGGTATGATATCACCCTCCCAGAGCTGCAGGCTTGTTGAACGCAGGGCTGCATGTTCTAAGGAGCACACGGGATAACGTTACCCCTCCCATGGCTGTAGGCTTGTGGACCACAGGGCTGCGTTCACGGAGGAGCACATGGGACAACGTCACTCCTCCAATGGCTGCAGGCTTCACTGAGGTGCTTACGGGACGCGTATCATGCCGTTCAGCCAATTGCAATAGCACCATGATGAACATGTAGACCGTGGTGCTGGTTGATTGCTAGAGTAATTCAAGTTTTTCCTAATGACAATTGTCAGCCTGCAGAATTTTTGTTTGGTTTGCGATTTTTATCTTTTGTACTTTTTTGGAGAGGATTGGCATGGCTATAGGGGAGGAGAAGGCCATACTTAGGGGTATATTTAAATCATTTTAAATATACCCCTGAGTTCAGCTCTGCAGCTTGCACAATTTGGGATCTACGTCACCCCTCCCAAAGCTGCAGACTTGTTGACCGCAGGGCTGCTTTCACTGAGGGGCACATGGTATGATGTGACGTCATCCTCCCAGGTCTGCAGGCTTGTTGACCACAGGCCTGCATGAACTGAGGGGCACATGGTATGATGTCATCCTCCCATGTCTGCAGGCTTCTTGACCACAGGCCTGCATGAACTGAGGGGCACACGGTATGATAACATCCTCCCAGTGCTGAAGGGTTGTTGACTGCAGGGCTGCGTTCACTGAGGGGCACACTTTATGATTTCACCCTCCCAGGACTGCCGGCTTGTAGACCACAAGGCTGGAAGAACTGAGGAGCACACGGTATGATTTCACCCTCCCAGGGCTGCAGGCTTGTTGACAGTAGTGCTGCATTCACTAAGGGGCACACGGTATGATGTTAACCACAGAGCTGCATGCACTGAGGGTCACAAAGGATGCCGTTACACCTCCCAGGGCTGCAGGAGCGTTGACCGCAGGGCTGCGTGCACTGAGGAGCACATGGTATGATGTCATCCTCCCAGGTCGGCAGGCTTGTTGACCGCAGGCCTGCATGATATGATGGGAACACGGTATGATGTCACCCTCCCAGGGCTGCAGGCTTGTTGACCGCAGGGCTGCGTCCACTGAGGGGCACACGGTATGATGTTGACCGCATTTCTGCATGCACTGAGAGGCACAAAAAATGTTACTCCTCCCAGGGCTGCAGGCTTTTTGACCGCAGGGCTGCATGCACTGAGAGGCACATGGTATGATATCACCCTTCCAGAGCTGCAGGCTTGTTGAACGCAGGGCTGCATGCTCTAAGGAGCACACGGGATAACGTTACCCCTCCCATGGCTGTAGGCTTGTGGACCGCAGGGCTGCGTTCACGGAGGAGCACATGGGACAACGTCACTCCTCCAATGGCTGCAGGCTTCACTGAGGTGCTTACGGGACGCGTATCATGCCGTTCAGCCAATTGCAACAGCACCATGATGAACATGTAGACCGTGGTGCTGGTTTATTACTAGAGTAATTCATGTTTTTCCTAATCACAATTGTCAGCCTGCAGAATTTTTGTTTGGTTTGCGATTTTTATCCTTTGTACTTTTTTGGAGAGGATTGGCATGGCTGTAGGGGAGGAGGAGGTCATACTTAGGGGTATATTTAAATCATTTTAAATATACCCCTGAGTTCAGCTCTGCAGGTTGCCACAATTTGTGATCTACGTCACCCCTCCCAAAGCTGCAGACTTGTTGACCGCAGGGCTGCTTTCACTGAGGGGCACATGGTATGATGTCATCCTCCCAAGTCTGCAAGCTTGTTGACCGCAGGCCTGCATGATATGATGGGAACACGGTATGATGTCACCCTCCCAGGGCTGCAGGCTTGTTGACCGCAGGGCTGCGTCCCCCCTTTACGCCCACTGTGGACTAAAGTCATGCCTTGCAAGCTATCAGACTGAGACCTTCTTCTCAGAAGGCCTCAGGTTCATCGGACGGCTGAGTGTTCATAAAGGAAATAGTGGCAGTGAGAAGCGGTAGTAGGAGGGTTAGTGTTAGGTAAAGCTGCAGTGACAAGGCATTTTATTGACAATATTGAAATATTTCACCTAAAAGAAAACTCAGGTGAAAAAGTTAATTGCATATTGCCCACTGGCCCATATGCAATTAACTTTTTCTCCTGAGTTATCTCTTAGGAGATAATTTCCATAGGTTCTCTAAATTAACTTTTACCCATTCTACAGTTGAAAAAGTACCCAAACGTTAGTTAAAAAAAAAGTTCTATCAAAATAATTGTGAGTATTTTCCTGCTTGGTGGTGGTTTAAAAATAATTTTATAACAAGGTATGAAAATATCAAATAGGAGAAAACTCTGAAAAAAGTGAATTGCATATGGGCCATTAGGCCAGATCCAATTCACTTTTTCTACTAGGTTTTCTCCTAGGTGATATTTTCACATCTTATTAATAAAATTCCTTTTAACCACTTCGCATCCTGACCTTGTTTTCCCCTTATTGACCAGAGCAGTTTTGACACTTTAGCGGTGTCCCTTTTTAATCAGCAATAACTTCATCTGTACTCGTGCCACTTAAGTTATCTATATATCGTTTTTTTCAAGACAAACTAAGCTTTCATTGGGGGTATTTGGTACAAAGTAAAATGTTCCTCTCTATGCATTTTAATGGGAAAAAGTGGGAAATTTTTTTAAAAATGCATTGTTTCTCAATTTTGACCAATTCCTGTTTGGAAATAAAAAGTGTGACATAAAAACTGTGCCGCCAGTTAAAGTCGCCCCAGTATAGATATCCAGATGTGTCCCCAGTATCACCGCCTCCCCCAGTATAGTCAGATGTGTCCCCAATATCAGCCCCCCTAGCATAGCCACATGTGTCCCCTGCATTTGACAGCCCCAGAATAGATTGACAGACGCACCCCCAGGAATAGTGCCCCTCTTTATAGCCATATGTGTCCCCGGATCATGATTAACCCCATTATGGCCAGATGTACCCCCAGGATTAGTGCTGCCCCCCCATTATAGCCAAATGTGCCCCCAGTATATGATAACTGCCCCCCCAGTTGCCCAGATGCACCAAATTAGTAACCCCCCCTCCCCTTAGTCAATTAGATGCCCCCAACAAATATCTAAACCCCCCCTTTTATTTATGCTACCCCCCACCCCCCAGGATCGATAGCCAGATGCCCCCCCCCCCCCATGAGGCAGCCCCCTCCGTGCAGAAATCCTAAAAAAAATCATCCAGAAAGCAGCTTCACTCACCTACCTCGTTCCTGCGATGATCCTGAAGCCTGATCCTCTGTTCTCTGCTCTGCAGTCAGCCGCATATTGCCGGTAACCCGGGTCCCGGCTTGATGACATCATCAAGCCGGGACCCGGGTCACCGGCAATACGCGGCTGAATGCAGAGCGGTGATCGGAGGATCAGACTTCAGGAGCGTCGCAGGAACGAGGTAGGTGAGTGTGGCTGCTTGCTGAATGATTTTTTTTAACTCTTTGTGCGCCGAGGGGGACAGATGAAGGATCGCTGCAGTTCACTACTGCAGCGATCATTCATGGGAGGGGGGTGGACTAATTGGCCAAAAGGGAACATGTTCCCTTCCACCAATTAGTATTGCAGCTGACAGTGCCGGAGGGTGCGCTCTGAAGCGCACCCGACCGTGCACAGCAGGGCTGCAGCCAGGTCAGTATATCTACGTCGCTGTGGCTTGGAGGATGCCACAGCTGACGTAGATATACTGTAGCGGTGGGGAAAGTGGTTAAGCTAACAGCAAACAAGACAATACTCAGAGTACATTTGCCAATACTTTTTCACCTACTTTTGGTACTTTTTCAGTTGTGCTGAAACGTTATTTTAAACAGAAGATCAAAAATGATCTCCTAGTAGATGTGATGATTTGCTCAGCTGCCTGTGCAGGCAGGCAGCCTTTTGACCATTGTGTAGGTTTGCATGCTGCAGGACTCTGGAAAGAAGAGCTTCTGTCAGTTTTGCAGCTTGTGCTTGCAGAGGAATTTGCATACGTTGTCATGCAAATTGCCTGGTCACATTCATTGGAGGCGTGTACTATAAGTACTACGTCTTTCCCACAATGCTTCGCTGGTCATAAGGATTTCGTCCTATGTAACACTCCTGGTGGGGTGTCAGCCTTGCTCTCTGTTTGAACATCAGCTTAGAGTAATTCCTGAATCTGCGCTAGGCAGATTTCCCTAGTGCAGTTAAGATTGTATTATCTGTATTGCCTGTTCTGTCTTGTCTTGCCTGTTGCCATTGTCCCTACGGTGGTCGACAGGAAATGGTTCTGATCTCTGTTCTTGGAGTATAGCTGGTGCAGCGGTTGCTACCAGCTATCTCTTCTGTTCTGTCTCCTGGGATTGCAATAGCTACTTTTCGCTAGCGCTGGGGATCCTTCTGTTCTGTCTTCTGGGATCGCGCTAGCTACTTTTCGCTAGCGCTGGGGATCCTTCTGTTCTGCTACTCTGTACCTGGATCGCGCTAGCCACTTTTCGCTAGTGCTGTGGATCCTATCTCTCGCTTGTCCCTGTTTTCGTGTGTCTGTCTTGTCTGCTACGCTTGCTGGAGGCTCTGTGAGGTAACCGTTAAGCAAGCGCTCGCGTCCTCTGTTTCATGTTTGTCTGTCGATGGTTAGTTAGGCGTGCTTGTCTCTATTGTGCTTATCACGTGGAGACCGCGCATAACCGCGTGCACTGTTGCGAATGAGTGCGGTGTTCGCGGTTAGCTAGCGTTTGTTATTTTCCGTATCTCCTTATTGTATTATTTGCTGTGCCTTTGCTACCCTCGTATTCTATTCTGATCTGCCTTGTGTCACGTCTGGCGATCGCACCTCTCGCGATCGCGTTCCTATTTCATATCTGCTGTTGTGTGTGCGCGGTCGCGGGGTGGCGACTGGATTGGCGCACACACATACAACCTGTCCCTTTGCTCAATCTCATTCGCAATCGCCTCTCTTGCGATTGCGTTCTGCGCTTCGTACAATTCCTGTCTGGCACTTGTGGAGGTACAGAGGATTGGTTCCTCTGCACTCCCCAGCGCCATCTGCCGACAGGAATTTCCCTCTACAGGTGCGTAGCACCTTTTGCTGGGTGCCTGCAATTACACGCTTGTGGAGGATTTCCGCCGTGTCAGCGCACGCGTTGTGCGCTGATCACGGAGAAAGTTCCACAATCGTTACAGTAGAAAACTTAGAAGAAAAAGTGAATCACATATGGGGCCATATGCAATTCTCTTTTTCACCTGAGTTTTCTCCTAGGAGATAATTTTTCATCTTTGATTTTAAATAACTTTCCAGTACTTTTCAACTAAAAAAGTACCAAAAAGTTGCTTAAAGAGTACTATCAAAATTATTTTGAGCATGCTCTTGCCTTCTGGGGGCCTAAAAGGCATTTTATTGACAAGTTTAAAAATATCATCTAGGAGAAAACTCAGGTGAAAAAGTGAATTACATATGGCCCATGGTCCACCATGTCAAAGTCAATACTGTAACCACACTGGCCCTTATCCAAGTCAGCTTTTCTCCTGAGTTTTCTCCTAGGCTATATTTTCACACTCAATCTACAAAATGGGCCATATGCAATTCACCTTTTCACCTGAGTTTTCTCCTAGGAGATAATTTTTCATCTTCACATTAAAATACATTTCCAGCACTTTTCAACTAAAAAAGTACCAAAAAGTAAGTGAAAAAGGACTAATAAAATTATTTTGAGCATTTTCTTGCTTTCTGATGGCTTAAAATGCATTCTATTGACAAATGTAAAAATATCACCTAGGAGAAAACTCATGAGAAAAAGTTAATTGCATATGGGCCAATATGTTTTAAGCCACCAGTAAGCAAGAAAACACTCGCCACACCATGGGCCATATGCAATTCACCTTTTCACCTGAGTTTTCTCCTAAGTGATATTTTAAAATTTGTCAATAAAATGCCTTTTCAGCCACCAGCAAGAAAAAAAATACTCAAAATAAATTTGACAGTACTTTTGCACTAACTTCTCAGTACTTTTTCAGTTGAAAAGTGCTGGAAAATTATTTAAAATAAAAGATGAAAAATTATCTCCTAGGAGGAAACGTAGGAGAAAAGTGGAATTGCATATGGCCCCATATGTAATTCATTTTTTTCTCTTGAGTTTTCTCCTTGGAGATATTTTTTTTCATTTTCGATTTAAAATACAGTAACTTTTTAGCACTTTGCAATGAAAAAAGTACCAAAAAGTAGGTGAAAAAGTACTGTCATAATTATTTTGAGTA
This sequence comes from Hyperolius riggenbachi, assembly GCF_040937935.1. Classification (NCBI taxonomy): domain Eukaryota; kingdom Metazoa; phylum Chordata; class Amphibia; order Anura; family Hyperoliidae; genus Hyperolius; species Hyperolius riggenbachi. The sequence goes on from NC_090646.1 coordinate 572,380,825, forward strand.
TGTGTTTGCTTGCTGGTGGTTTAAAAAGCATTTTATTTACAAGTTGTGAAAATATCATCTAGGAGAAAAATTCAGGTGATGTGAAAAAGTGAATTGCGTATGGCCCTCAATCATTTTTACAATACTTTTTCACCTACATTTTCAGGCGTACATCAAAAAGGGGCGTTGGGAAAAAAGGGCGCGGGGTGTAAACGATAAACTATAATACCGTTTATAAAAATATTGTGTTGTATTTCGTTTACAAATAATGTTTTACAAATTTAGAAATCATTAAATAATGTGTATGAAATCGCCAATTGTGAAAACGTTAATCTTCCCTGTTTCAAAAGTGAAACTTATAATTACGTTTGTTAAAAAAATGATAATGTATGTTTAATCGTTATAATTGTATATTATTGTGAATAACCTTCATTTATCGTTTCTTCTTATAATAAGATCTGAAAATATTGTTTATAACGATGATATAAATATAACCACGTTCGTAATAAGTGTTGTAAAACATTAGTAAGTATTACTAAAATTGTACTAAACCTAAACCTAATGCTACTCTCACACAGAACCCTCCCTGTACCTATCCCTAACCCTAAGACCCTCCTGGTGGTGCCTAACCCTAAGACCCCCCCCTGGTGGTGCCTAACCCTAAGACCCCCCCCCCTGGTGGTGCCTAACCCTAACCACCCCCCTGGCGATGCCTAACCCTAACCACCCCCCTGGCGGTGCCTAACCCTAACCACCCCCCTTACTGATCGCTTTATTATGTGGATAATAATGTTTTACAAACAGTGACTGTAAAAAATATATTGCAATTTACGTTACGTACTAATCGCTTTATTTTGTGAATAATAATGTTTTACAAACATTAAGGGATACAATTTTAAATAATTTTATTGTGTGGATAATAATGTTTTAGAAACAGTGACTGTAAAAAATATATTGCAATTTACGTTACATACTGATCACTTTATTTTGTGAATAATAATGTTTTACATACAGTAAGGGATAACATTTTAAATAAAGTTTTAATTTAATACGATAAAAATGTTTAGTATTTTTATAAACGTTATTCGTCACGGGCGCATTTTCTAAACTTAAATCATCACCAGCACAGTTATAAAACATTAAAAATCTCCGGGTGCCATTTGTAAAATATTAATAATCTCCGGCGCCCTTTTTTTCTGTAGGGCGCCCATTAAACGATATTTATTATGGGAGTGAATGGTGGCACCCTTTTTGTCCACTAGCTGCCGGCGCCCTTTATTCCTGTTACCCATTTTCATACTTTTTCATGCTGAAAAGAGAGCTGAAAAGTCACAGAAGATGAAAAATGATCTCCTAGGAGAAAAATATAAATTGAATAAGGACCGCTAACTAATTGTTTATACTAGGAGGAGAGCCTTCTCCTTGCAAAGCTTTTTTTATTTGACCTGTATTTTCTCTTACAGATGTCAATGTCTCTTCAAAGGTGTTTTACATTTTATGGTTGAATGCCCCAGTCAGTTTGTAGCATCAGTAAAGTGGACTTATAGTCAAAACTTCTAAAACTTCTAAAAAAATTAATACATTATTTAAATAGCAATGTCCCTTTGTCTTGCTATAAGTTAAGATTATATAAAAAAAATGCTAACGTGTTTCTACTTCCTATGCCTTTGACTTTGGAAAAGGAAGAAGAAGCTGGGAAGGGGCAAGAGTTTATTGGTTTGCTGCCATTAGATACTCAGGCCACAAATAGTTAGCATAAAATGATCATTATGTGAGATAAGATAAGCACTAGGGCACAACTTTCCGTTTCATAATTTCCTCATGCAGACATGACAGGCACTACGGCAATAATGTATGAGGTCCAGGGCCTGGGTGGTTGGCTGTGGAGCTTTAAAAATCTAAGCATATGGTTTAGACAAGTTCTTACAGCTGTGAAGGGAATCTAAACGTACTATTTTATTAACCACTCGAGGACCAGAAGTTTATAGTGACCAGGCCATTTTTTACAATTCAGTGGTCATACAACTTAGCACCAAAATTCATTTTACCTCCTTTTCTTCTCACAAATAGAGTTTTCTTTTGGTAGTATTTGATTGCTGATGGTTTTTTTAATTAATCAAAAAAGGGTGACTCGCGCCTCTCGCGAGATAATGCCATATGGCGGCGCGGAGGAACAACAGAGCCACTGTGCGGCCGCCAATCTGCAATAGGCGTTCGCAGAGTGGTTCAGCTTTTCTATATCCACGGTACAACAATGTAAGGTAGGAAGGTGGGAGCACCATCAACCACCTTTGAAGAGGAATGCCCCAAAACAGTGTGGCTGCATTGACCACTGGGACCACTAAATCTACTATATCACTATGGTCATTCAAGCTCTCTGCCATGGTACTGCAGTCACTCAAGCTCTGCAATTTGCACAGTGGGCACATATTTGTTCTTATCGAATTTCTTCTGAGTTTTCTCCCAGGAGATAATTTTTCTTCCTATTTAAAAAATAACTTTTCTGGCGATTGAAAAAGTACTAAAAAGAAGGTAAAAAAGTAATATCGATTTATTTTTGGTGGTATTTCATTGATAGGGTTGAAAAATATCTCCTTGGAGAAAAGTTAAAAGGATATGGGCCATTGTCTGTAACTTAGCTCTGTGGTCACCAATGGTCTCATTGTTTTTTCCTAACATGGAACCCTGGATACTCAGTCTTTGGGACATGGTTACTGACATGGTAACAGTGGTTACTGATTCTGCACAGCTTGACTTTTCTAATAATTGTTGGTCATCCACAGTCTGTTATATGATTCTTTAATATGGCAGTACAGTTTCTGGTTGTCTACTGGGTTGTTTAACTTTGTGGTCACGTAAGCCTCGTTCCCACTATGTGCACTGCCGAAGTGCGACACGCAAGAACGGTAGAAGTGCAAAAACAGCCCTTCTACCATTCCCTTCATATGCGCTGCGCAGCAGTATGATGCCCTAGCGCACTGCTGCATGCATTTTTCAGAAATCGCAGAGCTGACCCATTCACTGTAATGAGCAGAGCAGCGCAGATGGCGTGTGATCGTACGCGTTGCGTTCAGACCGCACAGCCATCTGCGCTAATTGATGTGAACGAGGCCTTAGTCTCTGTAAGATAGTAGAGTGGGTGTCACGGACGGTTGCGGGGCCGCAGGCGCGTCCTGTAACCGCCCGTGAAGAAAAAGCGATCGCTCTCGATTCCCTGCATCGATTGCGCTTCAAATCGATACAATCTGGGTTGAGTGTGTAGGGGGAGCTGAAGTCCTTTTCTTAGCAGAGAGAGCACCATCCTAAAGGCTGGATGGCTCTTTTGATATGCTAATGAGCCTGGGCCCAGAGAGTCCCTGGCTTCAAGCTGTGCGGATGGCCCATCCATCAGGTATAAGGTGACACCTAGCTGATCTCATGTAGATGTTAATTAACCAAGGGGTGATCAGGATGCCTAGGTGCAGCCAGGCAGGCTACAAATCTCCGGGAGGTCTTGACACCTTGCTCACTGGTAAAGATCAAAGGGGAAGTCAGCTGTTAGCAGCTAGAACACATCCTGAATAAACCTGAGTCTCATAGCATAATCCATAACTTCCCAGATCTGTCATATTTCTGGGGTTCCTGAGATGGCAGCTTCGCCAAACGTGGGGGAAGTGTAGCATGAGCCCCGGTGCTGGTTCTGAGGAAGTTTCAGAACATTCTGAGGTAAGGACTGCCAGTTAGGCAGTTTGAAAATGCCCTGATGATACCACAGGGGTCCCACCCCTCATGTCTGGTATCAGGGCGCTGGGTAAATCGAGACAGACCTGAAAATGTTAATAAATCTGCCCTGACCTGTACGGTTCTGTGAGATAGAGCCCATATATGGGTAGATATGATTTCTAGCCCCAGGACAAGGGGAGGGCTCATCTCATCTTCTAAGGGGGTGTATGGCTCCCCGCCCTCACTCCCTCCTACTGAAGCAGGGGCATAAGAATGGCAGAGGACCCAAACTCAGTGTCCTCCACACTGAAACATCTTGAACTCATCAGATGCCAGCTTGAGGATATGCTGGCATCCACCTGGTCTGAACTCTGAACTCAAATTGAAACCCAGAACTCTGTTTTCCCACAAAAAGGACATCTTTCCAGGAACTAAGTATTTTTCTCCCTTCTTTTATTTTTTATACTGGCTATTACTGTCTTAATAATTGTGATTTTAATAATTGTCTGTATATATTAATTATTTATATTGCGTGAATAAACGACTTTCTCCAAGTCATTCACTGTCCGCTACCCTGCTTATCAGCACACACACAGAACTGATCCCGGGTCTCTGAAGATACGCTACTGTTTGTTTGTTGTTGGCTAGACAGAATACCGTGTGTTTAACCGTTTTATTCGCAGGACTAGTCAGTCAGTTAGTGGGCTCCACGGTCCCATGGTAACCGCGGTGGTGGCAGTTTACTCTGAACCAGTAGGTAACGTTGTAATTACCCGTGTCTCACAGGCTCCCTTCTGAGTTGTCTGCGGCTAATTCTTAACGGTTCCTGCGCATGGACTGCGACCAGAGTTCGCACGATCTGTGCGCTGGCACCGTTTAGAAGGCTAAGTGCGGTCAGCCACTAGGGCTCCTGTGACAGTGTTAGGCAGTGGTTGGGACCTGTGTTGTGCTGAAAGTATCTAAGATAGCGCTAGCGCTATCAAGAAACAAACTAATTCGTTGGTGTAGCTGGAAGGCAATATTTTTTTTATATATACAGAGAGACTGTGTAGCCAGTACCCCTCCCCAAAAGTTTTATTTTATTTGGCGTGGAAATGTCCGGGAACTACAAGAAAATGTGCCTGGCGGACCTGCAAAATCTTTGCCTAGAGAGAGGCATTGATGTCGGCCGCAAGAAACAAGGGGACCTGGTAACGGAATTGTTTCAATGGGATACCCAGCAACTGCAGGAGCTGGATGTGTCTGCTGAGGTAGACGCTGACCCATCTGACTCAAGGCAAGGGGAACCAGAGACTGAGACTCCTGACCGTACAGAGGTTGTGCATCCTGAGGGCCCTGCATCAACAGTTACGCAGGAGAATGTCAGTGTGGACCCCAATCCCAGAGTTTCTGAAAGTACTCGCCTGGAACCGGCCCGTACTGGACTGTCCGTTTGGACTGATCCGCTAATGCAGCAGGCATTACAAAAGCTGATGGACACTGACCTGGACAAGTACCTGCAGTACATGCGTGAGGAGCGCCAAATGCGGGAGGAACGGGAGCGGCAAGCCGCTGCTGCTGCAGCCGCAGAGGCGCGGGAGAAACGACAGCATGAGCTAAACATGGCAAAAGTGCAACAGGCCAGCCGGAGTTCACCGCCCAGCCTCCCTGCTGAAGGAGCTGCACCACCCGTAAGTGCAAAATTTAAATTTGCTAATATTGAAAAAGACACAGACATTGACTTGTTTTTGCGGTCTTTTGAAAAAGCATGCCGTCAGTATCGTCTGTCCCAAGACCAGTGGGCCAGACATCTGACACCTTTGCTGCGCTACAAAGCGCTTGATGCCTTCGCAGAATTGCCTGCGGAGAAGGATAATGATTATGCTGCTATAAAAGACGCTATCATTACTAAGTACCAGCTGACGCCAGAAGCCTATCGGAAAAAGTTCAGGGCCTGGCAGAAAAAGCCTTCGGATTCGTACCGAGATGTGGCCAGCAGCTTGCTCACCACACTCCGCCAGTGGACACTAGGCCTCACCAAAGGGTCTTATGATGTCCTGGAGGACTTGATAGTCCTGGAACAATTTCTGAACATTTGCCCTGCTGATGTACGCCAGTTTGTGCTAGAACGCAGGCCGGCTTCAGCAACTGTCGCTGCAGACCTTGCTGAGACTTTTGCAACTACCCGGGTGGCTGATACCCGCAGAACTGTCCCATCCAGCTGGAGAGGAGGTCAGCCCAATACCTCGGCAGACCCTCCTGCCCCTGTGAGCCGTCCGCCACAGAGGCCACCCAGCGCAGCTGCTGCACCCAGGCCTGCCGCGCCTGGAGAGGTCACCTGTCACTACTGCCGCCAGCCCGGACACATGAAATTCGACTGTCCGGAGCGGAGACAGACACCACCAGCACCTGGATCATCGGCATCACCTGCACCTCACCCACAGCAGAGGCAACCCGCCAGCGAACCACAGCCTGGATCATCAGATTTTGTCCTGTTTGCACGCGGACAGGAAATCCGCGACCGAACCGACCAGCAGCAACTTGTTAGAGTGAACGGCAAAGTTGTCACCGGATTTCGAGACACCGGAGCTGACATCACGTTAGTTCACTCACATCTTGTGCCAAAGGAGAGCATCAGCTCCAGCCGATCCCTTGCCCTTACTGGAGTAGAGGGCACCCTTTTTCACATAGCCCACGCGACAGTGAAGCTGGATTGGGGAGTGGGAGGAATCCAAGAAAGGGTTGTTGGGGTTATGAAGGATCTCCCAGTCCCTGTGTTGCTGGGGACTGATTTGGGCAAGCTTGTGTCCTACTATGAACCTGCCACGACCGCCTTGTCGCTCACGGAAGGAGACGGACTCTCCACCCGCCACCAGGTACTTTATACACTTGGGGGAGCACCAGGGGGAGGTGGGTTGAATGTGCCCAGTTCAAGGGTACCAGGTTCAATAGTGCCTGCTTCAAAGGCACCTGAGTTTGATGTACAGACTGTCTGTTGTGATGATGCTGTAACTGTACCTGAGTTTACTGTACAACCTGTCGGTAATGAAAAAATGTCTATACCTGTCAATGTCATTACTGCATGCAATGATGATTTGAGTAATGTCCGTCTGTGCCATTCTGACAGTGTACCTGTGCTAGCAGTACCGCGCAGCTGCACTGCTCAGAACCCGAGCTCAGAACAGGTGGAGGGGGTTCCGGCCTCCTCCCCCTCCTCTGACCGCAGGGATGAGACCTTTCAGCCGCTGGCCTCGTGTGACATGAGCCAGTTGGCTGAAACTGACAGCGCCGTATTCTCAGCCGCACTACAACGTGACCCAAGCCTGGAGGTGCTCAGGCAGCAAGCCGCTGAGCCCCTCGCAGACGGGGCCGCTTTCAAGGTGTACTGGGAAGGTGGGAGACTGTACAGTGAGTCTGTACAGCCCCCTACAGGTAGATCCCACGCGAATACCAAATGGCTTGTGGTCCCGAGTGCGTTCAGGGGACATGTGCTGAAATCCGCACATGGTAATCCTCTGACAGGGCACTCAGGGGTCCGCAGGACACTTGCCGGTATTCGGAAACAGTTTTATTGGCCCCGGATGAACAGGGATGTAGCAAACTACTGCAGAGCATGTGCCGTCTGTCAGGAGCTGGGAAGGTCCAGGGATCCCCGCGGGGTTCCCTTAGGTCCACAGCCACTTAGCAGGGGAACCCTGCGTGGGCTGGCTGTTGACCTAACCAACCCACTGCCCGTTGTCAGCAGTCCCGGCAGACACCACATCCGACTGCAGTGGCGCAAACGCCCTGTCCAGAACGGTCCATGTCGGGTCAACCCTGAGGGTAGCAGACCGCGACCGGTCCAGGGGAACCGAGCCACAGGCTCCAATAGGTTTTCCCGCCGCACCGGCAACCCGAGACCCGTCAGCCAGGTTGGCCGACACGCAGCGGGCAGCCGACCCCAGAACGCCAACGGGGAACTAGATCAGATCTCGCAGGTTAGCGGCAACGACACACATCTTGCTGATGAATGTCTATCTGCCTTCTCCCCAGGGAGGGCTGTCACGGACGGTTGCGGGGCCGCAGGCGCGTCCTGTAACCGCCCGTGAAGAAAAAGCGATCGCACTCGATTCCCTGCATCGATTGCGCTTCAAATCGATACAATCTGGGTTGAGTGTGTAGGGGGAGCTGAAGTCCTTTTCTTAGCAGAGAGAGCACCATCCTAAAGGCTGGATGGCTCTTTTGATATGCTAATGAGCCTGGGCCCAGAGAGTCCCTGGCTTCAAGCTGTGCGGATGGCCCATCCATCAGGTATAAGGTGACACCTAGCTGATCTCATGTAGATGTTAATTAACCAAGGGGTGATCAGGATGCCTAGGTGCAGCCAGGCAGGCTACAAATCTCCGGGAGGTCTTGACACCTTGCTCACTGGTAAAGATCAAAGGGGAAGTCAGCTGTTAGCAGCTAGAACACATCCTGAATAAACCTGAGTCTCATAGCATAATCCATAACTTCCCAGATCTGTCATATTTCTGGGGTTCCTGAGATGGCAGCTTCGCCAAACGTGGGGGAAGTGTAGCATAAGCCCCGGTGCTGGTTCTGAGGAAGTTTCAGAACATTCTGAGGTAAGGACTGCCAGTTAGGCAGTTTGAAAATTCCCTGATGATACCACAGGGGTCCCACCCCTCATGCCTGGTATCAGGGCGCTGGGTAAATCGAGACAGACCTGAAAATGTTAATAAATCTGCCCTGACCTGTACGGTTCTGTGAGATAGAGCCCATATATGGGTAGATATGATTTCTAGCCCCAGGACAAGGGGAGGGCTCATCTCATCTTCTAAGGGGGTGTATGGCTCCCCGCCCTCACTCCCTCCTACTGAAGCAGGGGCATAAGAATGGCAGAGGACCCAAACTCAGTGTCCTCCACACTGAAACATCTTGAACTCATCAGATGCCAGCTTGAGGATATGCTGGCATCCACCTGGTCTGAACTCTGAACTCAAATTGAAACCCAGAACTCTGTTTTCCCACAAAAAGGACATCTTTCCAGGAACTAAGTATTTTTCTCCCTTCTTTTATTTTTTATACTGGCTATTACTGTCATAATAATTGTGATTTTAATAATTGTCTGTATATATTAATTATTTATATTGTGTGAATAAACGACTTTCTCCAAGTCATTCACTGTCCGCTACCCTGCTTATCAGCACACACACAGAACTGATCCCGGGTCTCTGAAGATACGCTACTGTTTGTTTGTTGTTGGCTAGACAGAATACCGTGTGTTTAACCGTTTTATTCGCAGGACTAGTCAGTCAGTTAGTGGGCTCCACGGTCCCATGGTAACCGCAGTGGTGGCAGTTTACTCTGAACCAGTAGGTGACGTTGTAATTACCCGTGTCTCACAGGCTCCCTTCTGAGTTGTCTGCGGCTAATTCTTAACGGTTCCTGCGCATGGACTGCGACCAGAGTTCGCACGATTTGTGCGCTGGCACCGTTTAGAAGGCTAAGTGCGGTCAGCCACTAGGGCTCCTGTGACAGGGGGCTATAGAAAAGTTTGCGACATGGCCCTAAACATCCGGTTACACTTTTGACAGATAGCCATTATTCTGGGGTCAGCTGCACTCAACCCCCTTTTTCATTTTGAGCTCTTGCTCCTGAAGAGTTTTCTGCATGATTGGGTGGACCCTTGGCAATAATGTTGTGTAAAACACAAACATTACTAAGAAGTTCCAAATCTTTTAGTTTTCAATTAAAGGAATACTATCGATTCACATATTTTTTTTCAATTGACACAGGAACTGTTTGGGAAGTGCTGCTAAGTACTGGTGTATACATTTTAGTAGCAACTTCTTTGTTTACTGTTAGCAAAATACATTCAAAGTTTACTGACGCCAAAACTGATGGCTGACTGAGCCATGAGGAGAGGGGAAATTCCCCTCACACTTGATCAGTTAACTCTATGTGTAGCTCTGTGTGTGACAGAGAGAGACAGGACACAGGAGCGGCAGCTGTTGGGAGCTCTGTTTCTGACTGAAGTGTCTGAAGAGAGCAGAGGAAATGTAACTAATTGTCACAGCTTTTTCATATTGTTTTTGCTTTCAGAGTTTGATATGTTTGATATTTGCTTTCTGTAGTCTGATATGCAACTCTGGCTGTGCATTGAAGCAGACACCCCTTCTGCAATTGATTTGTCCCAATATAGCTAAATCCTACCCTCAATAAATTACAGCTTTTGCCTCTGATAATTAACATGAAAAATAGGAAAATGTTTACACAGCTACTTAGACATTATTTGTACATTGTCATTTTAGAACACTTGAGGATCGATAGTATTCCTTTAAGTCAGGCTTCTAGATGTTTTGCCTGAGATTTGATATGCCTCCCACACATACATGCACATGAATGCATACATAGAAACACACATGCATACTGGAAATGGTATAAGTAAGCTTTGACTACTAATAGTAAATGTTTAATCATAGCAAGAAGGTGTGCAGAGCCTCTTAAAGGCATACATGCACCCAATTGCATCTGGTGCTATTATTTACACTAATGGAGGATGCTAGCTTCCAAAATAGTTTGCATGCAAAAAATGTTGTACTCGACCCTTCTACCACAGTGAGGCCATCCTACTGGAAGGGACCCTAAACTCTAGTTTAAGCAACCAGAAAACCACATACAAACATCTGTTTGACCTGGGAGCAGCTATCCATTAAAATAGAGGAAGGGTGCAATTTACACTAATGGAAGCTAACATCCTCCATTAGTGTAAATTGTAGCACCTGTTTTTGGGTGCATTTATGCCTTTAAGAAGCTCTGCACACATTATTGCTGTTAAGCCATTCAGATGTAGCCTGATTTTGGATGCGCGGCTATTTCTCCCTACTGTGTAAAAAATGTAAAAGTTCAACTTTTTTATTGTGTAAAATACCTGGAAGGGTGTGTGCGGCCCACGCTGCACCCCTTCCTCTACTTAAAGAGTGTCTGAAGCCTCCAAAAATGGAGAGGAGAGGTGGCGATCAGTGCAGATTGACGTGAATGGAGGCAGAGCTACAGCGCAAAGCTCTGCCTCCCCTGGGCAGCAAACTTCACAACCTTTAGATTATGTTAACAACTGCCTATTATCTCCAATATGGGCATCAAAATATGAGGGGCATATGAATATGGTAGGGATTCGATTTTAAAGTGGATCCGAGATAAAAATTTTACTCATTGTATAAGTGTGTTCCTTTCATATACAGGATCTTCTCAAAAAATTAGCATATTGTGATAAAGTTCATTATTTTCTGTAATGTACTGATAAACGTTAGACTTTCATATATTTTAGATTCAAATATACACAACTGAAGTAGTTCAAGCCTTTTATTGTTTTAATATTGATGATTTTGGCATACAGCTCATGAAAACCCCAAATTCCTATCTCAAAAAATTAGCATATTTCATCCGACCAATAAAAGAAAAGTGTTTTTAAAACAAAAAAAGTCAACCTTCAAATAATTATGTTCAGTTATGCACTCAATACTTGGTCGGGAATCCTTTTGCAGAAAAGACTGCTTCAATGCGGCGTGGCATGAAGGCAATCAGCCTGTGGCACTGCTCAGGTGTTATGGAGGCCCAGGATGCTTCGATAGCGACCTTAAGCTCATCCAGAGTGTTGGGTCTTGCGTCTCTCAACTTTCTCTCCACAATATCCCACATATTCTCTATGGGGTTCAGGTCAGGGGAGTTGGCAGGCCAATTGAGCACAGTAATACCATGTTCAGTAAACCATTTACCAGTGGTTTTGGCACTGTGAGCAGGTGCCAGGTTGTGCTGAAAAATGAAATCTTCATCTCCATAAAGCTTTTCAGCAGATGGAAGCATGAAGTGCTCCAAAATCTCCTGATAGCTAGCTGCATTGACCCTACCCTTGATAAAACACAGTGGACCAACACCAGCAGCTGACATGGCACCCCAGACCATCACTGACTGTGGGTACTTGACACTGGACTTCAGGCATTTTGGCATTTCCCTCTCCCCATTCTTCCTCCAGACTCTGGCACCTTGATTTCCGAATGACATGTAAAAGTTGCTTTTATCCGAAAAAAAGTACTTTGGACCACTGAGCAACAGTCCAGTGCTGCTTCTGTGTAGCCCAGGTCAGGCGCTTCTGCCGCTGTTTCTGCTTCAAAAGTGGGTTCATGCTTCCATCTGCTGAAAAGCTTTATGGAGATGAAGATTTCATTTTTCAGCACGACCTGACACCTGCTCACAGTGCCAAAACCACTGGGTAAATGGTTTACTGACCATGGTATTACTGTGCTCAATTGGCCTGCCAACTCTCCTGACCTGAACCCCATAGAGAATCTGTGGGATATTGTGAAGAGAAAGTTGAGAGACGCAAGACCCAACACTCTGGATGAGCTTAAAGGGGAACTTCAGCCTAAACAAACATACTGTCATTAAGTTACATTAGTTATGTTAATTAGAATAGATAGGTAATATAATTTTTTACCCACCCTGTTTTAAAAGAACAGGCAAATGTTTGTGATTCATGGGGGCTGCCATCTTTGTCATGGGGGCAGCCATCTTTTTGGTTGAAAGGAGGTGACAAGGAGCAGGAGACACAGTTCCAACTGTCCTGTGTCCTGATAACCCCTCCCAGCTGCACATGCTAGGCTTCAAATGTCAAATTCAAAATGTAAAAAAAAAAAAAATTTGCACCAAAACAGCAGAACGAGAGCAACATCATCAGAAATCCCATCATGCTTTGCACAGCATCAGGGGAAAAAAGCCCAGGCAGTTTTCTTCTGTGCAGCTAAAAATGAGGCTTGGATAAGAGAAACAAAGTTCTCATGCTGTGACACTGTTAAAGAAACACCAGGCCTTTTCAGTGCTGCTGAGTCGATTTTTAGTCCGGAGGTTCACTTTAAGGCCACTATCGAAGCATCCTGGGCCTCCATAACACCTGAGCAGTGCCACAGGCTGATTGCCTCCATGCCACGCCGCATTGCAGCAGTCATTTCTGCAAAAGGATTCCCGACCAAGTATTGGGTGCATAGCTGAACATAATTATTTGAAGGTTGACTTTTTTTTAATTAAAAACACTTTTCTTTTATTGGTCGGATGAAATATGCTAATTTTTTGAGATAGGAAATTTGGGTTTTCATGAGCTGTATGCCAAAATCATCAATATTAAAACAATAAAAGGCTTGAACTACTTCAGTTGTGTGTATGTGAATCTAAAATATATGAAAGTCTAATGTTTATCAGTACATTACAGAAAATAATGAACTTTATCACAATATGCTAATTTTTTTAGAAGATCCTGTAGTTTATAGGGCATTCCTCAAGACAAATACTTTTTTGTTTTGTTTTAATACTCTAATTCCCTATAAACTAAACAAGCCTCGCCCACAGCTGAGCCTTAGTAGCAAGGGCTTATAGGAGCTCAGTCTGGGCAGAAGGAGGAGGAGGTTACTAGCCAGAGATTTCAGAGGCAGAGGGGTGGAGGGAGGAGGAAAGGGGAGTGATGTTTTCACAGGCTGAGGGCTGGAGATGGAGAGCAGCTTGCCTGTGTGCAATGTGACAAACAGGACATGGCCGCTCTCATTGTATCACAGGAATAAATAATCATAAACTGTTGAAGCTGTTTGCAGCTAGATTTGCTGTGTAAACTATCTAAACTTTAGATAAGATATATAGACAAGTTACTTGTTATAGTTTGTTTTCCATCTCGGATCCGCTTTGAGGGACAGTTAGGGACTTTACTATACACTCTTAGGGCCTGTACACACTGAAAAACGCAAGCAAAATCGCCAGCGCATGCATTTTTAAAATCGCAAGGGCATGTAGTTTTAAAAACGCATGTGCTTTTGCCTTCGTTTTTTATGCATTTGCGTTTTTCTTGTAATTGCTGATTGGCTAAAGAATCCTTTTTTTTTTCTAGTTTACATTTCAACAGGAATCAGGAAATTGCAGAGTCTTCTGGGATACTGACTTCTGAAAAACGCAATGGAATCGCATTGCATTGTGTTTTTTCATGCGTTTTTCATGCGCTGCGCTTAAAAAAAGCGCAGCAGGCACTGCGATTGCGTTTTTTCTAAAAACGCATTGCACCAGTGTGTACAGGTCATCACGATTTTCATTATTTTTCAAAAGACCTTGCGATTTTTAAAAACGCAGCGCAAGCGCAGCAGTGTGTACAGGCCCTTACACTCTGCAAAGTGCTGTGGAAGATGAAGGCACCACATAAATAAGTAAATCAACCTGTTTGTAAAGTTTTGTACACATGCTAGATCAGGCATGGGCAAACTTGGCCCTCCAGCTGTTACGGAACTACAAGTCCCACAATGCATTTGCCTTTATGAGTCATGACTGTGGCTGTCAGACTCCTGCAACGCATTGTGGGACTTGTAGTTCCTTAACAGCTGGAGGGCCAAGTTTGCCCATGCCTGAGCTAGATGAAACTATTCTAAGGAAGTCAATAACTGCTTCGGCTGTGGATCTAGTACAGCGCCCCCCTGAGGCTTCAGCCAGCTGTCAGCATTGTTTTCCCCACTTCTCATCCCGCCTGCCTCGTGATGTCACAACCACACCAAAAAATAATAGCTATTATCTGGAAATGTAAGGACATATGGCTTAAAAAAAATCAAAGGATATTTCTGAAACTGTAACATGTATAATCATTTACTTGAGACTAGCGAAAACAAAAAGACACACGGACATCGGGAGCCTGCTCTGGTGTAATATTGCCTTGTAATGAGTAATAATGTGTGGTGATAGAAGTATACTCACAAACGTGGGTTGCTTCCAGAGGCAACCACTCGTATGGGCATGTGAGGAAGTAAAGTCCCCACTTGGCCTTTCAGAAGGAGGTCTTGGTTGATACTCCAAAAAGGTTCAACCCACCACCAGGCTGTGGGGTGAGTGCCCTACCAAAGTAGGGTGCTGAAGATAGACAGGTACACGTGCAGCAGGAGGCACCCAATAAAACAAACATTTACCAATAAAAGGTTAGGAAGTTTGGTCCTACCTTAAAAAGGAGGCTCACAGGGAGTAAGGTAAAAACGTTTCAAATTTTATTTAAGCACTAAGACAACGCATTTGACGGCGTTAAGCTGCTTCCTCAGGTCAAATATGTGCTGGTGTGGCATATTACATAACTCATGCAGAGGTTACCACAAAACGGGTGCATTAATGGTTACAGTGAAGCATACTTTTTCATTGTCTGTATTCTCACTGTATGTAAAACAACACACAGATAACCTCTGGTGCTGCCTTCACAATGCATTGGGTTGCATTCCTGCTGCCTCAGTAGGCCACTGTGAGCGTAGCCTACTGAATCCCTTCATTAAAAAAGACTGTTTTGGTTAGAGTGCCACTTTAACCACTTTCCCCACCACTACAGTATATCTACGTCAGCTGTGGCACTCTCCAAGCCACAGCCACGTAGATATACTGACCTGCCTTAAGCCCTTTTGTGCAGGGACAGGTGCGCTTCAGAGCGCACCCCCCGGCACTGTCGGTTGCCTTACTAATTGGCAAAAGGGAACATGTTCCCTTGTAGCCAATTAGTGACCCCCCCGCGGATGAACGATCACCGCTGTAACAAACAGCGTGATCATTCATCTCTCCTCCTCCGTGCACAGATGGCTAAAAAAAATGTAAATAAAGCCGCCTCTCTCACCTTACCTCGTTCCAGCGATGAGCCTGCAGCCTGAGCATCCGATCCCAGCTCTGAACTCAGCCGCGTATTGCCGGTGACCCGGGTCCCGGCTTGATGACGTCATCAGGCCGGGACCCGGGTCACCGGCAATACGCGGCTGAGATCACAGCTGGGATCGGATGCTCGGGATGCAGGCTCATCGCTGGAACGAGGTAAGGTGAGAGAGGTGGCTTTATTTACATTTTTTTAGCATCTGTGCACGGAGGGGCTGCCTAATGGGGGGGGGGAGGTGTCATACATCTGGCTACCCACACTGGGGGGGGAGGGGGGGGGTTTGGGGGTGCAAAAAACTGCCAGGCATCTGGGTAACTGGGGGGGATGACATCTAAAAATGGGGGATCATTTGATTATCTGGGGGAGGGGGTAACCTAATACTGGGGGCACATCTGGCTATAATTGGTGGGGGGGGGGGCAATTCTGGGGGTACATATGGCTATAAAGGGGGAAATTTTATCCGGGGGACACAACTGCCTATAATGAGGGGTGCCAATCCTGGCGGCGTTACTGTCTCTCTGTACTGGGGGGTGGTAGATACATGGGACACATCTGACTATACCGGGGTGCCGATATTGGGGTCACATCTGGCTAAACTGGGAAGGTTGGGCTGATACTCGGGGCACATCTGACTATATTAGGGGGGACATTAACTGGTGGAATGGTTTTATAAACTGTGGTACTTTTTATTTTTAAACTGGAATTGTTAAAAACTGAGAAATAATGCATTTTTTTAATTTTTGTTCCCTTTTTTCAATTAAAATGCCTAGAAAACAAAATTGTTCTTGGGACTAAATACCCCCCATTGAAAGCCTGGTTTGTCTTGAAAAAAACGATATATAGATCATTTAGGTGTAGTGAGTAGGGATAAAGTTATTGCTGATTGAATAGGGACACCGCTAAAGCGTCAAAACTGCTCTGGTCAATAAGGGGAAAACAAGGTCTGGATGCGAAGTGGTTAATTTCCCTTTCTGCACGTGGCGCAGTATTTTCTGCTTCTCATAAACATGTAGGATTTTTTGAACTGGCTAAGTGAACAGAGGAGATGACTTCATAAAACAAACCTTTAAAAGCACATTAGATGACTGACTGGAAAACAGCCAATAGATTACCTCTGGCATTTCAATGCAAAAGGGCATTATTTATTTTTCTCTGAGTCCCCCATTAAAATCTGACCTATTAGCTGCCGCAGAAGACAGGAATTCTGTTTTGCCTTCCAATATGTTTTACAGGCGTGTATATATAGCCTTAATTTCAGTACCAAATTCTTCAGCGGTAACGAGTCAGGGATAAACAGCCTTTGTGAGGTGCTGGGGAGAGTAGCGTAATGCTTATTTATTCTGCAGGAAGATAGAACTGTAACTCACCAGTATTTATGTGTCCTGTATTAACAACAGTGAACTTAGAGGGGATCCTTTTAAACCGCCGCGTTTGATATATATCTGCCATTAGGCATTTCCCCCTCGCCGTACCCTGGTAAACATAACTCTCATTGCTCCTATGATGCTTTAGGAATGAGAATGGTTTGTGATCCATAAGCCATTAACAGTGAAAGATATTTATTTCTTGCCGGATTCGGGAGCTGTGTGACACGTGTAAATTTCCTGCCTTGTCATGTGATAAATGTCAGTCTAATCATGCATGTACGCCGACATCTAAACCGGACCCCCGAACCGAGGCCTACATTACATTTTGTGTAAATTCATAATATATAATCTGTTTGTGTAGCGCAAGATGCCCAAATAATCTAGCCTATAAACATCCATAAATCCACCTGTGTAGCACATGGTATGTGGGGATCACTGTAGTATGAAGCGCGTGTAATGGGCTACGTTTATGGCTGGTGTAGGTTGTTTTTCACTTGCCATCCATCTCTCTCTCTCTTTAAAGTGTATTTTAATTTTGCTATTTTCCCTTAGAAAAGCAGCTGCTTTCTGGCGAGAGATCAGCTAGGTGAGGAAAAAATGCTACTTGCAAACATTGTTGGTGGGCTCTGATCGCTGCTGCCATGGCTTTTTTTTTCAAATTAATTTATTTGTTATTTTAAAAAAAAAACAATATTTTTTTTATATTTATGCCCCCCACCGACAGTTAATTAGGGCTATCCTTTCTCATAGGCATTAGCCTCTGAGGGGATCGCATTCGGACTCGGAGCCTACCCAGAGGACAGCGGAGTGACACGGCTGTCCCCAGTACAGCGCTGTGGTAGATCGCAGCGCTGTACAAGAAAAAGAAACAGCCGTTTCTTTTTATTTCATTCTGCTAGCGGCATCGCCACTGGCAGACTGTTGAAGGAGCAGAGTTCTGTCACTCAAGTGGGGATGCACGCACATCGGCACGCAATCCCCTACAAAACACTCCACCAGGACTTGATGCAAATTGGCGTTAGGTGGTCCTGGGGAAGCCACCCTCCCGACGCCTATCAGCGAAATTTGTCTCTTTGTCGAATCTGCCCATAATCGTCATGTCTATGGGCACTTTTATGCAGCCTGCAGACACTTGTGCTCAACAGAGATATGTGGCCATCACCAAAGGATAAACCACAAGACAGGCTCTACTACTGCACTCATAGGCCCATATGTAATTCACTTTTCCTCCTATATTTTCCCCTAGGACATAATGTTTCATCTTCTAAGTAAAATAACTATTAATTTAAGTATTTTTTTGCTTACAGGCATTTTACAAGGCATTTTATTGACACATTTTGAAATACCACCTAGGAGAAAATATAGGAGAAAAGGTTAATTGTATACGGCCCATAGAATCTTACTTTTATTGCAATTCACACACAAAGATCCAGCTTACATTGAGGTTCCATGCACACTGGACCCCAACGCCTATAAGGTATTTACACAATCTGCCTGAGTAAATTGCACCTCACAATAAAAACATTACTGGTCCTTTAACCTCCCTGGCGGTACGCAGTTTTAGAGGCTGCGTCCGCGGGAGGATTTTTTAAAATAAAAGTTTCGCTATATGCCTAAGCTAGCACTTCGCTAGCTAATTATGTCCCCCAAGCCCCCCCGGCACCCAACTAAACCCCACGATCGCCGCCGGTAATATTTACCCCTCCGCAATCCTGCGAGAGCCACAGCTTCACGATCCAGCTTCACTCGTCGCTATGGCAACGATCGGACATGACATAATGCGCAGTCCAGATCCTCCCCATAGCGAAGCCTGGAGCTGATTGGGAGGCTGCGCCATTGCAGGATCCCTGGGGGGTATGTATTACGGCGATGATCGGGGGTGATTTGTGAAGACCGGAGGCACTTGGGGGACATAATTAGCTAGCGAAATGCTAGCTGAAGCCTATTGAACAACTTTTATTTTAAAAAATCCTCCCGGGGCCATGTGATCCCCTGCGGCGACTAGCCCGACCCTAGGTCGGGCTTACCGCCAGGGAGGTTGAGGTATAGCCCGCTTCCTCTCCCAACCAGGTTTCGACTTTCTGCTGTCATGAGGGGATGACTTTGTGTGCAGAAGTAAAGCCTGTCTTGTGGCTTATCCTTTGGTGGTGGCCACATACTGAACACAGGTGTCTGCAGGCTGCAAAAGAATCTGGAGATTTAAAGAGATAGCGCCGAGGATATTAAAGCTTGTTTAAAAATCATCAGGAAGACTGTTTGATAGGCCCAAATCAAAGCTACATTTATATTTGCATTAACCTCCCTGGTGGTAAGCCCGTGCTGAGCACGGGCTAAGCCGCCGTGGAGGATTGCTCAGATTTGTACACTTTTTTTTTGCTGCACGCAGCTAGCACTTTGCTAGCTGCGTTCATAACTTGATCGTCGCTGCTACCCGCTGCGTTAGAGGCCCCCCCCAGACCCCGTGCGCAGCCTGGCCAATCAGTGCCAGGCAGCGCTGTGGAGTGGATCGGGACTCCCTTTGACGTCACGACATTGATGACGTCGGTGACGTCATCCCGATCGTCGCCATGGCGACAGGGGAAGCCAGACAGGAAATCCTGTTCTGAACGGGATTTCCAGTTTGCGCTGATCGCCGGAGGCGATCAGAGGGGGTGGGGGGATGCCGCTGCACAGCGGCTATCATGTAGCTAGTGCTAGGCTAGCTACATGTTTTTAAAAAAAAATTCAAGTGCTGTGCTGCCCCCTGGCGGTTTTAATAGACCGCCAGGGAGGTTAAATGTGGATGCAAGTTGAAATTATTTGCATTTCATTGACTCTGTAAATTTTAGAAGCTATAGGCTTGCTAAAAACCTGGGGTTCTGGGGCTTCAGGGTCATAAAGAGATGATTTGCATATTCAGTAGCAGTGCATTGTGGGAAGCCACAATCGTTCATTCAGGCCCATTTCTAGGGCCGCATGGCCCGTGCAGCTGCCCTGAGCGCTGAGGGGGGCGCTGTAATGGAGGGGGGAGCCGTAGCCCCGACCTCTCCCTCCCTTCCGCAGCCTGACCTCTACCTCCCTTCCTCTCCCCGGCCCTCCCTCCGTGTTCCCCCCTCAGATGCAGAGTGATTGCAGCAGGAAGCGCTGTATAAAACAACTCAGCTCCCTGCGTTCCAATCGCTGCTCACTTGCTGCCGGTCTCCTGCTCGGCATAGACGCTGATACACACGCTGCTTTCTGTTTAGCAGGAAGTAGCATGTGTATCAGCATGTATGCAGAAGAGGAGACCAGCGGCAAGTGAGCGACGATTGGAACATAGGGAGGTGAGTTGTTGTATACAGCGCTTCCTGCTGCAATCACCCTGCGTCTGAGAGGGGAACACGAAGGGTGGCCCGGGAAGAGGAAGAGAGGGAGTGATTTGGCTGCCTTCCCCGCGGCTGACTCCCCCCTCCATTATGGGGGGGGACACCTACCTACCTCACCTATACTGGGGGGCAGCTACCTAATTTAACCTATACTGGGGGGGGGGGCTACCTATCTAGCCTATACAGGGGGACACCTACCTAATCTAACCTATACTGGGGGGCAGCTACTTATCTAACCTATACTGGGGGGCACCTACCTAAACTCACCTATACTGGGGGGCAGCTACCTACCTAACCTATACTGGGGGCACCAACCTACTCTAACCTATACTGGGGGGCAGCTACTTATCTAACCTATACTGGAGGACACCTACCAAATCTAACCTATACTAGGGGCAGCTACCTATCTAACCTATGCTGGGGGGTAGCTACCAATCTAACCTATACTGGGGGCAGCTACCTATCTAACCTATACTGGGGGCACCTATATATCTAACCTATACTGGGGGCACCTACTTATATAACCTATACTGGGGGCACCTACCTATCTAACCTGTGCTGGGGGCAACAATTCTGGCTACCTATATTAGAGGCACCCACCTAGCTAAACTATACTGGGGACAACTACCTATCTAACTTATACCGGGGGCACCTGCCTATCTACCCTATACTGGGGGCAACTATACTGGCTACCTATACTGGAGGCACCTACCTGGCTAACCTATACTGGGGGCAACCATACTGCGGCACCTATGCCTGGCTACCTATAATGGGGAGACCTATAGCTGGCTACCTATACTGGGGTACCAATTCCTGACTACCTATACTGGGGGGACCTATACTGAGCGCAACTAGACCTGGCTTACCTATACTGCAGGCACCTATACCTGGCTCTGCGGGGGGGGGTTTCACAATTTTTAGCATTTTAGCCTAGAAACTGCCCTGCGTTTACTTAAAACGGAATTATCACAAATATCTTCTATTTTAAGAAGGCAAACTACACTGACTATCACTGTTAGCTAGCTGGGAGGGAATATGAGCTGTAGTTCCTTCCACAAGCTGTGGGTGGCATGAGTGCATTAAAATACATCAGATCTCTGAGGCAGCTGCTGTGGGTGAGAACCTGAAGCTCTTGGTTGAAGGAAAAGCAATAGTAATCAAGTATTATCTTTCAAGTGAATGGACTGTTTTCTGTAATCGAGAAATTATGTGTGGTCACAGCAAAATTGTTACATGAACGTGACTGTATTACGTATGCTGCAATGGCAGATTACTAGTAGTTATCTAGTAGTAGTTATTACCCAGGGCCGGGCCGAGGCATAGGCTCGAGAGGCTTCAGCCTCAGGGTGCAGTGTAGGAGGGGTGGCGCACAATTCATTCAGCTGTCATTCCTAATTGTGTATGAAGCAGAAAGAAATAAGAAAAGGGGATACATAGCAGTGACTGCAAGCCAGATAACTAGATATTAAGGTGTTGGGGAGGTTGTGGGCCCTGTGGCCCTCTTAGTCTAATAGCAATCGGTGTGTGACAGCTGAGGTGGAAAGGATGGAGGGGTGCACTTTGGTGTCTCAGCCTTGGGTGCTGGAGGACCTTGTCCCTGCTCTGTTATTACCAATAGGGTTAGATGTATATATATATATATATATATATATATATATATATATATATATATATATATATATATATATATATATATATATATATATATATATATTACCATGTGTATTTTGAACTAAGGATATAAATGTCTTGTTACTGTGTATCTCCCTTGAGGGCCTCAATGCCTGAGGCTAGAAACACACTAGGCAGTGCAGAAAACCATGCATTTTCTGCATTTTGGTGTTTCTACATTTATGAGTGCATTTTTGTATGCAATTACGTTTTTCATGAGCTTGCGGTTTTCATTCATTTTTGGTGCACTTGTGTTTTGCATTTTTTTCAATAGTTTCACTTTTTCAGTGGAGAAAAATGTAGCAGCAGCAGTTGGAGAGTGTACTGGTTAAGGGCTCTGCCTTTGACATGGGCAGCCAGGGTTTGAATCCTGGCTAGGGTCAGTACCTATTCAGTAAGAGGTCATTGGACAAGACTTCCTAAGACTGCAGGGTGTGCCCTTAGTGGCTGCAGCTCTTGAGCACTTTGAGCCCAACAGGAGAAAAATGTATTTATACTGTACCAACATATTCCATGGCACTGTGCAAAATAATATAGACAATGATATACACCAACATACCAATACAGAGTTGGTACAAAATATAGAATTGGCCATTACAGTCACAGTGCTAAGTGTCACCACGCCAGTGAAAAGCCGCTTATCACGTGCAAACCGGCTCTTCGTGTGCTATTGCGCGCGTAAAGTTTAGCGCGCACAAAGTTTTGCGCGCGTAAAGTTTTATGCGCACTACTTCATGTGCAAAATCAGTCGCTTCGTGTGTCAAGTAGTGTAATAAGCATACTTTGCGCGCGAAGCAGCTGATTTTGCTCGCAAAGTAGTGCGCGTAAAACTATTTACACGCACTAAAATAGCACGTGAACAGTAACAGCTTTGCCGTGCAAACTACTTAGCACCCTAGTTTGCACGTGCAAAGCTTTTAGGCATGCTAACTGTGTTAGCACCCTTTAGTGAATCAAGACCAATATGTTTTTTCGGTCGATTTTCCGTTCAATCATTTTTGATTCGTTTTTCCGCTCAATTTCTCGCACGATTCTCGTTTCTTTTCTTATCAATTTCCATTCACTTCTATGAGAAATTGACCATAAAAACGATTTAAAATAAGATCGGACATGATGGAAATTATCTATCGAATCATCTATCTAACACAAAATTGTATGGTGTGTTCCTAGCATTAAAGAGAAACTCCAACAGAGAATTTAATTTTATCCCAATCAGTAGCTGATACCCCCTTTTACATGAGAAATCTATTGCTTTTCACAAACAGACCATCAGGGGGTGCTGTATGACTGATATTGTGGTGAAACCCCTTCCACAAGAAGCTCTGAGGGCCGAGGTACTCTTGGCAGTTTCCTGTCTGTGAACCTTGTTACATTGTGAGAAATAGCTGTTTACAGCTGTCTCCAACTGCCAAAACAGCTAGCAGCAGCTACATAACCTGCCCACAGTAAAAATGTCACCATGTAATAAATGTCAGAATGTAAATCGGGGAGAGGAAAGATTTTACAATGCGCAAACACTGACTAAATCATTTATACATAATTATTGAAAAAATTAAGCACTTTTTTATTACATTATTTCCACTAGAGTTCCTCTTTAAGGAATAAAGGAAGGAAAGTGTTTTTGATAAATATGCAACAAGTTGTGCGTTTTGAAAAAAAGCAACACATAGCTTGATGAGATAAACATGTAAGTACAGTCCCAGTCCATCTTAGAACTACACTGTTTTCTGTTTATTTTATTTTTTTCTCACTAAGGATTTGGAATCTAATTCTCTGCAGTCAGACTACAGTTGGACTATAGTATAAAGTTACATAGATAGGCTGCATTAAACTCACTCAGCCACATCAGCTGTTAAAGAGAAACTCCGACCAAGAATTTAACTTTATCCCAATCAGTAGCTGATACCCCCTTTTACATGAATAAATTCCTTTTCACAAACAGACCATCAGGGGGCGCTGTATGACTGATATTGTGGTGAAACCCCTTCTACAAAGAAATTCTGAGTACGTACTCTTGGCAGTTTCCTATCTGTGAACCTTGCTGCATTGTGGGAAATAGCTGTTTACAGCTGTTTTTAACTGCCAAAAAAACATGCAGCAGCTACATCACCTGCCAACAGTAAAAATGTTACCATGTAATAAATGTCAGAATGTAAATCAGGGATTTATAAGAATTTACAATGGGCAAACACTGACTAAATCATTTATACATAATTATTGTAAAAATGAAGCACTTTTTTTATTACATTATTTTCAAAGAGTTCCTCTTTAAGGACTGCCTTGGGCATCTATAGTGATTTCTGACACCTGACCAACTCCCAAGTACATTGGAAGTCACTCCGTTGTGCATCACATGCTGTTCCTCCTCCCCTCCACTTAGTAACAGACGCATATAGCTTCTGTACAGAACTCGGCCCCAAACTGTCACCTGAGGTATCAAGTCCTAATCCTTGCAGGAGACAGTCCTTGTACATAAGTGTGAGGCTTAGCTCTCATTAACAACCTATTAGAGGTCATAAAACTTCTGTGTGTCTGGAAAACACATTGGAGTGCAGGGAACAGATAGAAAGTTTAATAGTTGAAGGTTTGTCTGCATGGGAGCTGAAAAAAACTGAAACTGTTCACTTTAGACAGTAAAAAAATAAAACCTTGATTTTAGACTTTAACCACTTGAGGACCTAGCCTTTACCCCCCCCCCCCCTTAAGGACCAGCGCTGTTTTAGCTGATCTGTGCTGGGTGGGCTGTGCAGCCCCCAGCACAGATCAGGGTGCAGCAGGCAGAGCGACCAGATCGCCCCCCTTTTTTCCCCACTAGGGGGATGATGTGCTGGGGGGGGTCTGATCGCTCCTGCCTGCCTGGGTGTTGCAGGGGGGGCACCTCAAAGCCCCCCTCCGTGGCGAAATTCCCCCCTCCCTCTCCTCCCTCCCTTCCCCGGAGATCCGAGGCTGCACAGGAACGGATCTGTCCTGTGCAGCCTCTAACAGGCTCCTACCTGTCATGTGACAGCGATCCCCGGCTGCTGATTGGCCGGGGATTGCTGATCTGGTACAACGCTGCTACTGTTAGCAGCGTTGTACGAATGTAAACAAAGCGGATTATTTCCCCTTGTGTTTACATTTAGCCTGCGAGCCGCGATCGGCGGCCCGCAGGCTATTCACGGAGCCCCCCGCCGTGAATTGACAGGAAGCAGCCGCTCGCGCGAGCGGCTGCTTCCTGATTAATTAGCCTGCAGCCAGCGACGCAGAACTGCGTCGCTGGTCCTGCAGCTGCCACTTTGCCGACGCGCGGTATGAGTGCGCGGTCGGCAAGTGGTTAAATACAAAATAACACTGTAGTCCCATTTAGTATTAGCACAGTGGGAGACATGGCAGCGTTTTTTAAACAAAACTTATACCTGAATGATTTATCTGCCTTGATGTGCAGAGCTCCAATAACTGGTCTACATTACACAACTTGCAAACGAGATAAACAAAGGAACACCAAGAGCCCCAATAGTGTAGTATGTATTGACAAAGGGGGTAATGACAAAGAGTAATAGTTGTTATACTCACAAACATGGGTCACCAATAGGCAACCACTGTAAAGGCAGGTGGGGAGATTATCCTGACCCCACTCAGGAATAAGAAGTCGCTCTCTGTAGATAGTAGAAAGGGTTGCAACCCTCCACCAAGGGTGGATACAATATTATATAAGAGAGAACAGAGGCGCCAAAAGGATAAAAAGGGGTTTTAAAGGAGCTTAAAAACCAAAACTTGGTAATTAGAGGAGGCAGTGGTGGACTTACCCCCTCCAAGCAGACACAACACGACTGTACATTCAGTCTATTTATTAACAAACTCCAGATAAAACAAAGCAACGCATTTCACGGGTCAGCGCCCGCTTCCTCAGGCAATAGAAAAAGGAGTTACAGCATCTAGCAAAACAAACGACACTCAGCGCCTCTGCCTAGTGAAACGCGTTGCTTTGTTTTATCTGGAGTTCGTTAATAAATAGACTGAATGTACAGTCGTGTTGTGTCTGCTTGGAGGGGGTAAGTCCACCACTGCCTCCTCTAATTACCAAGTTTTGGCTTTTAAGCTCCTTTAAAACCCCTTTTATCCTTTTGGCGCCTCTGTTCTCTCTTATATTACATTACACAACTGGCACTCACTCCAGGCAAAGGGGGATGTTAGCTTCAGTGATAATGTGTGCACAAATTATTACCTGATAGACTTCCCCACGGCAGTGAAGTACCCCCTTGGGGAAGACCTAACACTAATCTAATGATAAAAACATAATAATCCTCCTGCTGCTTATCAAATAAATGGTGTACACATTTCATAGAACAAACAGATAAAAAAGTGACAGCGCTCAAGGATGCACCTGAAATGTAAGCCTACAGAGGCAATGCAGAGCCCCCCTAGCTGCATTCACTGCTTCACATCCACTTTCAAAATTTTAGATTAGAATTAGCACATAATTTGCATCTGTTTTGTATTCAAGGCATGTATTTAGTTCCAGAGGGGCTCTGCATTGCCTCTATAGGCTTACATTTCAGGTACATCTTTGAGTGTTGTCACTTTTTTGTCCATTTAGTATTAGGGCTATAAATGTGTCAGGCCTGTAGGAATATCCACTCACGAATCAGCTCCAGTGCCCCAATCTACCTCCACACGCTTCACTCTATGTGGCGTGTCCCCGCTTGAACGAGAGGTGAGAGACAACACCTACCCGACTTCGGTTACACCCAGGCCTTTAGTGTGCAAGGTATTGGAGCTGAATGCAGGGTGAGCGAATCAACTTCCAGACCTAAACAGGGATACAGAGTAGCAGAGTCCAGTAACAGTCCAAAAACATACACGTGTGTCAGGATCTCTCCTGTAGCATGTTCTGTCGCTTGCAGTGGAGCTGCAACTGGGCAGTTCTGACTTGTCTGCTTGCATTCGGTTGCGCATTCACAGTGAGTCTTATTGTCATTTACAAATCACTCTGCAGTTCAGAGCAGTTCAGGATGCTGTCAGGATTCCTCCTATGGTTTGCTGCAGTTGAGCTTCAGCCAGATAGCCCTGGATTTCCTACATGCATGTTGTTACATAGTACTGCATGCATTTGTTATGATAGTCTAGCAAATGGTAATCAAGCCAGCTCAGGATTGAATGATTACCATTCAGGTGTGTGGGTGGAAATGTGCATACCTGCATCCATTGGCTGATGCCGGCATAAAAGTCTGCCTCTCATTTCAGACTCTGCCCGACATAGCGGTCAGTCGCTGGTCTGCTGGGTACTTTGTCACTCTGTAATAGATCTGTTATTGTAGTTCAATGCGGCCTTATTACTTGTGCTTTAGCTAATTTTTGATTTTATATATATATATATATATATATATATATATATATATATATATATATATATATATATATATATATATATATATACAGACTTGCTAAGATATATTTTTCCGTTAGTTGAGCCGTTTGTTATTTTTCTGTATTATTGCTTATTGCCTTGTTTCCATGTCTGATGGACGTTCGCTGCATCTGCGGTGGGACAGTGAAGTCCACTATTCTGATAGCTTGGATTTTACCATCACCACGTTGATGACTGGTAGCATTCCTGCTAATCTAGTTTCTGGAAACGTAACTATAGGCTGCAGTTGCTATTAGTTACGTTCTTTTCTGTAGTCTTGCCTGTGTGGATGCTTGCTGGTGACTGGTTGTTAACCTGCTTGCTCTGCATCTGTGGACTTGACTGTGAGCTGCGGTTGCTACTAGTTATGCTCCAATCTATAGTCCTGTCTTGTACCTGTCTGAATGCTTACTATCGCTAGGGCAGCGCTTAGTCTTGCAAGCGTTCCATCTGTCTTTCTTGTATTTGTTTTGTTACTTAGCCAGAGGCTCAGACGGCATCCGCCCTGGGCAACAGTCAATCAGTCAGTCTGTCTGTTCGCTCTTTGTCTGGTTACTTAGACCATAGGCAGCGCAACATTGCACTGCGCTGCCATTGTGTCTTATTTGTAGCAATATCGGAAGCCCAGAGCTGCAGTTGCGCTGGGCAACCTGTGTAGCCTCTTCTATTATTCAGCTACTAGCCTTGATGCACTGGGTGGTCATAAAGTTAACCCCTAGGCATCACAACGGGGAAAAAAGATCCACAGGGTAGCAGAAAGAACAAAGATGGAGCACCGGCTCTTGCTATTCGGGTTTTATTGCAAACACATTGGCATTACAGGTAACCAGATAAGTGAGGGTGAAGGTACCGGCCTGACAGCCGTTTCGCGGCACCTGCCGCTTTCTCAAAGGCACAAAAGGTATCAAGTATCACAGGATAACGTACATAATATATACAACATATTATTACTCACCACGCCCCTCCGTTTCTGCATCGATTGTGAACACGCCGCCCACTTGAGGGGATCCCATACGGACAGTTCTTGCGGCTCAGAAGAAATAATAGTCTAGAGGAAGACTTTGAGTCGCAAAGTTTCGAACTGGGTATGCGATTCCTAGCCAAGGGTTACCCCATGGAACTAGTGTTAAAATCCTATCTAAGAGCAAAAAATAGGGATCGTTTAGACCTTATTTTTAGGGATAGAAAAATTAAAAAACCACCACGCTCCAAAAGTGAGCGTGTAGCGATGGTGTTTGACTATTCCCCAATGGCTGCACAGATAAGAACTATCATTCTTAAACACTGGTCAACCCTGCAATGTGATCCCTCTTTAACTTGTATCACGAAGGAGAAACCCCTAATTACTTTTAGGAGGGCCCAAACGATAGGTGACATGGTCACCTCTAGTGAGTTACGATCAATTAAAAAAGAGAACTGGCTTCAGAGTCTCTACCCCAAGGGCAACTTTAGATGTAGAACATGTAATCATTGTGATCAATTCCTACCTAGTAAAAATATATCATTAGGAGGTACAAATATTACCATTAGAAATTACATGCACTGTAGGTCCACCTATGTTGTATATGCAATTGTATGTCCCTGCAATAGATTCTATGTTGGCAAAACTGAACAGCAACTGGCAACCCGCTTTCAACAACATGTTAATTCTATACGTACAGGGGTTGGAGCGGGTAGGTTTATACTACACATGAGGGAATGCCATAATGGGAGATCTGGTGGTCTAAAATTCATGGGTCTGAAACATGTACCCATCCCTCATAGAGGAGGTAATTGTAAACAAATTCTTTTACAGGAGGAAGCAAAAATAATTTCATTAACTGATGCGTGTTATACACTGGGACTTAACGAAAGAAACAAATTGCATTGTTTTTTAGATGCATACTAATTTAGATTCTAAAGTTGCGTATTTAGCGGACCTCGTTATATATATATGGTTTTAAATATGTTTTAATTGACTAAACATATCCGTATAGGTAACCTTTTAACTCTTTATCTTTGTACTTTTGTTTACAGGAACCCGCACCTATCGAATATCTGCATCAGGATTAGTGTTGCTATGGAAGCAACGGACGCTCGTCGTGACGTCTACCACACGTAGCGCCGGATGGGCCGCCTACCCTAAGCCAGGATAGGTTCGTCGTTCCTGAGCGCCAATAGGTTAGTAAGTCACATGACCCCGGAAGCGGGTGGAATTACCCGGAAGCGTACGCAATCGCCGTAGCGGGCGGCGTGTTCACAATCAATGATGCAGAAACGGAGGGGCGTGGTGAGTAATAATATGTTGTATATATTATGTACGTTATCCTGTAATACTTGATACCTTTTGTGCCTTTGAGAAAGCGGCAGGTGCCGCGAAACGGCTGTCAGGCCGGTACCTTCACCCTCACTTATCTGGTTACCTGTAATGCCAATGTGTTTGCAATAAAACCCGAATAGCAAGAGCCGGTGCTCCATCTTTGTTCTTTCTGCTACCCTGTGGATTATACCTCTGGACTGTGAGCACGGCCAGCAATAGGAGCAACCACATTGTGTCAGCTGTCAGCTAGCGTTTGGTGCCAACCATATATATCCTCTTTTTTTGGGGTAAAAAAAGATATCACAGTACAGAAGGGCTAGTCAGAAGAGAGGTCAAGAACGGATCCGAGGTCAAACCAGGCAGTAAACAGTCATAACATTAATCCAGGCAATAGGTCGGTTCAGGCAGCAGACAAAGGAGGTCCAGTAAATGAGCAGAGGTCAAAGTCCAGATAATCCAATATAATAACAGCAGGTAAACAGAGCACCCAGCAACCAGCAAGCTAGAGATATCATGGGCAACTTGCAACTGTCACAGCAAGGTATCAGGATCTCTCCTGTAGCATGTTCTGTCAGTTGCAGTGGGACTGCAACCGGGCAGTCCTGACTTATCTGCTTGCATTCAGTTGCGCATTCGCAATAAATCTCATTGTCATTTGCAATCACTTTGCAGTTCAGAGCAGCTCAGGATGCTGTCATAACTCTTCCCTTTGCTTGCTGCAGTTGAACTGCAGCCAGATATCCCTGGATTTCCTACATGCATGTCGTTGCATAGTATTGCATGTATTTGTTATGAGAGTCTTTCAGCTGGCAGTTTGTGATCAAGCTGGCTCAGGATTGTGTAATTACCATTCAGCTGTGTGGGAATTTGAATGCCTGCATCCATTGGCTGATGCCGACATAAAAGTCTGCCTCCCATTTCAGACCCCGCCCGACATAGCGTTCAGCTCTCTGAGTTGCCGTTGGGTCTTTGCTGTGAAAGTTGTTTGTAAAATTGTATAATGCCTTGCTCTGTATTTTCATGTCTGCTGGACGTTTGCTGACCTGCGGGGGTCAGTAAAGTCCTTCTGATCCTGATAGTTTGGATTCTGCCTGCACCACATTAGTGACTGGTAGTATTCCTTCTAGCCTTGTTCTTGCCTTGTTCTTGAGGATAAACTATAGCAACGGTTGCCATTAGTTATGCTCCTACCTGTTAGTCTTGTCTAACTCAGTGTGAATGTTGCCATCGCTGAAGCAGTGACTAGATTGGCTAAGCATTCCGTCTGTCTGTCTGTTGTCTGTCTTGTTAATTGTCATTACTTGTGCTTTAGCTAGTGAGTTATTTGAGAGCTACATTTCATATATTGCGCATCAGCACGATATATATGTAGTCTAGTCAGTTTTGTATTATTGTAATATTGTATATTGTTTTGTGTTCCGACCCTTGCCTGCCTCTTGATTACGAATTTGCCTAGCCCTTCTGTATTACTGCCATCTGATCTATCGTGTATGACCCAAGCCTGTTACCGACTACGTCTGTTGTGTATTTAATCACATAGTATCTAGCCTGATAGGTGACCCAGAGCAGCAGTTGCCCTGGGCAATCTTGCTCCCTTGTTCATTACTCCTGTGTCCATCTGTGTAGCCTCTTCCATTATCCAGCTACTTAGCCTTGTTGCTCTGGGTGGTCAGAAAGTATGCCTCCCCAGCATTACACAAGGTTTAAATACTGACAGCATCCAATCAGTGGCCGGCCACTCACACTCAGAACCAATCACAGCAGCCATGCCTGAGTGTCAGCTGACTAACAGATCAGCTGACACCAATGCAAGCCTACCTATGTGTCAGCTGACTAAACTGTCAGCTGACACTAAATCTGCTGTTTTCTTAATGAATTGTTCCAAAACGTCCATCCTGTACCAGTCCTGGAACGCACAGTGTGAGGAGCGGCGTGTGCAGCCCCGTAGGGAGGGACACCAGTGGTGCTAGGGGCTGTGTGCACAGATGCGGAAGTGCCAGGATGCGACCCGCTCTTGGCAGAGCCGGCCGCGTTGCTGGTTCCTGGAGGTAAGTCCCCTACAAAATGTAGTTGTTCATCCCATCATGAGTTTATTTTTACTTCAGGTTTTCTTAAAACAATAATAATAATTAAACAATATTTTTGATCTACTGTAACTATTTTACAAAGCATGCAAAATTTCTAACTTTTTGACGGAAGACAATGTGGCCGATCAAATTAACTTTTTTTTACTAAGTTTTCTCCTAGGAGATAACTTTTCATCTTCTGTTTAAAATAACTTGTCAGCACTCTGCAATTAAAAAAAGTACCAAAAAAGTAGGGGAAAAAGTACCAAAATTATTGAGTATTTTCTTGCTTGCTGGTGGCTTAAAAGACATTTTATTGATAAGATATGAAAATATCACCAAAGAGAAAACTTGAAGATAAAGTGAATTGGATGGGGCCCAATGTGATTAAAGGATACCCGAAGTGTCATGTGACGTGATGAGATCGACGTGGTAACAAGGCATGATGGATCCAAGTTCTCATTCTGTTTACGTCAAATTCTGACTCTATGGAGACTCATCAGACCAGGCAACATTTTTCCAGTCTTCAACTGTCTAATTTTGGTGAGCTCGTGCAAATTGTAGCCTTTTTTTCCTATTTGTAGTGGAGATGAGTACCCGGTGGGGTCTTCTGCTGCTGTAGCCCATCAAGGTTGTGCATGTTGTGGCTTCACAAATGCTTTGCTGCATACCTCAGTTGTAACGAGGGGTTATTTCAGTCAACGTTGCTCTTCTATCAGCTTGAATCAGTCGGTGCATTCTCCTCTGACCTCTAGCATCAACAAGGCATTTTTGCCCGCAGAACTGCCGCATACTGGATGTTTTTCCCTTTTCACACCATTCTTTGTGCGTAAAAATCCCAGTAACTGAGCAGATTGTGAAATACTCAGACCGGCCCGCCTGGCACTAACAACCATGCCATGCTCAAAATTGCTTAAATAACCTTTCTTTCCCATTCTGACATTAAGTTTGGAGTTCAGGAGATTGTCTTGACCAGGACCACACCCCTAAATGCATTGAAGCAACTGCCAGGTGATTGGTTGATTAGATAATTGCATTAATGAGAAATTGAATATGTGTGTTTCTAATAATCCTTTAGGTGAGTGTACAATAATTATTATAATTTTAGTTATTACCAGCCTCCAGAAGCTTTGTTGAAGAAGATTGTTGCAAAACTCAAGGACTGAGGTTTCAATATTTTCCAGACCAAATATATTGTCTTCATGGAGAAGCAATCCATTTTGACTATGCATCTTGTTGTCTGGGAGATTGACGGCCCATAGCATAGCACTGTATTGATCTGACTGTGCTGCTGCATTCTCCTATAGAGGAGGATACTGAAGTATAGCCAGTGGCTGTAAGAAGCAAAGAGGAGGATGACACCCAGTTCTCTGGTAAGTCGCTCCACTGCCCGCTGCTCTGCATAGCTCGGTGAAGACAAACTGGCAGGGATCGTTCAAGCCACAATTCACTCCCCCAGCAATCTCACCCCCCAGGTTCACCGAGCTGGCTGCCCCCCCCCCTTTTCCTAAATTTACTTTGCTCCCCAGGGTTCTGGCACCGCTTTTGGCAGCATAGCAATTCACCTGTCCCGGCGTGCTGCTCCAGTCCGTGCGCTCTCTTCTTCATCCTCACATGGGCACCTCTTCTCATTGATCCAGCGCATGTTACTACATAATATGTGATGGGTCATGGAGAAGAGACAGCCGGTGAGGAATAAGACAGGGAACATGGGGGGGAACATGGGTGGAGCAGCACACCGAGGCAAGTGAGCTGCCATGCTGACAAAATGTTGCAGGGCCACCGGGGAGCACTGGTCAATGGGAGATTGGGGGAGGGGGGCAAAAGCACTCAGGGCCCTGGAGTGATTGCCACCTTTGCCACTACGGTAGCGCCGGCCCTGCAACCGCCCCCCCCCCCCCCCCGCCCCAGGGAATCATGTTGCTTGAGAGTGTCGGTGGCTTAGGTGCCGAATAGCGGGAGTTTTACTGTACATCTACGCATAGAGTTTATATTACAGCCAGTGTTCAGAAGTTGTTTATTACATAGAATTTAGTAACTTTGACATTACCTATAGCTTTTCTAAGAACTAACATAACATAGTAGTAGTAATAATAATAATAATGTAATAAAACATCGATATAGATCATAGGTTAGTAAAAATGGGACAAGACTATATTTTACTTGACATTCTGGACACAAATAATGGTAATAATTTCCATCCTACTCTGCATGCCATAAAGCATGACAATAATATAGCCCCATCTTCTTTTATATTGTCAATAATTAATAGCACAGATTATCTGCAGATGATAAAATCACATATATGTTATGAAGCGTGGCGTAAAGGAAACTGCAGCAAAGTGCAGAATACAGTTTACCAAGCAACAATGGATCCTGAAGTTCACTTTATCCAATCTCAGCTCCCAACATGTGTGACCTGCAGACAAGAAAAGGAAAAAGAGAAATGTCTGCTTTACATAACTTCTTATTTAAACTTATTGTTCCTAACTAGACGTTTCCATTTCTGGATTGGAATACATATTCTCTGTAGAGAGTAAAAGCCAATGCAAAAGCTGCCATTTAATTTTACCTTCAAAATATTATTTAACCATTTCAGCCCGCAGGGATTTTTCACCTTATGCATCCAAGCAATTTTCACCTCCCATTAATTTGCCAATAACTTTATCACTAATTATCACAATTAATTGATTTATATCTTGTTTTTTCCTCCACCAATTAAGCTTTCTTTGGGTGGTACATTTTGCTAAGAATTATTTTTTTCTAAATGCATTTTCACAGGAATATTAAGAAAAAAATTGGAAAAAATGCATTATTTCTCAGTTTTCAGCCATTTTAGCTTTAAAATAATACATGCTACCATAATTAAAACCTATGTATTTTAGTTGCCCATTTGTCCCGGTTATTACACCATTTAAATTATGTCCCTATCACAAAGTATGGCGCCAATATTTTATTTGGAAATAAAGGTGCATTTTTTCAGTTTTTTTGCGTCCATCATTATTTACAAGCTTATAATTCAAATCATTTTCATAATATACCCACTTCACATGCATATTAAAAAAGTTCAGACCCTTAGGTAACTATGTTTTTTTTTTTTTTTTTTTCGGTAATTTTTGGTGTGGGATATAAACAGTTAATTTTAAATGTAATAATGTCTGTTTACTAGTAGTTTTACTATTTGGCCACAAGATGGTCACAGTCAAAAAATGTTCTTTTTAATCCTGGAAGCAAACGTTCTCGCTTCCAGGAAGGGTATAGAGGACGGTAAACTTGTATTTCATTAGAAAGACGGCGGTTTCTGAAAAGAAGCCATCAGTCTTTCTAGCGGGGACTTAGATCAATGAATGGGATCCATGTTTCCATTCGCTGATCTCTGGGCTAACAGGGGGCAACACGTGCGCACGCGAGCATGCAGCAGCGCTATAGCAGCCCCCTGGACGTGACAATCACATCCAGGTGGCATAAATGGTAAAAAAAAAATAGTGCCCTTCTTAACCATGTGTCCTCCCAGAGCTCTACAAATATGCTTATAGCACTCCTTAGCCATAATTTTCTGCTAAATTCTCACCACTTTGTTGCAGTGGTGCAGCCCACCTTCATCCATCTTATTAGTTTTTCAATGGTGCTATGCTGGTATTGAACATCTCTAAATGTGCATTGCATAATGATAATCCTTAACAAACTCTAATGACCTCTTTTCCAGGGGCAGTTGAACTGTGTGCTAAGCAAGCAGTTACCAGGCAGCAGTGAGCAGTTACCAGGCACAGGCAGCAGCAAACAGTTGCCAGGCAGCAGCAAGCAGTTGTGAGAGTTTGAGAGGCATTTCACTGCCTATCAACTAACTACTCATGGAAAAGAGGCCTTAGGGCCCTTTCACATGGGCATGCTTGGAGCCCCATGTAATACTCACACTGGGGGGCCCCAAGCTCCTTAGTTACTCCACTGCTTTGTTGCCTGTCTGTTTTTTATTAAGATCAACCTTTTAAGATCACCATATTTATAATTAGGTGATTTGTTTTCTTACAGTAGTGATCAGTATTTTGGTGTCCTACCATAATTGCACCACAGTGCTGTTATACCAAACTTCAAAAAATAGAGCAGCTCTAGTTGAGTAATGTGGGCCACATTAATAGCGTAACTCGCAGTACTTGCTGATGGAAGTAAGGGTAATATTGAAGTGCGCTGTCTGTGTCTGAACTTTGGTGAGTTATATTAGCACTTTGTACTTCAATGATAGGAGATATTGGAGAAAGCAAGCATGGGGGTTGATTCATTAAGCTGCGCAGCTTAATAAAAGGAGTGTGATTTATGCACACGCTATGTGCAGTAATGCAGCGTAGTCTGCGCTGCTAACTTACTCATGCTCCTAAGTAACGGCTGCTCCACTGAGCCCTGGCGTGTCCAGTGACTTTAATGGACGTGATTCCCGCACTTGGATTGGCCCATTAGGCGGCCTGTCAGCTTAATGAATCAACCCCATGGACATTTTGGCCAGCTGATGGAATTTTGCATGATCTCTGCTATAATCTACTCAGACTCCAATTTCATGCACACTCTATGCTCAATTAGTAACATTCGTGAGTGTAGATAAGTGCAGGTATTTTGCTACTTATTCAGTTTATAAAATATATAGGGAATTTAAAAAATAAACGGTTATGCACTTTTTGGAACTTCTCTAAGGCCCGGTTCACATTAGCGGTGGCCATCCGGAATCGCCGTGCCGGAGCCGGACCGCTTGCAGAACGGACGCACGGCATAGCAATGAAAGCCTATGCGTCCGTTCACATGCGTCCGTTCTGCCGGACCGGAGCCGGACCGGATCCGGACTCCGGCGTCCGTTCCAACATGCGCTATTTTTTGGTCCGGCTCCTCCGGCAGCCGTATCCGGGGCGGAGCCGGACTGCACCATCCGGCCAATACAAAGCAATGAGAGCCGGAGAGCGCACAACACACTGGCTACAAAAACCGGACGTTCTACCCCACTTCCTATGCATTTTGGATGGGGACCACATGGGCCCAGCGTTCAAAGAGTGGGGCAGCAGCGATTTCATGCTGGAGCTCTTTTTGGCAGCAACATGTCTGATATGTCTGACAAGGAGGCGAACAACAGGAAGGAGAGAATTCCCAGGTTTACGAGTAAAAAATGCCTGGATCCATGGTCCCAACTGCAGTCTCTGTATCCACGGATGGTCTCCACACGTCCACTTGTCTCCAACAATGACCCCAGACCCTTCTGCTGACCTCCCAGACCCCAGGTATTTACAGGATGTGTATCTCCTTAAGAAACCGGATCCGGACCGCAACCGTGTTCACACCGCACGGAAACCGGATGCAAACGGACCGGATCCGGACCGGATCCGGATAGGAACCGTACGGATCAGGTCCGGTCCGGATACGGTGCGGTCCGGACATCCGGTGCGGTTTTTACTAAACCGCAAGTGTGAACAGGGCCTAATAAGTAAGGGTGATTTATACGTTTTCATTAAGCATATAAAAACAGTATTTGTTAAAGTGAACCAGAGACGATTCAAAGCACCCTCATGTATTTTACCATATATATCAGTGGGAACATTAGAGAAAACACCTACCCTGCTGTCTGTTTCATTCTTCACTGCTCAGCCTGCTTCTTTCAGCCCTGATAAAATCCCCGACTGAGCAACCAGTCTGTCTTTGCTCAGGAATCATTATAGCTGAGTCTGTCTTCTCTGATGTATTTTCAAGCCCAAGCCCGCCCCCTTGTGGCTCTGCTATAATGGTGCAGCTATAATGATTCCTGAGCAAAGCCAGACTGAATGCTCAGTCGGGGATTTTATCAGGGCTGATTAGAAGCAGGCTGAGCAGTGAAGAATGAAACAGAGAGCCGGGTAGGTGTTTTCTCTAATGTTCCCACTGATATATATAGTAAAATACATGAGGGTGCTTCATCTCTGATTCACGTTAAAGATTATGCTGGTTGATGGATCATTTAGTGCCTCCTGCTTGTCCACCATTAGTCTGCCTCTTGTTGTTCCCCCCTTCGTGTTTCTCCCCATCAAACAGGACAAGGCTGAAGCCAAGCAACATGTCTGTGTAGGGCATGTCCTTCCTGAAACTTTCACCTGAAACAGTCACCAATCCTTCCTAAAGGACAGTAAATGAACGTTGGTACGGACCTTCATTAATGCGGACCTGAAGGCAGAACTTCTTTTCTTTGCGCTAAAAGATACGCAACAGCATAATAACCTTTAAAGAAAGACATTTCTTTGTTACAGATGATATAAATCCTGCAATAAATCTGCAGTGTGTCTACTTCCTGCTTTCATGGAAGCAGACATAATGTTAACATCCTGTGTTTACCAATTAGCTGTTCTGCCTTGGCAGAGGAGAGACACCTGAGTTGACACAGCTGAGAAATTAGATTACAGTGGGGATAAAGGCCCATACACACGTCAGATTTTTTTAACCGACGGGTCAAGACGTCAAATCAGGCATGTGTACAGTCTGTCGTTCAGCTGATAAGACTGGTCTTGAGCGATCCGCCAGGCGGATTAGTCACAGATGAGGGGGAATTAGACAGGCTAAACTCTCTAAATACATACAGGGAGCATTTCACTATGTTTTCCTTCTGTCCTGTGCAAGAGTTTCAGTTCCACTTTAACTCAAACCCATTGTAAGTACCAGGGTTAGGACATGCAGTTGAGAGAACAGGATTTTACATGCACCATTCTTGTAACTGGTACACATCAGCAGCATTTGCTTTCATGAATATTTGATATGGCTGACTGGTTTTGCACTGGGCAGAATAGGTACAGACAATCCCGGCTGCAAAACATCTGATGTTATTCTTACCGCCTGATCACACATTGGCGTTCTTTGAGTCGTCCAAGGCATCAATTCTCAATTGACTTCAAGGAAAAATCTGATCGGCTTCCTATTACATAGAAGGTCTTGTCACTCTAACGTTATCTTTTCTCCAGGCTTTCATAAAATAATAATATACCAAGAAGAAACTTTTCTGTACAATGTATAGCACCGGCTGGATCAGAGACTATGTAAATCTTGGATTGCATTGATGCTTGACCTTCAAGGCTCTACTGTAGGCTAATAAAGTCTCCATCCTACAGCGTATGTCATGGAGCATAAAGAAAAGATAACCCCTCTTCCTTCCATTCTGTCAATAATTAATAGCACGGAACATCTCTGGATGACAAAATCATATATATATATATATATATATAGATACAGTGTATATATGATTTATTCACATCCTGAAAGAACAGGCTAGTCATGGCCAACAGACCGGGCTTTTCTCATAAACACTACAGCACCCGAACTCTTCACCTCTGCTTCAGTTACCGCTCACATTGAAGAAGGTCTCTTAGCCATCTATTTTTCTCTGACCATTAGGCTTTATGTAGCGCCTCTACTTTGCTCTGGAATTATGTCCCCATTGCGTTTTGGAACTTGTTTCGGTATTAGTTTGACATTTGCCAGCCTCTACCATTAGGTATTCTGTATTCTACTTCGCTGCCTTTACTACTCCTCGCTGCTGTATTTTATCTCTTTTTTTTGCCAGCAGAACTCCTGCCGGATTATGTTCCACAACACGGAACTCGTCCAAGAGCTACTCGACCCGAAACATTAAAGTCATCTGCCTAATACCGGTAAAAGGAGAGCGGGCAAACTAAAAACAAATGCCACTGAGCATTATCTATTAGTTAAACATAAATATTTTCTATTTCCCAATGCTTTTGTGCTAAAGGAAAGCAATAAAGTATTTTGTAAGTGTTCTGTTTCTGCAGGCCAGGCTGACATTTTATGATATTGCTTTTGTACGTTTTAGGTCATATTTTTTGCGATAATAACTCATGTTAGCATATTGATGGGAATCCACTAGAGAGCATGTTTAGAAGTTGTTTTATTAGTGTAGTGCATAAAATAAACATGTGTTGTTATGCACACACATATGCATGTATTTATTGTGTTGATATCTTGCATCTGTTGTGTAAAAGATACATTGCTCTGATGCCTGAAAAAATAAATAAAGCTATAAATCATGTGTCACCGCATTGCCAGAAAGTGGGCATCGAGGGCTCTGGAGGACTTGGTATCGTTGGCAGGACGAGAGAAGAGATATGAACGTTCAGAGGAGGAGATTTATGAAGTCTGAGCAGCGTCCAGTGCGAAACTGGGCAGAATCTGACAGATTAACTATCGCTGAGCAGATAGATTCATAAATTTCACTTCTCATCGCTCACGACTCCAAAATAAGCAGTATCTTTGACTTCTTCATACAAATGTGCCTGTTTCTGTCACCAAGTTACACAAAAGCTGATGTTGTAGATTGTGCAATCTATGGTTGAAAAGGCATAGAAAAATGCTTCAAGCTGTGGCATAGCTAGAAACCATGGAGATCAATAGAACAATGTTGACAGAGCAACACCAACCTGGGCAAAAATAAGCAACACCTTGGCCTTTCCCCATGGATTGCATGGAGCATACAGAACACAGTGGTTTATTCATTAATTGTATTGTGCTGAAACAGGGTGAGTGAACTCTTCTTACGCACACTAATGAAAGTAGAGATGCTTAATGATATCGCGGGCACGCTGTGTGCACTACTAGCAGCATAGTGTGCATTCCTTAGCAATGGCCAATCCTTCGCAATACTTCACTGGTGTGCCGGCTACTCCGTTAATTAACATAGTAGCGGAGATGCTAGTGAGGTATCGCGTCAGCAATACGTCACTATCATGTGGCATTTACAAGGATCGGCCGTCGTTAAGGAACGCACGCTACGCTGCCAGTAGTGTGCGCTACTTTCATTAGTGCGCATAAGAAGAGTTACCTTGCGCTGTTTTAGAGCAATACAATTAATGAATCAACCCATAGGTCACAGAAATGTAAAGTCGTGTGGAGGAACATAGAAAGGTAAATGGACAGTGAACACATTAAGGACCAACTGGCAGCCTACACTGAAAAAGGGCATCTGCAATTTCTGTGCTGGTAAAGTCACTAGTAAAATATCGGTAGAATAACCAATATTCTACTTTTGGGCACTGGCTAATACTGGCAATAGATTATCGATAATTTTACCAATAATCTATCACTTTGCCTAACGCTCTTCTTACAGTAACACACCCTCTTCCTACTCCTAACACCCCCGCTGATATCTGCACCGCAATCTCCTCTGCAAAAGTACCCTCTCAGCCAATATCTATACTGCCTTCCATCACTATTTCTCAACAGAAATGTTGTTTGGAAGCTGCGCCTCCATCACCCAAATTTAATGCTGAGCACCACTATAGCTGCAATTATGTGGCCCCCGATTAGCCATTTTTTCCTGCCCCCCTTCCCCCCTTTGTTTCAGGGCCCTGTTGTAACAGCTAAAGCTGTCTGCTATTGCTATGCACCTGAATTCATACGATGAACCATTATCAGCTGATTTGCTGTATCAGCTTCAGGTCCTGGCACCACTTTACTTGATAAGCCTCCCCACATGCAGGGCACTGAGGGCAGGTCCTAGACTTTTTGCTGCCTGATGCAAATTTTGTAAGAATGTGCCCCCCCCCCCCCAGGTAGGCACGCTTGTGACCCTCAGTATAGGTGGCCAGAGAGGGCACATCGGTATAGGTAGCCAGATGTGACCCCCCAGTATAGGTAGCCAAAGGAGCACTTAGTATTAGATAGCCAAACATAGCTGGTGGGTCATTTGATGACAGATGCTGCTGCAGTCATGGAGACCAGGATGCTTAAAGAAAACCTGAACTGAAAATTAAAAGTCAGCATAAACATGTCATACTTACCTCCTGTGCAGTCTACTCCTCAATCTCTTCCTCCTCTCCTGCGTCCTGTTTGTCCACTGTGATCAATGGAATTCTACGTCCTCCATTTTGAAAATGGCCATTACATCATAACAGCTTTCTGGTCAGCCCACTTGAGTCATAGGGAAACATGAACACACCAGTTCTCCTCTCAACTGAAACTGACAGCAACTGATATATAACTGACAGCAACTGATATATTTCAGTTCTGACAAAATGTTGTCAGAACTGGAAGGGATTATTGTTGGAAGAAAATTGTGAGCTTCTGAGAGATGCTGATGGTGAGGTAACTATATAATGTTCATTTGAAGTTGCTTCATGTGTTTATTTTAAATAATTTTACTCAGTACAGGTTCCCTTTAAGGATGGTATGCACAGATAACTGCCAGCGGCTCATGTCAAATGCTTTTCTGCTGCCAAGCATAAAAGTGTCTGCCATCGCTTCCTGTGGGTTCATCATCATGTAATGTTTTGAGCGCCTAAGGGCGAACACATCCAATACAGCGCAGGAGATTTGGGCGCAGCCAGCGCCACCATAGACCGTTATAGGAACTACAGCTAAAGCAGCGCACAGTGAGTAACTTCAGCGCTTTCAGAAGACGGAGCTGAAGTTAATTTTAACACACTGTAATTTAGCCGCCAGAAAAAGCCGGCAGCCAAATTACATCATTCCCCACCATCCGCGTGGACCTGGATGGGGAATAGTAATTAACGCCACCGGGACTTGTGCAGGAGCAGAGTAAACCATATATTGGCTGTATCCGGCTCCCACGTCTCCCGGTGGTAATTTCATCCATGCACCCTAGAGGGATATGGAACCCAGACAAGATTTGGGGGACAATTGACCCCCAATCAGTGCATGGCTGTGCTGCTTGACTTTCTATTGAGCACCATATTCCATCCTATGAGGTGCCCTATTGCAGCTCACATCGGAAATTACAATAGTGTTTTGCATAAGATTTATCAGCTTAGACAAGCATCGAAGTGGAAGCCACAGATATAAGGGGACACCTCTACGCATGTTTGAATGTCACCTAAAAAATCATGAAGTTTTATTTTGGTAAATACAAATCTACATACATTTTGCACAAAAATTTGTATGCAAGCCAGAATCGTTTGCCTCTCATTCACCTTTTCTTTGACCATGATTCTTTAATTCGAGCCTGGGTTTGCATTGTACAATGTTTAGTGCATTGCACAATATCTGTTTTTTCATCATTAAGTTTTTATTACTTGGCTTGCTGGGTTTGCAAAACTGCCTTCCTGTGCCAAAGCTGGAATGTAGAATGTCACGGTTCAAAAATAAGTTCAGTAAAAAAGGAAAACTCTTTAAATATACAATGCTTAAATTACATATAAAAACCCTCTTAAAAAAGTCATCCATTATGAATAATTTAAACCTTTACCTCTTCCTAATCCCCCCCAAAACATACACTAACACACACCACCAGCATATACACAGTTAAATGAAATACTGCACTGCAGACTGCTCCCCGCCTACCAGATGATGTCAGTTTCATTTCCTCTCTAGCAAACTGCTAATCTTCCAGAAATCTCTTCCCATCCCAGGATAAATTGCACAATGATGGTGCAACACACACCCTGACCACTAGGTGGTGCCCAAGGAACATGCCTAGGTGGCCAATGTCTGGTAATGAGGCTTAAAGTGTAACTATCAGGCAAAAAAATCCTAAATCAATTCTCTATTTGTATCTATTAAATAGGTAAAAATGAGGCTAACCAGGCAAAAGTTCAAAATCACTCTTACTTTTCTTTTTCAATATAATATAGTTCCCCTTTGCTCTAATTTCGTACATCTGCCACACAAAGGAAGTTGCAGTGCATATGGTCCCCCCCTTCTTTACTTTCCTCCACACACAGGTAATTCTGATTGGCTACAGCCTCTATCCCTCCCACGCCTGCTCCTCTCTGATTGGCCACCCCTGTACTCCACTATGTCAGTGTTATGTCAGATTGTCTTTAGATTGTAAGCTCGCAAGGGCAGGGCTCTCTCCCCCTTTTGTGTCTTGGAAATCATTATACATTTTATTCATCATGTTATTTTTATCACTGTCATTACCACTTCTGTGTTTTGTTTTCTGTATGCTGTATCATTTTTTGTATTTTGTCACAAATTATGTATCTTGTATATTAGTGTACACCATTGTCTGTATTATGTACCCCATGTTTGTTTCTTACTTTGTACAGTGCCACGGAATATGTTGGCGCTTTATAAATCAATAATAATAATAATAATTGTGCTAACATAACACTGGTCATATCCTGAGGCTCCTAGGGTGCAGGGAGGGGGGCCAGCGCCTGTCCTCGGCCCCCCTCCTGTAGTATGGCTTCGTCTGCACTCTCGCTGAGTCCCCCCTCCGCATCCCCTCTCCTCCCTGCAGCATTACAGAGCGCAGCAGGGAGGAATAAAGACAGCACACACAGACTCACTTCCTCATGGTTCCAGGCGATGGGAGCTCCCGTCTATACTCTGCACTACCGCCGGTGTTAGTGCAGAGAGATGGGAACTCCATCGTCTGCAACCATGAGGAGGTGAGTCGGTGTGTGCTGCCTTTATTCCTCCCTGCTGCGCTCTGTACTGCTGCGGGGTGGAGAGGAGATGCTGGGGGGGGGGGGGATGTCGGGAGTAAGTGAGGAGTGAGGACATTAACATCAGGATTGGCTTTAGCCTGTGAGAGCCAAGATGGCCCCTGCTAGGAACAGAATTATCTTTATTTACTATATATAATTCACTAAAATCAAACCGTGGACAGTGCAATACATCTGTTATGCAAGTAGGTATCTACTTATACATGTGCTTTTTTTTTCCTTCCAGAAATATTGAGAACACTTTTTCAAACAATAAGAACACATTGCAGTTAATTTACTCTAATTTACTATAAGAATAATCAGAGAGCTGCAGCTTTTAGCATGCATTCTTGTGATATGCCAAGATTTTTAAATACGATTAAAATCCATAATGTTTATATAAGTAATGTATTTCCTGTATAAAACCATTGAAAATATTACAATAAACAAACACTATGCATTTCCTTTATCCAAACTTCGATGGCAACATCCCATTCCCCACGGCTCAGTTGGGCTTTGTGACAAGAGAAATAGGCTCCTCTGACTAATGTTCCAATTACTCCTGCAGAGAAGTCAATTGAATAGTTGGACTACTCTGTTCAAATTAAACACTGGGTGTCAGAGTCCACGTAGAGCTGTAATATAAGCTTGGTATGCACAGGACTTTGAAAGGCATTTCCTAACATTTATATATTATAAACTACGAAGGTTTAAAGCACACTCCAGACACACAATCGGAGAGGGTCTATTATGATTTTGGCTGTTACAATCGTGGAAGAATGGCAAGCATTTGATTTTGCCAATGTAATTTTTGTGTCTTAAAGCGAGCTTAAATATCCCTTGTAGCAGAGAAGAAAATGACTTGCAAATCAAGTCATTTTCGCTCTGGTGCAGCGCTGTACTGGGAACAGCCGTGTGACACGGCTGTCCCCTCCATTGCCTCAGAAGTGATAGGCTGTCATAGGCTGAAGCCTATGACAGCCGATTACAGTGATTGGTTGGCGGGGGAAGGGAGGGCGGGGATAAGAAAATAAATAGAAAAAAATATTACAAAAACACACAGAAAAGTATTTATATAA
The DNA here is from genome assembly GCF_040937935.1 of Hyperolius riggenbachi. Taxonomy (NCBI): domain Eukaryota; kingdom Metazoa; phylum Chordata; class Amphibia; order Anura; family Hyperoliidae; genus Hyperolius; species Hyperolius riggenbachi. Next base: position 572,425,775 of record NC_090646.1, read on the forward strand.
AAATAGGGGGGGGGGGGGGGGGTTAAGTACTGTGGTCCTCAAATGGTTAAAAACAACTTTTCAGCACTCTTTAAAATTGTTCTGCACGGACGGGAGGGGCGAGAATGGGAGCCTTCATGCCCTTCCACCACCCTATTTCCACAGTGCTGTCCATGGACATGCACCATGTGGGCTGGTGTTGCTCAGGGAGGGGGAGGGGTAGATCTCTACACTGGTGGGCTCCAAATTCCCTGAATAATACTAGTTTTCATGTAGGATAAGCATGTAATAGGTGATTTAATAGACAGGGAAACTGTTAAATGTGCATCCCTGTAGGCAGGGAATGCATGGGTGCAGCATCTCACATACACAGTGCCACTGCATCCAACTAGTGAATTCTCAAAGAGCCATCGTGGCTTGCAGGCCAACCATGCAGGCAAATGGCTACTGATCTGTAAGTATGCAAACACCAGGTTTTTAAGTTCACGCTTTTCCTACACATTATTGCAGTCAAGGCAGGATTTATACTTTTTCTGCCCCTAGGCCAAGTATGTTGGGACACCTCTTCCATGTACAGCAGTGCCCCTCCCATTCCATGGGCAGCACCCTCTTCTATGTGTATCATCCATGTACAGTAGCCCCTTTCTTTCACATACAACACCCTTGGTCATCATCTGAGATCTCCTCTCTTTCATGTGTTGCTCCCTATTTGCAGCCTTCTGTTTTATGTGTAGCAGCCCCTATTTCACATCCTAGTGCTCCCTTGAGCTGCAGCCACCCAAAGCCCGGGCCATTGTGGCGTTTCCAGAAATCCAGCCCTAATTGCATTGCCCTTACCAAGTAAAAGACCACACAGATCAGTTATTCAAGCAAAACAATCCACTTTTTCAAACTCCTGGTTGCCATTCATGTTTATACAATGTAAGACTTAAGAATATATTCAACATTTTTTTTTGCACATTGTCAGTACTATGAAATATTTCACAGGAATGGAGAACTGTGTTTTCTTAACTAAGTTTACAGAAGTGTATATAGAATTTCCATGTCTCTGGAAAGCTTAACTCAGCAGAGTACTGAGACAAGCAGTAGGAACTGCCACACATTATGAACAATTGATTAGTTTGTACAATACAATAGAGCCAGAAGCCAGCTTGGATTTTGTAAACGCATGAAAACTCCAAGGTCTGGATTCTGGAGGAGGTGATCAAAGTTAAAGCTATTTTTTCTATCTTCCTAGTATCTATTTATCACGATGTAAGCTGACTTTCTTCTGTAAGAAGCCTAAGGAAGCAATAGGGATTGCAAGGACAAATTACAGTGCCCCTAGTAACATTATTCAGTGTGTTACAAAAGCGTTAGTAATTAAAGTGGACCCATACTGTGGGATTATAAATGAATATGTACTAATCCTCTGCATTTAATACTTTCTGAGTCATTAACTAAGAAGGAGTATGCAAATAGATGAAGTGACATATAACATAACTCTCGCTGATAATTAATTAGAGATGATAAAACGCAAGCACAAGAGAAGTGAATGCTCACTCTCAGACTGCACTCTGCCATTTTAATTGGCTTGCAGACAGCCTGTCAGCCAATAAAAAAAGATGCAAATACATGCACCTGTGGCCAAATCCAGCAGGAGCTGCAACGAATCTGCCATAGACAAGAGAGAGAGAGCTCAGTCGAACATAATCGCAGAACTAGTCATGTAATATACGATTATGTGCAACCAAGCTTTCTCTCCTGTCTATGGCTGATTCATTGCAGCTCCTGCTAGATTTGGTACTGCAGACACAGTTGCAAGTATTTGCAGTCTTTACTGGCTGACAGGCTGTCTGTGGACCAATTTAAATGGCAGAGTGCTGTCTGGGAGTGAGCATTTGCTTCTATTTTGCTTGGCTTACAATTGAGGGGCAGTTGTGGGTGATTCCCCTGGTGGTGTGAACACTGAGGTGCACCTGCACTCCTCCCTTGTGGTGTCACATGCAGGATTTCCTCCCTTGTGGTGTCGCATGCGGGATGGGGGTCCCATCATGTGCACCAGTGTTTTGAGATGATAAAATCATTAGCAGTCTAGGGCCTGAACACTGGCAGATCCACATCAACCCCAGCTGTCAATCACTCTTGTGGCGTGGCCCCTTTAAGCCACATGAGCTGTGTGGTGAAATGCTGTTCATGCGGTCTGGTGTTTGTCCCCTCTCCCCCGACACGTGGCAATGCAGGGGGAGGAGGACTACAATATATTGTGGCTCTGCCCTGTCATGCCAGGGACCCACCTTTGCATGTGGCTCTGCCCCCTTGTGAGTCTAAAGTGGCAGGTGGGGGAGGCTTGCTACACCAAGAGGCCCAGCTCCCCACACCTTCTGGCCACTACAATACACCTATCACTACCTACTTGCTACTACAAGCTACCTATCAGATTGTGATATGACATGTGTAGGTATGGCGGGCCCAGTAGGTTTGCCCAGTATAGTGCCCAGAAAATTCTGATGGCAGCCCTGGGCCTGTACTGCACTATTAGCACAACCCACAGTACTCGAGTAGCCCTACTGTTGCTACGGTAACGCGCATTACTAAAAAATGCTACTGTTAGTAATGCTCTTTGCCGTAGTAAAGATCGCTCTACTCAAGTATTGCAGGTCACACTAATATCGTAACTCACGGTACTTGCGGAAGTAAGTGTAATATTGCTAGCCTCTGTTATTGCTAGCCACGGTAGTATTACTGCTAATTACTGCATCAGGAAACACTTCACTTGGGTGCATGGAACAAATTTAGAAAAGTTCAATAGTTCAAGATTTGTCAACGTGCGAGCTGAACTGTTGACATGCACCTGAAATAATAAAAACTTTAAATTTGCATTTTTAACTTTTAGATAAAAATAAGAATACTGGATTCAAGGTGAGTACTATTTATGATTACTGTAAAGGAGAATCTGGAATAAAATCCCCCCTCCCCCCAAAAAGAAAAGAAAACAGAGACACCGGGGCCCATATGCAATTATAGTTTTCTCCTCAGTTTTCTTCTTGGTGATATTTTTATACTTGTCAATAAAATGCATTTTAAACCACCAGCAATAAAACAAATAATCAAAATAATTTTAATATTACCTTTTTGCCTACTTTTTGGTACTTTTTCCATGGCAAAGTGTTAAAAAGTTATTTTAACCTCTTGAGGACTGCAGGGCTAAACCCCCCTAGTGACCAGGCAATTTTTAGTTTAAAAGGCCACTGCAGCTTTAAGGCCAAGCTGCAGGGCCGCACAACATAGCACACGAGTGATTCCCCCCCCCCTTTTCTCCCCACCAACAGAGCTCTCTGTTGGTGGGGTCTGATCGCTCCCCCCATGTTTATTTTTTTTTTAATAAATATTTGTGTTGCCGTTTTTTTTTAAAAAAAAACCCTCTTCCTTTAAATCCCTTCCCTCCCTCGCTCCCTCCCTCCCCACAGCCGGCCAATTACGGCGATCGGCTGTCATAGGCTTCTGCCTATGAGAGCCGATCGCTCTCTTGTCCCCCAGGGGGACAGCCGTGTCACACGGCTGTCCCCAGTGCAGCGCTGCTGCTGATCGCAGCACTGCACCATGTAAATAGACAGCGATCACGCCGTCTAACAGTCTCCCGAGCGGCAATAGCCGCTCGGAGACTGAAGGCGGGGCGGAGCTCCGCCCCCCAAGCAGGAGATGCACATCTCCTGCAAAACAGAGCCCCAGGACTTTACGCCAATTGGCGTTAGGCGGTCCTGGGGCTGCCGCCGCGGCCACGCCTACTGGCGTGACGCGGCCGGCAAGAGGTTAAATTGAAGATGAAAAATTATCTCCTAGGAGAAATCTCAGGAGAAAAAGTTCATTGCATATGGGCCCCGGGAGCCCTCAGTTGTGGTTGGTGATGTGAGTCCTCGTAGTAGGTGTGATCTGGCTGCACTCCAGAAAAAAAAGAGGATACATTTTGAAGAGGATAAAATATGCATCATAGGACATCAGACCCCCGACGGGGGTAAGGAACTTATAACTGGGAGGAGGTACCCCAAAAAATATAAAATTATTAAAACTGTTTAAAAAGCTATGTATTGGCTTAACTTAAAGGAAACCAGAGATCGTAAAAAATAAAGATTTGATACTTACCCTTCCTCCAGCCCCATAAGCACATCTGAGTCCCTCGCCATCCTCCCACGGTCTACCGTTCAGCCACAATCAGCCCCGGTAACTGGCTAAGTCGCGTCAGTCGGGGTCTTCTGCGCATGCCTCAGACACAGGAGACTATGATTCAAATATTGGTTCTTCCTGTTCAGTAAGCCAGCACCTTTTCAGTAAAGAGACCTTGGGCAAGACTCCCTAACACTGCTACTGCCTACTCAGCATGCCCTAATGGTTGCAACTCTGGTGCTTTGAGTCTGCCAGAAGAAAAGTGCCATATAAATGTTCTATATCTTGTCTACGTTACCTGCATGCTTGTTGCAGGTGTATGTTTACATTTTTTTAGTACTTACTACAAAAATATTTAATTTCTCTTTCTTCTTTCCCTATAATACATGGATATAATCTGTATTGTTAAAAAACAGGACCACTGATCTTGTGGACTTAGATCCTGTATACAGTGCTGAAACTGTTTCTTACATGTGTTTCTGTCAGCCTGGAAACTGCTTCTTTTCTCAGCATTATCATGGGATTCATGTCACACCTCAGGCAATCCCTTGCATGCTCATAGTGCTGAGCAGAGTGTGGTGAAATCACTGCAGCACACATCCTCTTGACTCTGTTATTCTTTTTATTTATTTATATGGTACCATCATTTTCTGTGGTACTGTACATAATAAAACGCAATCCTGGGTACATAATGCATAGGTGGTACAACATAAATTAAGCCAATAATACAGTGTCTAAATTCAACATTTGCAGAAATTACAGGAAACAATCTTATCCTTATGAACTAACAATCTTACGCAGGTATTGGGTAGGATGGAGGTGCCCTCTGTGTATTCTATAATAGTATTTCTTATAAAAAAAGGTTGTGCGTGCATCTCCTGCTTGGGCTGGGAGGCGGAGTTCCGCCCCGCCTTCAGTCTCTGAGCAGTGGAGACTGTTAGATGGCGAAACCGCCATCTAATTAGGATGTACAGCGCTGCGATTTGCAGCATCGCTGTACTGGGGACAGCCGTGTGACACGACTGTCCCCTCTGTGTGCTCGAAAGTGTTCGGCTGTTATTATTATTATTTATTGTATTTATAAAGCGCCAACATATTACGCAGTGCTGGACAATAAATATATACAATGATACAAGGATGACAGACATAACAAGGTTATACACATAGAACAACGTTATACATGCAAATTGTACAAAATACATGATCATGCAATATGGGCTGGTTAGGAAGGCCCAGTAATACAAGTACAAGCTGTCATAGGACAGGAGCACATGATCCTGTAGATTACATTAGGGAATGGAGGACCCTGCCAGAGGCTTACAATCTAAAGGGTGGGGTGGAAACACTAGGTGGGGCTGCTAAATATTCAGTAGAGAGTTACTGTGTGGTAGGAGGTTGGTAGGCCATCATAAAGAGGTGGGTTTTGAGGGCTTGCTTGAATGTGTTGAAAGAGGGAGCAAGTGAGAGGGTGGGGGCAGCTCTTGAGAAATCCTGCAGGCCGGCATGGGAGTGTGAAATGCGTGGGGTGGTGAGGCAAAGGTCGTTGGAGGATCGGAGGGGGCGACCTGGTGTATACCTGTGAACAAGCTCCGAAATGTAGGTAGGGCAGGTTTTGTGCACAGATTTATATGCCAGGCATAGAATCTTGAACGTTATCCTGAAGCGGATAGGGAGCCAGTGCAGGGATTCACAAAGGAGAGATGTGGATGTGGAGCAGTGCGAAGAATGGATGAGTCTTGCAGCCACGTTCATCACTGATTGCAGGGGGGCAGTGCGTTTCAAGGGGAGACCAGAAAGGAGGGAGTTACAGTAATCAAGGCGGGAGATGATGAGAGCATGGATGAGCAGTTTTCTCGTGTTCGGAGTTTAGAAGGAGAGGATCTTGGAGATATTACGGAGGTGGCAATTGCAGGCTCTGGTGATGTTTTGGATGTGTGGGATGAAGGAGAGTTCAGAGTCCAAGGTGACACCCAGACAGCGGGCCTGGGAGGTAGGGTGAATGGTTGTGTTGTCGATTGTCAGGTGGAAATCTGGGAGGGGTGCAGCAGCATGGGGTGGAAAGATCAGGAGCTCAGTTTTGTCTAGTTAAGCTTTAGGAACCTAGCAGACATCCAGGAGGAAACGGCTGAAAGACACGTGGAGACCTTGTTTATGGTGGTGGATGAGAAATCGGGGGTATGGAGGTAAATCTGAGTGTCATCGGCATAAAAGTGATATTTGAAGCCCCCAAGGAGGAGATAGGCTGTCATAGGCTTGAGCCTATGACAGCTGATCACGGGGATTGGCTGGCTGGGGGGAGGGAGGGGGTAGAATAAAAATAAAAAAGACACATTTTTATTACAAAAATAAACATACTGTATAAATATTGATAAAAACAAACAAACACTGGGGCATGAAGTGGTTAACTTTAGTGCTGTGAAGCAGCATGAGTTAAATTAATTTACTTGCCCTAATGACATTAGCTACAGGCAGCATAGCGTGCACTCCTTAGCAATGGCCGCTCCTTGTGAGATCCCGCGTGAGGAGTGGCCGTTGCTGCCTGTAGCGCACGTAGCATGGCTGCTCTGTCATTACCTCGCGCTAATGTCATTAGGGCGCGTAAGTTTATTTAAGTCGCGCTGCTTCACAGCGCTAAAGTTAATGAATCAAGGCCATAGACACCATTTCAACTGGAAAAAAAGTTTATTCAAAAAACAATCTGACAACGCATTTCATGGGTCATAGCCCGCTTCCTCAGGTCACTACAAAAGTCCTTCATACCATAGGGCATAAAGTATAGGCTCCTCTAATTTACACTGTATTTGAACTTGTGTCTACATGATCTGGAGGGGTAAGTGATTACCTTTCTCTTCTTACAGGAGTACTAAGCAGGGATGGTTAATTCCATGCAGGCCTACATGATGGTTTCAGGAACTGCAGCCCACCTTTGTGAGCATATTTCTATATATTTTCATCCTCCATATTATAGCGAACAATACTGCACCATTGGGGTCTCGGTCTCTCTTTATTTCTCGTCTGAGTATTCTGGGTCCTTACAAGAATCGTCGAAAATAAATCCTACAATCTTAATCGGGTGTTGATATACAGCATTACTGAAGTACAACTGTAAATATGTATTTTTTTCACATTATACATACATATTTTACAGAATCGCAAGGTAGTTTATGGAGGTTAAACTGGATTCTGAAGATCAACAGGGATATGTGAGGGAGCAGGCTGGTGTTGTACTTTATACTGGTTGAACTCGATGGACGTATGTCTTTTTTCAACCAAAATAACTATGTAACTATGTAACTATGTCTAAAGAGTCCTCTACTGTAACATATGGTGGTGTATTTTTAAAAAAAAAAGAGTGCCAGAGACAGAACAAAGAATACTGTAAAGTATGCTGAATTGCTTTGAAGAATAAAGTTTTTTTTCTGTCACTATTTAAATAATACTTCCTCCCTGAACAAAAAAAAAACCTGATTTTTAAAAAAGTACTTATATATGTGATTAATGCAAAATCTTGTAATACATGTAAAGATAAACAATAAAGTACTGAGCCTGACCAGCAGGTATTAACGATAAGGTGCAATGGTGCTAATTCATACAAAAACAAATTCATACAAAATGTGAAAAATGTGTGCAAAAAACTAAGCCTGACAGTATTAGCAGATATATCAGTGTATATTAAGAAAAAGTGTGAAGTGCACAAGCAATGTGTACAGGGTGATTCTTAGCTCAGGAGTGAAGTTGATTTTTGCAAAAGTCCAGAATCCATCATGCATCGGAAGGCTGGGGTCTTCAAAAGACCAGTCGCCACCGCTCAGTTGTGTGGCATGTGTATAGGACTTAAAGAGAAACCGTGACCAAGAATTGAACTCTAACTTCATCCCAATCAGTAGCTGATACCCCCTTTTACATGAGAAATCTATTCCTTTTCACAAACAGACCATCAGGGGCGCTGTATGGCTGATATTGTGGTGACATCCTCCCACAAGAAATTCTGAGAACCATGGTCCTGGCAGTTTGCTGATTTTTGCAAAAGTCCAGAATCCATCATGCATCGGAAGGCTGGGGTCTTCAAAAGACCAGTCGCCACCGCTCAGTTGTGTGGCATGTGTATAGGACTTAAAGAGAAACCGTGACCAAGAATTGAACTTTAATTTCATCCCTATCAGTAGCTGATACCCCCTTTTACATGAGAAATCTATTCCTTTTCACAAACAGACCATCAGGGGTGCTGTATGGCTGATATTGTGGGGATACCTCTCCCACAAGAAATTCTGAGAACCATGGTCCTGGCAGTTTGCTGTCTGTGAACCTTGTTGCATTGTGGGAAATAGCTGTTTACGGCTGTTTCCAACTGCCAAAAAAAGCATGCAGCAGCAACATCACCTGCCAGCAGTAAAAATGTCATCACATGATACATGTCAGAATGGAAATCAGGGATATCAAAAATTTTACAATGGGCAAACACTGGCTAAATCATTTATACATAATTATTGTAAAAATGAAGCACTTTTTTTTATTACATTATTTTCACTGGCGTTAAGTCCCATCCCAAACTGAGCCTGATCCCCAAATAAGCCCCACCTCTCACGAGTGTTTGATCACTTGCTTCTGCTGTGTGTGCAGCAGCAGGAAGTTCGGTGTCCTGAACTAGCATCATCACCGGTTCCAGGAGGGCAGACATCACAAGGTCCAAATAGTGTAAGTTGCAGGCAGCCTTCTTTGTGTCCCTCTGTGCCACCTCTCTTCTTCCCCCCTCCCCGTGTATGCCTCTGTTCCCCAATGCTTGCTTCTGTCCTCCTTTGCCACTTTCTGTTCCCCCTTCTGTCTCCTTCAGTCCCCCTGTGCCACATATGCCCCCTTTGATTCCCTCTTTCTGTCCCCTTGTGCCGCCTTCGGTCCCCTTGTGCTAACTCTGCCCCCCGTGCACCCTTCTGTCACCCTTTGTGCCTCCCTCTTTCCCCCTGGCCCCATACCCCTCCTACACTTTCCCAGCCCAGTGTGTAAATGCAGAACAAAGCGCAGCAGAAGATGCTGTGGCCAAAAGGTGATTGCATTTAAACATAGGGCTAGGGTTGACCACCTTGTTGGTCCTGTGGAGTTGGCTGAGAAGAGAAAAAGTGACATGTCACAATGAACAGGGTTACCCAATAGAATTTGTGGAGAAATGTAGGGATGAGCCAGTATCACTTCTTTTCACAAAGGGTCTTTGCTATCCTGAAAAAACACTGGCATTTGCTTAGCAATCCTCCTTTGCAGGCTTTTTGCAGAATTCCTACTATAGGGAACAGGATAGTGAGGGCTGATGTTAGAACACCAATTCCAAATGTGATTATGGCTCCTATTCCTAGATTTAGAGGTTGCTTGAAACTATGGACTTTATTTTCTGGTTGAACTTGATGGACATATGTCTTTTTTTCAACCCAAACTATGTGACTATGTTAGATCCACCACAATGTAAGGGAAAGCTGCACGATGGCATGACTATGTTTTCTCTTTTTTTCCTTAATGTCATGGGTTCATTTTGGTTTCATTAGCCTAATTATGCAAATATATGTAAATGTATGTTAATCCAGTGTGATGTCATTTCCTGCTGTATGTGCATAAATGCTATGATTTATCACTTTGATGTCAGCTTGATAAAAGGACAGGGATTGTTCAAAATTGTTGCTGTTCATATTGATTTTGCTCTAACAAAGGAGCAGGTGTGCTGCAATGGATTTGCTTTCCTAATAATGCTCTGCTCATAAATGGATAAATATACTGTCTGTATATTAACAATATCCTGTATAAGAATAAAAGACTGATGAAATATTTCCTACATATTTCCTACATATATCATAATTGCAGTTAGACTGCTGATTTTTCTCCTTAGTTAATAAACTCCAGAAAAAAAAAACTTAACTGAATGTCTATAGTTACAAATGACATCTTCTTTCTGAAAACTCATAACTCAAAGAGAATGTTGCTCAAGTTTGTTATATCTCTGACTGAATTTCGGAGCACACCAAAGTAATTAAGTTTTTATTAAAAAGTGATAACCCTGCAAGGAAATTCAGGGATGACAGATGGACCAAGTGGAATACAGATACCCATGAAGTCATAAATTGAAATAGCTATTGAAGCCAAGGAGTGATAATTTATTGCTTTTCATAGGAAAGTTATTTTTTTGTAGATTTTAAAATATGAAGTCAAGATTATATTCAAAAAATTACTTCTGAACTGAAATTATCTGTTTCGTCTATGTATAAAAAGTTACTGTTTGTTCGTTATAAATCATTAAAAATCAGAAGGTTAAAGTGAGGTTACCTTCAGTGAGAAGCTTATGCTCAAATTATATTGTTGTTCCAGAGGTATAAATGAGTTGTCACTGAGAGTGCCAGGAGAAAGGTCCCCAGTGTCAGGAGAAAGGTCCTTCCTTTTGACCTTACAAACCTTTTGTTGGTTCTTTAAAGTGACAAAACACAAAACAGTTTGAAAGGTCAAATAATATTATAATCACAGAAAACAATGAGCCCAACTTTGTTAAACCCTTTGATGAACCCAAGTCTGGTAACAAATATATATATATATACATATATATATATATATATATATATATATATATATATATATATGAGTGTGTATAGTTATCACTCCATTGATACAAAAAACTGAGGCGAGGGTTTTGAAGGACAACAAAAAGACTAGCTCAGGCAAATCAGCTAACTAGTCTGAGTAGTGACTAGAGAAGATAGTCCTCTTTGCCATTTCAATTCCTACCGCTAACATGTTAAAACTCTCCTACATAATTCCTTTCCTCAATAATCAAACAAGTGATACAAAACTCAAGTTAATTATTGAGGAGGGCAATCCTGTAAGAAAATGTTGCCCATGATGTATATGTTGATACGATGATGAGATGTATGAAAAGGATGTATGGTGGATGGATTTGTATGGTATGCAGAGCAGTTTCAATTTAATTCTGAAGTGGACAGGAAGCCAGTGAAGGGAATTTGCGAAGAGAGCAGCTGAAGATGAGTGGTGGGAGGAGTGAATGAGTGAGGCATAACGAATTACATTGGTCAGAGTCTTGCCTCAGGAAGTCCAAAAAGGATGGCATTGCAGTAGTCCAGATAGGAGATGACCAGTGGATGTTAATCGCTAAATACCCAGCTGTGTAGCTTTGGAAATTGTATATGCTACGCTGAGACAAGTTACTGTGGCAACTCGGTTTCTCCAAACGAAAACTCTTTCTTCGGTTAAATAATAGTGGCTAAACAATCTGTACTTCCCTGGGAAAACTTTTACCTTTCATTAAGTGTACATCTGGTGGAGGGGAACGTTTCTCAGTAAAACACTATGTCTTACTGAATGTTCAGTCACCTTTAATGAGGCGGTGAGAGACTTGGGTCCTTGAAGCACAGAAGTTCTGTGGCGACTTTGCATTTGACAAAATAGGTCGTGGCAACGCACCAAGTAAAAGACAAATACTACCAATTAAAAATGTAGATAAAACAAGTATTTTGTGTATAAAAAACAAAAAACAAACAAACAAAAATAACTTTGACAGTCCAAATGGAATAAGTCCAGCCACACTGTCCTTCTGGTTCCCCGTAATAGACCTACCCCCTAGCAGTAAGTTTATAGTGATGTGGGGTCTATTTAAATAACCAATCTTCCGAAAAGAGTGCCTAAGGGCTTGAAGTGTAAATGGTTCACTGATGGGAAGGACGAAGCAGAGATATATTACATCTTTTACAGATGCCATAGATGTGTCGCTGAACAGAGAGATGTGCCCAGCAGGACTCTAATGGCTACATGTTTATGTTGTTAGTTTTTATCTATCACAATAAACCTTCAAAACCCTGCTGTACACAATCTTCTTGAGACAAGCAAATGTGTTCCTTTCACAGATGACTATTGATAATGTTTGCAGGAGCTTAACACTGGTGTCATTGAAGCTAATGACTTGAGCTGGGTTACTTTACATTAGCTATCTTACTCAAATGCAAAAACAAAATAAAACAGTCAAAGTTTACTAACAATGTTAAAGTGACACAGTGAAGTAAATGCAAATTACTGAAACAACACTTAAGGTGGCCATACATCAGATGACTTGGCGGCCGATAAACCATTCGATTTGACTATTGTAATCGAATCAGATGAAAATTGTTGCTGCCAAGTGCATGCCGATGCAACCAATTTGGGGACAAAATTGGTTGCATTAAATCGGGCAAACAGCCTGCAAGATGTTAGGCCGTCGTGGAGGGTTGGGCGAGCTATATGGGGATGAACAATGAAACCCCGACGCTGTTCCCCCTAATTGGTCAATGTGCCCCCCTCCCCCGGTGCCCAGTGCACTATACGTTACCAGTCAGTGTCCGCCACTGCCTCTGGGCTGGCTCTAGGAGCCATCCTCCGTCCATACCGAACCCTTGCCTGTACTTGCTGCTTACCTTTGCCCCCACAAGAATCCAATTCATTGTTGAACCTCAGCCTGTTCCAGTTACTGTGTTCTGCTCCATTTGTTGTGGGCTTGACAGTGGGAGCACTCTGGTTCCTGTTTGGTCATGCACTCTTCCATCAAGCCAACTGGTCTGTTAGAATTCTTGCCCTAGTGTTCCATGTCACAACTCCAGGGCCATTGGGTGGTAAGTCACAAGAAAAGCTGTTGCAATATTTCACTACTGCGGCTGCTACTACTTTAATTAATGTAGTAACGGCTGTAGGTAATTTAGGAGCGCACACTACACAGCACTTGTGTGAAGCCCTGTATTTAGCTCATGCTGATGTCATTTAGCTTGTGCTGCTATAGCGCAGCTTAATGAATCAGGCCCTATACCCAGTGGCATAGCTAAGGAGCTGTGGGCCAAGATGCAAGTTTTACATAACAATTCATACGGTGCACCAAAGCCTGCAAATGGCAACTACAGTGTCAGAGGTGCAAGAAGAGAATGGTGAACAGTTTGTTTATAATTACTACTATTCAAAGCATCTATAGAAGTGATTATAATGAGCACAGGACCGATAGAGAGCTAATACTGCAGTTGTGGGAGGGGCCCCAATGCGGTCACAAACCTCTGCAACCCCTATTGCTACGTCCCTTCCTATATCTCATTCTCCTCTGTACCTCAATCTTGTCATTATTTGTCCCTCTGCTTCATCCTTTCATGTACTTCAGTGTCTACTACATTTCATCATCATTTTGTATCCTCCTGTGTTCCTAATGTTTTGTTTTTCCAGCTTATGTTCCATTACATCTTCTCCATTTTTTATCTTAGAATATTCTCTGACCTCATTACACTTGAATTTGTTTGGTACCTTATGTTTATGAGTACCCTAATCCCTTTCTATGTCTCCTGCTTATATACTGCCTCATTTATCTCTGTACCTCATATCTCATTATACCTTAATATATTACCCCATACACATGCAAGATTAAAGTTGGCTGAGACTACATCTGCCCAGCATTGTCACCTGAGGGATCAGATCCTAATCCCCACTGGGTGCCATCAATCCAGCGTATGTACTGGCCTTAAAAGAACCAAACAGCATTTTTTTCTGCAGTTTGTCCTGGTTTCTAATAGCTGTTGAAGCTGCGCTTTCCCCCTCTCCCCTTCCATCAGCCTGTATCCAGAGGCAAGGTGTGAAGTTAATCATGCATGACTTTTCTAAACTGTTTGAAGCACAGTGTATTATTTCCTGTAAAACGTGGGCATGTGAAAAACAGTAATGTCGCAGGGGTCATTGCAGTCACTTCGATATGGGTGTGCCCAGTTCTACTGCCAGTCACTGGATTAGTCCAGGTGTGGAAAATGAGTAACACGTTCCTGCTGGGAAGTCTGTAGTCAGTACTTAGCCACATTCTGGGACTGAAGAGACCGCAATGGAACACAGGAACTGAAGCAGGCTGAGGTTCAACAATGCATTGGGTTCTTATAGAGGCAAAGGTGAGCAGCAAGTATGGGTAAGGATTCAGCAACAATTTTGGTTCTCAGGTAAGCAAGGGTCAGTACAAAGTGGGTAGTCATCCAAAGACAAGGTCAGAAGCAAATCAGATAGTGGTAGAGGTCAGGGTTGACAGCAGCAAAAACAGGGAGATTATAAGGTCAGGTCATGTTGCGGAGCACATGTGCGGAAGCGTATTGTTTCAGTAAACTTCCCTGCAATTCCTATTTCCACCACAGGAAGTAAGAGCTAGAGAGCCTCACTTACAGTTTGGCTTGCTGCAAAAAATTACATTACCGCGCATTACCGCCGGTATCTCCGAAGTCTGTTTTTAGCTTTGCGTTGCAATCATCCAATGGCACCACAACTAAAACACAGGCTGCTAATGTGAAACCAGCCTCAGCTATTTCAATGTATACCCAGTTAGGATTTTCCAAAATAATTGTAAGCTGAAATTGCACTTCTTTGCAAACTTTGAATTTGTACTGCTTTTGAAAAAGAAACTGCCTGGAACTGATCTTTTTCCTGCATGAGTATTAGGTAGGGCCGGATTTACCATAAGGCACTGTAGGCACTTGCCTACAGACACCTGATAATGGAAACTCACTTCCCTAAACTAGTGCCAATCTCCCTATGCAGAGTCATGAGCAAAGCATAAACAAGAGGTTACTCACCCAGCTCTTTGCCTTCCACTGATGCGATCTCCCTTCATTTGGGGGCACCAATAGCTAGTATTAAGGAGCACCTGTAGCTACTTAGGATGTGCAAGGGAAGTAAGGGAATTGATATCTGGGACAGCCAACACACTTGTGGTGCTGTTCGGTGGGGGTTTGTAGGTTCATGGAGGGCGAAGTCTAGGGTGCCAGGACATCTCTGCCTATAGGCTCCTGTGATGTAAATCCAGGCCTGGTATTAGGTGTAGAGAACAGCAACCCTTGCAACTCATTTTCTACACCTAGGCTAATATAGTGACTACCAACTGACATTCTCAGTTACGAACACTTTAGAAATGCACTGTTTTGTTTGCACATAAAAGGATATAATGTTTGCCTTTAATGCTTGTGCTGTATAAAACTAAACAGAAGGGATTGTTTATTTCTCCATAAGACTCAAAATTTGCTTAAAGCTTCTGGCCGAGTCTGACGGATTCCAGTACTTAGACGCCTCTCAGACAGAGTAAGTTGCTGGGAAGGGCATGCAGTCCTTAGTCTGTCTTCCCAAGGCACTTAGGTGCAAGCTGGCAAGGACAATTGAATTTCATTGAAACAATATTTTGAAGTGGTAAACCTAATGTGATCCTGACATTTATATGCTAAGAAACGAGCCATATTCCAGCAGACACAGGGAGCTGCAGCCAGTCATGAGACAAGGAGTCATGCTGTTTACAATTACTGCAGTCAAGAGACAGAATAACAAGAGCGGCTGAAGGGTGAGGAGGAAATGTACATCAGGGCGATGAGGAAATGTACATCAGGGCGATGAGAAAATGTACATCAGGGCGATGAGGAAATGTACATCAGGATGATGAGGAAATGTACATCAGGGCGATGAGGAAATGTACATCAGGATGATGAGGAAATGTACATCAGGGCGATGAGGAAATGTACATCAGGATGATGAGGAAATGTACATCAGAATGATGAGGAAATGTACATCAGGGCGATTAGGAAATGTACATCAGAATGATGAGGAAATGTACATCAGGGCGATGAGGAAATGTACATCAGGGCGATGAGGAAATGTACATCAGGGCGATGTGTAAATGTATATTAGGACGTTAAGGAGATGTACATCCGGGTGATAAGGAAATGTACATCAGGGTGATGAGGAAATGTACATCCGGGCGATTCTGGGTGTCAGATGAATATTTGGCTGAAGGGTGAGGAGGAAATGTACATCAGGGCGATGAGGAAATGTACATCAGGATGATGAGGAAATGTACATCAGGGCGATGAGGAAATGTACATCAGGATGATGAGGAAATGTACATCAGGGTAATGAGGAAATGTACATCAGGGCGATGAGGAAATGTACATCAGGGCGATGAGGAAATGTACATCAGGGCGATGAGGAAATGTATATTAGGACGTTAAAGAGAACCCGAGGTGTGTTTAAAGAATGTTATCTGCATACAGAGGCTGGATCTGCCTATACAGCCCAGCTTCTGTTGCTATCCCAAACCCCACTAAGGTCCCCCTGCACTCTGCAATCCCTCATAAATCTTAGCCATGCTGTGAGGCTGTGTTTACATCTGTAGTGTCAGTCTCAGCTGCTCCCCCGCCTCCTGCATAACTCCGGTCCCTGCCCCTGTCCCTTCCCTCCAATCAGCAGGGAGGGAAGGGATGCAGGCGGGGACTGGAGTTCTGCAGGAGGCGGGGAGAGCAGCAGACTGACACTATAGAGATAAACACAGCCAGCTCTGACAAGCTGTTTGTCAGCAGCGTGGCTGTGATTTATGAGGGATTGCAGAGTGCAGGGGGACCTTAGGGGGGTTTGGGATAGCAACAGAGGCTGGGCTGTATAGGCAGATCCAGCCTCTGTATGCAGATAATATTCTTCAAACCCACCTCGGGTTCTCTTTAAGGAAATGTACATCAGGGCGATTCTGGGTGTCAGATGAATATTTGGCATGATAATTCTGGAGAAATACAGATAGATCTTATTTTGCCTGGGTTCAATTACCTTTCTGCCAGCTAATGTCAGGGATATTTACTTTATGATTCTGCCTGGCTGGAAATATTAGAACTTGCAGCTGATCCATTGCCGGGTGTTGGTATGTTTGAAGGTTATATTCTAAATGTGTCTCGCAAATAGAGAATGAATTATCTACCTCTATACTCCATTTGGAGAATTATAATTTGGAATCTCTTGAATTGTATCTTTTAAAGGACAACTGTAGTGAGAAGAATATGGAGGCTGTCATATGTATTTCCTCTTAAACAATACCAGTTGCCTGGCAGCCCTGCTGATCTGTTTGGCTGCTGTAGCTTCTGAATAACACCAAAACAAGCATGTAACTAATATTGGCAGATCTGACAACAATGTCAGAAACACCTGATCTGCTGCATGCTTGTTCAGGGTCTATGGCTGAAAGCATTAGATATAATATGGCAGCCTCCATATCCCTCTCAGTTTAGGTGTCCTTTAAGGCCTGTACACACACCTGACTAAGGTGTGTGTACATGGTTGCCGACAGCTGACCCCCAAGCCGCTGGCGGATTTACTCACCCCTGCACCAGCTGATCGCATTGTCTGTGCCCCTCCCCCACCCGCCATGTGAAATGCACCACTTTGTCGTCCCCCCCCCCCCCCCCCCCATAGTAAAAGAATGTGCAGTCAACTACATAGCTGACACGTGTCTTTACAGGTCGGCCAGCGTTGTCGCCCTAGGGGATCAGGTCCCGACTCCCAACCCCCCGATAAGCGACATAAGTCTAGAGGTATGTACGCACCCTTACAGTTTACAGAACCCTCAACTCAATCTATACTCATCCAACTTATTTGCCTTTGTTGTCCAGCAAGGAGGATGTTTATATGTAAATCACTTTGCACCTTGAGAAAAATGCATTCGTAACGAATGCATTTTGATTTTTCTTTACTATAATTCCTCCTCCAGGTGCAGGGAAGAGCTATAGTGTCCCTCTAATTACATAACTTATACTATAACTATAGTTCCCCCTGTCATTATGTAACTTTAAGACATGGGAGTAAGTTATATTGGCAGAAGACAGAGGATATGCAGCATACTGTAGCTCCCAAGTGTCCCTCTTTCAGAGGGACAGTCCCTCTTTCAGAGGGACAGTCCCTCTTTGAGAACTTAATCCTTCTGTCCCTCTTTCCTCCTCATGTGTCCCTCCTTCAGACTGATGTACAGATCCGTGTAAAGATATGTAAATTTTTACTGAAAATGTGTTTAATTGACTCTAAACTTTATTCCCATCCTTTAACCACTTGCCGACCGCACACTCATACCGTGCGGCGGCAAAGTGGTAGCTGGAGGATCAGCGACGCACATCTGCGTCGCCAGGTGCCTTCCTAATTAATCAGGAAAGGCCACTCGCGCGAGCGGCCGTTTCCTGTTAGATCACGGAGCGGGTCTCCGTGAATAGCCTGCAAGCCGCTGATCGCGGCTCGTAGACTAAATGTAAACGCAGGAGACGTTTGTCTCCTTTGATTACATTGAACGGCGCTGCTGCTACAGCAGCGCCGTAAGGCAGATCGGCGATCCCCGGCCAATCAGCGTCCGGGGATCGCCGCCATGTGACAGAGGACAGCCTGTCACAGGCTGCACAGGACGGATAGCATCCTGTGCAGCCCCGATCACCAGGGGTGAGAGGGAGGTGGGAATTTCGCTGCGGAGGGGGGCTTTGAGGTGCCCCGCCCTGCAACACCCAGGCAGGCAGGAGCGATCAGACCCCCCCTGCACATCATCCCCATAGGGGGGAAAAAAGGGATGCGATCTGAACGCTCTGCCTGCAACCTGATCTGTGCTGGGGGCTGCAGAGCACACCCAGCACAAATCATAAAAAACACGCTGGTCCTTAAGGGGGGGGGGGGTAAACACCTGGACTTTAAGTGGTTAAATTAATACATTCCTTATTTTCAAATGTTAATATGAAGGAAAATGGGTCAGGATAGAAAGGACCAGTGTTGATTGAATTATAAAACAACATATTTTTTCTATGAAATCTTTATGGCAAGCATGACTAGGGTGTGGCTGGGGCATGATTAGGGGTGTGTTGGGGCATGGTAAGGGGTGTGACAGGGACATGGCATAAGTGTCCCTCTTTCTTCTTATCTTAAAAAGTTGGGAGGTATGCACTGAATAGGGGAGGATGGGTACACACTATGAGTGGGTTCTAGAAGGCTGGGGACACACTATAAGGGGGCTCTAGAAGGCTGAAGACACAATGAGGGGTCCTGTCCAACATGCCCATCCAAGAGATGCACATTGGACAACTGGAACAACAGCAATGGAGGGTAAGGCACATGGGAATTCTGGCATTTACAGTTCACCAGCTTCCTCAGGCTTAGTGTGGTTCTGTTATTACAGGGGTATTGCATCAGCTTAGGGATGGTGTAATCAGCTCTAGGAATTGCATCAGTCAGGCTGTCAGCTTAGGTATAGGGTGTGTAGAAAGGCATATTTGCTACTTTATTTCCTTTTGCAGGTGTATCTGGGCAAATTTGTTGGTCTCTCACCTGGTCATTGGAGTGTCAGATCAGGCGGGAACCAATGAAATGATTCTGGACTGTATATAAGACCTTCTGTTGAGGGGCTGAATCATACTTCACCTGGATTTTCTGCTTCATCGTTTCTATGATCCTGATACAGCTATTCCTGTGCCTCTGCCACTGTATATTCTGCCTGCGTCATGGAAGACCTGCTGAGAGCGAAGCAGGTTATCTCGGCATGCGGCGCTGAGCACCGTGTGCCGAGACTAGGCGCCCCATAGCAGCAATGCTATGCTGCGCGGGGCGCGTATCGGTAATTCGGGACTCCGGCAGCTGCCAGGCGACAAATTACTTCTCCCTCCGAGTTGCGACAACTCAGAGGGGGAATAGTATTTAACGCCGCCTCTGAGTTTTGCGGCAGTGGGGAGAGCCGTCTTTCAGCTTGCCTTGTGCCGAACTGCCCAGGGCCGAAATGAAGTGAACTCGATGAGAGAGCTTGTTTCTGTCACCTATTCTCAGGATGAAGAAGAGAGGCTGCATTCTGCATTGCGAGCAGTTGCTGTGCCTTCGCACTGCTTTCTGCCTCCCCTGGGTTGCCAGCCACCTTGCCGGAGGTTCCGCTGCCGCCTGATGTCCACCTTGGCCTGAGGATTCGCCACCAGCCGTGGGGGAGCAGTGTTCCGATAGGCCAGCTGGGCCTCCTCCTGATGCGGGTGCAGTCCTCGCGCTGCCGCCGAAGAGGAAGCAGCACCGACCCTACTCCCTGGAAACATCTGGCTTGTGTTGCAGCATGCCTGCTACCCAGCCTATCAACGGGAGACCTGCCTTTTCTGCCGCCGGAGGAGCGGGGGAGCACAGTTATGCAAGGTCTAGCTGAAGCAGGCCCTCTTCAGGTACAGCCTCTCCTTCTCTTGGGTTGTTCCCTCTGGGAGTTCCTGGGTTTCCCTCCGGCCCCCCTCTGCTCATTCAGCAGAAGTTCAACTATGGTTCATCCATCATTCCTTCTGCCCTTCCGGCTCAGCACATCTCTTATCCTCCTGCTCTGTTCGGGGTTCCCAGCGCTTCCCAGCTTGAAAGTATCCCCCCTTGACAACCAGCTGCCTGGTTCCAGCACATCTGACCAGTGTTCCTAGGATGGTCTGCCTGCTGTCAACATCCGGGTTCCCTTCAACCCTCCTGGGATGGTCCTGACATCAGTGAGCTTGCCACCAGAGTCCCTGGTCTTAATGGAGATTTCGGTGAGAACAGGGGGGAGGGGGGGAGGGGGATGGTTTAGTGGATAAGCTTGCTGATCATAGGCTTGCTGATGGTTTACAAGTGAACAATCTAGCTCTTGTGTTGGGTCCAGGTATTTAAAAAAGCAATTATAAAGAGAGAATTCATTGCACGGTCTCTCCGCTGGGTTTCCATCTTTCATCCTCTGTAGAAGAAAACATTTGGAATGGTGAGTTTATTGATATCCATTCTTCCTTTCCACAAAGATTATTTGTCCAAGAATAAGAAGGAAGGGGAGGATGACAGACGGAGACCTGTGGCAAGATTTTTTAATAATTGGTTTAAGGCATTTTCGATTTATGCTAGCATGTTGGTGGAGAAGAAGAAGCCTGAGCTCAGTGCTTGCCTTTTTCAGCACCTTGATATGGTCTTTGAAGCTTCGAGGCAGTTTGGGGGTCTCACGTGGTACAACTAGGATTAGGCCTTTTGCCAGACGCTATCTGTTTTTCCTTCACTTATTTGGGGGGTTAAGGATGTTGGACTTTGGATTAGCTTGATGATTCCACAAAGGATACAGTCTCCAAAGCCTCAGGGTTCTGTTACGTTTGGTGCATCTGCAGCGCTTTTTAAGAAGGGCTTAAGTTTTGCATGGAATGACTCGCAATATAAATTTCTCACTATCGGTACCGGCATGAGTGTGCTCACTGCGGCGGATTGCATCTGGCTTTTAAATGTTTCAAGAAGGTAGCTTCGACGGTTCAAGGTTCTAAGAAAGAATCGCTTTTTCGGAGAACGGATGCCGGTGAGGCTAGCAAAGCTGCGACTAGAGCTATTCCCAAACCAAATGATTAGTGAATTTTTGTTAAACGTTTTTTCAGTCGGTTTCTATGCTTCCCCATATACAGGTTCACTGGCGCATGCAGGGGGGGGGGGGTAACCGATGCCCCGAATTCCCCCCCTGCTGCTCTCCCCCCATGCAAGTGAAGAGAAAGGAAGATCACGGCACCAGCCGCCGAAGTGTAATGCAGGGAGGGGGGCAACATCGCTCCTCCCTCCCTCTCCATCAGTGACCCCCTTTTGAGTCCCCTTGCAGAGAACGTGCAACGGGCGTTTAGTTTACCTGTCTCTGTGCTCCGGCCAGCTTCATTCTATTTCCTGTTTCCCATAACGCGAATCGGGAAGTAGAATGAAGAAGCCGGCCGGAGCGCAGAGACAGGTAAACTAAACGCCTGCTGCGCGTTCTCTGCAAGGGGACTCAAAAGGGGGGCACTGATGGAGAGGGAGGGAGAAGTGATGTCGCCCCCCTCCCTGCATTACACTTCGGCGGCTGGTGCCACGATCTTCCTTTCTCCCCACTGGCATCCTTCAGTCCACCCCCACAGGGTGGCACCCTCCTTCCTCCTCTCCCCCAGAGTGGCACCCTTCACCCCACCCAATGTGGCACCCACCCACTCCTATACACCCAGGTTGGACCCCTCATCTCCCCCCAGAGTGGCACTCTTCTCCCACCCAAAGTGACACCCTACCACCCACCCATGTTGGCACCCTCCTCCCTTCTCCCCCCCAGAGTGGCACCCTTCTCCCACCCAAAGTTGCACCCTACCACCCACCCATGTTGGCACCCTCCTCTCCCCCCAGAGTGGCACCCTCCTCCCACCCAAAGTGGCACCCTACCACCCACCCATGTTTGCACCCTCCTCTCCCCCCAGAGTGCACCCTCCTCCCACCCAAAGTGGCACCTTACCACCCACCCATGTTTGCATGGGTTTGCAAGTGTCCTCTCCCCCCACAATGGCACTCTCCTACCCATTCACTGCTACCCACCCAAAGTGGGTACATTAACATCTGCCATACATCGATAC
Source organism: Hyperolius riggenbachi (assembly GCF_040937935.1). Lineage (NCBI taxonomy): Eukaryota > Metazoa > Chordata > Amphibia > Anura > Hyperoliidae > Hyperolius > Hyperolius riggenbachi. The sequence goes on from NC_090646.1 coordinate 572,448,073, forward strand.
ATCAAACCTGGGCCGGTCTGGCATGAAACAGCTGTAGTGCCATCCATCTATCCCCTGGTCACCCAAATCCCGAGCACCCCAGCACCATCATCTACCCAGGTTTGATGTATCGATGTGTGGCAGATGTTAATGTATCATTTGTGGCATGAAGAGGAAATAAAGTGCTCAAAGTGACAGTGCCCAGGTTGGACCTGAGGATTAGGAAGTCTAAAACTGATAGGTCAGGTAAAGGGGTGTGGCTCTCCCTCTATGAGCTTCGCGGTTCATGTGCATGCCCAGTTTTGACGGTTTAAAATTTTTTGACGATACGGATGGCGTCTCCATCCTTTTTGGCCCATTTGGATGCGTCCCCCTTGTCGGTTTTCCAGTTTCAGAAGGATGGATGTTTGAATTTGCTCGGGCTGAGTGAATTCAAATTTCCCACACATTCCTTTCACATCGGGACGTCGACAAAGGTGGCTCGTTTAGGTATGCCAGTTATGTCATCAAGGGTATTGGGAGATGGGAATCTCATTGTTAAAAGTTATATGTGCAGCCTAATCTGGTTATTTATTAATATATCATCTCTTTTTCAGGTTTTAGGTGGATGGTGTGGATCTTGGGGCACTCCTTTGTTTTGGGGCTAAAATGAGGGCATGGGAGAGACCTTACCAAGTTCACCTGGGTCTGCATATTGACCAATTCCAAATCTGGTGGCGGGGGTCATGTGGTATGAGGTGGAACAATCTGCTAGAGGGTAACGATCTGGGCAAAATCCCTATGATTTAATTGTTGAATAATATGCAGCAGGGTTTTGTGTAGCTGCATGAAGCAATTGTTGACCACGGCATTGTTTTTTTCTGAAATTTTGCCTCGGTTGGTTTGGTGTCCGTCTTCATCATTGCATTTTCTTGAGCGTATTGCTCGTCGGGTGAACTGGCACATGTCCAAGTTTATGTCACGTGTGAACGGATTTGCATTTCGGCACACGGAGTTTGAGGGTGAAATTCCTGGGCTTTATCATTCTGACCATATCCACCTGACACCTATTGTTTTGGACATCTTTAATATGAATTTCCCATCCATGATCAAAATTGGCCCTAGGTGGTGGCGAGAAAGCTGTCCATCACCATGGGCTGCTGGAGTTCTGAAGATAAAAAAAATGGACTACAATTTGTCTACGGACTGTTATCACATTGGTTGTTTGTTTACTGATTATATAGACTGTTTTCAGTTATTAGTTGTTTTTTTTAATAGATTTTATTGAATTTATCACTTTAACAACCCTCCCATAGGAGTCCAAGGAATAACATAGTTTTCTCAATTAAATTACATCATATCAAGATATAATTGTTCCTATGCTTCATTCTCTAATCCCTAAATCATATCCAATAGCTCATTAATTATTATTTCACCCCCTCCCCTGTCACCGACTTGTTATCAGTCCAAGAATATCCCATATCACTATTATGTAATTATCTTCTACTTTCAATAGAATATTCTACTCCACATTCATACTTTTAGCTTTCCTAAACCTCCCGAGATTTCTTTCTGAATATACCAAAACGTAAATTGAAATGGTTTCATAATTGTCTGTATCTCTGTTGTATCAAAAGTATTCAAAATAAAGTTTCCATGTCACAAAGAGGATGGCCATAAGCGACCAGGGTTCCATCGAAGAACACTCTAAACCACATTCCCAATCTCGGACATGTCTAAAAATGCATGCCAGATCATAATAATGAATATCAGGCAAGCCAAGTCCTCCCCATGTTTTAGGTCATTTCAATTTTCCATATGCTATTCTAACCTTGCCAAAGGAATCTATTAAAAGCTTTTTTTATCCTCTTAAAGGGGAACTTCAGCCTAAACAAACATACTGTCATTAAGTTACATTAGTTATGTTAATTAGAATAGATAGGTAATATAATCTCTTACCCACCCTGTTTTAAAAGAACAGGCAAATGTTTGTGATTCATGGGGGCTGCCATCTTTGTCATGGGGGCAGCCATCCTTTTGGTTGAAAGAAGGTGACAAGGAGCAGGAGACACAGTTCCAACTGTCCTGTGTCCTGATAACCCCTCCCAGATGCACACCCTAGGCTTCAAATGTCAAATTCAAAATGTAAAATAAAAAAATTGCAAAAACAGCAGAACGAGAGCAACAACATCAGAAATCCCATCATGCTTTGCACAGCATCAGGGGAAAAAAGCCCGGGCAGTTTTCTTCTGTGCAGCTAAAAATGAGGCTTGTATAAGAGAAAAAAGTTCTGATGCTGTGAAACTGTTAAAGAAACACCAGGCCTTTCCAGTGCTGCTGAGTCGATTTTTAGGTTCACTTTAAGTTACTAAGTTCTATGAATTAATATCTTTTAATAAAGTTTAATGGTTTTAATGGATTTATTCCCAAATAAAAAAAGCCTACGGACAATATTTTGCCAAATTTGGGTTATGGTGTTTTTTATTTACTTAAAGGGACACTTAAGTCAAACAAAAAAAATGAGTTTTACTCACCTAGGGCCTCCAATAGCCCCCTTTAGCTGTCCGGTGCCCTCGCCGCCTCCCTCCGATCCTCCTGGCCCCGCCGGCAGCCACTTCCTGTTTCGGTGACAGGAGCTGACAGGCTGGGGACGCGAGTGATTCTTCGCGTTCCCAGACACATTAGCACCCTCTATGCAGCTATATGGTATATGATATATGCTATAGCAGCATAGATGGCGCTATTGTGGCCAGGAACGCAAAGAATCACTCACGTCCCCAGCCTGTCAGCTCCTGTCACCGAAACAGGAAGTGGCTGCCAGTGGGGACAGGAGGATCGGAGGGAGACGGCGAGGGCACCGGACAGCTGCAGGGGGCTATTGGAAGCCCCAGGTGAGTAAAACTCATTTTTTTTTTTGTTTGACTTAAGTGTCCCTTTAAGATTAGAAATAAGTAATATGCCAACGCATTCTCATGTATATACACTGGCACAGGCTTTATCCCCCAGCAGACACCCTGCTCACCTTCCAGCCCTCACACATAGTTGCACTGACAAACAGGACCTCCGTCCTCCTATGACGCTACTCACAGCCACCACAATACAGGCTCTTGTTCTGTGGACCTATCAGGATCGTTATGTCTGATAGGTCCACAGTGTAGAAATTTAATTTCCTGATATTTGTAAACAGTTTACTATTTCGGAAAACTTTGAGCTTTCTTTGAATCCCAGCTACATTCAGAAGAGATGAACAAGGTAAATTGTATTATCAGTCTGACAAGTAAATATATAATTATAGTAAAGTAAATGTATAGCGTATAAAAGCAAAGAGAAGGACAGTTTATCTGCTTCACGAATGTGCTTCCCACTGCCCTGCTGTCTGATCTCTCTGCCCCCCTCCCCCACTCCCCATCCTTTATTAATGACACACCTTCTTCCCCACCAGCAGCAGCAAATATTCTGAAAGCTATTGCAGATCTCTGCTCTAATTTAAGGGCTCGTTTTCCATAAGGTGCAATTCAAAGCATTTAATTGCAGCCTATTGAAATTTAAAAGACTGCTTCTCAATTCACATGCAGGCAAAAAATTTACAGTTGGCAGCAGTTTTTAGTATCATATATGCAAATCCCCACAACCATGCATGGCACGGCTAAAGGCACGCCCGGATTTACATCACCGAAGCCTTTAGGCACAGATATTCTGGCACCATAGACTTCACCCTCCACAAACCCCCACTAAGCCGCACTGCAAGTGTGCTGGCTGGCCTAGCTTTCACCTCTCCCCTACTTCTCCTGCCCGGCATAGGTAGCCACAGGTACCAATTAGTATTGGGTAACAAGAAATACCCTCAATATTAGATGGCTAGAGATGCCCCTGGCTGACGGGAGATCTCATCAGTGGAATTCAGAGAGCTGGGTGAGTGACCTGTTATTTACACTCTGCTTGGGAAGGTATGAGGCAATGGGGGAGGGGAGTGAGTCACCTTTCCATCCTTAGGCACCTGTAGGCATGTGCCTACAGTGCCTTACAGAAAAAACGGCCTTGGCTAAAGGGATTTGAATGTATACTTGCATCAAAATAAGTGCTGAAAATAAACTCAAAAGATAACAGAATATCTTGGTCTCTAATATTCTTATTTTCGTAAAGTTTGCACAGAAGCTGTATCATTGTAGCATAAAACCTGGTTCATTCAGCTCCTAACAATAGCTATGGGGTTTGAGAGCACTCTCTTGCCATCAGCATTCTTTGTACAACCAGATACAAATATTTTGTTTTACTTTTCAGGAGAACCCTGGTTTCATTTGACTTGCAATAAAAACATTATAAAGTGAGCACAGGCAACTTCTAAGTAGGCTTAGAACTATGCATACCAATGTTTATCTCACCCAGTCACATGTCAGTTTAGGTGTGTTTTCACTTTCCAGCCGGCCATGGTAATGGTGCATACACACATTCAATTTTGATTAGCCAATGTGTAGCCACTTTTAACACTCATATATAGTTCCATATACTTCCATATTCAACAGATTTTGAATATTATGAACAAATTGTGTTGGTAAGTTCTCAAAAAACTAAAACATAAGTTTGATATTTTCACCTTGTCTTGAGTACTTTTTTTTAATTGTAAAGTGCTGCAACGTTACTCCGTACAGAACATGAAAAATTATCTCCTGGGGGAAAAATCAAGATAAAAATCTGCCCTTCCCTCCAAAGGTCACAGTGGAATGTGTCCAATGCATTTCACCACTCTACATCTGGGTTAGAAGCCATGCACGTTCACTGTACAGAAGCACTGTTTTAGGCACTGCCAAAAATATAGCCATTTTTTGTGTAGTCTAATTATTCATTGTAGGTTCAAAAACAGCAAGCAGTCCTACACCTGGCAAAAATAAAAATAGGGAACTGAACATTACATGTACAATGTTAAACTCAGCTAAGAGTGGTTGATAGGAGCACTATGATTATTTTTTTTTTAACATTTTTTTTACATTTAGAAGAAAGTTTGACCGGGAGTTCAATCAAAGTCTGTAGAAGTTACGTGAACTTGTGTCCTTTTCACCTTTTCATTCTTTCCTTCATGCTGGAGATTACAACTCTACTGCGAAATGCAGTTATAGCTTTATCCATTGATCTAGGGAGTGCTTACTTTGTAGAGAATTTACCACTGTTGGTTTTGTGGTATACTGTGCTTGAAATTTCTGAATATTTGATATCTGAATTACCATGTTAAATCTTGTGTGCTTTAATTTGTTGTCACAGTTTGAAGTACTATAATAATGTTGGTTGGTTATTATTCATATGCCTAAATGTATATTACACTGAGTTACATATAAACTTATAATGTAAGAATATTATCCATTTTTCCTTCTAAAATTTCATAACTCTTGCTATCGACAACGTATTATGTGTGGCCCTAGGAAAGTAACTGTTACCTTTAGCCAAATTTGTTTGTTTTTTGAAATATACTTACTGTTAATGCTCGTGTTTTTATTTTTTATAAAAAAAGAAGAAAATAAAGGAAAGAAACTATCACTTTTGTAAATCAATGTTTATTATTATTATATGATCATATAGTATATTATTATTATTATTATCTTTCATGTGTAGTTTGGCTATAGTTTGCCAGAACGGACCGGAAGCACAAAGTGCACTTTCTTACAAATTCTCACCACAAACTGCACTACAAACTGCCCAGATATATCCTTTTCCTGCATGAGAAATTAGATTCACACAACAAGAACAACTGTAACTTATTTTCCACATCTGTACTAACTGAGTAACTGGGAGAACCCTTGATGCTTCTAATGTGACAGTACAGCAAAAGGAGAACAGAGGCGCCAGCAGGGTAAAAGTGGATAAAACTTTTAAAAGGCGCTACTCCTGCTACTGCTGAAATTCTGTTTGTCCCCACGTTGACTTTTGGGGTACTATATAATAAATGTGATTACTATTATACAGACAGTCTTTCGTGTCTGCTTTATGGAGGTAAGTCCACCGCTTCCTCCAAGCAAATTTTAAATGTTTTATCTACTTTTACCCTGCTGGCGCCTCTGTTCTCCTTTTGCTGTACCGTGTCCACCCCTGGTGGAGGGGTGATCTACCCCTTTCCTGATCCACAGAGAGCGACTTCTTAACCCTGAGTGAGGACAGGTCTAATCTCCTCACCTGCCTATACAGTGGTTGCCTTTGTGGTAACCCACGTTTGTGAGTATACTCTTCTCACTAATTATCTTTACTATATTTATGCTGAACATACTACACTATACTGGGCTCTCGGTTTCTCTAACTTTATCCAATGTGACAGTATCCGCTAGCATCACTGTGGAATGTCTACATAGAGGTGTAGTAGACTGCACCCTCACCTTGCAGCACTGGTTTCCTGGTTCAAATCTGGGCCAGGACACTACCTGCATGGATTGTGCCTATTCTTACCATGCTTGCATGTGTTTCTTGTTTCCCAAAAATATACAGATAAGTGAATTGACTTCCCCAAAAATTGCCCTTAAAGGGAATGTCCAGGATTGCTGAAAAAAAAAAGAACTACTTACCCAGGACTTCCTCCTGCCCCTTGCAGCCGCTATGTACCATGCAGCAGCTCCGCTCTCAGCCGCTGGCTCCTGGTCCCCTCCGCTGCAGAGGCCAACCTTGTAAGGTCGTCCTTCACTGCGCCTGCGCAAGCACCGATGTCAATCAAGTCCACGTTGTCCGAAGTGTACTGCACAGCACACTCCAGACAACGTGGACTTGATTGACAGCAGTGCTCACGCAGGCGCAGTAGAGGACGACCTTGCGAGTCGCCCTCTGCACCGGCAGGGACCCCGGGCTGGCGGCTGAGAGTGGAGCTGCAGCCTGGGACACATCGGCTGCCATTAGCTGGAGGAAGCCCTGGGTAAGTTGATCTTTTTTTTTTCAGCGAGCCTGGACATTCCCTTTAAGGCTGGCATACACTTGATAATTTTACCCGTCGATATCCGGTAGATCACTGTGATAGAAGCTGCTAGAAATTGATCGCAAACAATGTCTAATTGGTTTCCATCCAAAATCAATGGATTCAGGCGATTCCACAGGATGGAACATTTTGCTTGATTGGTTGCAGGTCGGAAGTGCAACAGAGTGTTGGCAGCAGAGCTAACTCTCACCTGTCCTGCCGGCGCGCATCCTCCTGTGTCTGGTGGGTTTTCTTCATGCTACAGGTCTTCCTCCCTGTGGCTTCTCTCCTTGTGTCATGTGACAAACACTAGCGTTTAAGAGCTAGAGGTCCCGATATAATGCCTCTCTGATCAAATTTGATTGGAGTGGGATCTAACTGATGGTTGATCTGTATGGCCACATTTAGACTATAATTGACATATAATTATGGTAGAGTTTAGCTTGTAAACTCCCCTGAGGGACCTTTACTAACAAAACGATATACTCTGTAAAGCACTAAGGAAGATTTCAGTGCTAGATAAACAGTAAACAAATAAATAAAATAAAAATTTGTATGCACAAAAAACAAGATGAGCAAGTTGAAATAATGCTTGCCATTAATCCTTGCAATGCTCAGAGCTGATATGAAGGAATTGCTTATTTTTCGCCAATAGTGGAGTTTCAGTAAACACATCCTCTTTTCAATCACACCTACTGCCACCTCATGTTCAGTAAATGTTAGGAGTGAGTGACATTAATACCCGCTATCTATCACGGCTCGTTCACTTTCCAGACTGTCGGATTGCATTTCAATGCCTTATTAAATGCGTTCCATCCAAAGCTCTCCACAGCACATATTTAAAACCAAAAACATCACCTCCTATACCTTGTCTATCCCGCTTAATCAATATTTCCTTCTAGATTGAAAAGGTCCACCTTAAAAGGCAGCAAATTGGATGATTTTCTATAAGATGCATGTCTGGCGCTCTCAGCTGGTTAAATAGTTGTTTAGAATATAAGTGACCTTTCTGTGGATGAAAGGAATACTAAGCACACTAAATGACTCCCACCTTCTATATTGTCATGACAGATGCGTGATTTTTTTTTTGGCCTTTACGAGAATGCACAAACAATTACATCTGCAATCGGTTATTCCTCACAGAATGTGAACCCGCCGTATAGATCAACCAGCATCTTCTCAGCGTGATAAATCTTGTCATTTTTCTTGCTATCCCAGCATAACATCATTCATATTTTAGAAGACATGAGCTAGAAGATTTTGTTCTTCAAAAAGGTCATTTTTTTCCTGATTGATGATTCTCTGGAATAAAAAAATGCTTTAGGGAAGTTTTAGACATTTACATGTATATGTGGGTTGCAGGTTAAAAGGAAAAAAAGCCTCAATATTTTTCATCTGTTCACTTTTCAATTACTAGAAGTGTCAAAATTCGACTCCTATTAACTTCTTAAAGGAAACGGTCATTTTCATAAAAACAATGACATTCCAATCATAAGTGCTACACATCAGCCGTTTAACGTTACGGAAAGTAACCTTTTCATTTCAGAACGTCGCCAGGCCAGCTATGACTGTTTACAGTGGCCAAAAAGTCAAACATCACTTTTGTGCAGCCATGGAGACAGCACTATTTATAAATGTCAAACCCTTTACCTCTTGAGAAACACATGATGTCATAGGTAAATATCCTGCTGACTAGGAACTGATGAACTGATGAAGAACCAATGAATGGAGAGAGCTTGGGGCCCTAGTGCGAGTTTTACATGGAGCCCCAAGCACTCTATTGATTTGAAGCCCCAAAACCTACCAATGACAGTTTTAGTGGCAGAGAGGCGTAATCAGAGTAAGGAAACAGTTCATTAAGGATTAATTATTCAGTGCACATATTTGCACTGAACAATTAATCCTTAATGAACTGTTTCCTTACTCTGATCATTACAGTGATCATTACCAGCATAGCACCAATGAAAAGCTAACAAGAGGTCACAACCTCTGCATCCCCCATTGCTTTGCCACTGGGTGGGAGCATGGTTAGAAACAAGCTCGATCAGCAAGACCTTAAGGACAATATCTTGTCATCAATAGAGATGTAATGAACTGTTCATAGGTGAACTGTTAGTAGGTGAACAGTTCACGGCAAAAAAACGGCAAACTTTCGCAAAGTTGACCCCCATGTTACAATATAGAGTGAACGTGAACCTCATGTGATGTTCACCATTGCACACCTCAAACTGTTCGTCATATCACTAATCATCAACAATTCCTTCCTCAGTGCACCCTACAAGATCCACTGACATCCCTATAATGCTTTTCACAAGATCATTATTAGCTACACATTACCCTCTACAACACATTTCACAAGCTGCAATGACATGATCGATGTTTACCAACATCGCAGAAACAACTTTTCTGGTGACAAAGACAAATGACAAGACTTTCCGAGGACGTTGTCCGCACATCGATATTGCAAACAACCAATTCATTTAAATACTGCATGCACACGCAGAAGTGACATTGTGTGCAACATGCGCACATTCTGTAGAGCAGTGTCATTGTACCCACATGACTGCATCGGCCCAAAATTCATCTGAGTTGGTCCTCCAGATGGATCAGGCAAAATGTCAGGTATTGGTCACTCGTTATTGTGGTTCGGTTCGATTTTTTATGACAGTTGTTGCTTGATACTACAAAATCTGTTGTTCATCCGACTTTTCCAGTCATTTTTGTATAGCGTGTGTACAAAGCTTAACTAGTCATTTAGGCAACCAGGCTGCCTTTGCTGCTTTTCCATGTAGATATGATAATGGCTGCAAGTCATGCATGTCAAGACAGCCCTCATCCATCACTGGATCAGGGAAACATGGTCAATACAGATGAGAACTATAGCAATGGTCGAAATCTGCGACTTTTGAGCCACATGTGGCTCTTTAGCCATTTGAGTGCAGCTCTTCTAGCGGCTGAGATTAGCCTGCCATAGGTGTCCGCTGCCATCGATCTGGGGGATTAAGCGCCGCCGCATGCTGTCAGTGCAGCACCGGCCAATGATACTCCATGTCTGCATCCAATGAGGATGCTCAGAATGAGACACAGCCAACGGGTGGTAATTGATTCTGTAGCCGCGCCCCTTTACTCACGGGTTTGTTGGGAGGATCTACACTTGAGTCGCCGACATCTTGTGAGCTGCCACTTGGGACAGAGGCTGCAGGAGCATATTCGAGCTTGACGGAAGAGGAGAAGATGGAATAGGAGACGCAAGGAGCAAGGTTGCTGGACAGGTGACTATCTGTGACTTCTCATAACATGCAAAGCCTTGATGCCAATCTGGAGAAAAATAAATGTGATTGTAGGTCACAGCAGCACAGATGGTCTGCTTTAAAAGACCTGGAAAAGAAAGACAAGACAATTTTCAACAACTGGAATAGTATTCCTGACTCATTTGATCAGTTTAAAAAAGTAGCATTTGCTATTCTTTCACTCTTTGGCTCTACATAGTCATGTGACAATCTTTTTCAAACATGAATCTTATCAAAAATACATTGAGAAATCATCTTATTGATGAGAACCTGGGAACTCTGCCTGAAATGAATACAAGTACATACAAAACTGACTGATCTAAACTCTCCAAGGAAATGCAAGGTCATTTTTTACATTCAATTTGAGCATTGTCCAACTTTTATTTTGATGTGAAATCGTTTTTGGCTAAGATATAAAATTATTTCTGTGGTATCTAGTTTTATTTAATGGAAATAGATTGTTTAAACCGACTCCTAAAAACATGGTTCTTGAAAAGAAATTTATCTTTTAATCTTAATCGTTGTGCTGCTGATCTCTGGCTCTTTTGATGAATGAGTTTGCGGATCACTGGACTACGGCATTCAGGAGGTGAAGCTGGTGATGCTTTGCGTAGTTTGCTAGTTGGACAGCAACTTTTCCATCTTACCAGCATATAATGTATGTGCTATTAATGGACCAGTGAGCAAAAAATTAAATAGGCCTCTGCCACCTCATTGGAATTAGAGATGGCCTGAACGGTTTGCCGGCGAACTTCCGCGGTTCGCGATCGCGGCGAACCAGGAACTTTTCCGGAAGTTTGGTTTGCCCCCATAGTGCATCATGAGGGTCAACTTTGACATCACAGTCTACTACCTACCTACCTATTGTGTTCACTTCAGTGCACCCACCTACCTACGTGAGCGCACGCAGTGTGATATACCACTCCGTGCATACCTGTTAACTGCACCTGTGTGACTGACTGCACATTGTATTAGTCAAGTCAGTGCATACCTTTCACTTCATCTCCCCCAATATGGACAAAACAAAAGGCAAAGGCAGGCCACCTGGCAGGTCTGTTTGAGGTCGCGCTATCGTGATTTCGTGCGGCCCGTGACCGAAGTACAGTGTTCAGAAAAAGGCACGTGCCATCAACCCCCAATATTGTCAGGACGTAGTTGACTATTTAACACAGAACACCTCATCTTTCTCAGCTTCCGCACGGAAGCGTGACATACCTTCCTCCTCCTGCTCTCATTCTGGCACCTCACTTAACACTCAGTCGGCCGCCACCACCAAAGTGCCATCATACCAGGGCTCAGCGGTGTGGAATTTTTTTGTGTGTCTGCCTCAGATGAGAGCAATGCCATCTGTACTCTCTGCCACCGAAAATTGAGCCGTGGAAAGACCAAGACCCGCGTAGGGACAACTACCTTACGAAGGCACATAACAAAGCACAAACTGCAATGGCCTGATGGAAAGCAGCACACAAAAGCAAATCCACACACCGCAGTGGAAGATATGCAATTATTTCTCAAAAAAGGTGATACCCAAACTGTACCGTGATGTTGAAAGGCAAGTGGTGTCATCTCTGGCACACAGCTTTGGAACAAGGGACCATCTGACCATGTGGTCTGCAAAGCACGGTCAGGCCTGCCCGAAGACTAAGTCAGTCCCCACACACAGCATCTCTGCCTGCACACTGTGTGACTGCCTGCCCCAAGACTAAGTCACTCCCCACACAGCATCTCGGCCTGCAGGCCACTTGACTGCTTTCTTCGCCACCACCAACAGGGTCCAGGATTCCTGAATTTTTAAGGCCGCTGCTAGCAGCGGCCGCTATAATAATTTTTCTGGTGCATGTACATACCTGCCTAATTTTTCTGGCTGCACTGCGGCTGCAACAACAAAAGAAAAGGCATATACATGTGCCAATTCCCCTTCGTGATCATTACCTTGCTGCGATGAAAGGGCTTGCGTATCACAATGAAGCAATGACTGCCGGCTATATGAGTGCCTCGGGGGGGTGGAGGCACACCCAAGATAATAAGGTCGTTGCTTCATTGTGGACAGACCAAATTTGATCAGCTGGACAGTCACTGTTCTGTCATTCAGCTACCTCAGCACGGCGACCATATGGGCTTGAAAACCGCCCCGGCCTGCACTCTGGCCATGGTGCTCACCAGTCCAGCACGGCCGTCACTACACAAACAGCTGTTTGCGGTGCATTACACAGTAAATTTGGTGTGTCAGTGTGAAGCAGTACTCTAATTACACTCCCTGATTGATGTATACACATGCAAGATGTTTGAAAGCCCCTTATGCCTGCAATTTAGCATTCAATGTGATTTCGGCCCTTAAAACACTGCTTTGCGTCAAATCCAGATTTTTCCCGGGGACTTTGGGCATGTATCCTACTCCGCCATGCCCCCCTCCAGGTGTTAGACCCCTTGAAACATCTTTTCCATCACTTTTGTGGCCAGCATAAATTTTTCTAGTTTTCCAAATTCGCCTCCCTATTGAAGTCTATTGTGGTTTGCGAAAGTTCACGCGAACCGAACTTTCGCGGTAGGTTCGCGAACTGAAAATCGGAGATTCGGGCCATCTCTAATTGGAATATAAGAAGGGCTTGGTGAAAGCCTGTGAAAAGCTACTGGAAATATTTGATTCAAAAGTTTTCTTAAAGCAAACCAGAAGCAAAAAAAACCTCCTGTATGATATAATGAATTGTATTTGTGGTACGGATAAGGAATAGAATATTTGTAGCAAAGAAAAGTCTCATATTTTTATTTTCAATTATACAGGGTGGGCCATTTATATGGATACACCTTAATAAAATGGGAATGGTTGGTGATATTAACTTCCTGTTGGTTGGTGATAATAATTTCCTGTTTGTGGCACATTAGTATATGTGAGGGGGGAAACTTTTCAAGATGGGTGGTGACCATGGCCATTTTGAAGTCGGCCATTTTGAATCCAACTTTTGTTTTTTCAATAGGAAGAGGGTCATGTGACACATCAAACTTATTGGGAATTTCACAAGAAAAACAATGGTGTGCTTGTTTTTAATGTAACTTTATTCTTTTATGAGTTATTTACAAGTTTCTGACCACTTATAAAATGTGTTCAATGTGGTGCCCATTGTGTTGGATTGTCAATGCAACCCTCTTCTCCCACTCTTCACACACTGATAGCAACAACACAGGAGAAATGCTAGCACAGGCTTTCAGTATCCGTAATTTCAGGTGCTGCACATTTCGTATCTTCACAGCAGGAGAACTTGGGCAAGACTCCCTACCACTGCTACTGCCTATAGAGTGCGCCCTAGTGGCTGCAGCTCTGCTGCTTTGAGTCCACCAGGAGAAAAGCACAATATGAATATTCTGTGTCTGTTTAAGTGCTTCAGAAAACGGAACTGTATTCGACCCAGTGGGTGGAAGAGCTCAAAGAAGCTCTTTTGCATAGATAACGAATGAAGTTTTTTAAACTCTTTCTGTCCTGGAAAACAACATGAGACTTTTTTCTTTGCTACTAACGTTCTATTTCTTAGCTGTACTACACATACAAATCATTATCTCATAAGTTTATTTTGGCTTTAGGTTTGCTTGAGCCAAAGTAGAGTTTACTTTAAATTTCAGAAGTCTGCAGTATTTTGCAGTTAGATGACTTCTAGTATTTTTCCTCAAAGAAGGCAATATAGTTTGAAGACTTGTGTTAGATACAAATTTATTGTACTATAAAATGTATGCTATAATCCTTTTTCCCTCAAGATTATTTTGCTTTAGAGTAATGAAGTCATTCTGAGTCACAGTATAAACGCAATGAAGTCTCACTGCTCAGGATTTACTTTTGCACAAAAAATAGAAAAAGAACAACAAAAAAAAAGTATAATTATTTATGATGACTGATGTGAGGTTTTCTGATTTAATGACAACAAAAGTTCACAAAACTGGATTGAAAAAAAAAGTGTATAGAGATAAAAAATAAAAATAAATAAATAAAGCAAATCTATAATTTGGTTAACTGGAGCAGAATAAGAGCGGATGATGATTTCCCCTCAAGAGAAAACGGTTTTGAAAACACACAAGAAATTGTGTCTTCTCATATTTGCTCCCTAGTTGGTTAATCAAAAGAATATTTCTGTTTGTGGCTTCAGAGTAAATCTCCAATGTCATATGTGAGCCTTTCCGATTATTTTTCTAATGAGAATATCTTTTTTTTTCTTGTTTTTGCTCGGAAAACATAAATAAATGAAAATAACTAAGTATGCAAAGAAGAATTTGAAATCCTTTCCATTTGAGATAGTGGAATGTAACAGGACAAACTTGTAAATTAAAGTTCAGTGATTTATGACGTGCTCTCTGTCATTGTCATATGCTGGATTTAAAGTTCTTCAAACTAAAACTATTTTTTATTCCTGGCATTAAATGCCATTTTGTAAGACTGGGACCAGAAGTTGTTGTGGTTCAGTCGCTATTCAGTATAGTCCAACTCTTTGCGGCCCCATGCAGGGGCAAACCCAGGATTTGTTTTTTTTGGGGGGAGGGGGGGGGGGATTCCTGAAAGGTCTCCCTCACCCATGAAAAATACAATATAGTAATATGGTAGGACATCATGCTGGGTACACATACGGCAATTTCCTGTCCGACTGACAGGATCTGATGATTATTTCCTAAATGTCCGATCTGCTCCCGATCGACAATGGGATCGATCAGGAGTAGTTTGGATACAGATAATAATGAGGACAGCCGACATTGGTAATGAAGGGAAAAGTGAAGCATTCACACAGCAGGGCACAGGGCTGTGCTCATACTTGACTCTGTTAAGTTCCCTAGAGCTGCTCCTAGTTCTGTACACACACTGCTGCTCAATGCTCTGTACACACGCTGCTGCTCCATGCTCTGTACACACACTGCTGCTCAATGCTCTGTACACACGCTGCTGCTACATACAAAGTCAATTGTAGCAGGGAAAGAAAGGGGGCAGTGCTGTGAGCTGCAGGATACCTGCAGATATTACAACTTCTGCCTGCCCCAGACACTGCACTGGCCCTGGTCTGAGGGGGATTCTGAGCAGCTGTAATCCCCCCTGAGTTTGCCTATGCCATGGACCATAGTATGCCAGGTGCCTCTATCCTCTACTGCCTCTCGAAGCTTGTCCAAGCTCATGTTTGTTGCTTCCATGATACCACTGTATATAGCTATCTCATTCGCTGCCATGCCCTCCTCCCATAGCCTCTGAAAAAGCAGGTAACCGCAAAACAGCTGTCAGGCTCCTCCCACCCCCAGTGCACATCACACTATCTGTAACCAAACAACCACAATAAAGGTACCGTTGTTTGATTCAGTGCCACTTTGACTTTTCTATGCTAAAAGGTTGAATAAAACGTAGGAAAGGTTTTACAATTATTTATTGTCTTTTTTTTTTTTAGGCAAAAAAAAAAAAACAAAAAACAATAGTGTATTCAATTTTTATATTCACTTCATAAACAGGGTGTCCCATTAATCTGGAGTGGGCAATATATAATCAAAGTGGTAGGACATAGAAATGGTTTGAATATAGACGTAAACAATGTGAGGTGGAGAAAACATTCCAGATGGTCTGCAATCTCCATCTGCTATGTTGGTGTCGACCATATTGGATTCACCTCAGATTTTTCAGTAAGAATTCATGTAATATATGATTAGAATTTAACAAAAAACACACTTGTGAAATTCTCTTTACAGTATCTGTGGTACAATGTTATGACTGAGTAAAATTTGTAATACATGATTTGCTCATGCAATAACAAGGTGAACACCGCTCCACTCCACTACTCCAACCGCAGTGCCCGACCTGGTCAGCAGGACCAAGGGTACAACGCACAAGTGAGGGTCCGCACTCGTCATTTGAAGATAACCTTTATTGAGGGCATGTCAAAATACAAGCTGGGCAGGCATCATGGAGCTGACATGTTTCGGACTATCCATCCTTAATCATAGCACACACAGTAATGGCAGTTTGAACATATAAATCGGGGTGTTGAGTTGACTCAATACACCCGCCCCAAGCCGTCCCTCTCTGGGAATGTTCAGGCTTAGGAGGAGGTGATGATTTGCTCAAACATGTTCAATTCATGATAAATCATGTGTAAACAATTACATTGGTCATTGCAGAAGTGTCGTGATTGTGAAAGATTTTTTTTTCAAAAAGACCAGTCAGTTTGACTCTCTGGTTAGAGGGGCGTGGTTACCTCCAATTGGAGGGGTTTCCCATCAAGTGCTCTCATTATACGCTGCTATTGTGATTGGCCAATTCACTCTCTTGTGATGTATATACTGTGTGTATGAAATCATGTTAGTTGCTGGGTATGTCGTAAAAGGGCATTACCCCAATACAGCTTCTTTTTATGCTACAGATGTAACTTTTATGAAGAAATGAAGAATTGATTATCTCCCATCTCCCCGATGGCTTGTTCACACTATGAGCGTTTGTGTATTTTTTTAAGAGCCGGCAATTTTAGAAATTGCCCTAAAAGCGCTTGTGCAATGATTCCCTATGAGAGTGTTCACATATAAGCGGTTCGATTCCGATCCACTCTGAAAAGCGCTGCCTGTACCATTTTTAGAGCGCTTTGCCTCAATGGAAAATATAAGGAAGTCGCAAAGCGCTTGAAAAAACGCTTTGTATATCGATTTCCAGAGCGCTTCTATGAATAAATACATTTATTAATACATTTTATAGAGCTCTGCAAAAGCTCTTAAAAAGCGATTAGAAAGCACAGGGAAAGGCGATTAAAAAAATCGCAATAAATCACTCAGCGCTTGAAATAACACTGGTGATTTATATTGTGAACATACCCTGAGGGCTGGAACCCACAGGAGCGCTTTTGGCAGCGTTTTGGCAGCACCGCGATACGCTAGCAGTTTGCCAAAACGCTGGGCTAATGTTAATGGATGGGGCAACTTCCACAGGAGCGTTTGCGTTTCCCAGAAACGCATACGCAGGACCTGCAGCATTTTGGGAGCGTTAGCGCTTCAATGTAAAGTATTGAAACGCTAGCAGAAACGCTCAGCAAAACCTAAACTGAGCGGTTTTGCTAGCGTTTTGCGGTTCAGCAGACTGTAACAAAATGAAAAATAATTCACAGGACCAATCAGGATAAAAACGCAAAACGCAAAACGCTACGCACCCGCTGGGCAAAGAAAATACAATGTTGCAAAACACGACCAAAAACGCGCATGAATCTGCTTGCAAACCGCTCAGACAAAACGCTAGCGGTTGCGTTTTGCGTTTGCTGATTTCAGTGGGTTCCAGGCCTGACAGATATCAGCATTTTGGACTGAATTTCACTAGCTGGTCAACAAGCTGATTTGCATAGATAACAACTCAAGTTGTTTAACTGTTGCTATACTGGAAAACAGAGAGGCACTTCAGAAAATGTCACAGTAGGGCTAGTATTGTATGCGTATATATTTATCGCATCACATCACGTCACTTCAGGTACCACTTGTAACTCTTTATAAATAGGCTCACCGCAATTCAATCCCATGTTCCCCTTTCCATGCATTTGCTTATTCACATGTGAGTAGGCTGGGAAAATAGATCATATTTCTTACATTAGCAGTACACTATTAACTCTAATTACGTATCAGATATGTTAAGAATGTATGTGCAAAATATATACATAAAAGATGTGTTTTAGAGGTGCCTTGTGCTTGTCCATGTCTGCAAAATGTAATATTTTCTTGTCAATAATTTATGTTTTTTAATTGAAATACTCACAGATAACTTCCAATCCAGAGGCTTCCCTCATCCTCTTCCACTGGCCCATTTGAGCGTTGCCCCTCCACAAAACCGTTGACAAGCATCGATGGCTTGCAGATGTGCAGTAGCATGAACCCGATTGAATTTGTGGTACTGCGCTTGTGCGAGTCATCTGCACCTGCAGAGCAGCACCAACCCATATTGGTCTATTGGCGAGGAAACCCTCTGAAGAATCGTGAAGCTCCCCTAGTAAGTAATCAGATTTTTCCGATTGCAATCCTCACAGGTTTGCTGTAAAATAGAAGTGTGTGTGTGTGTGTGTGTGTGTGTGTGTGTGTGTGTGTGTGTGTGTGTGTGTGTGTGTGTGTGTATATATATATATATATATATACAGGTCCTTCTCAAATAAAGCTTTTCAGCAGATGGAAGCATGAAGTGCTCCAAAATCTCCTGATAGCTAGCTGCATTGACCCTGCCCTTGATAAAACACAGTGGACCAACACCAGCAGCTGACATGGCACCCCAGACCATCACTGACTGTGGGTACTTGACACTGGACTTCAGGCATTTTGGCATTGCCCTCTCCCCAGTCTTCCTCCAGACTCTGGCACCTTGATTTCCGAATGACATGCAAAAGTTGCTTTCATCCGAAAAAGTACTTTGGACCACTGAGCAACAGTCCAGTGCTGCGTCTCTTTAGCCCAGGTCAGGCGCTTCTGCCGCTGTTTCTGGTTCAAAAGTGGCTTGACCTGGGGAATGCGGCACCTGTAGCCCATTTCCTGCACACGCCTGTACACGGTGGCTCTGGATGTTTCTACTCCAGACTCAGTCCACTGCTTCTGCAGGTCCCCCAAGGTCTTGAATCGGTCCTTCTCCACAATCTTTCTCAGGGTCCGGTCACCTCTTCTCATTGTGCAGCGTTTTCTGCCACACTTTTTCCTTCTCACAGGCTTCCCATTGAGGTGCCTTGATACAGCACTCTGGGAACAGCCTATTCGTTCAGGAATTTCTTTCTGTGTCTTACCCTCTTGCTTGAGGGTGTCAATGATGGCCTTCTGGACAGCAGTCAGGTCGGCAGTCTTATCCATGATTGCGGTTTTGAGTAATGAACCAGGCTGGGAGTTTTTAAAAGCCTCAGGAATCTTTTGCAGGTGTTTAGAGTTAATTAGTTGATTCAGATGATTAGGTTAATAGCTCGCTTAGAGAACCTTTTCATGATATGCAAATTTTTTGAGATATGAATTTTGGGTTTTCATGAGCTGTATGCCAAAATCATCAATATTAAAACAATAAAAGGCTTGAACTACTTCAGTTGTGTGTAATAAATCTAAAAAATATGGAAGTCTAATGTCTATCAGTACATTACAGAAAATAATGAACTTTATCACAATATGCTAATTTTTTTAGAAGGACCTGTGTATATATATATATATATGTATATATATATATATATGTATATATATATATATATATATATATATATACATATATACATATATATATATACACACATACATATACTCACAGAGTTTTCAAAATTTACGGACTGTACAGTAAAGGGTTGTTAAAGATGTAGCGATGGGAACAAGTGAAAAAATACATTCATTCAGGTTTGCTTTAAGACACTTTCTGATACTATGAAAAGGTTTTTTGTTTTTTTGTAAAATGTTTACACAACAATCTGTTGCAGGCTTGTCTGGTTATATCTTGGTCGACTTGTGATCATATTGTTCTTTCAGCAAAAAAATCATTTTTCTTCGGGGAGAAATGCATCTCAAACATAAGGGCAAGGAGGGCATTCTGGTTATCAAAGTGACAAGAGTCAGCTCTGAAGCGTACATAAAAAAAATGAAAAACAAAAGTTGTCTAAAGATTTATGACACTGAGAATTTTCTTGTGATACTACATGATATATTCAGGATAATGCTTACACGATATGAATCCACAATCACGTCAAACAGCAAAACCAATTGGTAATCCCCTTCAGGCATCTTCATAAAACATTACGTATATGTATATTTTATAGTGTGCAAGACGTGATGAGCAGCACCCAACTGCTGCTCCTCTCTGTCCAGCTCTTCATTGGCTACCAATTAACCAGAGGATCCAGTTCAAACTCTTAACTATAACTTAGGGCTGGTGCACACCAGAGCAGTCCTGTAGGGTTTTTAAAAACGCTTGGGGATAGAAAAACACTTGGCTATTGTATTTCAATGGGCTGGTGCACACCAGAGCGGTTCGTTTTTCCCACAAATGCAAACTCGGGGACTGCAGCATTTTTTAGATTTCTGAGGCGTTTCTGCCTCAATGTTAAAGTATAGGAAAGTGGAAAACTGCTCTGAAAAACGCTAGATCGGAGCGGTTTTCCAGGCGTTTTTGTTACAGAAGCTGTTCAGTTACAGCTTTACTGTAACACTATATGAAATCTGCTACACAAAAACACTCCAAAAAATGCTAGGCGTGTTTAGAAAACCTCTCTACACATGCCTAGAATCGCTCTGAAAATCTGTGGATCTGCTAGAGGTTTTCGGGGTGTGTCCTGGCCATTACAAAGCTCTCCACAATCTCTCTCCTGTATACATCTCCTCACTAGTTTCCATATACCAACGCAATCGCAATCTCAGATCTGCACATGACCTTCTATTTTCCTCCTCTAGAATCACCTCCTCACATTCATGTATACAAAATTTCCCACGTGCTTAAACCCTCCTCTGGAATCCCCTGCCAGCCACATCACATCCATCACGCTCCAACCTTTAAAATATCTTTTAACGTGCCCTCAAAACTCACTTTTTCCATCAAGCATACGCTCTACCTTATGCTGGGAACACACATTTCGTTTTTGCGGAAGAATCGTCCTGATAGATGCCTTCGATAGATAAATTCCGTCAAGTCTGATTCTCCACTCAATAGTTTTCTACTCAATTTTCTGTCTTGGTAACCATTATACATTTTATTCATCATGTTAATTTTATCACTGTCATTACCAATTCTATAATTTGTATTTTGTATCATTCTTTGTATTTTGTCACTAATTATGTATCGTGTATATTGGTGTACACCATTGTCTGTATTATTATGTACCCCATGTTTGTTTCTTACTTTGTACAGCGCCACGGAATATGTTGGCGCTTTATAAATCAATAATGATAATGATAATGATGATAGAAGTGAATGAAAAAAAAAAACAGATAAGAAAAACAAGCGGAAGATGGGATAATCGAGCAGAGAATCGATCAAGCGGAGAATTGACCACAAAAAAATGTATTGTGTGTTCCCAGCATTAGGCCAGTTCACTTGTTGACCTCTGGCCTAGTTGTACTTCCTACCTGATAATCTAAAACACACTGCCTCTGGGTATGAATATTGTATGCTACCCCACCTATTGTCCCCCCCGCCTTTGAACCGATTCTGTATTTTGTACCAACTCTGTATTTTGTATACTGGTGTACACAATTGCCTGTATTATTTTGTACTCCATGTTTGTTTCTTACTTTGTACAGCACCACGGTATATGTTGGCCCGTTATAAATCCATAATAATAATAAATAATAATTGGAAAGCGATGTGCTTCTGGTCCCGTCTCCCCTGGCCCGGGAGATGCACAATCAGTCCAAGTGAGAAAATGACCCAACACCGTCTGATTTCCAATTTCCTCTTTTTATTTGAGAAAACATCCAAATAATGCACAGGTCTCAAAAGGGATAGTGGAGCATCATAATAGCAATATTTTTTGGGGGGCGAGCTCGTCCCTTTTTTAAGCTTACTCTAATGGTTGTAGGTTTTGCACAGGATCCCAAGTTGTATTTGGACACTAGCATGCTAACTCTTGCATGCTAATTTGTATTTTCTATGTAATACGCTATACCTAGTTGCCGTTATTGTATTGTTCATGATTTCTTGCTCCCTGTTCCATGATTTAGCTCTCCTTAACTGTCTTTACTCATGATTTAGCTCTGCATACCTGTTTATCTTTCCACCGCCTTACCGGATTCAGGGGTGTAAGTATGGCCTCCGTGACCATTGCAATGGCTACCCAAACTGGAGGTACCTCTAGCTACCTAAACACTGGCTACCTATACTGGGGGGGGGGGTTCCTAATGCAAAGGTTATCTTTAGCTTCCTATACTGGAGGGGAGGGGGCTACCTAGGGCACACAGGTACCTTTTTCTCTTTTGCCTCTTTTTTTGGGGGTGTTACTGCCGGGGGAAGGAATTATTGTACGAGCCACTCTAGTCTGGCCACACTAGTTTTTAGTGGGTGGTGGGAGGAGATTTACCTAACCTGCTATAAAGTTAATGAGGTTGGTGGAGGGTTAAGGTGGTTAATTCGTGTGGAAGGTGGAACTTAGGTAGGGGGACCCCATGAAATTTTTGCAGGGGGCACCATAGTTACGCCCCTGCTTGAACTCCAGCCATGATTTAAATGGACTGGTGGACACAGTATGCAGGGTGGAGTAGCACAGAAAAACTTAAAAAAAAAAGTAAAACTTGAATGGATACCTGTAGTGTAATTACCCATGAACTATGAATTGATTGCTGAATCTGCTTATATTTATTCCTAGAGCTGTCACGGCTGAAATGAAGCAATTTAGATAAAATCCAAGGCAATTATTAAATGTAAACAGCTTTCTTTGCTTACATACCGTATTAGCTGCAGCAAAGGGGAGTGCCTGAGAGCTGTAACATCAGCACAGCAGCAAGGCAATCAGAATTATTTTTTTGTCTCGCTGGACTTCTGAATGGACAGTTTTGGGGCAAGAAATCAGAGCACAACTAGTTCCTGTGTCAGAGTTCACCTCAGCTACACCAGTGTAACTATGCATTTTGCCTTTGTGCAATGTAAAGACAAGACAAGACACATAAAAGTTATATGTGTTTATTTAAAAAAGTTAAAATGGGCAAGAGTTTACCAGATAATAGAACATCACATACACTAACCTAACTCTCACATTACCCTTCCCCTACGTATGCCTAACACTAACTCCCCACCTATACCTAACATTAACCTTCCTACTTACGCCTAACATTAGCTCCCCCCACCAACTCCTAACACTACCCCCACACCAACCCTAAGGGCTGGTTCACACGGGCGTCTACCCTGCGTTTACCGCAGGCTTTCGGGACTCGGCATTAAACGCTCCCATTCAAGTGAATGGGAGCGTTTGTACCGGGCTTTTACCAGCATTTGCACGAACGCGGCATTCAGATCCCGATTTTCCCTGGCGTTCGAGGTGACCCTGGACGCTATATGTAGCATCCTGGGACGGTTAACCGCTGCGGCTAATGTCCCCCTGTGGGAGAGAAAAATGCTGACTGCAACTGAACGCCACGGAAAGCCACTGAAAGCAGAAATGCAACGCCTCCAAAAGCCGGGCAGACGCCCGTGTAAACCAGCCCTAAACTAACCCCTCCAACTAACCATCACCACTATGTAGTCTCCCTGACACTTAATCACGCCAATGTTGCAGCTAATTGTGAAAGCTGGAGTTCCACTATAGTATAGCGGAACACCAGCACCTGCCATAGCTAATTTTGCAATTTAGAGTTCTGCTATAGCATAGCAGAACAGTATTGTGGAACTCTGGTGCCCGCCATACCCGTTAAGTTATGCCACGCCCAAATTACCACCCCGGCACCACCATAGCCACAATTTCTATAGTGGTATTTCCTGCAGAAATCTATAAAAAATGGATATGCAGTATGTGGTAGGAATCTATACCTCGCTGATCAGATTCCAGTCAGAGAAGGATAGATTGTTTTGCCACATCAGGTTGCCATCTATCAGTGAGTGGCTATCTTAGGTCAGATAAGCCAGGTCATCAATGTGAGACTACATTAACAGTGGGAGTCTAATCTAGCTGGGTCACGAACATGAATACAGATCAGTAGCATAAGAGATAGTTGTAGACATTTCTGGAATCATGTTATCAAAACTGCAAGAGACTGACTGACCGCGGCTGCTAGGAAACTTGGGCACCACATAGATCACGATACTAATTGTGACTATTGGACAATTTGGGCTTGGGAGGTGAAAAATTTAGCCAAAGTGCTGGGGTGTCGGAGGGGCAAAAGGCAGCATAGATTGTGGTGTAGATAGCGGTGGCAGGGGTAAGTTTTAAGGTGCTAGTCTTAGCCATAGGTGGGAGGTTAGTGTTAGGAGTAGGTAGGGATAGGCTAGTGCTAAGCCATGATAGTTAGGGGTAGGTAAGTGTTAGAAGTATATAGAAGGAGGGTTAGTGTGAGAGGAAGGTTAAGTAAAGCGATAATAGAATATCAGTAAAATAACCAATATTCTATTATCGCAAGTATCTAGCACCCACTAGTAGAAAACTGGCAGTATTGTTTCCCCCTGAGCCCAAATGTCATCAGTGCCCTTTTTTGATGTACACCTCTCTGAGAAGACTGCAACTTAAAGAGAACCAGAGATGAAGCACCCCCTTGTATTTTACCTTATAAATCAGTGGGAACATGACAGTAAACACCTAATCTGCTCTTTGTTTCATTGTTCTCTGTTTAATCTGACTGTTATCACCTCTGATAAGAATCCCTGACTGGGCACCCAGTCTAGCTTTGCTACGGAAAGATTATAGCTGAGTCTGTCTTCTCTGGTGTCTTTTCAAGCCCAAGCCTGCCCCCTTGTGGCTCTGCTATAATGACTCAGCGATAATTATTCCCTGCAAAGCCAGACTGAATGCTCAGTCCGGGATTCTTATCACAGCTGCTAACAAACACTTTTAGCAGTGAGGATGAAACAGAGAGCATGGTAAGTATTTTTTCTAATGTTCTTACTGATATATATGGTAAAATACACAAGGGTGCTTCGTCTCTGGTTCCCTTTAAGTGTCAATGTACACATTGTTTTGTGTTAAAGCGGACCTGAACGCAGAATTTCCTCTCTGCTCTAAAAGATACGTAACAGCATAATAGCCTTTAACGAAAAACATTTCTTTGTTACAGCTAATACAAATCTTGCAATAAATCACCATTGTGTCTACTTCCTGCTTTCATGGAAACAGACATATTGTTAACATTCTGTGTTTACAAATTAGCTGCTCTGCTGTGGCAGAGGAGATTTCTGAGCTGACACAGATGAGAGATCAAGTTGTGATTAGTCACAGATGAGGGGGAATTAGACAGGCTAAACTCTCTACATACATACAGAGTGCATTTCTCTGTTTTCTTTCTTTCCTGTGCAAGAATTCAGGTCCACTTTAAGGTCTGACTGAAATATGACCTCAGACTGAAGGAACTGTTTGTGTGCACCTGGAAAAATGAGCAAAAGACTTATAACTGCAACTGATCCCCAGTAGACTTATATTAAAACTACTGCTAAATGATTGTTGAACTAAAGTCAAGGTTTGTGTACACTATCCCTAGAGCAGTGAGCAGAAGTCCCCCGCAGGAAGTTGCAGGTGAAGAGGATCCTGACCAGATAGAAAATTATTTATTTCACACCAGCTAGTCACAGCGCTTATGAAAAGGAAAAATAAACCCTCCCGGTGATTGCCGGCATGGGAACTGCAAAACATTTCTGCCTATAGCTGTGTTTGCCATTTGCTGTGTGTAAAGTTTTAAAATCATTACAATCCTTTCACACAGTATTATCCTTAATTTACATTTATAAAAATTCAACATGTGAAGATGTGAAGTTACAGTTTTACCTATAAACTAATTTCTCTGGGAGTCTAGCGAAATGGCTACATTGGGGCACTAATAACCAGGGAGACTGCTGTTCGCAGGTAAAAGTTTACCAAAAACTAGAAATGATCCTCTGAAAAGATACTTAACCTCCCTGGCGGTTAATTTTTTTTGCCAAATTGGCAAAAAACCTTTTTTTTTTTTTGTTTTTGTTTTTGTTTCATGTAAAGCTACCAGAGTGGTAGCTACATGAAACACCACTAGAGGGCGCATGTGTCCCTCTAGTGCGATCGTCGCCGGCATCTATAGCAAACAGGGGAACGCGTATATAACGCGTTCCCCTGTTTGGCTTCTCCTGTCGCCATGGCGACGATCGGGATGACGTCATGGACGTCAGCCGACGTCCTGACGTCAGGCACACCCGATCCAGCCCATAGCGCTGCCCGGAACTTATTGGTCCGGGCAGCGCAGGGCTCTGGCGGGGGGGGGGCCCTCTCTCGCCGCTGCGTGCGGCCAATCGCCGCAGAGCGGTGGGGATCAAGCTGTGCGCGCAGCTAGCAAAGTGCTGGCTGCGCGCACAGCACTTTACAGCACACAAATCGCCCCACCAGAGGCTGAGATCTCCCCCTGCGCGGCATAGCCCGAGCTCAGCTCGGGCTTACCGCCAGGGAGGTTAAAGAGGATCTGTAACACGAAAAGATCCTCTGGGGGGTACTTACCTCGGGTGGGGGAAGCCTCCGGATCCTAATGAGGCTTCCCACGCCGTCCTCTGTCCCACAGGGGTCTCGCTGCAGCCCTCCGTACAAGATGACGTCATTATTTACCTTCCCGGCTCCTGCGCAGGCGCTCTGACGGCTGTTGGCTCCGAACTACATGGAAATACCCGATCGCCGTCGGGTCTGCTCTACTGCGCAGGCGCAAGTTTCCGCCGCCTGCGCAGTAGAGCGGACCCAACTGAGATCGGGTATTTCCGTGTAGTTCGGAGCGGAAAGCAGCCACAGCGCCCCCGCTGGAGCCAGCAAAGGTAAATATTGATTTTACAGTCGGGCCTGTTGCCGGCTGTTCGGAGGGCTGCAGCGAGACCCCCGTGGGACAGAGGACGGCGTGGGAAGCCTCATTAGGATCCCGAGGCTTCCCCCATCCGAGGTGAGTACCCCCCAGGGGATCTTTTTGAGGGTACAGAGTCTCTTTAAGGGAGACATCCGAGCAATTCAAAAATAAAAAAAATCCACTTACCTGGGGCTTCCTCCAGCCCCTGCTAGCCGTCCTGTGCCCTCGCCGCAGCTCCGCTCATAAATGGTGGTCCAAGGTCCCCTACGGCGCAAGACCCCTATTACGCATGCGTGAGCAGCTCTCAGAGCCGCACTGATGTCATCCGGACTGTACTGCGCAGGCGCAGAACTACTGCGCCTGCGCAGTACAGTTTGGATGACATCAGCACGACCAGTGAGCCGCATGCTGGAGCGCAGAAGAAGCCGACCCAGAATTTGACCTGGCGGGGTTGGCATCTCCACCGGAGGGAATCGGGAGCCACCCGAGCTTCGGCGAGGGAACAGGAAGGGTGCCAGGGGCAGGAGGAAGCCCGAGGTAAGTGGATTTTTTATTTTTAGGTTGCTCAGACCTTCCCTTTAACTACTTCGCAACCACAGTTTTTTCCCCTTATAAACCAGAGCAATTTTCACATCACACTCCTCACATTTATTTGCCAATAACTTTATCGTTACTCATCACACCAAAATGATCTATAAATTGTTTTTTGTTTTCGGTACAAATTAGGCTTTCTTTGGGTAGTACTTTTGCTAAGAATTATTTTATATGTATTTTAAAAGGAATAATAAGGGAAAAAATGAAAAAAAAATAATTATTTCTTAGTTTTTGGCCATTATAGTTTTAAAATAAAATGTGCTGCTGTGCTTAAAACCCACACATTTTATTTGCCCATTAGTCCCAGTTATTACATTGTTTAAATTATGTCCCTTGTACAATGTATGGGGATAATATTTTATTAAAAATAAAGGTGTATTTTTTTCCAATTACAAGCCTTTATCTGTAAAAAAAAAAAAAAATAACAGTAATATACCCTCATGACATACATATTAAAAAGTCCATAAGGCAATTTTTTATGTATTCTTTTTTTAAATGGTGTCATTTTTTTTCTTTGGATACTGTAGGGTAGGGGGTGTAAGGGGTTAAAATTTAATAAACATGTATGTATTTGGATATATAAAAGTGTCTGTGGGTGCAGTTTTACTGTTTGGCCACAATATGGTACTACATTTAATTGCCAAATACTGTAAACAGTACTTGGAAGTAGTAAGTGTATCTGTTTACTTTCGGTTTTGTTAATGAAATGCCAGTGTCTCGCTATCGCTTTCATTCATCACAGGGACTTCAATTGGGTTTGGGAATTAGCTGTTCCCATTCACCGATCACTGAATGGCGGGAAACCAACAGAAACGCATGGCAGCGGCGCAGAGATCGGGAATGTCGAGGTAAACAAACAAATACGTGTGTCTTATACTAGGATGTATAACACAGATGCCAACGTAGTATAAAAATGTTTAAAAACAATTTAAAAGAGGAGGTAGTGGTGGACTTACCTCCTCCAAGAAGACACCAAAAATTGTTGGTTTTATATCATCAGACAATAACAACGGCGTAATAGCATATAGGGTCAGTAGAAGAGCCAAGCACCTCTGGAGCAGTTATTGCATGTTGGTGGAGGGGTGTTGCCCCATCTTTCTGATCTACAGAGTGCGACTTCTAAACTACAGTGGGGTCAGGTCTAATCTCCCCAACTGCCATTGCAGAGGTTGCCTTTGTGGTAACCCTGGTTTGTGAGTATTACTTCTTCGTGATTACCTATAATCTGGCATCAAGACTCACTACACTATATTGAATAGCTCTCAGTGTCCTTTTCTTTGTTTAAATATGTGTATCTACTCCCCTAGAGCTGAAGTGAAGTTCACAGGGGCATAGATACACGATGCAGCAGTTGGGAAAAGATTAAAGCAAACCCGAAGCGTAAAAAAACCCTTATGATATAAAGAATTGTATGTGTGTTTATTTTCAGTTGTATAGCTTTTTTTTTTTTTTTTTTTTTGAACATGGCATCATTCTGTCATATTTGCAGCTTCGAAACCACACACTGCATTTGACTCTATAAAACAGAGCAGAAATAATGACCCTATGAACTTTCCTGCAGTAAAACCTTTATGCAACCCAGTTGGTTCAAATAGGTCAGGGAAGCTCTAGTGCACAGATATCAACTGAAGTTTTTTTTTAACTCTTCCTGTACAGGAAAACAATATGAGGCTCTTTCCTATGCTACTAATGTTCTATCTCTTAGCAGTACTACACATACAATTCATTATATCACAAGTTTATTTTCGCTCCAGGTTGTCTTTGTGAATGCTGGGATATGATTCATACGATGAACACCATTGCCTGTGGCCACCATGGATCTGGAACTACGCCAAATAGTCTGTCTGACATCCCTGATTTATACTGAGATACACGTCTCCTGAATACGCCTCACCAGCGTTCCTCCTGAGCACAGCGAGCGTAGCAGGACTTTGAATTGTATACAGCTGCTTTGCATACACTCCTCAATACAGCCAAGAGTTAAACTGGGTTTGACACCATCATGCCAGGAGAGTGACAAAGCTGCCAAATCCCATTTACTGCAGAAGTTTGGGAAGATGTTTGCCAATTGTAGAATATGCAAAAAAAGCATCATTTGAATGTGTACAGTGAACCTTTTCTAAGTAATGTAACAAATGCATTGTGTGCTCGAGCTATGTAGGTTAAGGGAAGAAAGTTTACTGAAAGTTCCGGAGTATCAATATTTTATGAGTTCTGATATTACATCGATTGTGACAATCGTGTAAATCAAGAGTTTCCAGGAAACAGAATCTCACGGCTATGCCATAGAAAATGCTTACAGGCCCATTTTTCTACTACATCCAGGCAAACACCATATTCATAATTATGGCAGTAAAAATCCAGCTGTGCCTTTAGAGGGAGCATGTGTGTATTTTTAATTAAAACCAGCTACATCAAATTGTTTGCAACATTCTGTCAGGTACTTTGTAGCATTAGTATCTAAGCATGCAGTTAGTTACAATTACACGGAGTGAGAGTCATTAGGTTTAAGCGATAATTAGAATGAAGCTGAAGAATATAGGACAATTACTTTGTTAAGACATTAACAGGGAGATTTTCCATTACTTAGTGACAAGCTAGGCAGCCGAAAGCTCTCTTTATCAGCTTTCTGTTCCAAAATATCTCCTTTGCTCTTGCAGCCCTCACCGGTCTCCTAGCGGAAAACCTTTTCCCATGATTCTCTGGTGTTCCCCTTTACATGAACCTGTATTGTACTGATGAAAGTTGAAGGCCAGGGTCACAGTGACTGTTGCATACCCTGTGACAGCAGGAACGCAGCACAACGCATTGGGAAAGTGGCACGCACGTTTCCTGTGCACTGCGTCGCATACAATGAAGCATACAGGCAATGAAAAGAATGCTTCACTGTAACCATTAAAGCGTGCATTTTGCATGCAGTGCGCTACCATGCTGTACTCTGTTGCCCCGAATGAACCTGTCACACTGTGGTGCATTACAGTGCAGGGAGAAGCATTACAATGTGGCCGTTATGCTGCACCGCAACACACCACTGTAAACATGGCCAAAGGCCACTTTAGTTAAAATGATCTATCTCAGGGTAGGAACACACTAGGCAGAAACGCTGGCGTTGTAAAAAAAATGCAGCGAAAACGGACATAATGCAAGTCAATAGACCGCATGAAAAAAATGCAATGGTTGCGTTCTGCAATTTGCACTTTTTAAAAACTCTGGTCTTGTTGCATATTTTTGCAAAATGCATCTAAAACACACATAGTGAAAGTCACTGGTGATGCAGAGGTATTTTGTTGTAGTGCATTGTTTATGTGTTTTGTATGCATTTTAATGCGTTTTTATTTAAAAAAAACAAACAAACAAGTTTGATTATGTATTTCCGCTTTCTGTTGACTTCCTAGTGATTTGCATAAAATGCATAAAAAAGCATGCAAAACACATACAAAACACATATGCGATTTATATATGCAAACCGCAAACGCATTAAACCGCATGCAAAATGCAAGAAAACGCATGTGCAAAATAAAAACGCAAACACACAGAAAACGCACAAACGCATATGCAGCAAAGTTTCTCCAGCCCCTTTCCACCTGATTGTCTCTTGCAGACGTCCTCTGCCTTCTCCATCCTCCGTTATGGCTCCTGGTGACTTACTGCGCATGCGCGGCCGCACTGCTCCTGCGCTGACTGGCCCCCGGCTGGCTGAAGTTTCTGGGACTGTAGCAGGGGGCAATCAGGCCGAAGGGGGCTGGAGGAAGCCCCAGGTATGTATAAAAAACTTTTGCATTCCATTATCTCAGGTTCACTTTAAGATTTTACAATCATTATGTCATTAATGGGAACCTTTAGGCTCGATTCACACTAGAGCCTAAAATGGTCTGAATCATGGAAAGGACCACAACAAACCAATGTAAATGTCGACAAATCCATTCAAACATGTGAAAAATGTTAGTTTGGTCTAGTGCAGCAATGGAACACAAAGTTCCACCCTAAACAATTTTCATGGACACCAAAAGGAAGTCATATATGACATAATAGCTATGCTATAATGACAAGCCCTGTGCATTGAACACAACTGTTTGTGCCACGCAACCACTGTCACCGTGCACGGCTCGAACGCATCATAGTTGACAATGGCGATGCAGCATGCATGTGCGGAACGACGTGGTTACGGCAGAGAAACCTGGGAATCTCAGTGACGTACAACTTGTCCTGCAGGGAGCACCTCACCAGGTGAGGAGCGGTGACAGGTGGCAAAGGGCATACGGGGGGCGGCAGTGCTATGCATATGACCCTGTCAGCACAATCTGCCGCAGGGTCATATGAATGTAATTTTAGCGGTGCTATGCAATGGGGGCGGAGCATCGCACCGCAACTCTATGGCCAGATTTAAAACCGGCCTTAATAGCAACAACTTACAAAACAACTGATATATTACAAACAGTAGCAAATGACTTAAAGAGGAACTCCAGTGAAAATAATGTAATAAAAAAAGTGCTTCATTTTTACAATAATTATGTATAAATGATTTAGTCAGTGTTTGCCCATTGTACAATCTTTTAAACCCCTGATGTACATTCTGACATTTATTACATGGTGACATTTTTACTGCTTGCAGGTGATGTAGCTGCTGCTTGCTTTTTTGGCAGTTGGAAACAGCTGTAAACAGCTATTTCCCACAATGCAACAGGGTTCACAGACAGGAAACTGCCAGGAGTACCACGGTCCTCCGAGTTTCTTGTGGGAGGGGTTTCACCACAATATCAGTCATACAGCGCCCCCTGATGGTCCATTTGTGAAAAGGAATAGATTTCTCATGTAAAAGGGGGTATAAGCTACCGATTGGGATAAAGTTCAATTCTTGGTCGGAGTTTCTCTTTAAAGTGTACTTGGAGGGAAAAAAACATGGGTACTTACCTCAATAGAGGGAAGCCCCTGGATAATCCAGTGGGTTCCCTTGCCCCCTCGCCTCCACCGATTAAGCTCTGGGTCGCATGATCCCATGTCAATAAGAGCCTTGTGAGTGGTGTACGCGGCCAAGCTCTCATCCATGAACAAGCATGGCTGCACTGGACAGGCACAGGCCTCACGCCTGAGCAGTAGCATGAAGTAGCTTTTTCCTGGGGCTCTTCAGTGCGGTGCACCCATTCACGGAAAGGAGCATGGCCACAAACATCTGAAGGTCCCTGTACTGGATCAGTGGTCGGGAGGAGGAATTGGGAGGTGGGAATCACATATACCGAGGTAAGTATCAATATTTTTGTCCTCTGGATGACACAAGTTTGCTTTAATGAAATTGGACTTTTACCTTAAAAGCCTTGGGACTGAAGTGGTTAAGAGCATGCCTCGGATCTGAAGTCAAATTTATATAAACCTGCTTTGGGCAGAAAGATGGCGAGCGGTGTGAAAACAGGTTTGTCAAACCAAAACATGTCCATTAATTTCACCGGGAAGGGTTCTTATGTCTTGCAGCCAAGAAACCTCCATAAAGAGTTCCTTATGGATTTTTATATTATCGCCGTAAATCATGTGTCATGTTATCCCCTAAGAAATATGTTCCACTAAACAGTGCTGCAAAGCTAGCTGAAAACGCTATACAATTTTAATTTCCATTATTTCGCAGTGGAACAGCACTGACCATACAAATTTAAAAATGCAACAGGCCTGTAATGATCAAAGCGCGACGTGTAAAGCTTACAAAATAGCGAGTATTGTGTATGTATGGCGTTAGCAGATTTCTTGATTTTCCAGGCAGATGTTTCGCTAAGGGAACAGTTGGATGCATGACTACACAAGTAGACATGAAATATATATCATCATAAATTTTAAAACAAATGATCCAGAGAGATGCAACCTGCTTAGCAAAACTCTGCCTCGCTTCTGAAATCATAACTTCTTTCGCAGGAGTCAGTTCATCTGAATGTGATTCTTTTACAGGGGGTGTCCGGCGATCTAATTCATCCACTGCATCCACTGAGCAGAGGCCATTAGGGATGGTCGGAAACACCCATTTCCATTTCCACAGAAATTCCGATTTCCGGCAATGCTGATTTCCGATTTCCAGTTTTCCAATTTCAGTGGAGTATTTTACTTGTTGTTTCTTTGCATCAGAGAATGCAATAAATTACAAAAAGCATCAGAAATCAGAAAAACAGAATCTAACGATTGGTCTAAAATTACCGCAGTAATTCAATTTTTTTGCTGAAAAATTCTGCATTCTCTGATTGGTCGAATGCTTCTAAGTTCTGTTATTGGGCTTAAAGTGAACCCGAGGTGAAAATAAACTGATGAGAACAATTGTATTTATTCTCCTACTCCTAAAAAAAATTACTTCTTTTTAGCTATCTCATGGTTTTATTTAATATTTAAACATTTACAAAGTAGATATTGTGTTGCCTCTGCTGCTCAATGCAGCCTTAAAGAGGAACTCCAGTGAAAATAATGTAATAAAAAAGTGCTTCATTTTTAAAATAATGATGTATAAATGATTTAGTCAGTGTTTGCCCATTGTAAAATCTTTTAAATCCCTGATTTACATTCTGACATTTATTACATGGTGACATTTCTACTGTTGGCAGGTGATGTAGCTGCTGCATGTTTTTTTTGGCAGTTGGAAACAGCTGTAAACAGCTATTTCCCACAATGCAATAAGGTTTAAAGACAGGAAACTGCCAGGAGTACCACGGTCCTATGAGTTTCTTGTGGGAGGGGTTTCACCACAATATCAGTCATACAGCGCCCCCTGATGGTCTGTTTGTGAAAAGGAATAGATTTCTCATGTAAAAGGGGGTATCAGCTACTGATTGGGATAAAGTTCAATTCTTGGCCGGAGTTTCTCTTTAAAGGGGCGCTATGGTGAAAAATTGTGAAATTAAAAAATATGTGCAAACATAGACAAATAAGAAGGTTTTGGACTAATCCATCTCTTTATAGGGGATTCTCAGCAAGGCATTTATTCTTTATAAAGATATTCCCTAAAAAGGATTTAAACAATGATGCTGACCAGCTTCCCTGCTCGCTACACACTTTTTTGGCAGTTGGACAGAGCAACTGCCATTCACTAAGTGCTTTTGAAAATAAATAAATCCCTGAGAATCCCCCATGAAGAGATGGACTAGTACAAAACCTGTCGCTTCTGTCAGATTTCAACTACCTACTGTACGTGACAGCAACATAGGAAAAAAGTAATTTATGGCTCATTTTACTCTGGAAAAAAACTTCTTATTTATAATTGCACATGTTTTAAATTTTATAATTTTTCGCCATAGTACCCCTTTAACCCCCTTGGCGGTATACCCCTTTAACCCCCCTTGGCGGCAGCGCAGCAGTTTTTTTTAAAAATTTTTTTTTTTAAATCATGTAGCGAGCCCAGGGCTCGCTACATGATAGCCGCTGCTCAGCGGCATCCCCCCAGCCCCGGCGATCGCCTCCGGCGATAGGCGATCAGGAAATCCAGTTCAAAGAACGGGATTTCCTGGAGGGCTTCCCCCGTCGCCATGGCGACGGGGCGGGATGACGCTTCCGACGTCACCGACGTCATTGGGAGACCCGATCCACCCCTTGGCGCTGCCTGGCACTGATTGGCCAGGCAGCGCAGGGGTCCGGGGGGGGCCGCGCGCCGCACCGGATAGCGGCGATCGGGCGCGCGGCGGCGGCGATCGGGGTGCTGGCGCAGCTAGCAAAGTGCTAGCTGCGTCCAGCAAAAAAAAATTATTTAAATCGGCCCAGCAGGGCCTGAGCGGCACCCTCCGGCGGCTTACCCCGTGTCACACACGGGGTTACAGCTAAGGAGGTTAAGGGCCTGTTTCTACTTCACGCAGATTGGATGCAGACAAACTGACTCCAATGAATGGTCCTGCTTCCACTAAGTGCGATTTTACTGATGCAGATTTTCCCATAGGCATTCATTGGAGTCAGTTTTTCTGCATCCATTCTGCATCCAATCTGCGTGTAGTAGAAACAGGCCCTAAGAAGTGTCCCAAAAGGTCAATAGTTCATGTATTTTATCTCTCTCTGTTTTCAGGAGTTGTATTCTGCAAAGAAAACTTTTATGGCTGTCATTAGCTCATCCGTGATGTTCACTTTAATCCCAACAAGGTCCCCGCAAGACAGAAGCTGTTCCTTCCAGGTCTTAAAAATTAACTTTTTTAGGCAGCTTGCTGTTACACACTGATTTGACTTGGTGACTTTGGGCGCTGGCTCCTTATCCTTTACCAGATGCACTATGCTGACACCTACGTCCTGTTTAGAGCCTCTTGTCTCTGCCACATAGATTTCAACAAATCAGCTCTGCGACATTCCCGCCACAATTGTCATATAAGAGTTGAGTTCCATATGCCAGTCAGGAGCTCTTTTCATAGGTTCCAAAACCTTGTGATCAGAGTAAGCCAATCACTGTAATTACAAAGTAAAAAAAAAAAAAAAAAAAGAAGGCCTTGGGTCTTAAAGCATACCAGAGGCGAAGTGTGCATCTAAAATAGATGCTACATGCATGTTGGTGCAGATTCCCCCATTTGAATGCTAAAGGCCCTGTTAGTTTTTGTAAATTTCGTAGTTACGATCTATCCCCATGGTCCAGCGACTTGCTTTCTTGACCGTGCTCCAGTGGCCAAGAGCATTCTGCTGACGTAGTGCTCATGCACAGAGCACTCATGACCATAGGGGAGCGGTCACGGAGGTACGCCACCAGGCTTGCGCATGTATGGTACTGCACAACCAGGGTGACTTGAAGAAACTAGCGGGGTCTTTTTCATTCAAACTGAGGGGGGTGGCGGTAAACAGAAGATGCAGTAAGCATAAGGACATCTGCTCCAACATTCATGTAGCCTCCATTTCAGGTGCACATTTCACCTCTGGTATCTTCTAAGTGTTCTGGAAAAGGTTGATAATAAGACTTTTGGCAAGGCATTCACTGATATTCTGGTATTTTCAGTTTGTGGTAATGTTTTTGTCTATGCTTTGGTGCATCTTCTCAATGTCTTAACCAACCCCTTTCACACTACACCTTCTTTATCGCTCATCTATTTTTTAAGTTATCACTTTGCAATGTATTGGTTTATTTTCCCCCTTTTCCCTAAAGCTCTTCTTTAAGTGGTGATCATATTATATAAATGTGGAAAACAAAAATAGTGCTGCATCTTAACCTCCTTGGCGGTTCCTTGTTTCTGCCAAGGAGGCTGCATTGCAATTTTTTTGTATTTTTTGTTTTTGCTTCATGTAGCTACCTGAGTGGTAGCTACATGAAACACCACTAGGGGGCGCATGTGTCCCTCTAGTCCGATCGCCGCCGGCAACAACAGCAAACAGGAGATTGTGTATAGAACGCGATCTCCTGTTTGGCTTCTCCTGTCGCCATGGCTACGATTGGAATGACGCCATGGACGTCAGCCGACGTCCTGACGTCAGAAGCATCCGATCCAGCCCTTTGCGCTGCCCGGGAGTGATTGGTCCGGGCTGCGCAGGGCTCTGGCAGGGGGGGGGGGCCCTCTTTCGCCGCTGCCTGCGGCTGATCGCCGCCGATCAAGCTATTAGCGCGGCTAGCAAAGTGCTATTTGCGCGTACGGCAGTTTACAGATTGGAAATCGCCCAACCAGGGGCTGAGATATCCTCCGCGGCGGGCTTACCCCGTGTCCAGCATGGGGTTACCGCTAAGGAGGTTAAAGGTTATATAGATGTACATACCCAAGTCAACTAAGCAGCATCTACTATTCTATGTATGAAGAGGGGATGGTGAAGAGCACCAGAGAACCTGACTTTCTAGGGCAGAGGTGCCCACACTATTTCAGCTTGTGAGCTACTTTAAAAATTAGCAAGTTGAAATGATCTACCTATGTACAATTTTACGAGCACCATTGTATATACAGAATGGAAAATGTAGT
The DNA here is from genome assembly GCF_040937935.1 of Hyperolius riggenbachi. Taxonomy (NCBI): domain Eukaryota; kingdom Metazoa; phylum Chordata; class Amphibia; order Anura; family Hyperoliidae; genus Hyperolius; species Hyperolius riggenbachi. The sequence goes on from NC_090646.1 coordinate 572,485,125, forward strand.
GCGGTCGGGATCTACCGTGAAGTCCTTTGCAATGTACTGGTAGATCGCGATCTACTCAATGGGCACCCCTGTTCTAGAGGAGTAAAATAAAGAGCTGAAAATATGACCCCAGCAATTACCATTCCCCCAAGCAGAGCTGGCTGTGCAGAATGGTGGGAATGCCTGTGCTAATATTAGATCATCAAACAATATCATCACAAAATGAATGATTTGGAGGCTGCAATCCAATGCCTGTGAGAGGTTGCAGTTCAATAAGCAGCATAGAGGAAGCCTTTCTACAGCAAATTCATTATCCTAATTGAGTCTATCATCATCATCATCATTTATCAATTGCTCTGCTTCACCTCAGAATTTATGCAGTTTAGAGATGAAAGCAAAATGCCTACGTGTGAAGGAGTGTATAACCCCCGATTTCTGTTTCTAAAAATAAATATGTCAAGTGGCACTTAAAAAAAAACAAGAATTTGTGATTGAATCAAAGGGGAATAATGATTAATTGAAAAGGTCACGTATAGTACATGATAAATCTGAGGGTTCTCAGCTCCCGTCCCAGATGACAGCAGAGCAGCCAAACTGTAAGCATCTTAGTATGTCAGCACAGGTGGCCGGCTCAGAGTGACTGAGTTGTTGATTAATTTATCAGTGCTATTGGAGGGATATCCCTAATATTTGATCCACTTGTGACAACACAGACCTCTGGCGTTTCTCAAACAGTACCTGAAAATAAATGTGCTGAACCACCGGCCTGGGCTCATGCATATTTTAATGAAGCGTGTCGGCTGTGGATGCTGGGCTGAGTACCTCTAGAAGGATTTCTGATGTCCCCTGATTTGGAGTCTCTTATCGCTGACCTTGTATGCCATGATTAGGTTGTTAATATGTCAGCAATCCTGACAGACTATCCCTGTGCTAATCCCCATCTGCTCACACAGATGGCAACTTTCAATTTTATTGAACTCATTTTTATTGAAAAATGAAATATATTTTGGAGAATAAAGTTTCCCGGCGCAGCACGGAGAAAGAAGCTGGCCGGGAGACTTATGGCGTTTTATATTAGACCCGGACAGTGGGGTCACCAATGCATTTCTTTAAAAACTACTAGAGGAATATGAATCATGCAAGTTCGGTGGATTAGTGAATGCAGGAAAAGCACTAACTAATTCTAAATGACCGCTGAACCCTGTGAGACTCTGATGGGTCAGGATTAAAACCCCAATGGCAAAAGCAAATATTTCCTTGCTTTTCATCTCTAGATAAGATCCTTGATGAGCTGACATAAACAAGTACTTGGCCAGGAGCCCAGACACTGGTCACGTCTTGTGTCACAGGCCTTTCACAAAGCTCAGGCAATACTTAAAGTGGAATATAACCCTGTATTTCAACTTTGCTCTGAAACATTATTTACAGCATCGTATATGCAACCAGCATTTTTTTTTACTAGACCAGCATTGGAAGGGTTACACATAGAGCTTTAAAGTTCCATGGATAGAAATGCTGCCGCAGCCGAAGTTTACATAGATACATTTAAGTAAACACAATGTAACAAGTGAGGAACGTGACTCACTCTCTCTGACTGTGCAGGAGCTGGAGGACAGCCAGAGAGTGTGTAACATCCACCACTTGTTACATTGTGTTTACTTAAATGTATCTATCCAAACTTCGGATGCGTCTGCATTTCTATCCACGGAACTTTAAAGCTCTGTGTGTAACCCTTCCAATGCTGGTCTAGTAAAATAAAAATGCTGGTTGCATATTATATGCTGTAAATAATGTTTTAGACAAAGCAAAGAAATGAACAGCGCTACTTAAAAACAGATGAGTGCTTACCTGCAAAAAAGTGCACACCCCACTCATGGGATTCAAATACACAATGAGCATACACATGACCTGTCTACCACTTGGAGGATGTTAATTTCACTAACAATTTGCAATTTGTTAGGTACTTGTCCCTCCCACTGTGGAAGAAGTCTTTCCTCCATGGGAGGGGACCTAACACTAACTAAATTCTACCTATGCATATGCATAGCCTGGGCGCGCTACCAGTAAAATTGAGAATTGCGCAAAAAAAGTGGGATCAGCGCATCACCAGGCCGCCTCTGAATGGCCTCAGCTCAGAGATGCGCTGAGCCCCCCCAGAGACTACAAACGCACCTTGAACCCAAACAGAGGCTCTGCATATACACCAAAGGAAAACTATTCAGAGGCGGCCTGGAAATAATGTTTTAGAGCAAAGTTGAAATGCAGGGTTATATTCCGTTTTAAAGTGGACCTGAACTCTTGCACAAGACAGAAGGAAAACAGAGAAATGCTGTATGTTTTTAGAGAGTTTAGCCTGTCTAATTCCCCCTCATCTGTGATCACTGTAATCACAATTGTAATTTGATCTTTCAGCGGTGTCAGCTGGCTGCCTCGGCAGAGCAGCTAATTTGTAAACACAGGATGTTAACAATATGTCTGCTTCCATGAAAGCAAGAAGGCGGCACACTGTAGATTTATTGCAGGATTTGTATCAGCTGTAATAAATAAATGTTTTTCTATAAAGATTATTATTCTGTTGTGTATCTTTTAGAGCAGAGAGGAAGTTCTGAGTTCAGGACCTCTGTAAGAGTCACGCCATTTCCCGTAGTCTCATTTTTCGATTAGCTAACCATGCAGCTTCCCTGGCCCCTTGTGGGTGTCAAAATGTTATGCAAAAAACAAGCAAAGGGAAGTGCCGCCGGAAGTTGCAAAATGACAAGCAAACCTGTGATTTAAAAAAAACAAAAAAAATTAGACACTTAGAGGGAAGCCTCTGGACCCTACCACTGATTGTCGGGACCCTCTACTTCTGTGCAGCCGCGCTCCTGTCTCTCGCATGGAGAAAAAAAGTCATGCACGAGTGGCACCGTGCTACTGCACAGGCATTGACCGTCTTGTCAGATAGGTTCAGAGGATCCCAGTGCAGGAATGGCAAGCTCAAGAGGGATGGGGGAAGCATCTGTATACCCGTATATACTCGAATAGAAGTCGACATTGTGTATAAGTCGACTCTAATATTCAACCCTTTTTATTGGCTCAAGTATAAGTCTACCCAGCAAAGTTAATGGCTGCACTTGGGGCTCAGGAGGGGTTAATGACTGCACTGCATATAGTACTGCAGCCATTAACCCCTCCCATTCCTTAAGTGCAACCAATAATTTCTCCAGGCCCCCAAGTGCTGCAATTATTCACTCCCCTTCCTGCAGCCCAGTATTTCCCCCTGCCCCTTTCCTTGTTAAATGTTAAGGCCAGGACTTTAAGACCTGTGTTTTCTTGGCATTTCCTTTCCTCAAAGTATCACTTACCACAGGGTAAATTGCTGCAAATGGGAATGTCACTATAAGTACACACATTACTCTGTGCTCAGTGTTGCCCGTTACTCGTGTATAAGTCGACCCCTATACTTTTATGATGTGAATAAGACCTACATTTTTAGACTTATACTCAAGTATATGCAGTAATTCAATGCTGTTACCACCGCACACAAAACAAAATAAAATGGCACAGTCTATAAGATATAGCTCTTTAACCACTTTACCCCCCCCCCCCCCCCCCCCCCCGTGGTACGGATTTCTCCATCCCTTTTTCCACCCTGTCACCACCAAGGGACGGAGAAATCCGTACCTGACGCCGCTCCCGCCGCTGTTCGCGCTCCCGCTCGCTTGTCCGTGTGCCCCCGCGTTCGTGCAGCACGATCATTGCGAAAAAAAGTTGTCCAGCCTCCCTGAACTTCCTGCAAGCGTACTTCCTGTACGCTTGCTGGTCGCATAAACAAAAACTCACTGTGGCCATCTTGTGGCCAAATAGTAAAACTACACCCTAAAGCATTTTTTATATACAAATACATTAGTTAAACATTAAAAATTAACTCATTACCTTCCACACTCCCCAATTTTTTTTGTAATTAAAAAAAAATACAATTAAAAAAATACATAAATAGTTACCTTAGGGACTGAACTTTTTAAATATTTATGTCAAGAGGGTATAATACTGTTACTTTATAAACTATGGGCTTGTAATTAGGGATGGATGCAAAACTGAAAAAAATGCACCTTTATTTCCAAATAAAATATTGGAGCCAAACATTGTGATAGGGACATAATTTAAGTCTTTTTAGTTTTATAACCGGGACAAATGGGCAAATAAATTTAATGGGTTTTAATTACAGTAGCATGCATTATTTAAAAACTATATAAGGCCGAAAACTGAAAAATAATAAATTTTTTCCCACATTTTTTTCCTATTTTCCTATTAAAACACATTTAGACTAAAATAATTCTTGGCATAATGTCACACCTAAAGAAAGCCTAATTGGTGGCGAAAAAAACAAGATATAGTTCATTTCATTGTGATAAGTAATGATTTAAAGTTATAGACGAATAAGTGGAAGAAGCGCTGAAAGGTGAAAATTGCTCTGGTGCTCAAGGGGTAAAACTCCTCAGTGGTGAAGTGGTTAAAAATAAAAAAAAAAAAACAAACATATAGGTAAATAAAGAGCTATATTGGATGGATTTTTTTTTATCTGAGCATGGTGTGCTATCAGGTACATCATATATTAGAAGTGCTTTCATTCTCCCAGTAGGGCATGGGATGAGGTCACTGAGGGGATGTATACATCTGCTTAATACCACCACTGTCCAGTGTCCTGGATTTTATTCATGTCCCTTCCATTTGTTAGCCTTCTGCCTAAAAGACACTTAAAAAACAGAATAAGGATTATATATGTATATTCACTGTGTACAGCAAAACCTAATATGTTGTGCTTTATAAGTCAATAATAATAATATATTTCACAAAAGTGAGTATAGCTCTCACTTTTTGTGAATATATTGTTATATCCTTGATGGGGATTGGGTGGATAGCACTCTTGTCTTGCAGCCCTGGGTCCCCAGTTTGAAGCGCAGCCAGGGCACTATCTGCACAGAGTATGTATGTTCTCCCTGTATCTGTGTGGGTTTCCTCTGGGTACTCTGGTTTCCTCCCACATCCCAAAAACATTATGATAATTAAATTGGCTTCCACTAAATTGGCCCCAGACTACGAAGGACATTTGACAGTGGTAGGGACTTGATTGTGAGCCCCTGTGAGGAACAGTTAGTAACAAAACTGCCGTGGAAGATGTCAGCACTATATAAGTACTAAATAATGATAATAAGATCCTTTCATGGGACAGCACTTACAGTATGAAATTTAGATACAATGTAGAGTAGCCAGTGTACAGCTTGAATGACAGTGTAAATGAATGACAGTGTAAGTTTGCTGTCTCATCATATATGAAATAGACTTGTTACATGCAAAGCAAGATATTCCAAGCCTTTATTAGTTATAATGTTGATGATTATGGTTAACAGCTTATGAAAACCCCAAAATCAAAATCTCAGACCATTAGAATATTGTGAAAATGTTCAATGTTCTATGCTCAAATTGTGGCAGACTCTAATCAGCTCAATAATCCAAAACACCTGCAAATGATTCCTATTTCATAGATTAGTTTCACCTTTTAAAGAGAATATGTACTCTAAAATTCTTACAATAAAAAGCATACCATTCTATTCCTTATGTTATCCTGGGCCCCTCTGTGCTGTTTCTGCCACTCCCTGCTGCAATCCTGGCTTGTAATTGCCAGTTTTAGGCAGTGTTTACAAACCAAAAACATGGCTTCTAACCAGTGTGATAGCCTGAGAACAGCTCACTGTGTGACTCATGCAGAGCTTGGAGAGGGTGTGTATAGCTTCTGCCAATGACAAGTAGTGCTGCACATTCCACACATTCCAGCCTGAGCCCGACAGACCCGACAGAAGAGAGAAGAGAAGATTTATTACAGAGACAGTGAAACTAGAAAAGGCTGCAGTATGCCAGAGCACATTAGAACAGGTATAGGAACTTATAGGATAGAAGAAATAAGGCTCAAAATTTTGTTACAGAGTCTCTTTAAGTTGAATTACTGAAATAAATGGACTTTTGCACGTTATTCTAATTTTTCGAGTTTCACCTGTATAGATATATTTCCATAATAGTGTTTATTTTTTCATGTGTGCAGCTCTTGCTTTTACTAGGTTTCTTCTCAATTAAGACTTACTTATAAACAAGGCTTTATGTTCCCATGTGCTGCTGAGGTGAACAAGGTTCTTTTATAAAGGTAATCAAAGATTGTTCAGAATAGGTACTCAGCGTTTTAATGCTGTTTACTTCTACCAACCTGTAATTTAGGGTGGCTGTTGTGTATGGAAGACAAGAACATAATCTGTCTAATTTTTCAATTTATATGCTCAGCCATAATTATACAATCCGTGTGCTTCAACAATTACACAGGAACCAAACAACCTATTTCTGGAAACAAAAATGCATTTTTTTAACTGTGTAAAATAAACTTTTCAATAATATTTAATTCATTTGCAGATGTGTTTGTTGTTCAGCATGGAGGATACAAATAATGTTCAAAATAAGGGTTCACAAAGTTTGTTTTTGCTCTCATTAGTTGACAGCACGATATTAGCAATGAGGCTGCATCAACATCACGGCACTTACAAGGTAAACACTGAAACCATTAGCAAAATGTCATACACACAAATTGGTGAGTCGTAAATTTGGAATTGTCAGAGTCAACAAAAAGTACATTTGAGTAAATGATCATTGATCTTGAATTAATCAGATCAGAGGACATTGCTCCAGAGAGTGAGGCTGTATTCCCACTTGAGCGGAGAATGGACATTTTTTGATGGTAGACCGCTCATGGCAAAACTGACAGTGAACGGCTCCTATTTAATGTACTGTATAGGAGCCATTCACACTTATCACTCTGCAACAGATCCGTTGCAGTAAGCAGACCACACTTCTGTGCACACCACGTTAATCCCGGAAAGGAAAAGGCGTTCCCCTATATAGCCTATGGGGGAGTGCATCTGCCCTAGGCTACAGCCAGATCACTGCTGACCATCGAAGCGGACACTACACTGTCCACTCATGCTCACCGCATGTGATCTGGCAGCAGGTGGGAACCGAGCCTAAAGATTTTGTCCATGAGCGCCCATGCAAATGTGCTCCCCTGTTTTAACCATTTCAGCCCATGGGTATTTTTCACCTTATGGACGAGAGGAATTTTCCCCTTTCAGCGCTCCTCCCTTTCATTCCCCAATAACTTTATCACTACTTATCACAAAGAAATGATCTATACCTTGTTTTTTCTGCCACCAATTAGGCTTTCTTTGGGTGGTACATTATGTTAAGAATTATTTTATTCTAAATGCACTTTGTCAGGAATAATACAAAAAAATTGAAAAAATTATTATTTCTCAGCCATTATAGTTTTAAAATAATACATGCTACCGTAATTAAAACTCACACTTTTTATTTGCCCATTTGTCCCGGTTATTGCAATGTTAAAATTATATCCCTAGTATAATGTATGGTGACAATATTTTATTTGGAAATAAAGGTGTATTTTTTCAGTTTTACATCCATCACTAATTTTTAGCCCATTATTTAATACGATGCCCTCTTGACGCGTATATTATTATTATTTTTTTTCCCTAAAGTCAGTAGGTGTATTTTACTATTTGGCCACAAGATGTCCCCGCTGAGCAAAATGCTATGTAGTGTACAATTACGCTACATAGGATACAATGTATTGTTACATTGTAACTAGGGGAAGGGATGTAAGGTTTCATTAGAAACCTGAAATCACATTGCCGGCACGGATTTAATGATCGAACGGTGGAAACCGGAGGAAATCAGCGACGGGAGATAGCCTGGCCAGTGTTTATTGTCAGCAGACATGCTTGGATTGGCACAGGGGACTTTTGTCCCCTGCAGCCAACCTCCCCTGCTAGCAGCAGCAGCGTGATTGCAAGAATCTGCCCGTACGATCAGCTGCAGACCCTCCAAACTGCAGGGACATGACTAGCGTGTCCCTGCGGCTATAGCTGCTTCTGCTGCGGACGTGAAGCTCACGTCCGCACGGCATAAATGGTTAATGGTGGCTTTGGAGAAGTGGTTTCTTCCTTGCTATGCAGCCATTCAATTTACGTTGATATAGAACTTTTTTCAGAAGCTGGGAATTTTGGCTTCTGAGGCCACTAGGAAGTCTGACTGGGTGCCGCTATGAATCACAATATGAATTGCAGCTATTGTGGTACCCAGTGGACAAAAGCATTGGGGAGGCAGTGGGATCAATAGCATAAGAGACTTTGGTGCAGAGAGCAGCGGTGGGGGTAAGTTATTGGGTACTAATATAAACCATAGGTGGGAGGGTTAGTGGTAGGAGTAGGTAGGTTAAGGATAGTGTTGCTATTGAAAATACCGTGGTCTCCATTCTCATGTGACATCAGTGTAAGTGCAAGAACGGAGACTGCAGTCACAACATTCAGAATTGACAGACTGCGCATGCACAGAGCTACTAACCCCGGGTCAAAGGTTGGTGATTTACTAAGGTTGCACCTCCCAACCACAGCAGTATAGCGTCGGGTTGCTTAGCTCCGCTGTGTCCTAGCAACTAGAGTGCGACTTGAGGAGGGGCTTCATTAGCCCAGTCAGTCGCATCCTGTTGCATATAAATAGGAGGAGGCGCGGCCGGCTATGTTTTGACGGCGGCCGCTGCACTATTGGAGGACAGCAAACACGTGACTAATGTCATGTGAGCGGGGCACGTCAGTGATGACGCGATATATGCGGAAGGAGGTGGCCGGGGTGTCCGCATGGCTTGCTACGTTACAGCAACAATGGCGGTGAGTGATGCACTGCGTGTTTATGCTAATGGGCATTGTACTGTTACTTCCCACAGGGTGGGGATTTCTTTGGCTTGCATTTGCATATTACCTGATGGAGTTCCCCATCAGGTCTGCTGGAGGCTGCAGGGCTCTGGTTGGTCTGCTGCTGGTCACCTGATTTTTCTAGTCTACTATTTAAACAGTTGATTTGCTGGTGTTCAGTGTGGATGTTGTGCCTATACAGCTTGAAAAAGGGTAGATGACCCGAAACAGCGGAGCTGTCGCTGTCCTGCCATACACCATGCTGTTCTATTTTAACTTTTGAAATGGAATAAAGAGCTATTTTTACTAAGATGGTGCCGACTCTTTTGGAATTGGACTTTACTAGTCACCTGGGAGTGCACAGGTGATTCGAGTCGTGGCACGTCACTTTCTTTTATTTTTTCCCCTATTGGTGCATACCATACACAAATTTGCGCCTCCCAACCACAGTAGAACAGAGTCTTTAAGGAGTAATCTTAAACTTAGGTAAAGCTCAGCACACATGCCTACAACTAGGTATAGCGTCATTTTCACTCTCAATATTCAGCTTGGGTATACACCTAACTTTGTATTGTATTTTATTTACATTTTTTGGAGGATAGGAGGCTTTGTTCAAGCTTTTGCTGGGGGGTACGGTGGTGATCACAACTCTGCAACACACAAATGCTCTTCCATTGGTGCCCAAAGGTGCCCTGGGCCATCCATGATCCTAGCAATGCCCATGATGGAGGGCATCACATTTTAAGATGATGCCTGCTCAAAATGTCTTTATAATTCTGTACCAGAAAGCTTCAGCAAATTATAAGGCACAATGTTTGCAAGTGCAAGGCACCAAACACAAGTCAGTTTCTGTGAATGTATAACACAGCAATCTACTGAAAAAAAGTTTAAATGATACATATGCCAAATAGGTAATAAAAATGAACAAGTAAAGTCCCAACTATTACTGGTAAATCATCACAAGCAAAGTCAGACAAGGTGGAAGCTTTACAAACCTAAAGATGGATAAAATGGTTCTTTTCATTTTAATAGGTGCAAGAAAGTTCATATGTAATACATGGATGTATGTTTGCATACCAAACAAGTGGTACCTAGAGGAAGAACTGATACATGTTTACAGGGCCGGGCAGAGAGGCTCCAGCCTTAGGGCGCAGTGTAGTGTGGGGCACACAACTCACTCAGCTATCATTCCCCTGTTTGAAGCAGAGAGAAATGGGAAAGGGGGATACATGGCAGTGACTGCAAGCCAGATAACTAGAAATAAAGGGGTTGAGGGCCCTAGGGAACCTCTTAGTCTAATAGCAATCAGTGTGTGACAACTGGGGTGGGAGGGAGGGAGGAGCGTACTTTGGTGTCTCAGCCTTGGGTGCAGGAGGACCTTGTCCCGGCTCTGCATGTTTAACCATGACAGATTGACCACAGTGCAACACAAGGAGATACAATTTAAAGAGACACTGAAGCGAAAAAAATATATATGATATAATGAATTGGTTGTGTACTATGAATAATTACTAGAAGATTAGCAGCAAAGAAAATATTCTCATATTTTTATTTTCAGGTATATAGTGTGTTTTCTAACATTGCATTATTCTCTAATATGTGCAGATTACACAACACTCTGCATTCAAAATGATTCTTTCAGAGCAGTCTGTGAACTAATGACCTCTCCTCTGCCATAGGAAAAGTAAATAGTTAACTAACAGTTGAGATAATAAAAGTCAGAAAACAGCCCTCTCCACGACTTTGAAAGTCGTAGAGATAATGGCTTTTTTGTATAGAGATAACAACTGGAGTTTCTTAACTCTTCCTGTACTGGAAACAATTAGACTGATGTATCTGATCTTAATGTTTTATTTCTTAGCTGTACTACACATACAAATCATAATATCATAGTTTTTTTTTTCGCTTCAGTGTCTCTTTAAAAGGTTTTTGGAACTTGGGAACAGTTTATTTGGCTATGTTAACAGAACAGGAAATAAATTCCCTAATGCTAGGTACACATCATACAATTTTGTGTTAGATAGATGGTTCGATAGATAATTTAGACATGTCCGATCTTATTTTCGATCGTTTTTCTGATTGATTTCTCATACAGAATCGAATCGGAAATTGATCGGAAAATCGAATCGGAAATCGATTGGACTGAAAATCGACCGAAAAACACATTGTGTGTACCCAGCATAATGTGTCAGGAACTAAATATGTGCCAGGGGATTGAGCAGATGGTGACATAGGGAGGGAGAAGAGGGAACATTGAGTTAAAGGACGGGGGGCAGCTTCCCCATACTCATAGCCACAGAGAGATGGAAATGTTACTGCCAAAAATGTATTTTCTGCTGTTGTTTTGTGCACCTTATTGATATACCACAACAGGTTGCATTTGGAATAGAAGACAGGTGATGAAAAACGGAAAGATATGCATAAAAAATATATATTTATATTTCAATATACAGTTGACTAAGAATCACCATGAATGACAGTAAACTCAAATTACTTTTTTTTAACCCCTGTTTGGAGTACAGTTGCCATCAGTCTAGAACATTCCACCTTGCCTATAGGAGCAGGTAAGTGCATAGAGCGGAAGTCTTTTTAAAGCATTTTCGACATTTGGACTAATCAAATGACTGGCAGTAAGGTTTGACATCCCTATTTACCAGTGTCTGTTAGAAGCACCATGAAATGATTGTGTATTATATGCGCATAAGAACAAAATAAGGAGGCTGAAATAATCTTTGTAATAAATCCTTGGAATATTAAGCATTGAAATGAAAGGGTTTTTTTCAGCTAAGTAGACCTTTCTTTAACCCTTTAGCAGCCAATTTATTTAGAGACTTGCAAGTGCTCCAGGCAAATTTATTTCAGCAAATATTATTTTCTTATTTGTTACATTTGTCTTGCTTCTAATTAGTACAGCTGTAGTGTGTATTTATGACCACTTGTCACTAGTGGGAAGTGTGAGAAAATAACAGAGGTCTTCTCCTTTCAGTTTCTTAATCCTCTGCTAGCAGAAAGACATCAAAGCATTCCAAGAATTTACAGCACAAGGAGTTCTGCCCACTGAGGTCAAAAGCAATGCACTATCTCAAACAACATAATTCCTTTTAAGCTGCTAATGGGTTAAACCTTGACTATAGTTTAAAAAGTATGGTGTAAGATGAGAACTTACAATTCTTGTTGAGGTCTGTAAATTACAAAAAAATCAGGACTTTTTATTGTGACTGTGATTACAATTTTCAGTGGAAAAGGGCCTTTATGGGCAGTTTGTCCGTCACTAAGCAAGATGTAAGGGACAGCAATGATAATCACATTAAAGGACAATCAGGAATTCTAAGCAGGCGGAAGGGGTGGAGCAAAACACAACTTTTATAAGAAAAGTCAATATTTGCATAATGAAGAGATAAGAGGAGGTGCCCTATAAATTAATACAATGTTCTAAAAACAGGTTTAACTGTATATACTGCATGCTTGGCATTCTCAAGGAAGTCGCCTGGCAGACAAAGATGAAAATAACATTTATTGGAAAACACTATGGATGCCACGTTTAGCGGGCTACATCCCGCTTCCTCCGGCCAATACTAGTGTCTTTTCATGGTAGCACAATTGCGTAGAGGATCTATTTACTATTTAACATTTGCCTAATGCTCCTGTGGTCTGTCTCCTTAGAACTCTAATCATTTTAGCATAACATACTGGTTAAGGGCTCTGCCTCTGACACAGGAGACCAGGGTTCGAATCTCGGTGCTTCCTGTTCAGTAAGCCAGCAATTATTCAGTGAGGAGACCTTCAGCAAGACTCCCTAACACTGCTACTGCCTATAGAGTGTGTCCTAGTGGCTGCAGTTCTGGAGATTTGAGTCCACCAGGAAAAAAATGCGCTATAAATATTCTGTGTCTTGCCTTATCTTGTCTAGCATGAATTTTTCTGTAAAGATGACCTTGGTACATCTGTTCTTTTGTCATACACTTGTTTCCCAGGAGTGTGATAGGTCTGCTTTAAAAACTATTGAAAGTGTTAAACAGAATTTGACTTTATTTTTTATAAAGAAGAACTGAGAAAAAGATCCATCTCATTTCACCCTGAACGTTGCTCATTACTGAGGCCAAAACAAATGGCAGCTCTGTTAAGCGACAAACAATCAGAGAATCCTCTACACAGCCCATTTGACAAAGGTGAAATTTGATTGCACATCCTACACTGTTCCTCCAAAAGACAGTGTAGGCGGCATCAGAAGGAAAACTGCATAAGTATCTATGTCTCTGTCTGCTCTCGCTGTGGCACTGTAATGGTGTTATGGCAGTGGACATGCATTTTTCATCTTTTACAAATTTAATTCACCGCTTTAATCATGCTGGTAGATCAGCGTTGTCACCTGCTGAAGTTATAAGCACGCTCCTTCATACTTCACTGAGTAGAAAGATTTCACAAGAAAGCAAATGCTGAAAGTTTGTTGCTGGTAAGATAACATTAATAAAAAAAAATATTGAGTGCCCTTTTCATCGCTGGATGACTATTTATTTTTCTTTCCTTGCATAGTGATGAAGATATCTGAAAATGTGCTTACTTTTACTAAATTTTTAAGTAAAAAAGTTTAAATCTTCTTAGCCATTAATCCTATGTTCAAAAAGGGAACCTTAAAGCGGATCCGAGATGAAAAACTAAATATAACAAGTGACTTGTCTATATATCTTATCTAAAGTTTAGATAGTTTACACAGCAAATCTATCTTCAAACAGCTTCAACAGTATATTAATATTTTTTCCTGTGATACAATGGGAGCAGACATGTTTTCTGCTTGTCACTATTACACAATCACACACACAGGCAAGCTTATCTGTATCTAGGCATGCTAATCTGCATATTCTGTGAAAACTCCACTCTTATCTCCTCCATTACACAGGCAACTGATCTGTATCTGCACTGCAGCTCTCAGATTGTGAAAACTCTGCCTCTGAAATCTATAGCTAGTAACACCTTTTTCACCTGCCCAGACTGAAATCCCACAATCCCTTGCAAGCGCCAAGGCACTCTGGAGAAGCTGTGGGTGTGGCTTATTTAGTTTATAGGAAATTAGGGTACTAAAACAAAACAAAACAAGTATTTGGCTTGAGGAATGCCCTATAAACTATATGTAAGGAACACAATTATGCAATGAGTAAAAGTTCATCTCGGATCCACTTTAAAGGGAACCTTAACTCTAAAAAAAATTAGTTTTACTTACATGGGGCATCTACCAGCCCCCTGCAGCCATCCTGTGCCCTCGCGGTCATTCATGGCTCCTCTGGTCCCCCGCTGCCAGCTAGTATCATTTTTTGCCGACTGGGAGTTGGCCGGCCGCCATGCGTACATTTTTATGCATTCCCGTTGGTGCAGGAAGCTATTGCAGACATCAACGAGTACATTTTTATGCATTACGGGTGTAAAGACTGCGAGGGCACACGATGGCTGCAGGGGGCTGGTAGATGCCCCAGGTAAGTAAAACTCATTTTTTTTTTAGAGTTAAGGTTCCCTTTAAATTACATGATGGGATAGACATGTATATGGGGCAGCATGGTGGTGTAGTGGTTAACACTCTGGCCTTGCAGCACTGCATGTAGTTTGTATGTTCTCCCAAGTCTGTATGGGTTTCCTCTAGGCACTCCAGTTTCCCCCACTTCCCACAAAACATACAGATAACTTAATTGGCTTCTTCCTAAAATTGCCCCTAGACTACGATACATACACTATGACATAGATGTGACTATGGTAGGTATTAGATTGTTAGCCCCGTTGAGAGACAGTTAAGTCACAAGACAATTTACTCTTTATATAAACTCTTTTTTTCTGCCTGAAGAAATGAACATTCAGCAGTGCAACTGACTATTTTTTTCAGTTCCAAATGATGTGAACACCGGGGTCCACCTATACTGCCCCTTTGATGCTGCATGTGGAGTGGGGGTCCCAAGTAGTGGCAGAGACCGGGGCTCCCACTTCTCATGTGCCCTAGTGTTTTGTGATTTTAAATCTTAATTTTGCAGCTCCTAGTGACAGGTCAGGTGGTAGGGAGGGCAGTTTGAAGAGGGACACCTGCCCTCGGTGCCCCCTGCTGGTCACATCATCTACGATTGTGTGTGACTGAGCACTCTCTTCTGTCTATGGTCATCTGTTGAGTGAGCATCTTGTGTTAAGCTCCTTGATGAGTCAATGTCAAATGAATAACTCAGGTATTTTCCCAGCCAATTGGCGGTCAAATTGATTATTTCCGACAGATCTGATCAGATTTCTGATTCTTTTTCTGAACTATTTTCTGATCACTTCTAAACAAAACAGATCAGAAAAACGATTGGAAATCAGATAATACCTGTCGGAAACAAACAATTTGAAAGTCAAACTGACGGAAAATTGCATTGTGTGTACCAGTCATCAAAGAAGTCTACACTAATCAATGCCTGCAGCTTCCATTTCTAAAGTCATAGCCTGTAGTTTTTTCAAAACTCTGTCTATGCATCCATCCCTTGTCCACCACGACCTACAGTCTCCTCCCCACCCACATGACTTGTTGTTGAAGGAAACACGAGGAGAAAATAAACTGCTTAGATAAACAATTATAAATATCTATCCTCTTTCTCCTAAAAATTACTTACTAAAAAAAAAAAATTACTCTAAAAAAAACTTGAGGAAAAATGTTCCATGGCCGACTCGTCCACAATATGGAAATCTCTACATGAAATTACCAACTACAGAAAGAAATCTCCACAATCACTACACAACCTGCAGCTTGCAAATGAACTGAATACATTTTATTGCAGGTTTGACACTACAAACAAAAGCCAAACACACCAAGTCAATTTGCATAATTTGCATCTGTACAACAGGCAAACTGAACACTCCTCCAGCCAGTCAACGTCTTCACCCCCTGCGGTGCCTCAGCATCTACACAACACAAGAGGCCAGACACAATCTGCTAACCTGTCTCCAGATGTACATGCTCTACCAATATGCCAATCAGATGTAAACAAACTCTTCAAAAGACAGAAAGGAAATAAGGCACCTGGACCAGACTCTGTAACTGCGAAATGTCTGAAACTCTGTGCCGATCAATTAGCGCCTGTATTCACAGACATATTTAAATCATCTCTGGAACTCTCAATTGTCCCAGCCTGTTTTAAAAGCTCAATCATTGTACCAATTCCAAAAAAATCAAAACCTACATGCTTAAATGATTACAGGCCCATTGCCCTGACATCATTGGTTATGAAAGCATTCGAAAAATGGCTTATCTGAAATCCATCACAGATCCCCTGCTGGACTCTCTGCAATTTGCCTACAGGCCTAATAGATCCACAGACGACGCTGTTAACATGTGTATGCATTATGTACTACAACATCTAGACACCCCAGGAACCTACACCAGGATTTTATTCATAGATTTCAGCTCTGCATTTAATACCATAATTCTTTCACTACTGCACAGCAAGCTCTCCCAGCTACACATACCTGAATCCATCTGCAAATGGATAACCAATTTTTTAACAGACAGGAGACAGCATGTTAGACTTGGAAAACACACATCAAGCTCACTGACAGTCAGGGCTGTGTGCTTTCCCCACTGCTCTACTCACTTTACACCAATGACTGCATCTCCACAGATCCATCTGTTAAGGTTCTGAAATTTGCAGATGACACAACAGTACTTGGTCTCGTACAAAATGGCGACGAGTCTGCATACAGGCATGTAGTGGGACAGCTTTCCTCCTGGTGCAGCAGCAACAACTTGGAACTAAATGCTCTCAAAACCATGGAGATGATAATAGACTTTAGGAGATCTCCCCCTTCAGTACCTCCCCTTAACCATAAATGGATTCACAATAACCCGGGTAGAGTCATTCAAGTTTCTTGGGTCCACGATCTCAAACAACCTAAAATGGGATAACAATACGGCCACTATTGTCAAGAAAGCAAAGCAGAGGATGTACCATCTACAGCAGCTGAGAAAGTTTGGCCTACCTAAAAATCTAATGGTGCAGTTCTACACTGCAATCATCGAATACACTATAACATAATCTATGACTGTATGGGTCGGCTCCTGCTCAGAATTAGAAAAGGGGAGGCTGCAAGCATCATCCGATCAGCGGAAAGGATAATTGGCTGTAGCTTACCTTCCCTGCAGGATCTTTACGCTAGCAGGTGCAGAAGGAGAACAACCAAAATTGCCTTTGACCCCTCTCACCCTGCTCACTCCATCTTCCAGCGCATGCCTTCAGGAGTAAGATTCCGGTCAATCGCAACTAAAACCACTAGACACAGGAACAGCTTTTTTCCTCAGGCGGTAGCCATACTTAATGCAGAACCACGCTAGAGCTACTAGGACTTAAAAGTAATCAGCACAGAACTGAAAATGAACAATTCTCACCTTACTTACTGCCACTATACTCACATACTGTCCTTGACTTGTAATATACATACTGTCTGTCCTTGTATTTCTTTGTTTTGTTTGTGTTTGCGTTTGTTAAGCAACTGCCAAGACAAATTCCTTGAAGGTGCAAACATACATGGCGAAATAAATTGATTCTGATGCAAACTCACACACACACACCAGTCCATTAATCTCCCGGGAGTAAAAAGAGTAACGTCATCTGCTACATGTGGTCCGACCTTGCCATAGACAGTTAAGGTATGCTAGCGTGACAACCGGGGGGGGGGGGGATTTGGGGATGGAGGAAGCTGGCAGCATACAGCCGTGGATTACCAGGCATCAGGCAACATCACAAGCGGAAGCTTCACCCCAAGGAGGTGGTGAGAGTTTGTTCATATACTGAATGCTAGCTATTAGTCTACCTCACGCTATGAGCATACATTAGCAATCTCTGATTTACTTGTGGTGGACATTCCAACATACAGCGACAAGCGTTATTGGAGGATGCTATATATCCACAGTACATCTCTGGAACTTATTTGCAGCAACTAGGCATTATGGAGCTGGATCATGATGCACAGTACAACTAAGTCCTTGTCTCTAAGGAGTTTTGCAAATAAAGGATACTCTTTTTACTCCCGGGAGTATAATGGACTGGTGTGTGTGAGTTTGCATACGTGATACGTGTAGCGTGTATGGCACAGCCGGCTGTGTATGTTTCTTGGCTGGAGATTACCCCATGTGGCTAATTTTAGTGGGGTTGTGCTATACTTGTTAGGCAGTGACCAATAAAGTTATATGAGTTTAGTGAAGACCTTGTGAAAGTGATACTTTGTGACTTGGAATTATATCCACAGTGAGGTTCCCCTTTATAAGGGTTTAACACGGGCACCATTATTACTTGAGCGCTTGATATCATTGTATTGGGTTTTCTTTTTAGATATCCCACAGTGTCATTTTATATTTAACCTCCCTGGCATTCAATTTCCCCAGGATTTCTGTGCAAATAGTGATAAAATGTATTTTTAAAACTTTTTTTTTTCGTGTAACTTGCCAAAATGTGTCAAGCAAGGGTCTAGTATACAGTGCAGTTGCAGTTGATGTGTATGCACGTTTATACTGTTCACAGCATGATTTTATGGACAGCTATATCTGTCAACACTGCTAGGGAGGTTAAATCTACTTTTTAAGTTTTTACTATTCCGTTGACTCTGCTCAAAGACATATTAATTGAAGTATGTCAGAGCTAAAATCTATGAATTATTGACCCTTTTCATCCATTTCCTGCTCTCAAAAGCCACTTTCTGCCAGAAAAGTGTTTTATGACTGTAATTCCTTATCAGTGAGGATTACGATATAGTCCAACCCAGTCCCTACCCAGACAGAAACTGTCAATTGCATGCATGATTCAAGCACAAGCTACAGAGTCATCAAAGCAGCTGGGAGGATTATCGGGACCTCCCTACATGTGAAATGCATGTTCACGCCATGGTACCTATGTACAGTAAATACCTATGAATGTGCGTTATTGTACCCATGTAAATGCCTACTTTTGTATGTATGGATGTAACTAACCATGTATGTGCCCATGTATGTAACCAGGGAATGTCTCTGAGCTGTCTGTACCAACAACAATTCCTTGCACGATACCCTGTACTTGGCGATTAAAATTGATCCAGGTTCTGGTTCTGAAACTGCGATCTAACAATAAGCAGCACATTACCAAGAAAGCAGATAGGCATCTACGTGTTTTAAGGGGCGCTGTCAGCATATAAATCATACATAGACATTTCCGGCAATTTAAAATCATTTTCCTTTCTAACTTTGAGTGTGCTCAGCCAGCCGAGCCCTGGAGTTCAGCAGCTGAATCATTCTTTCACTATGACAGAGGTCAACGGTTAATATCGGCAGCCACACAGATGGTAATCTTTATGCACAATGTAGTTGTAGAACTCTGCCGTACAAGATCAGGATAGATGAGAGAACATGCTATTTGCAATTTAAAGCAGAAGAATCTGCATACATTACCGGGCAAGATCGAGCATACTGTGCTCTGTCTCATCTATCCTAATATCCAGTGTGGAATTGATCAGTGTTCCTGTGTGAGCTTAATCAGGCACACTAACGTCACTTAAATGGTGAGGGTGGCTGGGCTACAAATGGTGACTGTTATTCAATTTTCTTGCCTACGTCAGACAAGAGAAAATGCTGGGAGGTTAAAGGAAAAGAGAACTACCTAGATTCCCCTTGACATTTAAATTCTTCTTGCGCATTTATAAGCACATATGTCGCCAATTGGCTTTTACTTGGAGCACTGCAACTGCAGAATATTCAAATGAGGCTACAAAAGAGAAAATTAAAGGGAATCTCAAGTTACAGAATGTGACCAAGTTAAAGAGGAACTGTAACCAAGGATTGAACTCCATTCCAATCAGTAGCTGATATCCCCTTTCCCATGAGAAATATTTACCTTTTCTCTAAAAGATCATCAGGGGGGTCTGTATGGCTGATATTGTGTTGAAACCCCTCCCACAGCGTAGTGTCAGCACCTTGGCCCTGACAAATTGCTGTCTGTGAACCTTGTTGCATTGTGGGAAATTATAGCTGTTTCCAACTGCCAAGCAACCAGTATCTCCCTCTGTGCCTGTGTATACCAATAAAAAAACAACAACCTTTTAGTCTATTTCTAGTCTTTTCTGCACAGAAAAACTGCAACCAAAGTTAATCAGTTGGCTAGTTCACACTTGAATGCATTTTTCACATGCAGAAAAAACATTTGACGGCAATGCAAAACTGTCAGACAACTCATGCAGAAAAATTGACGCACAGAAAACTGATGTGTGCAGACTGGCCCCAATGCCATCTTCATTCAACAATTTATTAAAGCCGCCTTCTTCTGTTACTTAAAGAGAAACTCCGACCAAGAATTGAACTTTATCCCTATCAGTAGCTGATACCCCCTTTTACATGAAAAATCTATTCCTTTTCACAAACGGATCATCAGCGGGCGCTGTATGGCTGATATTGTGGTGAAACCCATCCCACAACAAACTCTGAGTACATACTCTTGGCAGTTTCCTGTCTGTGAACCTTGCTGCATTGTGGGAAATAGCCGTTTACAGCTGTTTCCAACTGCCAAAAAACCATAGCTGGTAGGTGAATTCAGCTGCACCTCGGATACCAGGGTGGTGCTGGAACCAGGCGACTTGACCCAAATGTACAACAAGGAAGGAAAAATCATAGCACTATGATTAAGGACCTACGAGTCCGAAACATGTCAGCTTCTTGACTGTATGGCTTTTTACCTGCATAAATAAATTGGGACTCGATTGAATACAGGAGTTTGTGCTGAACTTTTTCCTTCCTTATTGCCAAAAAAGCATGCGGCAGCTACCTGCCAACAGTAAAAATATCACCATGTAATAAATGTCAGAATGTCAATCAGGGATTTAAAAGATTTTAAAATGGGCAAACACTGACTAAATCATTTATACATAATTATTGTAAAAATGAAGCACTTTTTTTAATTACATTTTTTTCACTGGAGTTCCTCTTTAAGTTTTCCTCTGAATTTCAGCACTGCCTCTGGCCCCGCCCCTACATGCATAGACTCTGCTGAGAACTATAGTGGGGTAATGTGGCTGGCTTAATATGTGACAGACTGCAAACAGAAGGGGATGAGGAGTATTACTAAAGGGCAGACCATGACATGGCCCCAGAGAAGAGCCCCAAAGACTTTTAGCAAGGTGAAGAAAAAAAAATATTTTAATCCCCTCTATTTTTTTTTTGGACACTTGAGACTAAAGGGTAAGGGGTCTTCAGAAGACCCCTGTACACGTTATCTGCAGTGAGTGTGCATATTTGATCATACTGCTATAAAGGGCTTTGAATAACACCATAAGCTCTAACCCCTTAGTCATGGCCATAACTGTGAATCATGGGATACTCATGAGACTTTGATTATTTCCTTCAGCTCCAGCTTTCCTCCACCAGGGAAACCATCTGAAGCCTTCATAATCCTTCTCTATAGCCAAAGTTTTTCCCCCTTCCCTATACATGTGCCCTAAGAGACTTCCTCTACTCCATACAATGTTAATTTTGCCCAGTATAAATACAATGTCCTCCCCTCCCCATGAAGCTATTGTCAACCAAGTATATCCAATGATCACCTCCTCCCAGTAGTGCCATTTCTCCCTAGTATAGCAGGGGTCGAGTCCTGCGTGGACACGGGTGAACGGCGTCCACCCACTTTTTCTTCAGCGTGGACGCCGTTCACCCTGGCTTGTGTGGAGGGGAGCAGAGCAGAGAAGGAGAGCTATGGGGACAGCGGGGATGGGCGGACATCTCCCCCCCATCCCTCACCTTCGTGCTCCCCTTTCTGCCTCTCCCCTCCGGTGTTTTGAAGTGTCGGGCCCGGCGGCGAAAATGGGGGGAAACTTTCTGCCTTCTTCCGGCCGCAAGGGATGCTCCGCTCTGTGTGTGGCTAGAAGACCAGACTAGCGACTGGAACGCGGTAAGTCTCCGCCCACTTTCGCCGCCGGTGCCCGACACTTCAAAACACTGGAGGGGAGAGGCAGGAAGGGGAGCACGAAGGTGAGGGATGGGGGGGGGAGATGTCCACCCATCCCCGCTGTCTCCATAGCTCTCCTTCTCTGCGCTGCTCCCCTCCTGCTGGGGGCACACCTGGCTACCTGGGCACATATACCCCTGGCTATATATACTGGGCACATATACCCCTGCCTATACTGTATATACTGGGCACATATACCCCTGCCTACATATACTGGGCACATATACCCCCTGACTACATATACTGGGCACACATATATCCCCTGCCTACATATACTGGGCACATATACCCCTGGCTACATATACTGGGCACACATATACCCCCTGCCCTCATATACTGGGCATATATACCCCTGGCTAAATATACTGGGCACATATACCCCTGGCTACATATACTGGGGATATATCCCACTGGCTACATATACTGGGCACATATACCCCTGGCTACATATACTAGGCAACTATACCTCTGGCTACATATACTGGGGACTACTATACTCATGGCTACTTATACTGGGGACACCTATAGACCTGGCTACCTGGGGTACCTATTTTGGGGGAACTGCTGTCAGATTATCTGCATTTTTGTGGAACCGCTGTTATGTATTTTGGGGAACAGCTGCCAGATTATGTGTATGTTAGGGGAACGGCTGCTGCCAGATTACGTGTATTTTGGGGAACTGCTGCCAGATTGTGTATGCTTGAGGGACCACTACTGCCAGATTATATGTCCTTTGGGTGTTACGTGTATTTTGGGTGATCCGCTGCCAGGTTTCGCGTATTTTGGGGAAGTGCTTCCAAATTATGTGTATGTTGGTGGAACTGCTGCTGCCACATTGTCTATTACATCACTGCTAAGGTCATGTATATTTGGCCCCACCCATGACCACACCCACAGTGTGCTTGACCACGCCCATTTTTGGCGCGCTGCAGGAGTTCTCCAAGTGAGTCCACTCACTTCTTTTCCCAGGACTAGACCCCTGTAGTATAGTAGTGTTACCCCACTCAAGCCTTGTCTGTTCAGCCCCTGAACCATTATCTACTTTCCTCCATTATCTACTTTCCTCCAGTCATAGCAGAGAAAAGTCTTAAAGGACAACCAAGGTGACAAGTGACATGATGAGATAGACGTGTATGTACAGTGCCAAGCACACAAATAACTAGGCCGTGTTCCTTTTTTTCATTCTCTGCCTGAAAGAGTTAAACATCAGGTATGCAAGTGACAGTTTCTGTTCGGGTCGGGACTGGATCGGACTGGGTCATACTATAGCATAACCCTCACTTATAAATAATTGCAGCCATGAAACACTTTCCTGCCAGTAAATGGCTACTGAGAGCAGAAAAGAGATAAAAAGGGTCAATAATTCATAGATTTGAGCTCTAGCATACTTAAAGAAAACCTGAACTGAAAACAAAAAGTCAAAATAACCATACACAGGTCGTACTTACCTCCTGTGTAGTCTACTCAGCAATCTCTTTTCCCTCTCCTGTGTCCCATTTGTCCACTGTGATCAATGGAATTCTCTGTCCTCCATTTTAAACATGACTATTACCCTATAACAACTTTCTGGTCAGCACACTGGTAAACTGTAATATCACCCACTTGAGCCATAGGGAAACATGGACATTACCTTGCACATTCAGTTGTAACTGACAGCTGCTGATATATAACTGACAGCAACTGGTATATTTCAGTTATGACAAAATATTGTCAGAACTGGAAGGGATCACTGTAAGAAGAAAATGGTGAGCTTTTGAGAGGAACTGACGGCAAGGTAAGTATGTAATATTCATTTGCAGCTACATCATGTGTTTATTTTAAATAATTTTACTCAGTTCAGGTTCCCTTATCCATGAAGGTGTCATTGAGCAAATACAATGAAACAGTAAATACTTAAAAAAATAGATTTAAATATAAAACAAAACTGTGGGTTATCTAAAAAAAGTCATTTTTAGGAAAAGGAGGACAGATACAATTGTTTTTCTCATCAGTTTATTTTCACCTCGGATGTCCTTTAAAGGGAACCTGAACTGAGTAAAATTATTTAAAATAAACATGGGGTAACTTCAAATGAACATTACATACTTAGCTCACCATCAGTTCCTCTCAGAAGCTCACCATTTTCTTCTGACAACGATCTCTTCCAGTTCTGACATCATTTTGTCAGAAATGAAATATCAGTTGCTGAGAGGAAACCGGATGTGCCAGATAATGTCCATGTTTCCCTATGGCTCAAGTGGGAGATGTTACAGTTGAACAATGTGCTGACCATAAAGCTGTTATGGGGTAATGGACATTTTCAAAATGGAGGATGGAGAATTCCATTGATCACAGTGGACAAACAGGACACAGGAGAGGAGAAGGAGATTGATGAGTAAACTATGCAGGAGGTAAGTATGACCTGTGTATGTTTATTTTCACTTTTAATTTTCAGTTCAAGTTGTCTTTAAAGTTTTTATATTTACCAGTCACTGCAATTTCCTCCTGTCTGCTTTACTTACTGGCTTCTTCTTTTTTCTTCTTTCTTCATGTTCTCCTCAGGTATCTGCTAGAGCTGTTCTGATTTCACAACAACTAGGAACAATGACAGTGGGGAATGGAAGAGAGGAGAGAGCATCACTAGCTTGAGATGTGGATGGGAGGAGAAAGCCGAGGAGAAAGCCAAGTAGAAATAAAACATTTAGTGAAAAGCTCTGCAATGGCCCAGCATCCCAAAACACCAACACTATGACTTCTGTCAGGGAAGCACCTGAAAGGAAGACTGGCCTTAGGAACTACCTGCAGCATTCTCTATAATTACACAACAGCCTTTACCGTACTATTAGGCACTCCACTGGGTCAGGCAGTGTCCAAAAAAGTCTGTGTCTGCCAACAGTAGGTGCAGTGCTTTGTGAGGGAGGGAGCATATGCTGTGCCCCCTTATCTAACCCCATCCGTATTGCTGGGGGCCATAAAAGCTGATAAACAGAGCTAAAGAGGTCTCCCACACTTACATATTTTATCTGTGTATCAGGCAAATAGGGTGTATGCGGCTGCTGGAAAAATCAGGTGCCACCATAGACTTTAATTGAAGATATTGACAAGCCGGCAGCAAAAGGGAAATTCGGGTGCCAGGCGACGCCTGATAATTAACAGTTTTTGTGGGGTTTTTTTTTCTGAAGCCGGCAAGAAAGGGGAATTTCGGGTGCCAGGATGCGCCCAGTAATTCTCCTTGTGGAGTTTTCTCTCTGTTTTTAAGGGGACTCTGAGCAGACCGTTAAAATTAAAATTCACCTGAAGTCGCTACGCTAACAGGGCCGCCAGCGGGACCATGGACGGGACCCAGAGGATGATGGGGGACCTCGAGGGCTGGGGTGGAGGGCTGGAGGAACTCCCAGTTATGTGCAGATTTTCGTTTTAAAGGTCTGCCAGAGACAAAGGGGAAATGGTAAAAGAGGAGGTAGTATGTGTAGGGGCAGTTAGGTTTAGGTGTTAGGATGGCAGTTTGTGCGGGGGGGGGGGGCTAGAGGGGTTTGAGTGGGGGTTAGGCGTCAAAAGGGGGTTTGTGCAGGGGAGGTGGTTAAGGTAAGGCACCAATAGGGGGAGTTTTACGGTTAGGCATCGGTAGTGGAGGGTTCTGTGAGAGTAGGGTTAGGTTTAGCTATAGTAAAATATCGGTAACAATTACTGATATTTCACTAATGAAAATAAACACTTTAAATAGCAGAGTATCTGTAAATTTACCAATATTCTACTATTGGCACTGTTACTGTACCGTGTTATCCATGGCACCCTAAATTCATGTTTGCGTTTATGTGTGCTCATTATCAGTTCCTTCAGCTGGGAGGCGGGACTACTGTAGCTCCGTGGAGAGACCTTCCTATTGTTTTCCTCTATTCACTCTGTAAACCAGAGAAACAAGCAGACTCAAACTGCAAAATAAAATATGTTTATACTGTATTGCTATAAATCAGGGCTATTTGTGTAATGCTCAGAAATGCCACCTTTCCATTTCTCACCTGTCAGCAGGTTGAGCATGATGGTGACAAGGATCCCTCTCTTCATTGCGGAAAACTGTCAAAGCTATATAAATAATTATGTCTAGCAGTTACGACAATGTCTTTCCTTGAACTGTGCTGTAGATCTAGCGCATAAGGGTGCTGGGGAATTTTCCTTATACCGTGATTAGACACTGAAGAATAACCTCTTCTTTTGTGTTGATCAATAGCCGGTTACTGTGGTTGAACAATCTCCACTGATTTCCATGATAGCGTGCTGTATAAAAGGGTCAGCGACCCTATCACTCCCCATGCCCTAGTCTATTGTAAGCTCCATCAATGACCTTCTCACATGTAATGCATTTTTCTAGAGATTTTAAATTATTATTATTATTTTAATGACCTTACTACCAGCATTGTTTTACTGATCAGTAAATCCATGTACGAGTTTGTCTTTTTTTTCCACATTTTTATCTGCAGTATCTAACACATTCTGACACTAGAATCACACCTCATATTTATGCAAACAGAACTTCTCATGAAGTTTTCCCTCCTCTTGAATTACCTCTCCAAATACAAATGTTACTCTCAAACACTTAAAGGGACTCCAAGCACCTCTCATGGGCATGCCTGACAACTTCCAACAAAGTCATGCTATGACCCCTCTGGAGGAGCCTCTTGCAGTGGCCATGCGTGTCACTTCCTCTTCCTGCTTCATTCAGTGATTCACTTCTCTAACAGAGAAGACAGGGGTGACCCAGAAGTTATAACATAGCCAAGATGGCAGCTGCGATATTTAAATTGAAATCAAACGAAAACTATTTGGTGTAGAATGGCAATTCAGGCATCAAATGAAAGAGGAGAGCACAAGCTCTAGAAAGGCAGGCATCTTTAAGTACTTTGCAGTACTGGTCGGAGTCTTAAAGGCATACCCATGAGAGGTGCTCAGAGTCCCTTTAAAACCTCTATGTGCTTTCTTGAAACTCACCTTTCTAGGCAAGCATATATTCTAAGATAGGGCCTTCCCTTTAGCCACGGACCCAGCTATGTTTATTGCATGATCTAGCACAGGGGCCTACATACCTTGGATATACAGCTTCATTATTGCCTTGCATCTCATATTCCCCTTGCCCTTTTAAATTGTTAGCTTCCAAGGTAAGTGTTCCTTCAGTGTTTTTTTTTTATTTTTTCTTGGAATTACTGTCTGTATGTTTTTGTTTAATCACTGTCACACTTAGATTTTTCGAGGGGGTGCTGATAAGTTTCTGGCTTTTCCCCTTCCCAGGTGAACTAAAAGCAAGTGTGGGGGAATATGACAGTCAATATCTTAGTGTGTACAGTACTGCCCTATGTCATTTCCCATCAAAAAATGACTTGCTGGTTGAGTAAAAGTAACTTTAAAAAGATTATTTACAGCATATTATATACTAACACAATGTTTTTTTTTAGTAAAACAGCATTCAAAAGGTTACATCACAGGGCTGACTCTTTCTTCTGCAGGGAGAACCCGCATCCGAACTGCTTATAATCTTATCTTGTGTACACATTCTTTACTTGATACATTTGTGTAAACATTCTCTGGCTGTGCAGGACTTCAGCTGATGAGTACTGAAGTGAAAAACAGATCAGAAATCACTGATGGCTGCATTTAAAACAGAATGACAACAGTTATAAATAAAATGCACCAGCAGCTTTCAAAGTAAATTAACTGAACTTTGGGAAGTTATAATATCTAAATGAATATTAATACTTGTGCACAAAAGCAAATATGATAATTGTATGGGTTATAAAAAGTAGGAAAGCACATTTTTGTTGAAAATTTTGTCAGAGTTTTAAACCGCTTTAAGTCAAAATTTGTAAGGGGTACGAATAATTATGGGCAGCACTGTAACTGTGCAAACATCAGGTGTTTGCAATTCTTAAAGCAGTTTTTTTTTCTTTTAGTGGGAAGCTGTGATGGCAAAGGCACAAGTAAGATACACGTTGTTGCCATTACAGGCGGTCATGAAGTTTATGTTTCTCCAGGGAAAGTGAAAGAAGGGCCTTCATATTGGGGGGAAAAGTGTCCTTCCTACTGCGCTGTCAAAATTTGGATATCTTATTTCAAGACCAGGCATTTCATCATTTAAGATGAGCCCTGCTGTGGACACCCCCAAGTTCAATTGACCTGGCCGTACTGTTATCTGTTCCCAAACTTGAAGAAACATCTGCAGGGGCAACATTTATAGGACGTTTCTGAGGTCAAACATGCTGCTGAGAGCTGGTTTGAGGCCCAAACAAAGCACTTTTATTGGAATAGTCTAGAAAAGCTGATACTACACCGTTCCAAGAGCTTCAGGCTCAGGGGGCACTATGTTGACTAAATGTGTTATTTCATATCTCTGGCTCTCTTCAGGAACTTATCAGCACCCCTTCGTATGACAACTCTGTATTATGCAGTAATGTTTGTTTCTTACTTTGGACAGCACTAGGGAAGATAACAGTGTTATATACGGTAAATCAATAATAATGATACTTTTGAAGGTGAAAGACACATGGAGATAAAATAATATGAAACGGTGTTCACTTCAGACATCGAATATTCGCTTATTTTTTACTTTTTCAATTCCTCAGTTTTGAACCAGACACTTACATATTTGTCAGTTGACTTTTCTAATGCTCACTGCTTGTCTTTCAGTAAATAACCTCTTTTGAGTCTTTTTAACTTTTCTTGGGAAGTACGGTACATTGAATAAAATCACATGGAAAACATGAATAGATGGAAGGCGCCAAGGGATAGAAAATAATTTAAAATTGGTTTAAAAGGAGCTTAATGGTGGACTTACCTCCATAAAAACCAGACCACTCAGAGTCTATAAGAAAGGGAATTTTATTATAACACATGATAATGTGTTTTATGGATCAAAAATCCACTTTTTTTTCGGGTCAGTCAAAAGTATGTAGTTGATGCTATGTTGAAAATGAAGCTTCTCTTTTTTTATCATAGTGAAAAAAAATTTCTAATAGACCTTGAGTGATCTGACTTTTATAGTGGTAAGTTCGCCACTTATCCTCCTTTTCAACTAATTTTAATTGTTTTGTATTCCTTTGCTCCTCCCATATTTCAGTTATTTTCCCTGCTTGGTGGAAGGTTGTATCCCAAACCTCCTTCTTTGTTGGACTGCAGCAACCCTAAGTACAATCAAGACCTCTAGTGGAGACATGCTTATTCTCTCCACTGGCTTGGTGTGGTAGCCTTTTAGGTGGCCTAGACTTGTGAATACCCTCTACATTTATATTACTGTATTTTCATATGTTTTAACCTACTTCACCAGAAGTGGCTTTCGGTTATCTCTGTCTCTGTTTTTGACATAAACGGTAAACTACAAGACATACACCTCTCCGGACATGAAAAAAAAAATTAACTATCATTGCTGAAAAAGTATTTTGAAAGTGTAATGCAAAACTCATGAAAACTTTAAAGGGGATAACAAATAAAGTGTTTTCATGTTACACAAATGGAATACATACTTTGCAAGACAAGCAAACATGTTTTATTAAATTTGACTTGATAAGCAAGCAACGTCTTGATATACAAGCACGGTACGTATATGCGTGCGTCATGTCATTACAACTGAGCCACTTTGACGCTGAAGGATTGTACTTAATCTGAATGTAGTGACTGTTCAATCTCTCATGCCTGTGAAACCCTTGAAAGGAAGAAAAAGCAACAGTCACTAGATAAGTGCCTTGGTAAAGCCACACAATAAGAACATTTTTTGGGATGAGCCAACAGATATTAATGGTTTTGTTTTGTTAGTTATAATAGAAGTCTTCCTATACAATAGCCCTCATCCTCTCATATTTCTCCCACCAGCCACAATTATTTTCAAAAGTAAATTGCGGGGTTAATTTATTTTACTGTATGAATTTTTACTTTATACAGTACTTTGAATTAAATATTTTTCTTCACTTTTTTGGGGATTGTTGAAGGAATCAGCGTTTTAATTTGTTCGTAGGGGGAAATTTGCTTTGCTATGATAGTGCTTTGGATCAGGAGCATGTCTCCGGAATGAGTTATGCTTGCAAACCAAGGTTCCGCTATGTTTGTTTGGAGCTCCACCTGCTGGTTTGTCTTGCAAGATTTGAAATTCCAAAGATGCTCCAATTTTATTGCTGCTAAATAAACAATGTGTTACATTTAAAGAGAAACCTTTCACCAGTCACCAAAACTAGATACTGGTTTCCTGCACCACATTTTCAGTATCTTCTTCAGTCAAACCAGCAGTGAGACGAAAAATAAAACTTTGTTAAAAAAAATGCCTAATAAAAGCCTTTTAGGGAAGTATCACACTTACACCTGTAGGAATTGCAGATGATTCCATGCAAGCGTTTTGCCGCACAATTGTGCATTTTGGGGTGCGTTTCAACGCATACATTTTTTACAATAGCCATTGATTGAGAAAACTCATGTGTTGTGCGGGAAACTAGTGCAGGTTGTATTTTTTCAACGCTATAGGTAATCGCAGATGCCTCTTGAAAAACCGCAGCACCGTAGACTATTTTAATATGCACCAAAATGGTGCAGTTTTTCTCAAGTATGAACCCTTTCTTAAAAAGGAACTTAAGCGAAAAGGGGGAAAAAAACAAATCAATACATTGCAAAGTGAGAAGTTAAAAAATAGATCAAGAAAGAAGAGATCAAGAAAGAAGAGATCAAGAAAGAAGAGATCAAGAAATGATTGATATTCACCATGTAATTTGTTCATATTGTGTGATCCACAATAAGCCTGCACATGATCATCTTTACTACTGGAAAACAAGTAAAAAAAAAAAAAAAAAGACAGCACCAACTGCCATTATTTATAACCACATCCACTAATATTGCGATAGGCTAAAAGGTTTTTTATTAGCTACAGAGGGATATACCGGCTGCTTGGCAGTTGGAAACAGCCGTTATGTCCCACAGTGCATACAGATTTATAGACAGGAAACTGTCAGGACCAAGGTCCTGACATCACACTGTGGGAGGGGTTTCACCACAATATCAGCCATACAGAGCCCCCTGATGGTCCGTTTGAGAAAAGGTAAAGATTTCTCATGGGAAAGGGGGTATCAGTTACTGATTGAGATGAAGTTCAATCCTTGGTTACATTTCTATTTAATATTTTTGCTGATCACAATAAATAAAATACAAATATTAAACAATACACTAGCCATTGATCAGTAGCTTAAGTGGATATTACTCGATGGGCGTATTTAAAGAATAATTGAAGCAAGCTAAAAACTATGATGAAAAAAAAAAACAGAGACTAAAAAAGCAGAATAAAAAACACACAGACATTCCCAGGGAGAGTTCCAACAGGGTTACATGTGCATTCTGAAAACATCCTTCAGATTCTGTGAACTCTCTCCACTGGATATGAATTCCAGGCCCATCTTTGTACGTTCGGGATGAGATCTTCTGGGATTCTGACAAGCTGCCCTTCATGTGTCATTTAATATGCTGCAGGCTCATGTAACTAAAGGTTCAGTTTGAAACAGAATGTTGGTGCGCCAGGCACAGGAATAAGAGCTTGGTATACTACTAGTTTCAGCATCAAAGTGTATGTCCTAATCCTGGTAAGCCTTAGTGATTAATGAGGTAAGCTATTTTCAATCAAGAAATCTTTTCATTGAAATGTCATACAGTGTGGCAAACAGTATAATTGAAGTACAATCCCTATGGCTACATCTGAATTGTCCAAAAGGGACATTTTTCTTTCTATATAACTGTAAAGTCTGAAACCTTAGACTTGCCTGCTAAGGTTTCTTTAAAGTGAAATTGCAGTCTTGCTAAAATGTGTTATAGATATCAGTGCTGGACAAGTACTTTTGCAATGTTTGTTAAAGAGGCACTGTCAGCCACAAAATCAAGTTCCATTTATCCACTGCTCTGTGTTCATTATGCAGCCTTACCCTGCACTGCAAGCACTCCAATCTTTTCAGAAATGTTGCTGCTGTAATAAACCTCATCTGTCAGCCTGGCTCTATTTGGTACATTGCAAACGAGAAGGAAGCTTGTTATCACCTCTCCAATATTCCTGCTCCTCACCGATTGGTTGAGGGCAGTT
Organism: Hyperolius riggenbachi; assembly: GCF_040937935.1. Taxonomy (NCBI): domain Eukaryota; kingdom Metazoa; phylum Chordata; class Amphibia; order Anura; family Hyperoliidae; genus Hyperolius; species Hyperolius riggenbachi. Next base: position 572,516,921 of record NC_090646.1, read on the forward strand.
CAGTGTGACATGAAGCTGAAATCTGATCTTGCTGTGCTCACATGTTTACAAAGCAAGCTAGTTAGTACTGATTATATTGGGGGAAAAAGGAAGGGAGGAAATTACATCAGTGTTGGCTCCAGTCAGAGGGAACCAAAATAACAAATGCCAGGAACAGAATTCTCTTTATCTACATTATAAAATTTACTGAACTCAAAACATGGACAGTACAATACATATGTTATGTAAGTAGACAAGTAGTTATCTACTTATATATGTGTTGTTCCCCCTGGCATAGTATGGCTGAACCTACTGCTTTAAAAACTACAATTCAATTTTCATTTGCAGCCAACTATCAAGCCAGTAATCTCTGTTTTAGTACAGACAGTCAGGTATTTCCTCTTCCTGCATGAGTTATGAGCTGCATAAAGTAGGAGGCCTCACTATTTGTTTTACACACCTGCACTAACTGATTGACTGGCAGGAACAAATACACTATCAGCCTCACAAATGATGCATGATCATGGTGGAGGGCTGAGAGTGTGTGCTCAGAAGTAGTGTAAGCATTTTGAAATAATGTTTGACATTAATATTGGCAATTTATTATAGCTGAACAAAATGAATTGCTTAAAGCGGAATATAACCCTGCATTTCAACTTTGCTCTAAAACATTATTTACAGCATATTATATGCAAAAAGCATTTTTTTTTACTAGACCAGCATTGGAAGGGTTAAACACAGAGGTTTTAAGTTCCGTGCAGACCTTCAGATAGTTACATTCTATTTAGTTATATGTATATATTTAGAAATGTTACACACTCTTTGGCTGTCCTCCAACTCCTTCTCAGTGAGAGAGATGAGTCACAATAAACACTTAGATACATATTTGTAAACAAAAAGTATCTAACTCAACTTCGGATGCGTCTGCAGAAATCTCTAGGGACTTTAAAGCCCTGTGTAACCCTTCCAATGCTGGTCTAGTAAAAAAAAAAATGCTGGTTGCATATAATATACTGTAAATAATGTTTTAGAGCAAAGTTGAAATGCAGGGTTATATTCCGCTTTAATTCTCAGCAAAAGTGTTTGTTAGTTTTATTTACCCGTTTCACACTTTATTGATGGATTATCCATAATATCAGCTAGGCTATAAAAATCTAAATTATGGTTTTAGATTTTAGTTAAAGAGACACTGAAGCGAAAAAAAATAATAATGCTATAATGAATTGGTTGTGTAGTATGGATAATTACTAGAACATTGGTAGCTAAGAAAATATTCTCATATTTTTATTTTCAGTTGTAAAGTGTTTTTTATAACATTGCATCATTCTCTAATATTTGCAGTTTACACACTACTCAGCATTCTAAATGTTTTTAAAGAGCAGACTTGTGAACTATTGACCTGTCCTCTGGCAGAGAAAAATAAAATACAGTGACTGACAGTTGAGATAACAAGCTTCAGAAGACAGAACTCTCTGCGACTTTGAAAGTCATGGAGCTCAATGGCTTTTTTTGCATAGATAACAACTGGAGCTTCTTAACTCTTCCTGTACTGGAAACAATATTAGACTTATGTCTCTGCTCCTAATGTTTTATTTCTTAGCTGTACTACACATACCAATCATTATATCATATTTTTTTTCGCTTCAGTGTCTCTTGTATGGAGACACAAATTACAGCAGGCAAATTGCATCAACATTTTATGCAGATTTGCTCTTTGATAAATAAAGGTCCAAGTATATGCCTTCTACATATTTTTATTTTATAACAACACTTATTCAGCTACCACATTCATCATTTAGTAGTTAAATCAGTTTTTACCTAACCCTAATTCCCAGCAGAGGTTTTAAGGGTCCTGACGCCTAACCTTAAAATCTTTCTTCCTCTGCTGCAAATAACGTTAACACAACAAAAGATGAATTTCTAAAAATTAATTTCAAAAATGATTCAAAATTTGAAAACAATAAATTGCAAAAGGATAATTCTCAAATATTTCGGTTGGACCGGGCTGGCACCTGATATTTGTCGAGCGCCCAATTTCTGCTTTTGGCAGCTAATAGTTGATATTTGCATAAGCGTCTAAGGGGCACCCAAATTTCCTGCTTCCATGCATAGCCCATTCACTTTACACATCCATAATAATCCAACTTGCAAACAACAGCTGTTGCAAGTTGGATTAGTATGGCTCTGTAAAATAAAAAGGCTATGGGCACATTATACTCCAGTGCAGCACTAGAGTCCCAGGTTCAAACCTTGGCCAGGACACTATCTGCATATAAGTTGTATAACCTCCTCATGTTTTCATGGGTTTCTTTCGACATTCCAAAATAATACTGATAAATTAAATGAATCTCCCCCAAACTCACCACAGACTATAGTAGGGATTAGATTAAGAGTTCCTCCAAGGCACAATGACATGACTGTTTTCTGTAAAAGGCAGTGGAGATGTGATCTATAAATGCACAATGACTATGGACTCTGAAAAGCAGTGTGGAAGATGCCAGTGCTGTACACTGTAAATTCATCATTTTGTACTAGGAGGTGGGGTGATCTTTTCATTGCGCCAAACTATCAATGGTAATACCTTTTAATGGCTAACTGATAAAGTTAAATAATGCAAGCTTTCTGGGATCTAGTCCCCTTCTTCAGGCATATTTCCAGATGTAAGCTGAAGTAAAACACTGAAGCAGGTAAATAGTAAACACAAAGATGGCAGTTGTGCTGTCATCTTCGTGTTTACTATTTACCTGCATCAGTGTTTTACTTCAGCTTACATCTGGAAATATGCCTGAAGAAGGGGACTAGATCCCAGAAAGCTTGCATTATTTAACTTTATCAGTTAGCCATTAAAAGGTATTACTTTTACAAGTTTTTTTCTACCTACATAATTTGTTTGGCTAACACGGTACAGAAACATTTTTACTACTGCCAAACTATCAACAAATTCTAATTGCATCATACTGCCCTTTAGTTCTAGTAATTTTATGAAATTGCTTACATATATCAAATGTGTAGTCTGTCCTATTAGACTGGAGACAGAACTCCTGATTTGCATGCTCATCCTGGTACTAGACATGTTAAAAGCCAGGCAAGTAGCGTTTTAAAAAAAAAAGTTAGTAATGACACATTTCATAGGCCTCTCACTTCCCAACATACACAGAAAATGTCATTCTACTGTCTGTATACACTTGTCTCTAACTACAGATATGACATTTCTGACAGAGAGCATCTGTCAAAGTGAAAGGGGCACTACAGCGAAAAACTGTAAAATTTCAAATATGTGCAAACATATACAAATAAGAAGTACATTTTTTCCAGAGTTAGGCCCGGTTCACACTTGCGGTTCTCTGCCAAACGGACCGGATGACCTGACCGGATCCGGACCGGATCCGGATCGGAACCGTACGGTTCTGATCCGGATCCGATCAGGTTGCATCAGGTGTTCATCAGGATGCGATCCGGATCCGTTTGGCAAAAGATAGTAGAAATAGAATAAAAATGGTGGGGTCTGGGAGGTCAGCAGAAGGTGGACCTGTGGAATCAGGCCCTCCGCTGTTTAGCACTCACCTCCACCTCCGACATACTGCCAACATCTCCAGCACGTTTAAAGTCACTGCCGCTCCACTCCAAAATGCTTGCCCATGTGTCCCCATCCAAAATCGCCGCTACAATACGCATAGGAAGTGGGGTAGAACATCCGGATTTTTAGCCAGTGTGTTGTGCGCTCTCCGGTTCTCATTGGTTTGTATTGGCCGGATGGTGCAGTCCGGCTCCGCTCCGGATACGGCTGCCGGAGGAGCCGGACCAAAAAATAGCGCATGTTGGGTCTTATGCCGGAGTCCGGATCCGGTCCGGACGAAACGGATGCATGTGAACGGACGCATAGGCTTTCATTGCTATGCCGTGCGTCCGTTCCGTCCGTTCTGCATGCGGTCCGGCTCCGGCACGGCGATTCCGGACGGCGACCGCTAATGTGAACCGGGCCTAAAATGAGCCATAAATTACTTTTCTCCTATGTTGCTGTCACTTACAGTAGGTTGTAGAAATCTGACAGAAGTACTGTATACTGTTTATACTGGTTGAACTCGATGGACGTATGTCTTTTTTCAACCAAAATAACTATGTAACTATGTAACTATGTATGTAACTATGTGACAGGCTTTGGACTAGTCCATCTCTTTAAAGGGATTTTCAAGGATATATTTATTTTCAAAAGCACTTAGTGAATGGCAGTTGCTCTGTCCAACTGCCAAAAACTGTTTAGCGAGCAGGGAAGCTGGCCAGCATCTTTGTATAAATCCCTTTTAGGGAATCTCTTTATAAAGAATAAAAGCCTTGCTGAGAATCCCCTATGAAGAGATGGACTAGTCCAAAACCTGTCACTTCTGTCAGATTTCTACTGCCTACTGTGAGTGACAGCAACATAGGAGAAAAGTAATTTATGGCTCATTTTACTCTGGAAAAAATGTACTTATTAACTGTATATGTTTGCACATATTTTAAATTTTACAGTTTTTTTGCTGTAGTGCCCCTTGAAGCTTAAAGCTTTATGATTTCTGTTGGTCACAGAAGCACCCAATTCTTGCATGAAATGACATTAAGATTTTATAAGATGATATATAAGATTTTCACGTGTAGTTTGAGCCAGGCCCAGATTTACATCACAGAAGCCTATAGGCACAAATGTTCTGGCACCCTAGATTTTGCCCTCCTTGAACCTAAAAACCTCACCAAAACCACACGGTAAGTATGCTAGCTGGCCCGGATGCCACCTCTCCCCTACTTCCGCTGCCCAGCGTAGCTAGCCACAGGTGCTCCTTAACCTCGAGGACCACAGGCTTACACCCCCGAAGTGACCAGCTGATTTTTTACAATACAGAATGCTCGCTTGACCATGCAACTTAGCATGCAAATGATTTTCACCTCCTTTTATTGCCACTAAAGGAGGATTTTATTTGGTGGTCTCTGATTGCTGCTGCAATATTTTTTTTAATTCATTTAAAAAGTTTTTTGTTTTTTTTTAAATAAATAATCCTTTTTTTTTTTAATTATCTCGCTCCCCCTCCCCTGAGGTCCTTCACACTACATTCAACTCTCATAGGCATCAGCCTATGAGAGGGATTAGTTTGTGAGCAAATCCAGGGGACAGCTAAGTGACAAAGCAGGAGAGGCATTCAGCTATGGGGACTACAATAGTAATAATAATAATAATACAAAAAAAATACTAATCCAGAAATGAGTGGTACAGACCTAAAGTCTAATGTGTTTGCATAATCATAGTCAAAAGTCATTCTGTCTCTAATTGTGCTCTTAAGACCCATACACACACAGGATGGATGTCACCCAATGGGGATCGGGAGCCAATCCCTCGGGTGACATTGCTGGGTCGGGCCAATCATGCGCATTGTTGCTATGCGGGGGGTGCAACGGAATGGCACAGGCAAGACATTACACAGTGGGCGGGGCGAGACCAAAAGGGATCGACCATCGCTCGATCAAGTTGATCCGGCTGGTGGACTGTTGGCTGGGCAGCTGTACACATGCTGGATTATCTGTAAAAGCGGTCGTTATCTGCCGCCTTTAATCTAGCATGTGTACAGGCCTTTAAAGAGGCAAGTTTTTCTTGAGGCAAGTCACATGCTAGTTCCATGGACAGTGGTGTAGCAATAGAGGATGCGAAGGTTGCGAACACACCCTTGGGCCAGAGAAGCTCTAAGGGGCCCTTTCTCAACAGCAGTATTAGCTCTTTATTAGTCCAGTGTTGGTAGTGATCACTTCTATAGCTGCTTTGAATAGTGGTGATCACTTCCAAACTGTTCCCCATCCCCTTCTTACACCTCTGACACTGGTTATCCTTGGCAGGTTTTGATGCACCATATCAATTGTTATGTATAGAATGCTTGGGGCCGCCCCTATGTAAAACTTGCACTGGGGCCCAAAGCTCCTTAGCTACACCTATGTCCATTGAGGTGAAGCATCTAGTATGCAGAGCTGCTTTGAGCGATTGGCTGTGTCTTTCAGAGTCCAATAAGCTAACTGCGTCACTCCTTGACAAAGTACCTTGAATACTACAGTATCAAAACTAATATACTGACATCAGTATATTTCTAAATGTCACAAGTGAAATACCTTCTTATAGCAAATCTTTGCTCCTCTAGCTGAAGTCACATTTCCATTGTCAGTTTGCCGCTGTCTTATAATAATCTATAATCCTGTACTAAGCCACTTTAATGCTGTTTGATCACAAGTTTCTCCTTACAAGTTCCCCATCATCTTCACAATGGCTAGAGGGAACCTTATGGATACACTTTGAAGCAATAACAAGGTTAATCGCACAACCAAGATCATTTAAATGCACATTTATAAAAGATAAAACCGTAGAAGGATTATGGAGGGAAATACTTGGTCTGAAGTATAATATTTCTGGATAAATGCACATTTAAATGTGTTTGGTATTCAGAGGTGGCCTCACATCCACTGTCAAAGCCATTGCAGCCATTGCACTGTATCCGAAAATTGATTTACTTATTATTTCTGCATAAGTGCAAGTAAAAGTCATACCGAAGTAGGAATATTCTGCCCGGATAAATGTGGTAATGTGCAGAAGTAGTCATTTCTTTATAAATGTATCCCCAACCAAAACTTTTTATTTTCATTTTGGACAGAGTGGGAAAAGGCAAAATACAGTTAGTCTAGGTTCACAGTGAGACGTTGTGTGGCATCACAACGCAAAATTACAATGCAACCCACCCAAAAAGTTACAACGCACATTAACCTCTTGCCGACCGCGTCACGCCGGCAGGCGTGGCCGCGGCGGCAGCCCCAGGACCGCCTAAAGCCAATTGGCATAAAGTCCCGGGGCTCTGTTTTGCAGATCGCGCGCAGGCTGCGCGCGCATCTCCTGCTTGGGGGGCGGAGCTCCGCCCCGCCTTCAGTCACCGAGCGGCTATTGCCGCTCGGGAGACTGTTAGACGGCGTGATCGCCTTCTATTTACTTTGTGCAGCTCTGCGATCAGCAGCAGAGCTGCACTGGGGACAGCCGTGTGACACGGCTGTCCCCCTGGGGGACAAGAGAGCGATCGGCTCTCATAGGCAGAAGCCTATGACAGCCGATCGCCGTAATTGGCTGGCTGTGGGGAGGGAGGGAAGGGATTTAAAGGAAGAGGTTTTTTTTTTTTTTAAAAAGCGGCAACACAAATATTTATAAAAAAAATAATAAATAAACATGGGGGGAGCGATCAGACCCCACCAACAGAGAGCTCTGTTGGTGGGGGGAATCACTCGTGTGCTATGTTGTGCGGCCCTGCAGCTTGGCCTTAAAGCTGCAATGGCCTTTTAAACTAAAAATTGCCTGGTCACTGGGGGGTTTAGCCCTGCAGTCCTCAAGAGGTTAACGTTGCATTCAGTAGAGTAAAGTGAAGCATACAGGCAATGAAAAGTATGCTTTCCTGTATCTGTTAACCACCCTGGGGTTCTATTGATTGCGCCAGGGTGGCGGCGCAGCAGTATTTTTTGCATTGGTGACTAACGTAATGACGTCATCAACGTCGTGACGTCACAGGGAGTCCCGGTCCAGCCCTCAGCGCTGCCTGGCACTGATTGGCCAGGCTGCGCACGGGGTCTCGGGGGGCTGTTACGCAGCGGGTAGCAGCGCATCGGCGGCGATCGCGTACAACACGCAGCTAGCAAAGTGCTAGCTGCGTGTTTAAAAAAAAAAATGTGCAAATCGGCCCATTAGGGCCAGAGCGGTGCACAGCGGCAGTCATGGACGAGCTGAGCTCGTCCATACCGCCAAGAAGGTAAACGTCTGTGTTTAGAGGTAACGCACTGCAGCAGTGTGTTACCATAACACATTTACAATGCGAAGTTAACGTTGAACTGTGACCGTCGCATAGCCTTGCAATGCAGTAAACTGCATTATAAGACTTTATAAACCTAGGACAATAATCAGAATCAGAATCAGAATCAGAATCAGAATCAATTTATTTTCGCCAAGTAAGTTTGCACCTACAAGGAATTTGTCTTGGCAGTTGCTTAACAAACACAAACAAAAAACAATACAAGGACAGACAGTGTGAATATTACAAGTTAAGGACATTATAAGTATAGTGGCAGTAAGCAATGTGAGAATTGTTCATGTTTAGTTCTGTGCTGATTACTTTCAGTCCTAGCAGCTCTAACGTGGTTCAGCATTAAGTATGGCTACCGCTTGAGGAAAAAAACTGTTCCTGTGTCTGGAGGTTTTGGTAGCGATTGACCGGAATCTTACTCCTGAAGGCATGCGCTGGAAGATGGAGTAAGCTGGGTGAGAGGGGTCAGAGGCAATTTTGGTCGCTCTCTTTCTGCACCTGCTAGTGTAAAGATCCTGCAGGGAAGGTAAGCTACAGCCAATTATCCTTTCCGCTGATCGGATGATGCGCTGCAGCCTCCCCTTTTCTAATGCTGAGCAGGAGCTGAACCATACAGTCATGGATGATGTTATGGTGGATTCGATAATTGCAGTGTAGAACTGCACCATTAGCTTTTGAGGTAGGCCAAACTTTTTCAGCTGCCGCAGATGGTACATTCTCTGTTGTGCTTTCTTGACAATAGTGGCAGTGTTGTTGTCCCATTTTAAGTCGTTTGAGATCGTGGACCCAAGAAACTTGAATGACTCTACTTGGGTTATTGTGGATCCATTTATGGTTAAGGGGAGGTGCTGGGGGGGAGATCTCCTAAAGTCTATTATCATCTCCATGGTTTTGAGAGCATTTAGTTCTAAGTTGTTGCTGCTGCACCAGGAGGAAAGCTGTCCCACCACATGCCTGTATGCAGACTCATCCCCGTTTTGAATGAGACCAACAACTGTTGTGTCGTCTGCAAACTTCAGAACCTTAACAGATGGATCTGTGGAGATGCAGTCATTGGTGTAAAGTGAGTACAGCAGTGGGGAAAGCACACAGCCCTGGGGTGCCCCAGTACTGACTGTCAGAGAGCTTGATGTGAGTTTACCGAGTCTAACACGCTGTCTTCTGTCAGTTAAGAAGTCGGTTATCCATTTGCAGAGGGATTCAGGTATGTGTAGCTGGGAGAGCTTGCTGTGCAGCAGTGATGGAATTATGGTATTAAATGCAGAGCTGAAATCTATAAATAAAATCCTGGTGTAGGTTCCTGGGTTATCTAAATGCTGTAGTACATAATGCATACACATGTTCACGGCATCGTCTGCGGATCTGTTAGGTCTGTAGGCAAATTGCAAAGAGTCCAGCAGGGGATCTGTGATGGATTTCAGATAAGTCATTATCAGTTTTTCAAATGCTTTCATGACCAGTGATGTCAGGGCAACCGGCCTGTAATCATTTAAACATGTAGGTTTTTTTTTTTTTTGAATTGGTACAATAGTTGCGCATTTAAAACAGGCAGGAACAATTGAGAGTTCTAGAGATGCTTTGAATATGTCTGTAAATACAGGCGCTAATTGGTCGGCACAGAGATTCAAGCATTTTGCAGACACAGCGTCTGGTCCCATTGCTTTCCTGGTGTTTTGTTTTTTAAAGAGTCTATTTACATCTGATTGGCATATTGTTAGAGCATGCACATCTGGGGACAGGTTAGCAGATTGTGTCTGGCCTCCTGTGTTGTGTAGTTGCTGAGGCACCGCAGGGGGTGGAGACATTGGCTGGCAGGAAGAGTGTTCAGTTTGCCTGTGGCAGAGATGCAAATTGACTTGTTGTGTTTGGCTTTTGTTAGTAGTGTCAAACCTGCAATAAAATGTATTCAGTTCATCTGCAAGCTGCAGGTTATGTAGTGAGGGGGGAGGAGATTTCTTCCTGTAGCTGGTAATTTCATGTAGAGATTTCCATATTGTGGATGAGTCTGCGTTAGAAAAATTTTCCTCAAGTTTTTGAGAATAATCTTTTTTTGCGGCGGTAATGGCTCTCTGCAGTTTGTATTTCGCAGCTTTGTAGAGGACTTTATCGCCTGTACGATATGCCCTTTCTTTATCGAGGCGCAGCTTCCTAAGATGTGATGTGAACCAGGGTTTATCGTTATTGTACCTGGTGCACTTTTTTGTGGGGATGCAGGACTCTTCACAAAAGGTAATATATGATGTCACAGCGTCAGTGTATTCATTTAGGTCACTGGAGGATTCTTTAAATAAATTCCAGTCAGTTAAATCAAAGCAGCTCTGCAGTTTTTCTACAGCTTCACTAGTCCATTTCTTAACTGTGGTCACTACAGGTTTGGCAGTTTTTAGTCTTTGGATGTATGTTGGGATAAGCTGTATAACAGCATGATCAGAGTTCCCCAAAGCTGCCCTGCTGACAGAGTGATACGAGTCCTTAGTCATAGTGTAACAGTGATCAAGTGTCTTACCTTCTCTAGTTGCGCTTGTGACATGTTGCCTGTATTTGGGGAGTTCTTTGGAAAGATTAGCACTGTTGAAATCCCCTAGTATGATAAAAAAAGAATCTGGGTACTCCCTTTCCACCTCAGTGATTTGATCTGCGAGATCTTGGAGCGCAGGCTGCATACATGTTTGTGGAGGGATGTACACAGCAGCCAAAATAAATGAAGAAAACTCACGGGGTGAATAATAGGGTTTGCAGTTTATGAAGAGTGTTTCCAGCCCAGCCGAGCATGTCCTCTTAATAACTGTAACATCCGTGCACCATCTATCATTAATATAGAAGCAGAGTCCTCCACCTTTGGTTTTGCCAGAAGTAAGTGGGTCCCGGTCAGATCTGTAGAGTGTAAATCCATTTATCGGCAGAGCGTTGTCTGGAATAAGCTCAGATAGCCAAGTTTCTGTGAAGCAAATAGCCGCAGAGAGATAAAAGTCCTTCTTTGTTCTGATCAGTAGTTGAAGCTCATCTAGTTTGTTGCATATGGACCTGACATTAGAGAGTATGATTCCAGGTAACCTCCCACTGTGAACATAGCCTTAGCTTTTTATTATGGTTTGTGCTTTCCCATTGCAGAGAATTACATAGTAGAAAGATTCACACTGGGCAAGCATTAACGAGTGGGATTTGGTGCATGGGTTGCAACGCACAGAAGTACGCATCACAACGCACTAATTCACATACGTTGGCAGCTTCCATTGCATTAACCACCCTGGCGTTCTGATTAAATCGCCAGGGTGGCTGCGGGAGGGTTTTTTTTAAATAAAAAAAAAACTATTTCATGCAGCCAACTGAAAGTTGGCTGCATGAAAGCCCACTAGAGGGCGCTCCGGAGGCGATCTTCCGATCGCCTCCGGCGCCCAGAATAAACAAGGAAGGCCGCAATGAGCGGCCTTCCTTGTTTTGCTTATATCGTCGCCATAGCGACGAGCGGAGTGACGTCATCGACGTCAGCCGACGTCGTGACGTCAGCCGCCTCCGATCCAGCCCTTAGCGCTGGCCGGAACTTTTTGTTCCGGCTACGCTGGGCTCAGGCGGCTGGGGGGACCCTCTTTCGCCGCTGCTCGCGGCGAATCGCCGCAGAGCGGCGGCGATCAGGCAGCACACGCGGCTGGCAAAGTGCCGGCTGCGTGTGCTGCTTTTTATTTCATTAAAATCGGCCCAGCAGGGCCTGAGCGGCAGCCGCTGGCGGTGTTGGACGAGCTGAGCTCGTCCAGACCGCTCAGCTGGTTAAAATGCATGAAAATGCGTGCGTCGTGCGCTAGGATGTTCCTGGCTGCATTATAATGCAGTGCATGTTATCGCACACAGCAGTGTGAATGGTAACATGAAAGTCTACAGGCTTTCATACTATGTGTGTTGCGGACAATATGCGCGGTGTGCCATGACGGACAGCCTCACACATAAGTGTGAATGAGCCCTTATCACATAATATTTCTCGTAAATGGACTGGACTGAGAAATGAATTGCTAGCAGCTGCTAGGGTTAAAGGACACCTGAAGTGAGAGGTATATGGAGGATGCCATATTTATATCCTTTTCAAGCAGACCTGAACTCAGAACTTCCTCTCTGCTCTAAAAGATAAGTAACATTATTCTAACCTTTAAAGAAAAACATTTATTTGTTACAATTGATACAAACCCTGCAATAAATCTGCTTTGTCTACTTCCTGATTTAATGGAAGCAGACATATTGTTAACATCCTGTTTTTACCTATTAGCTGTTCTACCATGGCAGCCAGCTGACACATCAAATTACAGTTGTGATTAGTCACAGATGAGGGGGAATTAGAGGTTAAAGGGGAACTGAAGAGAGAGGTATATGGAGGCTGCCATGTTTATTTCCTTTTAAACAATGCCAGTTGCCTGTCTATCCTGCTGATCCTCTGCCTCTAATACTATTAGCCATAGCCCCTGAACAAGCATGCAGCAGATCAGGTGTTTCAGACTTACCGTAAGTCTAATCTGACAAGACTAGCTGCATGCTTGTTTCTGGTGTTATTCAGATACTACTGCAGAGAAATAGACCAGCAGGGCTGCCAGGCAAGTGGTATTGATTAAAAGGAAATAAATATGGCAGCCTCTGTATACCTTACTTCAGTTCCCCTTTAAACTCTCAAATCGCATACAATGTGCATTTCTCTATGCTTTCCTTCTGTCCTGTGCAAGAGTTCAGGTCCACTATAAACAATACCATTAGCATCTTGCTAATTTTTGCTGCAGTAGTGTCTGAATCACACACCTGAAACAAGAATGCGGCTAATCCAGTCAGGCTTCAGTTAGAAATATCTGCATGCTTCTTTAGGGTCTATGGCTAAATGTATTGGAGACAGAGGATCAGCAGGACAGCAGGCAATGTTTACAAGGAAATATGTCAGCCTCCATATCCGTTTCAATTCAGGTGTGCTTTAAAATTGTAGGGATCTGTCAAACTCTTGCTGTGCCAGTAGGTTACATATATGACATTTCTGCTTCTGTTAGAGGGCTGAGTGTATGTAGGTTACCATATGTGTGGGTGGTTTCAGCTTTAGAACCTGTTCACACTATGCATTTTATATAACAAAATGTGTTACATACATGGTTTAATGTACACATTATGCCACAGCTATAATCACCCAGTATAACCAACAAAGGGATATATAATGCACATAGGGCATATCTAAGGCCTAGTGCACACCAAAAACCGCTAGCAGATCTGCAAAATGCTAGCAGATTTTGAAACGCTTTTTCTTATTTTTCTGCAGCGTTTCAGCTAGCGTTTTGCGTTTTTGTATAGTAGATTTCATGTATTGTTACAGTAAAGCTGTTACTGAACAGCTACTGTAACAAAAACGCCTGGCAAACCGCTCTGAAGTGCCGTTTTTCAGAGCGGTTTGCGGTTTTCCTATACTTAACATTGAGGCAGAACCGCATCCGCAATCCAAAATCTGCAGCAGCCCGGGAGTATGCGTTTCTGCAAAACGCCTCCCGCTCTGGTGTGCACCAGCCCATTGAAATACATTACCCTAGCGGATCCGCACCCGCAAGCAGATCGCAAACCGCAGCGGAAACGCTCCGGTGTGCACTAGGCCTTACTGTCTAAAGGCTCATACACACATCAGACCATAGTCTTTGGAAAATGAAAGATCACAGACCAATTTTACCCCCTTCCATGTAGTATGAGAGCCATACCTTCAGTCTATTCTATGGAGCTGAACTCCCCATCAGACAGAAATCTTTGCAAGATGCTGCACACATGCAACAGATCAGTATCAGCAAAAGATCCGTTCCTGCAAAATCCATTCATAGTCTATATCTGCAGATCCTCATACACACCTTGTTTAACAGACATTCATCTGCAAATCAGATCCACCAGGATGGATTTTCAGATCAGTTAAACAGGGTGTCTATGATGATCTGCAGATCTCATAGACTATGAATGCAATTTGCAGGAACGGATCTTTGGTAGGAACAGATCTTTTGCAGATACTGATCTTTTGTGTCTGTACCACATCTGTGTGTGCAGCATCTTGCAAAGATTTCTATCTCATGGGGAGTTCAGCTCCATAGAAAAGACTGAAGGTATGGCTCTCATACTACATGGAAGGGGGTAAAATTGGTCTGTGATCTTTCATTTTCAAAAGACTATAGTCTGATGTGTGTATGTGGCCTAACAGCGATGGGCTCACCAGTAATTATGAGTGCTTACTCGTGATTCAAATGAGACTTAATTGCTGCAACTGAGCAGCTGGATTACAAGGGGTTAGTTACCCATGATAATCATGGGTAACTAACCCCTTGTAAGCCAGCAGTTCAGCCGCAGCAATTAAGGCTCATTTGAATCACGAGTAAGCACATGATTACTGGTGAGCCCATCGCTGCTGTCTAACTCACCAGTGTGAAAACAAAGTGATGGTAATGTCATCTGATCCTATTACCCATAGCACCTAGCAAAGTGTTGAAAACCTCAATTTTATTTCCCAGTGAGTTTTTTACACCCCCGAACTTGTACCCCTTTTTTGTGCTGCCCATCAAACATGAGCGTTTACCCATTAGCCTGGCATCTGGAAGCTTCCTTTACTAAAGAGATCTCCCCTAGAACACCTTGCCAAACTACTGCCATTGCACTGCTCTACCCGCAGCTCCTTTGACATTACGTTAGGACCCATCAATGCCCACCCCTGCAGCAGCTCAGCCATGCATCCCCTCACCTCTACCTGTGACAGTTGCAAACATCCGCCGCACCGTCAGTCTAATACTAAGAGCACCGGAACAGCATTTTTTTTAACCTCCTGCTGGAGTTCTCTATTGATCTAGTGCACCAATGGGAAGCCCCAGTAAAAACTATGAGGATGCTTTTGTATCTAGTAGCAGCAGCAGAGTAGAGTGGCAGTCCCAGCTGGTTCATAGCATCCACACAGAGGAACAGTGCTAGTAGACCACGGCATGTAGCAGGAGGAAGTTTGGGAAGTGTTGAAGACCTTTCTAGTTTTCGCACCTGATGGTAGGTGACAATATTTCCCAGGGCAGTGAGACAGCAATGCAGTGGTGATAGAGACTTTCTCCACATTGCACTGCACATAGGATCTTCGGCCAGGAAAATAGCCACTATTTGCCTGAGTAAAGCTCTTTACACTTGGTCATCACACGAGTTAAGGCAGCAGTAGGATTTGCTGGTAATCCCCGTGTAATGGCCAGGTGATAAATATCTTGCACGCTGCAAGCTACTTATCACTTCACATAGGATGTGACCCATAGAGTGAGGGCTGGTAAACCAACTAGAGCGATTTTATGAGCATTTAGGGAGCAATTCAAACTGCTAGCGATTTCCCTAAACGCTCAGCTAATGTTAATGGATGAGCCAAATTCCACTGGAGCGATTGCGATTACTAAATCGCAAAACGCAGGACAGGCAGCATTTTCGTGTTTAGCATTTCTGCAATGTAAAGTATATAAACACTGGCGTAATCTCATCGAAACCTGCAAAACGATTCTGCTAGCGATTTTAAGTTACTGCACGCTAACAAAATTAAAAATTAATTGAAAGGACCAATCAGAATTTAAACCGCTTATCGCTACACAAATGGTGGCAAAAAAGCAGACACCTTTTAAAACCGCTACCACAATCGTTCATGAACTAGCTTTCAAACTACTCATACAAAAACGCTAGCGATTGCAATTAGTGATTTGTAGTGGGTTCCAGGCCTGAAGAGTTACATTCAGAGCGATTGATATCCATTAATTCTATGAATAAAAACACAATGCACATTAGATGAACAGGCTATCCCTATCCCGTTGCATGACACTTCTTATTCAATCCACGTGGTGTGTGTGTCCTCCCTTGCTTTATTGAAGCCTATCGCCTGCATTTGCAACTGAGAGAGTTACCAATACAGCACCAATGCAGGTACACTTGACAGGCTTCAAGAGAACCAGAGATGGCATAAAAGGAAGAAATTATACATACTTGGGGCTTTCTCCAGGCTGATCGGTCCCTCACCTTCCTCCTGTGCCCTCCACAATTTGTCCCAGAAAGTCCTCCAGTCCGGGATGTACTGAGCATGCACAGGCCAACCTATGCACACAACCAGACTGCATGCATAGGTTGGCCTGTGCATGCTCAGTACATCCATATTGCTGAGCATATGGGAAGAAGTGGACTAAAAGCTAAGGACAAAGTTGGCATTAATTTATTAAGGTGATACCACCCATTCCTGTTATCTAACAGTCTAGGCTGTGTGTGGAGTGTATGCAAAGCGTGAATGACTATTGGGGTCATCCAGCTATGGAGCTTAAACAAGCCCTTGTTTTTAAATAGCGTTTTTTATAATGAATTTCTTGCAATTAATAAAAATTATCTTTCATTCTAAAGAAATACACGTCATACCATTTATTTATAATGAATTTATGCAGTTCATAAAACTGGTTGTGTAAATAGCTGAATTATTACAATTTATCTATTCTGGTCAGTATGCCCTTATATTGAAGGTGATTATTTGCAGCCTTATTGATCTAGTTAGGGTTATTACCCGACAAACTTTGTGCATAGACTGCACCGACCAACTTGTGCACACAACCAGACTGCACCCACTGGAGGATTTTCTGGAGCAGATTTATAGAGGAAAATTACCCAAAGCTACATACAGTATGTAGTAGAGAGGACATCCCAATGCTCTCAACTCCCTCAGGAACATACCCACTGGTGCAGGATCTGGTCAGCCAAGCCATCAAGAACAAGGGGATCCGCAGACCAAAGTGAGGTAGATAAAAGCCAGTCTTTATTTGAAAAATTCCAATTCAGTTGTCAACTATGATTAAGTGCGGATTGTAATGCTGGGAATACACCATATGTTTTTCAGCAGATAGTATGATAGATAATTTCCGACATGTCCGATCTTATTTTTGATCGTTTTTCTGATCGATTCCTCATAAAAGTGAATGGAAATTGATAAGAAATATTGATTGGAAAGATGTAGTACAAGGGTAAATTAAAGTGAATATACTCAGGATAATTTAGGCAGTTCCCTTATAGTACATAGAAATGGTAAGCCTGGATGGATAAAATTGTACCATGTATAGACCATAAGAGTGATGTGCAGGTACTCTGCAGGAGAATAAGTGGATTTTTCCTCTATCACACATTCTTCATGCACAATCTGAACGAGGTTTATGTGTGATAGACAACACCTCGGTGTTCAATGTATACAACATTCTCAGTGGATTCACTGCAGGGAGTGCATATGCAGAGAATAGTACTACTGTGCAATTTAATTTGGAGTCACCAAACTCAAATTTAACCACCCTGGCGTTCTGATTAAATCGCCAAGGTGGCTGCGGGAGGGTTTTTTTTTAAATAAAAAAAAAAACTATTTCATGCAGCCAACTGAAAGTTGGCTGCATGAAAGCCCACTAGAGGGCGCTCCGGAGGCGATCTTCCGATCGCCTCCGGCGCCCAGAATAAACAAGGAAGGCCGCAATGAGCGGCCTTCCTTGTTTTGCTTACATCGTCGCCATAGCGACGAGCGGAGTGACATCGACGTCAGCCGCCTCCGATCCAGCCCTTAGCGCTGGCCGGAACTTTTTGTTCCGGCTACGCTGGGCTCAGGCGGCTGGGGGGACCCTCTTTCGCCGCCGAGCGGCGGCGATCAGGCAGCACACGCGGCTGGCAAAGTGCCGGCTGCGTGTGCTGCACTTTATTTGACGAAAATCGGCCCAGCAGGGCCTGAGCGGCAGCCTCTGGCGGTGTTGGACGAGCTGAGCTCGTCCAGACCGCTCAGCAGGTTAAAGAGAACCTGGAGCTGGTTTCTAAAAATGATATCCGCACACAAGAGGCTGGGTCTGCCTATACAGCCCAGTCTCTGTTGCTATGTAGTGTCCCCCCAGGGCGCCCCTACGCTCGGCCATGCCCCCATAAATCAAAGCCGCGCTGTCGAGACGCAGCAGGCTGTGTTTACCTATGTAGTGTCACACTCGCCGCTCCCCCCGCCTCCTGCATAGCTCTGGTCCCCACCCACATCCCTTCCCTCCAACCAGTGGGGAGGGAAGGGACGCAGGCGGGGACCAGAGCTATGCAAGAGGAGCGGCGAGTGTGACACTACATAGGTAAAAACACAGCCCGCTGCGTGTCGACAGTGCGGCTGTGATTTATGGGGGCATAGCAGAGCGCGAGGGGGCCTGGGGGGACACTACATAGCAACAGAGGCTAAGCTGTATAGGCAGACCCAGCCTTTGTGTGCGGATATTCTTAGAAACCACCCGGTTTCTCTTTAACAATATATCAAATTGATTTCACGAGAATAGGGCGTGCATAAATTTGCATAAACTTGCATCCATGCAGATTTGCATCTCATTGACCATCCCTTCTAGGGACACAACTACACATCAGGCTTTATTCTTACAGCAGATATATATTATAAGATTCCTGTGTGCACATCAGATATACAGTCAGATATGTATATCTGACTTTAGAAATATGACTGCTTTATTGCAGCAAAATAACTTGTTTTCTGTTCATTTCATTATTGTTACATAGTTACATAGTTATTTTGGTTGAAAAAAGACATACGTCCATCGAGTTCAACCAGTATAAAGTACAACACCAGCCTGCTCCCTCACATATCCCTGTTGATCCAGAGGAAGGCGAAAAAACCCTTACAAGGCATGGTCCAATTAGCCCCTAAAGGGAAAAATTCCTTCCCGACTCCAGATGGCAATCAGATAAAATCCCTGGATCAACATCATTAGGCATTACCTAGTAATTGTAGCCATGGATGTCTTTCAACTCAAGGAAAGCATCTAAGCCCCCTTTAAATGCAGGTATAGAGTTTGCCATAACGACTTCCTGTGGCAATGCATTCCACATCTTAATCACTCTTACTGTAAAGAACCCTTTCCTAAATAAATGGCTAAAACGTTTTTCCTCCATGCGCAGATCATGTCCTCTAGTCCTTTGAGAAGGCCTAGGGACAAAAAGCTCATCCGCCAAGCTATTATATTGCCCTCTGATGTATTTATACATGTTAATTAGATCCCCTCTAAGGCGTCTTTTCTCTAGACTAAATAAACCCAGTTTATCTAACCTTTCTCGATATTGAGCACTGTTCTTACTGTATGTATAAGTTATGAATGTTCAAGTATAATTAATGATAACTAGTACCTGAGAATTAAATGGATTTGGATGGTTGGAGGCACCCCAATGAGAAAATAAAATAATAAATACTTCTTCACAATGGATAAAGAATATGGAGAAAAGATTGTTATTTCTGACTAATAAATTTGTATCCGTTCGGTGGGCGCCCGCCGAAAGGATACAGCTAATCAGCTGGCACTTATTTGACCTGAGGAAGCGGCTTACGCCGAGAAACGCGTTGTCACAGTGCTGTTCGCAATCAATAAATGAAATTATATTTTTACCTAATCTGACCAAGCCAAATTTATTAGTCAGAAATAACTAATAATCTTTTCTCCATATTCTTCATCCATTGTGAAGAAGTATTTATTATTTTATTTTCTCATTGGGGCGCCTCCAACCATCCAAATCCATTTAATATATCCTACCCAGTAGGAATTTGTCGTTCTCCCTTTTTGAGAATCGCAAATATTGTTTCATTTTGGAGTTGCGACCGAAAGAATCTACGAAAAAGGCCGAGTGGGGACGGTACTTCTCCACCTGCGCATATGAGTGGTTGCCTCTTTGGAGCAACCCACCTTTGTGAGTATAATTGTTTTAGATACTTTTACTCAGCCTTAATTAAGAAGGTATCACACCAGATCGGGCTCCCGGTGGCCGGGTGTTTCTTTTGCTTGTCTTTTGTCAGTTTTGAATACCTGAGTATTAGACCATTTTCCCTTTTAGTTACAGTTTAAATTTATTAAAAGTTGAAGCATTTTTTCCTGACTCCAGGTACCCAAAAATTGCTCCCATTAGTGTGGGGTATACCCAACCCTGTCCTCAGGGCACAAAAACAGTGCATGTTTTATGGAAATCCACACAGGCAGTTAATCAGCTCTGCTGAGACACTAATGACCTCACCTGTGAATGTTTGTGGTTTTCTGCAAAACATGTGCTAAATATATATATATATATATATATATATATATATATATATATATATATATATATATATATATATATATATATATATATATATATATATATATATATATATATATATATATATATATATATATATATATATATATATATATATATATATATATATATATATATATATATAAAAAATATTTTAATAAATCTCTTTATTTTATATTTAGTTGATTTTAATATTTTGGAGTGGGGTTATTACTAGGTGGGTTTTTGACTTGAACAATGTTGGTTCCAACTAAGATGTTCCATATGTCATAGCCCTACACCTATTTCCCTGTTAAAGTGGTCTAACACCCAGCATTTCAACTTTGCTTTAAAAGATTGCTTACAGCTTATAAACTATTATGCCAAATTTTTTTTTAGCAGAAATTCACTGAATGGATTAAACATGACATTTTAGTGCTGCATTTAGCTAGAAATACTTCTCGTGCTTGCTTGTTTAGTTACAAATGTATCTATCTACAATGTAACAAACAAACACTGCTCTGAGAGAACAAAGAGGGCTTCCCCGGCAGGCTTTTCAAAGGTCTATTTGTATTACAAATAAAGATACATTTTGTAACTACAGATAAGAACCGATGCGGATTCCTAGTTAAATCCAACACTAAAATGTCATGTTTAACCCATTCAGTGAATTTCTGCTTAAAAAAAATCTGGCATAATAGTTTGTAAGCTGTAAGCAATCTTTTAAAGCAAAGTTGTAATGCTGGGTGTTAAACCGCTTTAATATCCCCTTCCATCTGTGAGGTTGGAGGGCGTATCCCCGGTTGTTGGGGCCGCCCCCTTCACAGGGGGTGGGTATATATGGTTTCTCTGTGCCATTTTTACTTTAGCAATGATTAAGGACCAGTAGGTCTGAAACATGTTAGCTACAGATGCGTGATTGGTGGTTTTGGATACGTCCATAATAAAGGATCATTTTAGGACATGTGCGGATCCCTTCCTTTTTGCTACAGGTACTGTAAAAAGATAGGTAGTTAAAATATGAGTCAATCTTATCATAAACAGGATTATGTGTAAAGTGAAGAATAAACTGAGACAGAAGCATTCTCAAAATGAACAGAATACGAACCAAAAAGCTTAGAATTCCATATTTATATAAGATGCTTGAATCATCAGCAAAGACAAGACATCATATTTAGTCATTTATTTACAACCCATAACAACCATGGTGAGGAAAGTCACATCAACTGTGAAAAAAAGGTCCACTGCACCTAAAACAAAACAAAAACACACATTAGATGAAGGAAAGACAACATTAGACTCCAGTTGGCTATACAATTTTGTGCATCAGAAAGCGTTTACAGTATCATGGAATTTCATACCGTTACTTGATCATCATATGCACAATCATTGCTCAGTGCAATAAATTACTTCAAATTAATATTTCACGTCTGCTTAACATTTAGAAACAGTAAGATAAACAAAAATGTATACAGCAGACTCTTGTACACTGCAAACAAGATGGTGACAGGTAGGTAGGAGCATTTTGGAACACTTACATATAGCTTAAAAGGAATCTGAAATAATGAATTGTATGTGTAGCACAGTTAAGAAATAGAACATTAATAGCAAAAACAAACAAGTCATTATTTCCAGTACAGGAAGAGTTAAGAAACTTGGAGTTATCTATGCAAAAGAGCTTCTCTGAGTTCCACAGCCAAATTGGTCTCCGATTTCTGGAGCACTATACATCAAACAGTGACAGGCAGCTGAAGATAAGGTTCAGTGAGAAGAGAAGTTCAAAGGGTCATTAGCTCTGCAAACCACACTCTGTATTTTAAACTACACGACTGAAAATATGATAATATTATGCAAAGCTATAAAACGCTATATAAAAAACAGAAAAGACTAATTTCTTTGCTACTAATGTTCTATTCCTTATCAATACTACACATACAATTCATTATATCATAAGTTTTTATTAGCTTCAGTGTCACTTTAAAGCAGGAATGGCAAACTCAAATACAAAAAGTGGGCCGAAATTGTGCACTGGGACCTAGCCACGGGCCAACCTCAATGTTTAGCCACCTTCCCCCCCTTATAAAGTTCCTAGGTGTCTAATGGACCAACTCCAACCCCTATTCAGTTCCCTGGTGTCTAATGGACCACACCCTCACTATACAGTTCCAAGGTGTTTAGTGATTTCCCCTTACCTCCCCCATATGGCTTCCAGATGTTTTAGGGCAGGCATGGGCAAACTCGGCCCCCCAGCTGTTACAGAACTACAAGTCCCACAATGCATTTGCCTTTATAAGTCATGACTGTGGCTGTCAGACTCCTGCAATGCATTGTGGGACTTGTAGTTCCTTAACAGCTGGAGGGCCAAGTTTGTCCATGCCTGTTCTAGGGATTCACCTCCAATATAGCTTCTTTGGTGGTCTAGAGTGGGCCAAACATAATGCAAAGTGGAGAAACCACTTGAGGGCCAAATTTAATGGCTTTGAGGGCCATATTTGGCCCACGAGCCGGAGTATGATATGTATGCTTTAACGTCCCTGGCGGTCAATTAAATCCGCCAGGGAGGCGGTGCAGCACCATTTCATTTTTTTTTTTAAAATCATGTAGCTAGCCTAGCGCTAGCTACATGATCCCCCCCACCCCCTCCGATCGCCTCCGGCGATCAAGCCCGTCCGGAAATCCTGTTCTGAATGGAATTTCCATGAGGGCTTCACCCGTTGCCATGGCGACGGGCGCAATGACGTCACCGAGGTCGTGACGTCAGAGGGAGTCCCGACCCACCCCTCAGCGCTGCCTGGCACTGATTGGCCAGGCAGCGCTCGGGGGGGTTGGCACCCTCTGACGCGGCGCCGATCGTAGGCAAAACGCAGCTAGCAAAGTGCTAGCTGCGTGTATATAAAAAAAAAAATTATGCAAATCGGCCCAGCGGGGCCTGAGAAATCCTCCGCAGCGGCTTACCCTGTGTCCAGCACGGGGTTACCGCTAAGGAGGTTAAAGGGAACTTACGTGAGAGATGTAGAGGCTGACATTTATTTGCTTTTAAACAATACACATTGATACAACAGAAGTGTGGAAAACAGGCAGGGTCCCAATACACACTGCCTGGCTGTAATGCTGATCCTCTGTCTATAAATGTTTCGCCCTACATCCTGAAACAAGCATACAGATGCTTGACAAGATTAGCTACATTTATTCAACCACTACTGACCAGGAGGATCAGCAGGGCTGCCATAAGCATGCCCAATCAGAGATACAACTAATTTTGGGCCAAAATTGGTTGCATGCATCAAACAGACATGCTGCAAGGTGTTGCTTGACCAGGTGCGTGGCGGTAACTGTGTGCGATATTTGGATGCAGAACAAACGTGAAGGAACCACTGGTGCCCCTAGTGTAAAATGTGTCTTGTGCAGTATACTTTCTCTGTCTGCCGGTGACTCCATCCTCATACAGCGCCCCACATGGTCGCCGACGTAACATGGATGTCTTCTGGGTAAGTTAACTCCCTGCTGCCTGTGGTCACACTTGAAGTACTTATACTTCAAAAGAAGGAGAACAAATCACTGAATTACATCTTTCCCCACTATCCACAGCGACCTGGAGGGGGAATAGTATTTAAAGCAGCCAGGACTTTTGTAGGAGCAGTTTTACAGCTTTACCCTGCGCCCAGATATCCCGGTGGCTTAATCATATGTATGCTGAGGGAATGGGGCATATCAGGCTACCAAACTGGGGTGGGGGCCACATTATTTAATGTAAGGGGGAGGCTCAGGTCCAAATAATTGTTAAATACCATGGTATTTTTTAGATGGTTATCATAACCTGAATATTCTTACCGTTGCAACCCTAGTCACAGGGCTGATTCCCGAGAGATTTCACGCTGAAATCAATCGGGAGTGAGCCTGCGGTGTATGGACAGGAAGCAGATCTCTCTTCAAATAGAGATTTATCTCTAGGCTTATCTACCCATACATTGTCCATTATATGAGCACCTTTAATCTTTTGAATGGATAAATCCTAGGCTGACTGTGTGCCAGTGCAGTTTTCTGCACGACACACCCTGCTTGTCCTGCCCACAGTCTCTTTTCACAGCACACAACTTGTATCTCAAAAACTGGAAAGCACACCAATACAGTGATGTGGAAAAAACTATTACATAACACGAGACAGAATTCTCCAGTCTGTAAAAAGAAAAAAAAAGTCCTACACTGGACTCTATAGAACTAGGTTAATAAACCTTACAACCAAAATAAGGAAAGGGGAACAGGTTAGCTCTAAATATAATTCATACTACACACTTCAGTACAGATACAACATGTTTAACATATGTTATACTATAGCACATGCAGCCCTTATTCTTGCCTGTAGGGATTACCTCCAATGTCATGCAAGGTACATACCTTAACATTTTCTTCCCTAGCGTTTATTTCTTCAGGAGCTGGTGTCTGACAATGAGGAAGGGAGCAGCAAACCCACTACCAAAGAAAAGTGTCATTACTGCTAGTAGCCTCCACTTGTTTTCAATAGAGAAAGGCAAGTTCTGAAAAACAAAACAGTGACACAGGTGGTATATGTTTAAATATGCCTTGATAAAAACAAAAGTTAAGCGATTTGGAAAACTTAAAAAAGAGACACTAACATCAAAAAGATCCCCTGGGGGGTACTAACCTCGGGTGGGGGAAGCCTCGGGATCCTAATGAGGCTTCCCACGCCGTTCTCTGTCCCACGGGGGTCTCGCTGCAGCCCTCCGAACAGCCGGCGACAGACCCGACTGTCAATTCAATATTTACCTTTGCTGGCTCCAGCGGGGGCATTGTGGCTGCTTTCGGCTCTGAACTAGGCGGAAATACCCGATCTCCGTCGGGTCCGCTCTACTGCGCAGGCGCTGCAGACTTGCACCTGCGCAGTAGAGCAGACCCGACGGTGATCGGGTATTTCCGCCTACTTCGGAGCCGACAGCCACCAGAGCGCCTGCGCAGGAGCCAGGAAGGTAAATATTTACGTCGCTGCTGTACGGAGGGCTGCAGCGAGACCCCCGAGGGACGGAGGACGGCGTGGGAAGCCTCATTAGGATCCTGAGGCTTCCCCCACCTGAGGTGAGTACCCCCCTGGGGACATTTTGATGTTGCAGATTCTCTTTAAGCAATTGCTGGTACATCAGAAAGCGTTTACAGTATCACAGATCTTCTCATACTGTTATGTTATCATCACGTGTACCAATGAAGTTTCTATATGCATGCATAAATAGTATAACCAGTGCCTCGCACAGGCTGCAAATAAAAATCTAAAAATTGACAAGGTGGCCATACATAGGACTTCAAAGAAGCACATTTTTTACTGAGCAAGTTCACAAACCGGGCATGGCCAGTGCACAAAGGTCCAGGCAGAGAACTGATTTGTTCAATGTAGTACAGACTTATAAGGCCTTTACTCCCCTGCTATATGCAATAAAAAAAAAAAGTTACCTATTCAGTGTACGAGAGGGGAACAATGACAATATGATGGCTTTAGGTATAGCTGAATTTTTTTGCTCTCTCTGTGCCCTTGTCAGTCTCTCAGGACAGAAAAAAAAACTTCTCCCCCCATGGGGCCCCTGCAGTGGCATCCTTTTCATGGTCTGTCGTTACACCCTTGGCGGTAAAAGCAAAGTCAATAATCCCATTCATATGAACTATTTAGCGATCAGGTGGACTAGATCTCTAAGCAAAAAAGTACAACATTTGAATGCATATGTTCCCAGCTAGTTATCTCTAGCATATGTATGAGGCAAAATTAACCGTTTAACCATGAGGCAATACATTTTTGGCCCTTTTTTGCAACCCCCAAGTTGTACATATGAATTTCATAAAGCACAAAATAACTGTGTTGCCCATGCCCATAGACTTTTACTATCCCGTCCCCTCCCCCAACCCTCCTGGTTTGATAGTGGATGTAGGCAAATTCACGTCGAAACACCCACCCAGCAGGCATTTGCCGGTGTCTAAAAATGGCTGTGGCAATGAGCATTAGAAAAACAGAATTTAAATAAGTGTAATATGACATTAATCAAGTGAAACAAATATATATTCCATAGAAACCTAACTAATTCAGACAAAGCAGCTTCCATACTGTGAATAAACTTGATTTCACAGAACAAAGAGGAAGTCCGTCTTTACATACGTAACTGATGGTAATGCAGCATCAGAATATTATACACCTGCATGCCCAATACGGATGGCTGAGAGCGCCATAGTGAATAGACGCAGCACGTCCTCCTCGCACGCCGCCTGCCCTATCTCTAGGCCGCAGTCACACAGCACGGAGCGCACGCCGGACACACAGCCTTCCCATAACCCAGAAGCAGGCGTTACCTTTCCCGGTCCCTCCTCATAGTGGGCCCCGCGGCGGAGAGCGGACGTGGTGAACCTGCGAACTGCCTGACCGAACATGATGATCGCTCGACAGACACAAGCTACTGCTGCGTGACCTCTCTCTAGCTTCTCCACTTCCGCTCCAACAAGGAGAAAAGGCCGGAAGCAGCAAACAGAGGAAGGAGAAGTGCGTGTCGGGATTTGTAGTTGTAAACAGCGCCCATTCCAGAGCAGAAAACATGACTGGCACATTACTGGACTACAACTCCCATAGATACTAGCGGTCTGCATCGCGCGTTGTTCCGCCCACTGCTAGATAAAACGTAGATCAGGAAGCGACCATGTTATGAAGTAGAGATGGGAAGTTCGGATCTTTTCAATGATCCGGATGATTCGAATCGGATCATTGAAGAGATCCGGATCTTTGATCCGAATCTCGGATCATTTTACTACCGGAAGCATTCGGGGGTGAAATGAACAGCAGGACAGGTCTGTGGACAGGAGAAGGGGAGGGAGTGGACACAGAGAAGGGGAGAAGATGGACAGAGGGCAGGGAGTGGACAGAGAAGGGAGGCGGGACGAGCAGAGAGCAGAAATGTTTGCACGTAATACCCACATGCTGAAGTCATATGCTTTACATATATTTCACCTACATGTTCATCTGTACACTTTGAAAGAAAAGGTCGCACAGTGAAATAAAGCATTCCCAGAAGATAAGTGCAGCTGTTTAGTGCTGAGTGCAGGAGGATTATATTGCCTTTCAATCACACTGTCTGCAAAGTTACTGAGCTGTGCTGAGCCAAAAGCTTCCAATGTGATCACTGTGCAGCACTACGGAACAGACAGCCTATAATGAGCAGCACGTTATAGCCAGTATGTGTGCTCTACTCATATCTGGCAGTGGCACCCATGTCCCCTCTCTCTCATCTACCTGTCTCCCTGCAAGGCTGCCTCCCCTCCAACAGAGCGATCCCTGCTTCCAGGACCCCGCTGCCCGCTGAGAGGGGGCGTGTCGCTCATGGCCCCGCCCCTTTTGCGATCCGAATCGTTCATTTTGATGATTCGGATGATCGACTCATAAAATAGATTCGGATCAAAGATCCGAATCGTTCATGATCCGGACAACACTATTATGAAGGTCGGGTTTTTGGGAAGGTGACATGAGGCCATGGCTCCTTCCTTATACTGCATTAAGAGGCGTATTGATGGCTAAAAATTAATAATGTAAATTCATTCACATACTACTGACCTCTTCCACTGACAAGTTTTCAGAGCGTATAGTCGTGTTACTTAGGGAGCTTACAATCTAATACAAACGCCATCACCGGTGCTCTTTTTTTTATCTGAAAGGGGGGTCGCTGTGTTTCAAATCCTCTGCCAACTCAATTTTCTTTGTTTTCTTTTTATTATAAACATTTAAATTAAATAAATTGAACTGACTTTTAGTTATTTTTGTATTTTTAGCATAGTGTATTCTATTTAGAGAAGTGGGCAGCCATACATTAACATTTCATATGTAGAACTATATATAGAAAAATAGCAGGTACATGTTAGGGTAGACCTGTAACAGACAAAAACAAATTGGCAGGCTCTAAGCTTGCAATCTCATAATTTAGATGTATTCATGGAGTGTTCCCACTGCCATACAAAACTGTTCCACTTATCTACAGTGACCAGATTTTTGTGGGTTCACCCTGGGCATGGCCATGACATTGTATGGGCGGAGCTAACGTAATGATGTAACAGCGAGGCATAAGAAAGCAGTGTTTAAGCCATGATGTGGTGAAATGAGGATTCGCATCATGGGTGTGCAGAAACTGTGTGATGCTATTTAATAGTATACCATAACCCCAAAGCAGCAAATCTAGCCAACTATGACCATTAAATAATAAATGCAGCAACAGTTACCCCAGACACCAGAAAATAAACGCAATGTGGGCAACATGTCAGCAGGAAATAAACACAATGTGTGCAGCATGTCAGCAGAAAATAAACGCAATGGGTATCATTCATAAACAGGCTGTCGGTAGTGCGGGAAAACACCGTTCTTCTCCGCAACCGGTAATTAAGACTTCTGGGTGGCCATTCATAAAGAAGTCTGCCTGTTGCGGAAGAAGTGCGGAGGTTTTCTGGAGGAAGCTGGCGGCAGCGTGGCGGAAGACATGCGGAAACTTAAAAGCTGCCCGATTCCCTCCCTGCGCTGCTCTGTCTGATGCTGCTTGGGAGGTCCCTCCCATTCATTTATATGTATTCCGCCCGCCTATCGCTACTGTCGAGCAAGCGGTATTTTCCTTCCGGATACCGCTTGCTCTAATCTTTATGAATGGATGTGTTTGTTACTTTTTCTAGATTAATCTAGAAAAACTCCGCACAAGGCGGAAATGTATCGCTCTGTCACATTTTCATGCGGAAAGAGCCTTTATGAATGGGGCTTATGCTGAGTGGTCGGGAAAGTCACCGGTGTTAAGCATTTCCGCATGCGGAAATGCTTTATGAATGATACCCATTGTGTGCTGCATTTCACCTGCAAAAAAAAAAAAAAAGAATTTACTCACCTGACAGGAGTCCCCTCTGGTGTGCAGCTCCCCAGACGAACTTCCTCCTGCATATCTCCCGTGCTGAATGGAATAGCAGGGCTACGGGAAGATGGTGCCCGAAGCCCTGTACTGGAGACACAAATAGTCTCCAGTGCAGGGCTTCGGAAGCCATCTTCCCGTAGCCCTGCTCTGCCTCCCGGAAGACTATGCAAGCTGGAGCGGGGCTGCGGGTTACGAATTGGCACGGCGTCTATTAGACGCCACGGCCAGTTATGCAATTGAATGGTGGCCAGCGTCCCGAGGCCGGGACGTCCCGTGGCTAAAAGCGAGACGTTTCCCTGGACCTAGCACAGCCTGGGATAGGAGACCCCGAATGCGGGACGCATCCCGGCTAAAGCGGGACGTCTGGTCACCGTAACTTATCAGAATGGATCTTTAGACATGCAAATGAATCACATGCAAAGCAATGGGATCAGTTCACATTGGTACGGTCTGAACAGATCAGTTTGTTCAATTCCAATGAGCAGAACACTATGTGTGGTGAAAAACTAACACAAGATTGTGCGGTGCAAGATTGATCCGGACTGCCGTCACAGCAGATGCCGACAGAATCAGTGGAAGTCTGTTAGGACAAACTGTCCGTTCTCACTAGGCTGGCCACACAGTACATCACTATACTCGCCTTTTTTCTGTCACCTTGGGTCCACTGCAGACGCATGGAGCTCCCCATTGGATTGCAACAGACCAGTGAGAATTCTCTTCTCTCAGGGTGGCTTCTCATTGGTTCACTGAGTGGTGGATCAATGAGAATCCTCCCTAGTGGAAGGAGGATTCCCATTGGTCTGTTGCAACTCAAGAGGGAGCCTCATTGTACTTCTGCTTGAGTACTGTGAGCGCACCATTACGCATCTGGTGCAACATGAACCCAGCCCCAGTAACTTGAGCAGACCAGAAACTTGTTTTTTTTTTTTAAAGATGGTTCAGGGGAGGCACATCTGCATACAGATCTGGTTAACTTTGTATTAGAAGTTACATTCATCGACAAATTACATATTTGTTTTACGTGTAAACTTGTTTTGTAGTTGGTAAAATGCTTTTGTAAAGGTGTGCACAATTACTTTTGTCTGCAGGGATCGGGACTTGATCCCTTGGGTGAGAGTTATGTGCCAAGTACTGAGTTGATTACTCCCTAATCAACAGCCTAGCAATGTGTTTGGGGAGGAGAGATGACAGTGCAGTGCATGACAGAGTGAGCAGGTTGAGGTGAAGAAAAATGATCTTAGCTGAGGTGATCCGCCACTCCGGTTCCCTTGGTGTTGCATCGGTGCTGCCATATGGATGCTAGATCCTTGGCTAAGCTAGCTGCCTATCTACTGTGTGCACTAGGCTAATTGGTAGGCTGTATTGTATACCACTTTATCGTCTTTCTCCAAAATATACAGTGGCTTGCAAAAGTATTCGGCACCCTTGAAGTTTTCCACATTTTGTCACATTACTGCCACAAACATGAATCAATTTTATTGGAATTCCACATGAAAGACCAATACAAAGTGCTGTACACATGAGAAGTGGAACGAAAATCATACATGATTCCAAACATTTTTACAAATAAATAACTGCAAAGTGGGGTGTGCTTAATTATTTGGCCCCCTTTGATCTGAGTGCAGTCAGTTGCCTATAGACATTGCCTGATGAGTGCTAATGACTAACTATAGTGCACCTGTGTGTAATCTAATGTCAGTACGAATACAGCTGCTCTGTGAGGGCCTCAGAGGTTGTCTAAGATAATATTGGGAGCAACAACACCATGAAGTCCAAAGAACACACGAGACAGGTCAGGGATAAAGTTATTGAGAAGTTTAAAGCAGGCTTAGGCTACAAAAAGATTTCCAAAGCCTTGAACATCCCACGGAGCTCTGTTCAAGTGATCATTCAGAAATGGGAGGAGTATGGCACTACTGTAAACCTACCAAGACGAGGCCGTCCACCTAAACTCACAGGTCGAACAAGGAAAGCGATGATCAGAAATGCAGTCAAGAGGCCCATGGTGACTCTGGGCGAACTGCAGAAGTCTACAGCTCAGGTGGGGGAATCTGTCCATAGGACAACTATTAGTCATGCACTGTACAAAGTTTGCCTTTACGGAAGAGTGGCAAGAAGAAAGCCATTGTTAACAGAAAAGCATAAGAAGTCCCATTTGCAGTTTGCCACAAGCCATGTGGGGGACACAGCAAACATGTGGAAGAAGGTGCTCTGGTCAGATAATACCAAAATGGAACTTTTTGGCCAAAATGCAAAACGCTATGTGTGGTGGAAAACTAACACTGCATATCACTCTGAACACACCATCCCCACTTTCAAATATGGTGGTGGCAGCATCATGCTCTGGGGGTGCATCTCTTCAGCAGGGATAGGGAAGCTGGTCAGAGTTGATGGGAAGATGGATGGAGCCAAATACAGGGCAAACTTGGAAGAAAACCTCTTGGAGACTACAGAAGACTTGAGACTGGGACGGAGGTTCACCTAGCAGGACAATGACCCTAAACATAAAGCCAGGGCAACAATGGAATGGTTTAAAACAAAACATATCTATGTGTTAGAATGGCCCAGTCAAAGTCCAGATCTAGATCAAATCGAGAATCTGTGGCAAGATCTGAAAACTGCTGTTCACAAACGCTGTCCATCTAATCTGACTAAGCTGGAGCTGTTTTGCAAAGAAGAATGGGCTAGGATTTCAGTCTCTAAATGTGCAAAGCTGGTAGAGACATACCCTAAAAGACTGGCAGCTGTAATTGCAACAAAAGGTGAATCTGCAAAGTTTTGACTCAGGGGGCTGAATAATTACGCACACCCCACTTTGCAGTTATTTATTTGTAAAAAATGTTTGGAATCATGTATGATTTTCGATCTACTTCTCACGAGTACACCACTTTGTGTTGGTCTTTCACGTGGAATTCCAATAAAATTGATTCATGTTTGTGGCAGTAATGTGACAAAATGGGGAAAACTTCAAGGGGGCCGAATACTTTTGCAAGCCACTGTATATGCCTCTGAAGAAGCGGTGTCTAGCCCTGAAACACTTGCCAGGCAGTTTTTAAACTGTACAATTTTTGGCGTTTTACCTGTATTTGAAAAGGAGGTAAAATTGGTCAGAGATTGGCTAATTGAAATTGAAAGTGTGTTCTTCTGAATTTTCTTCCTTTCCATTTTTTAACTAAATCACTTTTCAGCTCTTAGCAATTGGAAAAAGTAGGTACAAAAGCAGTACATAATTTTGAGTATTTTCAAGCTTGTTATAGGCATTTAAGGTATTTTAGTGATTAGGTGTAAAAACATCCCATTGGAGAAAACTAAAAAAAAAAGTTTATTTAATATACACTATTTTTTTTCTGATTAATTCACAAGCTCCTGTGAAGTTTCTTGCATATTAATGTGCAAAATATTGCTCCAGGATAAGTAAACAATTTGCCATTGAATATTATCACTGATAGGCTGAATTAATGACACCCACATTTTGGGTGTAAAGTGGGGGGGGGGGGGACTGCCTATTTGCGTGTTAAATGCCACATGTGACATGTTTGGGGACCCTGTATGCAGATTACACTGTGGAGTGTGCCATACCATGTATAGCTACCTGTCCTTACTCTAGCTTGTATGCTCTAGTGTCCCATGCAGCTTGTGACTTGGCCAATAGAGCTCCAGACTCACTGCGGTCACGACAATAAGCCTGGAGCTCTAGTGGCCAGTTCTGAAGCTCAACGGGACACTAGAGGATGCGAGCCAGAGCAAGGAAAGGTATCATCTGTACATGCTCTGCACCCACACATTGGGTATAAATTAGTCTTCTGTAAGCATCTTCTACAGAAGTCATCATTCACAATAGTATTTTATTGAAAATAAAATGCCAGATGCAATATACACTATATCTTGTAAAATTGACCAATACTGACAAGACCACAGGCCATGTCATTACAATGATTTTCCTGTAAATAATAATATACGTTGTGTAACCACAGCTTGCACAGCGTAAACCACAACGACTGGTTAGGTGCCTAAATAGAAATCCACTGAAAGTGGGAATTGATTTATAAAAAACATTACTGTTATGGCCCATGTTGTGCCATGGAGTTCCTAATATTAGAGTCTGTTACCTGCCCCACCCCAAAGTGTAGATTCTAGGTGCTTGGCCTGTTGAATCCCGGTAACCCACCTTGTAACTTCCTGTTTCTCAAATGCACGCAGGGGAGCACTTATTGCAAGTACAGAAGTCACTGACACAATTCTCCCTTAATCTTTCCTATCTGTCATTCAATGCTAGACTTCACTTGGCAATTAGTTTGTTTAGAGATCAACAAAACATCAACTGAAGTGGTTTGTATGTAGTACAGCTTGAGGCAGGTGAAAAAGGCGCCTGACATAGGCTGTAATGGGAATTATGGCTACAGTGGCGCTCAGAGGGTAATTTGGGCGGCACTAAAAGACAGAGTCCAAATTACGAAAAAAAAACAGTGCAATTCAGCCGCTAACAATAGCTGGTAGCTATATTGCATCTTTTTCCTGATTCCATGGTAGCCTGGAGGGGGAATAGTAATTAACACCGCTGGGACTTTTACAGGAGCAAGGTGAGCTATTTTTCGGCTTCACGCTGCGCCCAAATTTCCTGGCGAAATTTTTGCATGTTTGCTTTACATGTAGTCCCTGGTTACAAGAGATAGTGACTGTAGGTTCGTTCTTAACCTAAACCAGTTTGTAAGTCGGAATACTGTGCCTAAAGTATCCCCTTCTGTCCCACTGTGCCACCAGTGTTTACTGTTTACCTCTGTGACCCCACTGTCCTGTGTCTCTAATGTCCCCCTGTGCTACTCCCTGTCCCCTTTGTGCCTTCTGCCCTTATGTGTCCCCTTATGTCCTTCTGTACCCCCTCTGTGCTTCCACAGCCCCCTTTGTGCCTCCTGTGACCTCTTTGTGTCTCCACTGACCCTCTTTGTGCCTCCTTTGCCCCCACATTTTGCAATGTTTGCTTTTCTTTTAGTTTGGTGCCTTGGTTAGAATTAAACTATTTGCTAACCAGCTTGTGTCATGGGGTTAGGAGATTGCAGATCCAGGATCATTTTTCATTTCTTCTAGGCAGACCTTGTAGGTGTCCACCAGTTGTACATGGATAGTTTATCTTTAAATGGCAAAGACAAATGAGTGTATTGTTCCCCTCCTTAATCCGCCCTCCAGAATCTGCTCCATCATGTGCCATGCCATTGTCCCTTCTCCCCTCTCTAAAGAAACAGTACAGTCTGTATAACGTTTATACCAGTAGCTAGCATCCTAGTGATTAAGTTATGATTGCTAGTGGCGACAGGTATCATGCATGTGCATGCATCGTGACAGGTATTGTGTTAAAGGTATTGATTGGAAAATATTTTATTCAAGCATAATTGTTGATGACAACGCATTGCATGAGTTTTCATCCGCTTCTTTAGATCAATTATAAAGACAAGTTCCCTTTTTATGACTGTCTGGAGTGTGGGCCCCTCTGTAGTGCACTATAGAGTCACCCACTCTCCACACAGTCATAACTAAGGCACTTGTGCTTGAATAAAATATTTTCCAATCATATTGGTGTTATTTATCCAGAGAGGTAAGATCACCTCTCTTACTTACCTATTAGAGTATAGATAACTTATACTGAGCGCCTCTACACCTGTTTTTGTTATCCTCACAGAGGAGGTGATAGCTTTTCTATTTTAATTAACTTTGCGCCTTATCTGGAGATAAATGCTAATAAAAGCTGAGAATCAGTCTTATTATCTTTTGGGAGACACCTATGTCATTTCCCATCAAAAAATTACTTGCTGGTTGAATAAAAGTAACTTTAACCACCTGAGCGGTATGGACGAGCTCAGCTCGTCCATACCGCCGCAGGGGATCGCATGGCCCTGGGTGTTTTTTTTTTTTTTAAAACAAATTGTTTTAGATCAATTAGCTAGCACTTGGCTAGCTACATGTGTCCCCCGATTGCCGCCGGCACCCTCTGATCCCCCCGATCACCGCCCTGATACATACCTCCCCCGGAACCCACGATGGCGCAGCCTCACCAATAGCCTCCAGGCGTCGCTATGGGGAGGATCAGGCCTGCGCATGACGTCGATGACGTCAGACATCATGTCCGACCGTCGCCATGTGTTTGATGTGTCGGATGCCTCTTTACTAATCAAATTCATTTTTGGTCTTTTATGACTGTACATATTCTCTGGTTAAGATAATTCTCTATGCTTTGTTAAGGCCTGACGAAGGGTCAATAACCCGAAACGGACTAGTGTCGTCGCCTGAACTAAAATTACCTTTTTTCATCAAACAAAGCACACAGTGTCTATGATCTGCTTTTTGTATTGCTTTTTATATGTCTGTACCACAAATTCTTCTGCTGCTTTACAAAGAATTTTTCTACCTTTTTGAAGAAGAAAAATATTTTTTTGTGAATATAATAAGGTGTGAAACAAAAAAATTTGGAAACAGATCGCTATTTTGTGGCTTCACTTGATTTAAATCGATCCTCCTATAAAGAAACCTGGTACTATTTGAGCATAATGGTGTGCTCAAGTGTGGATCGTTACACTAACAAGAGTTCCTTTTTCTGTTACCTGGGACTCATTCCCAACCATATTGAAACATCACCCATGTACCACAGCTCCCTTGGGCATCAGCTACCGGTTTCATGTGTTGCTCCCCATTTGCAGGCTTCTCTTTCATATGTAGCAACCCCTGTTTCATGACCAGGTGTCCCTTTGGGCTGCAGCCACCCAAGGCCTGTGTCTTTGTGGCCTTTCCAGAAGTCCAGCCCTGAGTGTCATCATTAATGGCAATGCAATTGAGTATGAGGGTAAGTGGATAAAATTTATGTTCTCAGGGTTGTATTTTTGATTAAGTGAGGATGGCAGAAATCTGTCTGGCAGACATACACATATTCTACATTCTACGTATTCTACATCTATGGGAACAAACACTGTGATGGTAAATAATGAATGCTGTGATGTTTGTTAAAGAAATTGTGTGCTTTTCTGTCTAGTTGCTTTAATACATTTTTTACAGCACTAAACATTTGTTCAGTGAGTGTGTTTATACTTATAATGATGACCGTCTGATTTCCTGACTTGTGTACATTTTGGCAGCACTTGTAATACATTTCCAGTTTCTCTATTCTTTGGCATTGCATTGCTCAGCTGTCAACATAGATAGTCTTGTAGTGTTTTGATTTGTTCAATCGATCTCTTATTTACGATTATTTATTTATAGTGATATCCTTGTGTTTAGTGATAAAATTACCTTCTTATTTTTTGGCGTTCATCTTCTGTAATTCAGTACTGCTTCTGAGCCGGAGAGGAAATGGCATCTCCCGAAAGCTAATCCTGTAATAAAAGATGAGAGTGCAAATAAAATAAGTATCGCATCAAACACTCCAGCCTTTTTGATTTTGTATAACTTGCCAGGTTGTTTGATATACAACCAAGTATTTGTATGCTGTTCTTGTATAGGAACGAACCAGTTAAAGAAGAGCTGTAACCAAGGATTGAACTTTATCTCAGTCAGTAAGTGATACCCCCTTTCCCCTTCAGCAGGGGTGTCTGTATGGCTGATGTTGTGGTGAAACCCCTACTACAGTGTCCTCACATTTTTCTGTCTATGAACCTCATTGCGTTGTGG
This sequence comes from Hyperolius riggenbachi, assembly GCF_040937935.1. NCBI lineage: Eukaryota > Metazoa > Chordata > Amphibia > Anura > Hyperoliidae > Hyperolius > Hyperolius riggenbachi. The sequence continues at coordinate 572,553,408 of NC_090646.1, forward strand.
GAAATAACAGCTATCTCCAACTGCCAAGCAACCAGTATCTCCCTCTGTGCATATGTATATCTATAAAAAAACAACCTAGCCTATCACAATGTTAGTGGGTGGGGTTATAAGTAATGGCAGTTGGTGTTGTCTAGTTTTTTCATGTCTGCCAGAAGTAAAGATGATTATGTACAGGCTGATTGTGGATCACACAATATCAACAAATTGCTTAGCAAATATCAATAATTTCTTGATCTCTCTTCTATTTTTTAACTTCTCACTTTGCATTTATATTTTCACCTTTTTCGCTAAAGTTCCTCTTTAATGCTTTTCATCTGTTCATGGGATGTTATTATACCTAGCAATACAGCATTTCTTATGTAACACAAGTTTAATTTTACACAAGTTTAATTTTACACATATTTAAGGTAACACAATGTCAGTCATTATGTTCTACTTGCAGGAGTTGAACACAAGTTACCTTTATACAGCTGTACTGAATATGTTGTGGTTTAGGGTGAAGGAATAAAGCACAAGTTCTCTCCTTTCTTGCACTTTAGGCCCTTTTCCACTTCTGTAATTTGGATCTCCTTTTCAGATCAAATTCTATTTACCAATCAGGAACTAACATTGTAAACACTGTGAACTTTTTTCACTCGTGATTCAATTTTTACCCAAACGCCAATGCAGTGCATACAGCATTTTTTCTGCATTGTGATTTGGGGTAAATCAATGGGGGTGAAACTGGAATCAGACGTAATCCTATATCTGAGCAGTAAGGGTTTCTCAGTAGGAGGTGGTCAGGATTTTGGCAATCAAGTAATCACCGTAGTGAGGACAACCTGGGTAGGTGTGCATTATCAGTGTCAACCTTCTACTGAGAAGCCCTTACTGCTCAGATATAGGATTATGTCTGATTGCAAACATGCTTACCCCCTCTTCTTTTGCTATTCTTTGGATATTCTGAACATCCGGGAGGATACTGTGATGCTGTATACATTGTATACTTTGGTTTTATCTCCATCCTCATGAACATCAACTTGCAATTATATGCCTCTGAAGAAGTAGCTGAATATCTGTGAAACGCGTGTTAGGCTGCACATTGTAGAGCTTTATTGACATGATGATGGAATTATGATTGTATTGAGGTTAATGTGTCTACCTTTATGTGATATTTAAGGCTATGTTTTACATGTACCTGTTTGACTCATACTAAGCCTTAAAACCTTACACTGTTTTCTTTAATCTTCTTCATTTAAAAAGTGTCTTTTTGCTACAGATTCCTGTACTTCTGCTGTAAAAATCATAGCTGGTTCCTAATTGTAACTATAAACAATATTTGACTGTATATTTGACTGTATTCTGGTTGATAATTAAAACGATTTATACAAACAACTGATTGGAAAATATATTTGATGAAGCTACTCTGATCATATTACGGGTATATTTAATACATTAAAAAAGGTTGGTAGATTTAAAGCAATTTTGAAGTGAATTTTAAAACAAACGTTTGATCCTCACCTCAGTAGTGGGAAGCCTATGGATAGTCTAAAGGTTTCCTAGGTTCCTCTATGTACCACCAATCCAGCACTTGGTCCCTCTTCATTATCAGTGCTTTTCTCTTCTGGGCATGCACATGCCTAGTTTGGTTGTGCTTACACACAGCCATGCGCCTAACCAGAAGACAAAGAGGGACCAAGCGCTGGATCAGTGGCATCGAGAAGAACGCTTCCTACTAGCTGTAATTGGCAAAGCACAACAGCGCCTCTGCTTTTTGAGGAAAATTAAGGAGTGCTAATGGTCTACAGAAACTGCTGGTTAATTTCTACAGATGCACTATAGAAAGCGTCTTGACCAATTGCAGGACGGCCCGGTACAACAGCTGCTCCAAGGCTGCTAGAGAAGCTCTGCAGCAAGTTGTTAATACAGCAGAAGTTATTATCGGCACTGAAATACCATTACTCCAATGCTTGTATAAGACTCGCTGTATGAGAAGGGTCAAAAACATTATCAAGGATTACACTCACCCTGGAAATGTGTTGTCAGAGCTCCTTCCATCAGGTAGACGTTTTAGATCAATCTGCATACACACAGACTGAAAACCAGTTTTTTCCAATCTGCCATAAACTTGTTAAACTCTGAATCTTCTTTAAAATAATTAACTCTGTATACAAATTGTTCAAATATTTGAAATACCTGTCATACCTTTATAATTATTTAAACCTTTGTTATTCATACTATGTTTCTTTTTATGCACCGTGGGGCTGTCATGAAAATTAATTTTGTAGTGTTACACAATGACAATAAAGTGCTTGAATCTTGAATCTACTACATAAGTGTCAAACATTGTTGATTGCTTTAATCATTTTGTCAATAGACAAATTGTAAAGTTATCACTGAGATTAAAAATAACATTGGATAGTTGGTGATAGGGCACTTCTTCCTTCCGGCGTGAAGGAGGAAGTGACCCCAGCGAGGCTTGGAACGCGACTAATAGGATGCATGGACCTATTTGGAGCGCAGGGAGGATGCTGATTTATGTGTAAATTAACGATTTCATTCCCGCCGCACACCTTCTGTAATTAAAACTAACTTAAATCATGAATTCGAGTGCTGAAGCACTCGGGAGCCCACCCCTGATTATTATTATTGTTATTACTATTATTATTATTATTATTATTATTATTATTATACCTATTAATATCCCTTTAAAAAATAGTGGTGCATAGGACTAACAAGTTCTGAAATCTTTCTGTTGAAGTTGGTAGAAACATGTTTTGCTGTTTTTCAGTTACAGTAATAACTTGATCAACATCAGTTGGCAACAGAGTAATTAATTTGTAGGGGAAATATTTAGCTGACTAAAAATAGCTGATAAAATCACAAATTATATTTTGCAGGAATGCACTGTGGTGATTTGGCTGCATTTAATTTAGGTTATCAGCATACTTAAAGAGACACTGAAGGGAAAAAAAAATGATGATATAATTTGTTTGTGTAGTACAGCTCAGAAATAAAACATTAGGAGCAGAGACATAAGTCTAATGTTGTTTCCAGTACAGGAAGAGTTAAGAGACTCCAGTTGTTATTTATGCAAAAAAGCCATTGAGCTGTATGACTTTCAATGTCGCAGAGAGCTCTGAGTTCTGAAGGTTGTTATCTGAGCTAGTCAAGGATTTTCTTTTTCTCTTCCAGAGGACAGGTCAATAGTTCACAGCCTGCTCTGTAAAAACATTTAGAATGCTGAGTGTTGTGTAACCTGCACATATTAGATAATTATGCAATGTTATAAAAAAAAACTATATAACTGAAAATACAAATTTGAGAATGTTTTCTTTGCTACTAATCATCAAGTAATTATCCGTACTACACAACCAATTCATTATACCATAATTTTTTATTTGCGTCAGTGTCTCTTTAAAATAAATTTGCGGCCTGCTGAGTGTGACATTCTCACAGCACTGTCAGCAGTGGGAGCACGTTCACCACATCCCTGGGGATTGAACTGCACTTGCGCAAGATAGCAGCATTATTTATGGATCTGGGTCAAAGGTCCTGAGTGGGTCATGAATAAGTCTAGGAGGATTTACAGTTTAACTACGTAGTGTGGGGCAGAAAGGGGATGGAATCCTGATCTGGATTACATTATCTATACAAGTATGTTAACTCCTTACTACCCTGGCTTCACCCACCTCAGATTTTCTTTAAAGTACGCCTGACCCAAGGCTAAGCTACCTAAGATAAACACAGAGTCATGTTCTTGCTGGATCCATGTACCTCTCTGTGTTGTCAATTCCTTTCCAAGTTCCTCTTAGTCCCCGTAATTTACATAGTTAGTTTGGTTGAAAATCTGTCCATCAAGTTCAACCAGAAGAAGAAAAAAAAAAACACCATCCTGATATGGTACATATCCCAGTGGATCCAGGGGAAGGTGAGAAACCTTACAAGGCCTGGGCCAATTAGCCTTACAAGGGAAAAATTCCTTCATGGCAGTCAGATAAATCCCTGGATCAACTCTCCTGGGTATTACCTAGTAATTATAGCTATTGATGCCCTTCAATGCAAGGAAAGCACCCAAGCCCTCTTTAAATGCAGATATAGATTTTGCCATAACTACTTCCTGAGGTAAGATGTTCCAGATTCTAACCACTCTCACAGTGAAGGACCCCATCTAAATAGATGGCAAAAACTTTTTTCCTCCATATGCAGATAATGTCCCCTGGTCTGTTGTACAACCCTAGGGACAAAAAGCGAATCTACCAAGCCTTTGTATTGCCCTATGATGTATTTATACATGTTATTCAGGTCACCTCTCAGCCGCCATTGTTCCAAGTTAAATAAGCCCAGTTTGTCCAACCCTTCTTGGTAAGTGAGAACTTCCATCCTTCTGATCAACTTAGTTGCCCGTCTTTGTACCCGTTCTAGAAGGTCAATGTCCTTTCTATAGTATGGGGACCAAAACTGTATCCCATACTCCAGATGTGGCCTCATAAGTGATTTATGCAGAGGGAGTAGTATACTAGCATCTTGAGATATTTCCCGTTTTATTCATCCCAAAATTGTATTTTCTTTAGCTACTGCTGCTTGGCATTGTATGCAATTACTGAACTTGTTATCAACTAGTATTCCTAAGTCCTTTTCCAAGTCTAATGTTCCCAGCTGTATGCAATTGATTTTATATGGCAATCTACTATTGGGCAATCCAAGGTGTATAACACCTAATCACTCCTTTTAAAAATGTTACTTTTGACTATAGTCAAAATTTCAAGAGTGAATAGGGTGGATAAGCAGATGGAATGGGAGGAAGTTAGGCGAGGACATTGCCACAAGCCTGCCTCTTGTCTGAAAATTTGGCTTAAGCCGAAAGTCATATTTTTGAAGGAGTGATTATGGGGACCAGGAGGAACAAGAAGAGGAACGGACAACACACAGAGCTATGTGGATGAACATACCTCTGTGCTTACCTTAGGTAGCTTTGCCTTAAGTAAAGTATCCTTTAAAACTTTTTGTTTTTAAATTTGTTTTATTTTGCCAATGGGAAATAAGTAATTTTCACTCATCAACTCAAGTATTCAATATAAAGGAAAAAAGCAAACAGGTGTACTTTTTGAGTCCATCTTTCAGCAATTGTTTTGTATAAGTAAATGTATCTTGAGGTTTAACAGCTGCAGTTAACTAAAACATAAAATATGAAGGGTCACCTGGGTTTTCTCATGGCAGATAATTTTGCATCTTTGATTTAAAATAACTTTTCAGCACTTGTCAACTAAAAAAGTACCAAAAGTAGGTGAAAAAGTACTATCAAAATTATTTTGAGTATTTGCTTGCTTTCTGGTGGCTTAAAAGGCATTTTATTTGCAAGTTTAAAAATATCACCTAGGAGAAAACGCAGGTGAAAAAACGAATTACATATGGCCCGAAGTCTCTTGCTCAATAAAAAAAAAATTAAGAGAAAATATTCTTAGTGTACATGATTTATTTTTGTTTGGACACTTTAAAAATGTAGGTAAACCTTTATATTCTTGCTATTCTTGTATTTAGTAGGCGATGGAACTTAAACTGTAACTACGTGGATTGCATTCATAAATAAGAATTGGCTTCCTGTTTGTATTGTCTTTGGCACATTTGTTTTTACATAGAAATAGAGGTAGACCTTGATACTATCCTCAATTGCATGTTCTCAAACATTGGTGAGGGTTTCTTTTTTTTTTTTTTACCATTGTTGAATGGTCAGCATGTCTTTGAATAAATAATAATGAATAACAACACAAACAACGTACTTGAAAAGAACAATAATAGATACAAAGTAGTCAATTATAATTTGCATTAAAATGAAGTTAATTCATGCTGTCTTGTTTCCTCCTTCATGGATATGTGGTTCTTTTATGATATTCATTCAAAGAAGTAATACTTATGCAGGTTTTTAAACAGGGCTATGGGCAGTGTAATTATCAACAATATTACTATGCTGCAAAGGAAAGAAGTAAAATGTTCTCGCTTCCAATCTTCTAAAAACCCCATTACTCCGTTATAGATTTTTTCTGAGCTGTGACTAATCATCTGTCATCAGTCACAGTTTGAAAACACCTTGGGCAATGACAAAAAGACCAACATGTAATTTTAACTGCTATTTGCTTTTAGATCATTCCTTTTTCTCAGTTAACCTTTAAGGCAATCACATATATTTTCGTTTTAAAAACATCTATAATTCACGTTAAACAAATATCTCCAATGTGTAAATTGCACTTTTCTCTAGTATATGTGTTTTTTTTTTTTTTTACATTTTTATTCGATATATAATATTTACCTTGTACTAAGTTACACTGTTACAAGAGTAATAACAGAGTTGCAAAGTAATTTACTAGTAGTTATGCTTTTTTCAGAACTAGTATAAGCAAACTGCCATGTATTGAAATGAAAAAACGATGAGAGAATATTCTGAAAAATAATGCTATAATTTTTTGTTGTTGAAGTAGTAAAAAACACATGGAATATTTTTTATGTCATAGCATTAGTTTACTTCCAGGTCAATTACGACGGTCGTCTAGAAAGTCACAGCCATTCTTTCTGTGGAATTTAACTTATATCTGTCAGGTTAACCACTTGCCGACCGCGCACTCATACCGCGCGTCGGCAAAGTGGCAGCTGCAGGACCAGCGACGCACATCTGCGTCGCCGGCTGCAGGCTAATTAATCAGGAAGCAGCCGCTCGCGCGAGTGACTGCTTCCTGTCAATTCACGCCGGGGGGCTCCGTGAATAGCCTGCGGGCCGCCGATCGCGGCTCGCAGGCTAAATGTAAACACAAGCGGAAATAATCCGCTTTGTTTACATTTGTACAACGCTGCTAACAGTAGCAGCGTTGTACTGGATCAGCGATCCCCGGCCAATCAGCGGCCGGGGATCGCTGTCACATGACAGGCAGGAGCCTGTTAGAGGCTGCACAGGACAGATCCGTTCCTGTGCAGCCTCGGATCTCCGGGGAAGGAAGGGAGGAGAGGGGGAATCCTGCAGTGGAGGGGAGTGAGGTGCCCCCCTCCAGCCACACGCAGGCAGGAGCGATCAGACCCCCCCAGCACATCATCCCCCTAGTGGGGAAAAAAGGGGGGTGATCTGGTCGCTCTGCCTGGTGTTTGATCTGTGCTGGGGGCTGTAGAGCCCACCCAGCACAGATCAGCAAATACAGTACTGGTCCTTAAGGGGGGGTAAAGGCTGGGTCATCAAGTGGTTAATCTCTTCTCCCCTGCCCAAATTGTCACAAGACTGCAGAATGCCAGTAACTGTTTGTAAATCAGCATTAACATGAGTCCCCCCCCCCCCCCTTCAACTCCTTCAACCTATTTAGGAGTGGATACTACTACAACAAATCAATTAGTAAAAAATAAAATTAAGTTAAATTTTAATTGTAACAAATTAAAACCTTGTAAAAAGGTATGATAAATGTAAAGGACATGATCATGTGGAGCAATAATCAGAAGATTTAGTGTGTCTAAATAAATGTAATGTTTCCTTAACTACTTCAACCTTCACTGTTTTTTCACCTTATGCATCTGAGCAACTTTCACCTCTCATTCATTCGCCAATAACTTTATCGCTGCTTATCACTACGAAATGATCTATATCTTGTTTTTCCGCCACCAATTATGCTTTCTTTGGGTGGAACATTTTGCAAAGTATTACTTTATTCTAAATGCATTTTAATGGGAATATTAAAAAAACAAATAAAAAAAAAGTGTGTTATTTCTCAGTTTTTGACCATTATTGTATTACTTTTTTTGTATATATTCTTTCTTTCTTTTTTTCCCCATCATAACATTATTAAAAATACAGAATAGTCAATTATACAAAACGATAAATAGAAACAGGACGTCCAGATTAAAAATTATGTCGCAATCAGATTTACATTACTATATTTAGCTAATACAGATTTATCATGTACTATTAATTCCTGCCACCTCTCCATCATCCTCCTTTCACACTTTTCCCCTTCCTATCATTTTTGCCTGGCCCTCCTCCTCTGTACCCCTCCTCTTCTCTCTGGGCATTATAATTAGCCTCTTGGGTGCAGGGCCCCTTTTCTTATCTCGCCTTATTTAAAGGCGTTATCAGGCAATTACTGTTAAAATAAGGGCTACTTACCCGGGCTTTGTCCAGCCCCAAGCTCCCAGCATGTCCCTCGCCGCAGCTCTCCCCGCAGCCATTTGCCACCTCTGCCTCCCGATCCGCGGTGATGACGTCAGGCTGACCTCCAGGTCCAGACGTCATCACCGCGGACCGGGAGGCAGAGGCGGCAAAAGGCTGTGGGGAGAGCTGCGGCGAGGGACATGCTGGGAGCTTGGGGCTGGACAAAGCCCCAGGTAAGTAGCCCTTATTTTAACAGTAATTGCCTGATATCCTTTAACCTTCCTGGCGGTAACCCCGAACGTAGTTAGGGGTAAGCCGCACAGGAGGTTTTCTCAGGCACTGCTGGGCCGATTTGAATAATTTTTTTTTTGCACTTTGCTAGCTGCATCAGCACTTCGATCGCCGCCACCCCGCGCTCGATTGCCGCTATCCGCGTCGCAACACAGCCCCCCCCCCCCCCTAGACCCCTGCGCTGCCTGGCCTATCAGCTCCAGGCAGCGGCAAGGGGTGGATCGGGACTCCCTTAGACGTCACGACGTCCATGGCGACAGGGGAAGCCCTCCAGGAAATCCCGTTCTTTGAACGGGATTTCCTGATCGCCTATCGCCGGAGGCGATCGGCGGGGCTGGGGGGATGCCGCTGAGCCCTCGGCTCGCTACATGATTAAAAAAATAAATAAATTAAAAAAACGGCTGCGCTGCCCCCTGGCGGTTTTTAATATACCACCAGGAGGGTTAAAGATCATGGACTAAATATATCTGGAGTCCTCTTGCTATAGAGAAATAAGATATCAGAAAAAGAAAAATCAAGAATGAAAATAGATTAGATGGACTGACTCACTCTCCATCATCTCCATCCAACTTGGGCTCTATAACTTTATTTCAAACTCTTACCTCTGTTTCCCTGTCCATGGTCTCACGTTATATACTCACCCATAGGGTCTCCCGACCGAGCCACCCCTACTCCAGTTGCTTCCATATGGCCTAAATCACTTCCCTGCTCGTCCCTAATCCTTCCCTTTTCTTCTACTGTATGTTCCTTGTATTCCTCGGATTTCTTACACTCTGTCCATCTCTCCCAATTCTGGCTCCCTCTTTCATATATTATACCTGTCAATTCCTCAATTTTTTTGGTATACTTGACTTCGGCTGTTTTCCTTTGAATGTGTCAGTCTCGCCGCTCCCCCGCCTCCTCTATATTTCCGCTCCCCACCAATCAGCGGGGAGGGAAAGGACACAGGCGGGAAATGGCGACATAGAGGAGGCGGGCGAGACTGACACATCCAGAAGTAAACAGCCAGCTAGCAATGTCGCTTGCACGGCGTATGATTTATGGGGACAGCAGAGCGCAGGGGGGGCCTGAGGGGGATGCTGCATAGCTGGACATTATATGCAGACCCAGCCTCTGTGTGCTATTAGGATTCTTAGAACCCACCTCGGGTTCTCTTTAAGCATTGATATTTTATTGCTTTTACCTTTTCTGCTGTGTTTTTATTGTGTTTTTGCTTTTAACTTTTACTTTTCTGGACTTCTGGAAAATCTGTACTTTGATTAATAAATACCATTACGATCATCACTAGGACAGAAGAAGGCTCACAGGGGACAGGGGGGCAGAGGTGGTACAGAGAGACACAGTGGAGGCAGAGGTGGCACAGAAGGGGACACTGAGAGAACAGTAGGAAAGAGGTGACACAGAGGGGGACACTGGAGGAACAGGGGGACAGAGGTGACACAGAGGGGGACACTGGATGAACAGGGGGACAGAGGGGGACACTGGAGGCACAGATGAGGTAAAGAGGACAGAGATGGCACAGTGTTCTGAATTAAGAACAAATTCAGGTTAAGAATGAACCTACAGTCCCTATCTCGCTTGTAAACTGGGGACTACCTGTATACCAGCAAAGCAGATGTTCCAAATAACTGACAATTTTTTTGTGTGAAACATAGCTGTAATTTTTCATTAAGGAAAGTGAGGTGCCACGTTAAAGGGAACCTTAACTGAGAGGGATATGGAGGTTTCCTTTTAAACAATACCAGTTGCCTGGCAGCCCTGCTGATCTCTTTGGCTGCAGTGGTGGTTGAGTCACACACCTGAAACAAGCATGCAGCTAATCCAGTCTGACTTCAGTCAGAGCACCTGATCTGCATGCTTGTTGAGGGGCTGTGACTAAAAGTATTAGAGACACAGGATCAGCAGGAGAGTCAGGCAACTGGTATTACTTTAAAAGGAAAAATCCATATTTTTCTCAGTTTAGGTATTCCCTTTAAGGGCATTATCCATATTTGTTTATGACCTGCTGAAAAAAACCTGTTTCATTAACTTTCGCTGTTTTATTTTAGATATGAATATGTTTAAGCCATTTGGGACATGCTGAAAACTGATGTAATAGTCAACCTGCTTGGCATGCATATGTTAGACTGTGTGAGCTACAGAATAATAATTTATGTTTATAAGTGCCAAGGTCGATAGAGCACTTTAATTTTGCATTCAGTTAAAATGAAATGTGCCAGATACTTCATTTTACAGTCCTGCTAAATCTTCTCCTGCCTTCCCCCCAACACTCCAGAAATACGTAAGTGAGTGTTTTCTAGCTCTTGAGATTAGTAATTGGTGTAAATCTTGTAAATTAGCCTGGGCATTGCCAGCGAGTCAGTCCATTAAAATTCATGCGCTTTACAGTTAGAATATTTAACAAGTAGTGAAATATTTAAACTAATTCTACTAACTTACGATTAAAATTACATATTTGCTGCCCTGAGTAAAGTTTTTGTGTGTACTTTGAATATTATTGATTCTTTGAAATAACACTCTGTTAGAATCAATTACAAACCTTGTTTTAGAAGGATTTGTTCTTCTGGATTTAATGAATTTGATGGCATAATGAACTGCTCTTTTCATTTACACCAACCCGTTTGTAATTTGCGAATCTCAGAAGTGTTGTTGCTGTAAGAAAAAAAATGACAATTTACAGTTTAATAAGTGTCAGGACACTGCAGTAGTAAACCCCACATCATAGAATCTGCCAGTTGGAGGAATACTGTACATGTCATTTAACAGGAAATCGCAGTGCTGACATAAAAATGAAAAACTCTGAGTGCTAAAAAAGATAAATTCGCTAATAAAGGCAAAGTTTTAAAAGCAGAAGCCAAAGTTGTCAGCTTAATCTGACCCTGACATAATATAAACCTTCCATTCCTTGCCAGAATGGTATATTGCTGGTGCCGTACTGCTCCCGTGCATGTGGGTTAGTCAGCGAATGCCGATGCCAACGGCGAAATAAAACTTTATATTTCGAATGTATTTTTTTTCTGTCTTTTGTACTCTAAATGGAAAGTTTACTACTGAGGCTGAAATAGAATTGTACAGCATGATCTACCTGGTTTCTCAAAATGGTCTGCTGAGATAAAATGTGCCCAGCATGTAAAGGTTGGTCGAGCGAATGAAATTTGGCTTATGGGAATATTTCAAGGCTCATCTTAGGAGAAAAATAGTTTTCACTTAAAAAAAGCAAAAATATATTTACGGTGAAAAAAAAAGTTGTTGGTCTTGTTAGAAGGGAGTGTGCCAAGACTTGAGTTTTTTTGCCCCCCAGACCTCTATGATCTGCGCTTGCTTAACTATTGACATGCCCACCAATTACTCCCCCCCCCTTACTGTACAATGGATTAACCTTGAAGCTCTCTTCCTTTTTCTTTCCTTTATTTGTAGTTGTACAAACAATTCTTGGCTAAAAGTTTACCACAAAATCATTTTTTTACAAAATGACAAGAGGGTAGAGTAAGCTTTTAGAGGGACCAGAGCAGACGCCGTGGGTATGCATATAAGCATACCCATGGCTATTTGGTAAAGAGGAGACACTAACCGACGAGTATCTCCTAGACAGGGTTGGAGATAACCAGAGAGCCAGTGAATCCCTGAACTGCTGGGAGTCAGACTCTACTGCAGTCAAAGCACTCCTATGAGATAGAGTCCCTGACTGGATTGCAGAAAGGTCCCTCTGAGGGACAGGGAGTCCCTGCCGCTACTGGACACCCCACCGGGGGGTGTCACAGGTAGAAGGGTCGGCCAGGCCGGGTCGGCAACACACGAGCAGATAAGGTACAGAGACAGAAGGCTGATTCGGTAACCAGGGACAGGCAGGGTTGGCAAAAGGTAATCAGATATGCGTAGGTACCGAATCAGAGAGCAGGAGAAGAGTCAAGAGAGCAATAGGTCATAACAAATTTTAAGCAGAAGCCTAGTCTAGGGTGTGAGGTCCGTGGTCTCAACACCTAGGAACTGGTCTAAAGAATAACACAGCAATGACACAGTATCCCTAATCTTGGGTGTGAGGTCCGTGGTCTCAACACCCTGGAACTGGTCTAAAGTATAACACAGTAATAACACAGTATCCCTAAGCTTGGGTGTGAGGTCCGTGGTCTCAACACCCTCAAACTGGTCTAAAGTATAACACAGTAATCTGGCTAAGTGTGAATTCCCAGGTCCACCTGGTTCAAACACACTATGAGATCTGACTATGGCCTGAGTGCTAACACATATGCATTCGCAACGGCAGACAACTAGCAACTGACAGGCAAGGTGTATATATAGCAGAGCGCTCCTCAGCACCGCCCAGTCCCATTCAGCCAATCACCTACTGCACTGGGATCAGCTGATCGTCCTGATCAGCTGATCCCTCTCCTACTGGCATAAAGGGCCTGCCTGTTAGCGCGCACGCGTAGCTCTCCATCTGTGTGCACTACTAGGCTCAGACAAACCAGACGTATGCTGCTGCGCAGAAACCGCCGGTCTGAACACGGAACCAGCCGCCTCGCTGTCAGACTGCGCGGCGGTGTCTCCACAATCCATTACACAGAGTTGCCAATCCAATGTAATTGATAGCGGCCAGCCCAGGAGCAGGAGCCCTTACATAAGGGGCCAGTGAGTGTATAGTAACTGTGTCAATTAACATAGTAGTGGCCGCTCTAGTGAAGTATCGCGGTCGCAATACTTCACAGCAGTGGCTGGCATTTAGAGGAATGCGCATTGCTATGTAAGCAACGCATGTAACTAAGAAAGGCACGCTACACTGCACAACTGTGCATAGCGTGGCTCCCTGAATTTAGCTTGCGGTGCTGTCATGTAGCACACACTGCTATAGCAGCACAGCTTCATGAATCAGCCCCATTGGGCTTATACTAATAGTAAACAAGTGACAGTTTGTACCAATCTCTGCTTTAAAGTGGATCCGAGATCAACTTTTATTCATTGCATAATTGTGTTCCTTTCATATAGTTTATAGGGCATTCCTCAAGCCAAATACTTTTTTTGTTGTGTTTTAATACTCTAATTCCCTATACACTAAACAAGGCTCACTCACAGCTTATTTTTGTGCCTTGACACTGTAGCAAGGGCTTATGAGAGCTCAGTCTCGGCAGGAGGAGGAGGCTACTAGCTAGAGATTTCAGAGGCAGAAGGTAGGAGGAGAGGGGACTGAATTTACACACAGGCAAGCTGATAGCATCTCCAGCCCTCAGCCTGTGACAAACAGAACATGGCTCCCCTCATTGTAGGACATAAATAAATAGTCATAAACTTTTGAAGCTGTTTGCAGTTATATATGCTGTGTAACCTTTGGATAAGATATATAGACAAATTACTTGTTATAGTTAGTTTTTCATCTTGGATCCACTTTAATATATTATTTTCCCCCTCTGCTTTTGCATGGTTACATAGTATTTCAGGACTTTGCTGATAACATCTGCAAACACGGGCTGCTGCTGTCTCATGCATTATTGAGCAGGGCTTCATTTTAAGTTATTTTAAGAACACTTAAGTATACACTAACACTTTAAATTGTGCAAATTGATTCACTGATCTCTAGATATAAAAAGTAATTGTGTAGTAATTACATTTTTTCTGTGTGTAAGATGACATTGCTTTATTTCAGCAGCCTACTTAATGATCCCTTTCTGTGAATATTTCATGTAAAACACTTTTAGTCTATTAACATAACTCTCTTGTTGCTGAATATTTAGCACAGATGAGTGGATGTCATCTACGTCTCCAATTATGTTTGCAGTTTGAATCAATGAGATTTTGACTGTAATACTGTCTGGTGTGGGAAACCCAATACCTAGTTAAACATTTCTTAAAGGAAACACATTTCTAGGAACCATAAAAGTGACTCTAGGCTATTCTGGAAGTATTAGAAATGGGAAAATAGGCCAGTTTGACGCTGGGTGTTTGCATTGTACACCATGTAAAGACAGGATTGCAATGCAACAGAGGGGAAAGTCGCATCATGCGTTATACGTGTGGTACAATTCATGCAGTGAAGCATACAGTACATGAAAATTATACTTCCTTGCAACTGTAAATGTGCCTGTTGTCTGGAGCCGCACAGCATGTCGATGGATTCCATCACACTGCACCGCTAACGTGTTGATGTGAATCGTGCATTACAATTTAATCACTTTGCATCTGCTGTACGATTATATTGCTCCATGCAACACAACGTGCCAGTATGATTAGTAGCCGAAATGTAAGATTCCACCTCTTCTCATCTCATCGTATGCTTTTCTGATCTCTTTTCTTCCACTCCACTCTTTCCTTTTCTCTGGGTAGATCCACAATCTCTTATGAGGAGGTGAGAAGATGAACCACACTAAGCACATTACCATTTTTGGCTCTCACCCCGAGGAGTCTTCCCTCTCTCGGTCAGGTTTGGTCCCTGGCAAGACAGAGATCTAGAACTTGGGCTGCAGTGACTAGGTGAAACCACATATTTTGTGGAAATATTAAATCCTCATCATAGTTGTTTAGTAAGGGGCTCTAAGACACCCTAAAACAGAGTGGCCCATATGCAATTAAAGTTTTCTCCTAGGTGATATTTTCAAACTCATGAATACTGTATAATACCTTTTAAAGTGGATCTGAGATAAACTTTTACTCATTGCATAATTGTGTTCCTTTCATATAGTTTATAGGACATTCTTCAAGTCAAATACTTTTTTTTTTATATACTTTAAGTCCCTATAAACGAAGCCTCGCTCACAGCTTCTTTAGTGCCTTGGCACTCTGAGACCCATGTAGCAAGGGCTTATGGGAGCTCAGTCTGGGCAGGAGGAGGAGGAGGTGTTACTAGCCAGCGATTTCAGAGGGGAGGAGGGAGTAGGAGAGGGGAGTGAAGTTTTCACAAGCTGAAGGCTGGAGATGCAGAGCAGCTTGCCTGTGTAATGATTAGAAACAGAACATGGCTACACTAATTGTATCACAGGAAGAAATAATCATATACTGTTGAAGATGTTTGCAGATAGATTTGCTGTGTAAACTCTCTAAACTTTAGATACGATATATAAACAAGTTACTTGTTATAGTTAGTTAGTTATTCATTTCGGATCCGCTTTAAGCCACCAGAAAGCAAGAAAATACTCAAAATAATCATGATAGTACTTTTTCACCTACTTTTCAGTTGAAAACTGCTGGAAAGTTATTTTAAATAGACAAGTGAAAGCACGTCGGTGGAGGCGCCCAAACGTATATAATTATAGTATACAACTGGTAAAGGAGGTCTCTTACCTCCAAAAGAAGACTCTCATGGATGGAAAAAGGAGTCTTTTATTAAAAAACGGTTATACTGTAGACAACGAGTTTCATGGGACGCAGCCCACTTCCTCAGGTCAATAAAACAGATAACCTTATTCCTAGCTGTGCAGAGCGAGGGCGCATAGGACAGGATTTCATCCCACCTTTGTGAGTATACATTATTCACAACTTTGTTCTTCCCAATTCCTAACGTTACTACACCATAAGGGCTCCCCGTCTCACCTTTATTACAGGTCGAGGACAATTCCCCTTGGTAAAGGGGCACCCTAGACCGACACAGATGCACTATTTTAAATAGAAGATGAAAAATGATCTCCTAGGAAAAAGCTCGGGAGAAATGGAATTGCATATGGGCCAGTGGTAACTTCTAAACCTACATGTGTAATCGGGACCTTTATCACAATGAATTTAAAGTTTGACCAATGAAAACATGTTGTACATGTCAGAACTAATGTTCAAGCCCTTAATTTAACGCTATAGGGGATTCTGAATGCATACATTTACAAAAAGCACCCACAAATTTGGGTGCCAGATAATGCCGACAAAATATTGGTAAAACCCATTTGGTGGCAGTCACCCCGCCTCCTCTCCCACAGCTGCCTTAGTGGTCATATAGCGGACATATTTGCACAGGATGGTACAATTAACACAATTATCCATGAACGGATGGTGCACATGCTTTTCTCTCTCCACAAGAATATTCTATTATTGCCTGACCTAACCTACCTCTCCCCACTCATGCCTAATGCTAAAAGCTGATGTGTGGTTTTGGCTACATAATAGCCGAACTCCAGGCGCAGTATCACTTTCCCCCAACGATGTCCAGAGTTTAGCTACAGAATAACCAAAAACATAAGAGCTACTTACCTGGGGCTACTTCCAGCCCCTGGCAGCCTATGTGTCTCTCGCTGCAGCTCCGCTCCCAGGGATTGGCCCGGGGTCCCCTCTATTGCAAATGCCAACCTCGCCATCTCGGCATGTTCTGTGCCTTCGTGAGCAAGCCTCCACGCACTCACTATCACGCTCACGTGGCTTGGAGCGTTCTGCGCAGGTGCAGTACTTCTGCGGCTGTGCACAATGCTCCAAGCCAAGTGAGTGTAATTGCGAGCGGCGCCACCGTGTGCTTGCACAGGCGCAGAAGATTCTGACCTCGCAAGATTGGCATCTGCAAGGGTTACCGGCTGGGAGCAGTGCTTCAGTGAGGGACACATAGGCTGCCAGGGGATCTTCTTTTTTTTCCAGCTCGCACCTTCCGTTTAACATACAGCAGCATGCATACACAAACGACTGCGCAAGACTCTGCACCCAGAAGCGCAAGCACCAGTGTACTGTGAGCTGTTTTTGTCTTTATTATATTTTCTTATTGAGTTATATGAAGTTAAATGTAAACTGTAAACATTAGAAGTAACTCCTGTCACGACATTCTATTTTCAGATTATTTACACCTCCGTTCCTTTTCCACTGCTCTTTCTTATAGAGGCATAAATAATATAATAAGTGTTATGTTTTTCTCATAGTATTCACAGTGTCAGTGTAACAACGGGGCAAATGAAACAAACATGACATTAAGTATTGCTAACAGAAAATAATTAACATTTGAGGATTCTTATAATAGGCGTCACACAATGGAAAATACAGTATAGCCTGTGGCCTTATTTTTTAATCAAACAAGCTACTGTAGTTATTTAATGATTGAGTTTCTTTATTATTTTTTATTAACTTGCAGCCTTGTTAGTTTACAGTTTACCAGAAATATGTTAGTATTTCTAGGAATAATGTTGATTATTCTCATGTGAGATGAACCTATATTTCTAAAGCGGAGAAAATGATTTGTACTGTGTTTGCCAAAAGAAATATGATTAAAAAAATGTAAACATGGTATGTTTCAATAGAGAGTTTCAAAATCTTCATAATGGTGGCTATCTGAGATCTTTTTTCTTTCCTTTGACATGTTTATATGTGTTTAAATGTCTGATTTGTACAGCTGAAACATTACTTTTTTTTGGCTTACCATAAGTATTTCTACTGTGGCAGGGATTACTGAGGGTGGCCCCAGTGTTTAGACCATGGAAGCTGTGATAAGGCATAGACAGTTTGTTAAAGGTGAGACTTAGAGATAAAGGCCTTAATAAAATTTTAAATTTGTCATGGGGGTTGGGCCACCAAGTGACTGAGAGCATGGGGCTCCGGCTGCTTGCCAATACCAACCAAAATAGCTTTTAACCTTGGGATGGCAATTAACGCGTTTGTGCAAAGCTCCCTTAGCCCAAAGTTAAAGAGGAGCTGTCAGCCATACTATCTCAGAAAAAAAACACATACCGTACATAAGTAGATACAGTGGGATCTTAATTACAAGCCCATAATTGATAAAGTAACAGTAATATACCCTCTTGATATACAGTGGGATGCGAAAGTTTGGGCAACCTTTTTAATCGTCATGATTTTCCTGTATAAATCGTTGGTTGTTACAATAAAAAAATGGCAGTTAAATATATCATATAGGAGACACACACAGTGATATTTGAGAAGTGAAATAAATTTTATTGGATTTACAGAAAGTGTGCAATAATTGTTTAAACACAATTAGGCAGGTGCATACATTTGGGCACCACAAAAAAGCAATGAAATCAATATTTAGTAGATCCTCCTTTTGAAGAAATTACAGCCTCTAAACGCTTCCTGTAGGTTACAATGAGAGTCTGGATTCTGGTTGAAGGTATTTTGGACCATTCCTCTCTTTACAAAACATCTAGTTCATTCAGGTTTGATGGCTTCAGAGCATGGACAGCTCTCTTTAACGCACACCACAGATTTTCACACCACAGATTATTCAGGTCTGGGGACTGAGATGGCCATTCCAGAATGTTGTACTTGTTCCTCTGCATGAATGCCTTAGTAAATTTTGAGCAGTGTTTAGGGTTTAGGAGCTATGATTAAGGGCCGCATGGCCTGAAACATGTCAGCTTATGTACTTTATATTTCCTGTAAGGATACGTCCTAAATAAATTACGGTATCTGTGGAGAGAACTTGTTGCGGACCACATCCTTTCTAATCCTAGTGTTTAGGGTTACTTTATAAACTATCGGCTTGTAATTAAGGATGGACGCAAAACTGAAAAAAATGCACCCTTATGTTCAAATAAAATATTGGCGCCATACATAGTACTAGGGAAAAACTTACCATGCATGCTTGCAATACTTGCCTACTTGCAATAACCGGGAAAACTGGGCAAATAAAATGTGTGGGTTTTAGTTACGGCAGCATGTATTATTTTAAAACTATAATGGACGAAAACTGAGACATAATGATTTTTTTCAATTTTTTTTCCCTTATTCTTAAAACGTATTTAGAATAAAGTAATTCTTAGCAAAAAAGTACCCCCCAAGAGAAAGCTTAATTGGTGGTAAAAAAAACAAGATATAGATTGTTTTCTTGTGATAAGTAGTAATAAAGTTATAGGCAAATGAATGGAAAGAGCGCTGACAGGTGAAAATTGCTCTGTTTTTTAAGGGGTAAAACCCTCGGAGGTGAAGTGATTAAACTTTACGTAGATAGACGGGATAACTAATATGTTTGTAAACATTATTCCCCAGGCACCAATAGTTCCCATTGGGCACCCATCAAACGATCTTTAACATGAGAGTAAATGGTGGCGCCCTTATTGTCCACTCATGCGCCCAAATGTTCTTCTTCCACAATGGACATATGACTATGGTAGGGATTAGATTGTAAGCCCCTCTAAGGGACAATAATTTTTCGGATACACATTTTTCTGCATTTTTTTAGATCGTGCAGCTGTGCTGCATTTTACCACATGCGATGTATGAATCACATGTAATGTAAGTCAATGTAAACTAAGAAAAGTCAAATTTGGTGAACTTTCTTGATATGCAGGAAAAATTGCATAAAAACACAAACAACAACAACCCAAAAAACAGAAATGAAAAATTGCAAAATGCACAATCATAACGGCCCCTCAAAGAAAACCACAGGCCAAAAATTGCACTGATAAGAAAATATTGCTTTTGGACAGAATTGAATTGAATCCACAGAAGTTCAATTTATGGAAATAGAATTTGTTTCCTGCTACAGATTCAGAAGATAATGTGGAACATTCATTTTCTTCCATAGGTGAAGGGTACATTTAGTAATGCCATTGCACAGCAAGGAGTGCTAAACAGGAACATAATGTTCATGCTTTTTTGACACAACATGAGAAGGTTATCCCAACTGACTGATCTGATTGTGTCTTCTTCCTCTACTTTATAGTTATTTTAGGCTTCATATACTTATTTCTGAATATCTACTGGTTTACAGTCTTTCCCCTTCTGTACATCTTTGGCAAAAAATAACATTTTAAATGTAGTGCAGCAGCTGGATTCGTGAATCTCTCTAGATTAAAATATAGCCATCTCCAAACACCTAATGTCACATGGCTGTCGCAAATCTTTCCTGGATGTTTACATTTCTGTCTCAAAAGATAGCAAATGTAGGAGCTGCAAAGTCAAAGAAAAATAACTGTAAATCACTGCATGAGCTGCATTTGGTGGCAAAATCTCGCAAAACTTTGGGGCTGCTTCAGTAAAATTGCAGTAAGTTGTGTTACCCAGCACACACCTTACCATATGTCACAGCTTATGGTATGCCTAATATAGTGAACATGTGTAGGGTTTACATCATGCACATGCTGGAGTGGAGTTCGATTAAGCACTATGCCTTATGTGTTGTGGCCAGCTGGGCATATCCAGCATATCCCAAAAATGTGGATAAAAAGTCCCTGCGTCCTATGTGGCAAATTCAGGGAATCCCCGACTTCCGAACGTCCACCGATACCAACCACTGCCACATCGGGACTCCCTGCATTGTCTCTTGTGTGCCTCTGTCTACCCCGTGTGTGTCCCTGGCTCCCCGTGTCTGCTCCCTGTCCACTCTCCCCGTTTGTGTCCATTTCCCCATGTATAATTAGCAGTGTATCGGCAGCGTGTCTTACTTAATCCATGGCTTCCATAGGGGTCGCAGACCTCTCCAGTCCTGCCTGACTCTCCCTAGTTATGGCTTCTGCTGATGACGCGATCAGCAGAAGCCAACGCTAGAGGAACAGTGCAGGAGAGAAGAGGTCTGTAATCGACGAGGGAGCCATGGATTAGGTGGGAGATGCTCCCGCTACACTGCTAATTATACACCGGAGGGGGGGAGGAGGAGACACGAGGTGGGGAGTGGACACAAACGGGGGGTGGGGGAGCAGACAAGTAGTGAACACACGGGAAGAAGGGGACAGAAGGGGGGACACACAGGGACAGAAGGAGAACAGAAGTAGACACACGTTTTTTCCCCTTTATGTACTAGAGCAAATTTCACATTTCAGAGTTCCTTCCTTCACCAATAACCTTATCACTACTTATCACACCAAACTGATCTATACATTGTTTTTTTTCACCACAAATTAGGCTTTTAGGTGGCATCCAAATTTACAGGCATGCTGTACACCCATTTTCACTGCTTCGGTTGGGAGATGCGAGGACATAGCTCTGAAGTCCAGTACGCTCCCTATGCAGGCTCTGTATGAGAGGGGCTATGGTCACACATTGAGGGTCCACCTATCAGCGTTTCATTATATTCTTAGGCCAAAAGTGTGTGAAGAAGGAGATGGGGTGGGTTTATTCCCGGACCAGCTTATCTGTGAGTACTGTATATACAGAATGCTCATTTTGGACAAGGGAAACTATCAGTAAGATCAGCTAGGCAGGCAAAGCATTTCCAGAATACCCAATATTTGCCTTTGCTAAGCTTATTACATTTCATAACCTTTTCAAACATAAGTTATTGCACCGTTTTAGGAAGGAAAAATATACATAGTTTGCTTATATTTTAACTTTCCACTACTAGTGAATTTATACCCCGGCTGAGATTCTAACGGGTCTATTTATTAAAGCCTTGACATTTCCGAAGTTCAAACTGAGTTTATTCTGCCTATGTATGGTATGTATAATGTATTGAGTATTTAAAGACATATGCTGAAGTTTTGCAAGAGTCTGTCCTGCAATGACAAATTGTTATAAATTAAACTTGGAGTTTACTGCTGCAAGTATAAATCTTGGATAGTTCAAATGCTACCATTTTACCAACACAAAGTATGGGCTGTCTTTTTGAAAAAGGCACTATTAGGTTGGTTAGGAAGTGTCGGTGCACAGCCATTTTAAGATCTCACCAGAGATGTTCAATTGGATTAAAGTCTGGGCTCTGGCTGAAGGACATTCACAGAGTTGTCCTGAAGTCACTCTTTTAATATCTTGGCTGTTTGCTTGGAGTCATTGTCCTGCAAATAAATGCAGTTCAATAGCACTGTGGAGCAGTCTTTTTAATACAGGATGTACATTGCTGCAGTCATATTTCCCTTTATCCTGACTATCCTCCCAGTCCTTGCTGCTGAAAAACATTTGCACAGCATGATTCTGCCATCACCATGCTTCACTGTAGGGATGGTATTGGCCTGGTGATGAAGCACTGCCTAGTTTCCTCCTCCAAATGTGATGCCCAGCATTCACACTAAAAAGTAAAATTTTTGTATTATAAGACCAGAAAATTTTGTTTTTCATGGTCTGAGAGTCCTTCAAGTGCCCTTTGGTAAATTCCAGCCGGGCTGCCATGTGCCTTTTACTAAGGAGTGGTTTCCGTCTGGTCACTTTACCATACAGTCCTGATTGGTGGATTGCTGCAGAGATGGTTGTCCTTCTGGAAGGTACTCCTCTCTCCACAGAGCACCTCTGGAGCTCTGACATAGCACCATAAGCATATTGGTCAGCTTCCTGACTAAGGCCCTTCTCTCCTGATTGCTCAGTTTACATGGCCGGTGAGCTCTAGGAAGAGTCCTGGTGGTTGTTAACTGTCTAGTTTCCTCCTCCAAATGTAATGCCCAGCATTTACACTAAAAAGTAAAATTTTTGTATTATCAGACCAGAAAATTTTGTTTTTCATGGTCTGAGAGTCCTTCAAGTGCCCTTTGGTAAATTCCAGCCGGGCTGCCATGTGCCTTTTACTAAGGAGTGGTTTCCGTCTGGTCACTTTACCATACAGGCCTGATTGGTGGATTGCTGCAGAGATGGTTGTCCTTCTGGAAGGTACTCCTCTCTTCACAGAGCACCTCTGGAGCTCTGACATAGCACCATAAGCATATTGGTCAGCTTCCTGACTAAGGCCCTTCTCTCCTGATCGCTCAGTTTACATGGCCGGTGAGCTCTAGGAAGAGTTCTGGTGGTTGTTAACTTGTTCCACTTATGGATGATGGAGGCCACTATGCTTGTTGTGACTTTTAAATCTGCAGAAATATTTCATGTAACCTTCCCCAGATTTGTGCCTCGACACAATCCTGTTTCGGAGCTCTACAGACTGTTTCAGAGCTCTACAGACTATTCCTATGAATTCGTGCCTGGTTTGTGCTCTGACATAAACTGTCAACTGTGGGACCTTATATGGGCAGGTGTGTTCCTTTTCAAATCCTGTCCAACCAATTGAATTTACAACAGCGGAAACATCTCAAGGATGATCTGGGGAAACAGGATGCACCAGAGATCAATTTTGAGCTTAAAGGAGTCATCAGGGATAATTTAATGAAATAAGTGCTACGTACTGGGGGCTTCCTCCAGCCCTAAGCTCCCAGCATGTCCCTCGCTGCAGCTCTCCCCACAGCCGTTCGCCGCAGCCTGGTCCCCAGCGATGATGTCAGGGCAACCTTCAGGTCGGCCTGTACTGTGCCTGCGCAAGCGGCGCTGTCAATCACTGCCACGTGGGCCGGAGCGGACTGCGTAGTTCTGCGCCTGCGCAGTCTGCTCCGGCCCACATGGCGGTGACCTAGAGGTCGCCCTGACGTCATCGACGGGGACCAGGACGGAGCTGCGGCGAACGGCTGCGGGGAGAGCTGTGGCGAGGGACATGCTGGGAGCTTGGGGCTGGAGGAAGCAGTAGCACTTATACTGTAGGAATAAGTAGCACTTATTTTATTAAATTATCCCCGATGACTCCTTTAATGACAAAGGCTGTGAGTAGTAAGTACAGTACATGTGTTTTTTTCATTTTTTTTTAAATAAAATTGCAATAATCTCATGTAAACTTTTTTTTCAAGTTGCCATTATGAGGTGTTGTGTGCAGAACTCTGAGGAAAAAAATGATGTAAAGTGTATCAGAGCTGAAAAATTAAAAAGATTTTATACATACCTGGGGCTCCCTCCAGCCCCATCCGCTCCTATCGCTTCCACGCCGCCATCCTCCGCTGCCCGCAGCATCGGGAACTGGGTCCCCGCACTTCTGTCAGTTGGAGTCAGTCTAACCTAAGAGAAGTGCGCTGTTTGCGTATCTCTCCAACAGCCGATGGAGAGATACGTAGAGGGTGCACTTCTCCTGCGTAGCTGGCCGTGACTGACGCCAGTGAAGAGACCCAGTTCCCATTAAATCCATTTTGGAATAAGGCTGTAACATAATGTTGTACAAATATTATGTGCTGTGAATACTTTCTGTCTGGATGAAATACTCTCTCGCTCTCTCTCTCTCGCTTTACAAAAAATCAAAAAACGTATCTCTGAGGTGATATCCACTGCTGTACAGGCCAAAGTTATTGATGAAAAGCTGGCAAAATTTCTTATACAGGAACAACCAATCACCCCCGTACCATATATCTGCCCCAAGATCCACAAACAGCTGGACAATCCTCCTGGCTGTCCCATAGTGGCGGGGGTACCGTATGTGGCAGGGCTAAAGTCATATTTACCTGATACCCAGATGTTCTTAAATATAAATTCATAGTATGGAGCCATTACTAGGATCTTGCCTAGTTGTTACTCTGGATGTGAAAAGCCTCTACACCCCCATCCCACATCATGTTAGTCAATTTAGGTTTATGGTCATGGAGAAAGTGGCACCATTGAGGAGGGGTGGTGATCGCCTGAGGAAACTACTCTGGAGGGAGGCATATTGGATTAAAAGACTGGACACAATGGAGCCAAGAGGACTGAATAGAGAACTAGATTTAATACCCTTTTTATAGTCTGCTCCATTATGCCCAGCCTTGACAGCACTTTTAATCTTTCTTTTATATGTTTATGGCTATATCCATATGTCCCCTAATAGTCCATCTTAATACTGGTGATTGTTATATATTTTCCCCCTTGTATCTCTCTCTGTCCCCTCCAGCTTTCCCTTTGCTACTTTTTGCTGAATACAAGTGAACCAAGTGATTGTTTACATATGCTAATTAGCCATGCGTAGAGGAAAAGAGTGCGCCGTATTGGTCGCACTACGCTTACGTTGATGCGACGTTTACGTCGCATCCTGGAAGTGAGCTCCTATTGGCTTGCTGCTCCGGTCTCCCACAATCCATTTGGTGACGGCAGCGGCTTACAGCCGCTTGCGTCTCCATAGCATTCGCCGAGACACGCTGGGACGGCGCTTCGGCGCCGCCCAGCGCATGTCATCACACAGGACTTCTATCAGGTCCGCCGAGGGCGGGGATATGAGGTCATTGTGGAGATAGGCGGACCCAGGAGATAGAAAGACGCAGGCCAAAGAAGGTTTTGAAGGTGGGAGGGACCCAAATCCTTTGTCCTATTAGAGCAGCTATGTATCAGTTCCCCATCAGGTCCGACAGATATAGGACCATCATGAATGGTGGTAAGAGATTTGATTTTTATTGACCGCTGCTAACATGTCTGTTATAAATACCCATGTGCAATTGTTTGTAATGTGATTTACTTCCAGCATAGCTTGACAAAGAGGTGTGCAACCTTGAGACATTGCCTTACTTGCTGGAATGCTTTAATGCAATAAAAGAGCAGAAAAATACCTACAGATGGTGCCGGCTTCATCTTTCTTTACTCAATGTTATCACAGTTGTACATAGAGTCTTAGACAAAAGTAATATTATAAAATAATATATATTTTCATTTTTTTTTTTTACTTCCCTTTGCAAGGACTAAAACAAGACCTGGTCACTTGCCTTCAGAAAGAGATAATAAAAAACAGCAAGTCCTAAGGGGATAGGGGAAAAAAGGAAGAGATTTTTGATTACATGATATAGGGGAAAAAATGGAATAGATTTTTGATTACATGATACACCTAAAAACTTACATATCTGTAGTACACAATGTATTTACAGTCTGCTTACTTGATTGCATCTATATTTTCTGATATCAGAAAACAGGAAGAGGTCCAACATGGGAAAATAACTGAAACTAGTAAAGAAAAAATAAACATGACTGACATGCATAAACAAAATATAAAAAAAAAATAAGCTTTTGAGGGCCAAGTTCTATGAACTTGGTGATTACACTTACCTCATCATTATATTAGTTGTTAAAAAAATATAAATCAGACAATTCTTTCCCGTAAAACCAATATAAAGATGAAATTGCCAAGGTTAGCATAGTGCTACATCGACTCTTATTCAAAATTATTTTGTTTTAACCACTTCAGGATCACAGGTTTTCTTCCCTTAAAACCAAAACAACTTTTACATTTCAGCGCTCCTCCCATTCATTCACTGATAACTTTATTGCTACTCATCACATGTGAATGATCTATAGCTTGTTTTTTTCGCCACAAATTAGGCTTTTCAAGGGTGATATTTTATTTTAGTAATAATGTTATTCTCTATGCATTTTAAAAAGAAAAAAGAGAAAAAAATGAAAAGATACACTATTTCTATATTTCCAACCATAAAAAAAAGCAAGGGAGGCTAGGATTAGATCAGGGTTGATCAGGGTTAATCAGGGTTGATCAGGGGTATATAGTCCTGGTATATTTATTTATAAGTCCTGGTATATTTATAAAATCCTCTAGGTGGCAGTCAGACTACAAGAAAAGAAGATCCAGTTACCTTGTAATCCTCTCAGGAGTGATTACAAGGTAACTGTATCTTCTTAAGTGCTGGCAACATTGTTTGTAAACCTCACAAATGAATGAGCACTGCTATTGGCTTATAGCAGTGCTCATTCATGGTTACAGGCATCTGATTGGTGATGGGAGTAATTACTCCCATTCATCAATCCCACCCAGAAATAAATGAAGCTGGTGCACGTGCACGTGCACGCACGGGGGCGCGCACTCGCGGGCGGGAGCGTGCGGGAGCGGGGGCGCGCGGGAGCGCGCGCGTGCACGCGCGCGATCGCGCCCGCACAGCACAATAGCGGCAGGGGCGTTTATAAACGCCCCTGATCCGCTAATTAAGTCAATAAGGGCGTAGTTATGCGTCTGGGAAATCCGAAAGTGGTTAATATATACATGATGTTGAAATTACAATTTTACCTTTGTAAGGACGTTAACAATACCGTTAACAAGGTCACTTTCCTCCAGAAAGAATGTCTGAAATGCAAACTAAAAACAATAACGTGCTAACAATTGTAACTATAAAATCATAGCTGTAATTATGTCAACATATAATCCATAAATAAATTGACTCACCACTGGCTGCTTGAGAGGTTGGAAAACGGCTCTTGAGTTGTTTAACAGCTGTTTTCTTATCTGCTCTGCAGTCCCAAATGATGTTTCGTGGGTGTTTATTTCTTTTGGATATTCAAGTTGTGTTGAGGAGAACGCCTTCAATGATGCATAACCGATCATCATTGGCTTAACCTGTTCTTTTGACATGGGCTTGTATTTTTGTGAACAATCCATGCCTTTCTACCACAAGGATTTTCAAGTGCAGTCCAGTAAGCACCCATCTCATCTGTTCCAGCCCTTAACTTCTCTATTTTGGCCTGATCCCGTGTCACGTTGTTGTGATCAAAAATGGCTAGCTTGGTCCTTGCCTTCATTGTATCAAAACCATAATTGATCCTCTTGGGGTGATATTTCAAAACAATGCTGTGGAACATTTCTAATTTTCCTGTCATACAGAAGCCAGTTAAATGAGAAATATCTTGAATTAATTCCCTGGACTTGGCCAATTCTGATCTCTGATCTCTTTGATCTCTAATCTGACCTGCACTGAACTTGAAACCGATCCCTGGTTACCACACTAGATGACACACTACAAAATGTAGAAATGGACAGTGGCTGAGGTAACAATGAGGCCCTGTCAAACCAGGAATTCCTTGCCGTTTATTTTCTCTACCCTGGTGGTCAGGTTCGTGTCTGATGTATTTGTTATGAGTGCATTATTACTGTTAACATAAGTGTTAAAAATATTTGCTTACTTTCTTGATATTGCTTTTTATCCTGTTATAT
The DNA here is from genome assembly GCF_040937935.1 of Hyperolius riggenbachi. Classification (NCBI taxonomy): domain Eukaryota; kingdom Metazoa; phylum Chordata; class Amphibia; order Anura; family Hyperoliidae; genus Hyperolius; species Hyperolius riggenbachi. The sequence goes on from NC_090646.1 coordinate 572,581,310, forward strand.
AACTGTGCAAAGACAATAAAATCATACATTCACTGACATTTACTAGATACTGTTGTTTGTACAGAAAACATAGGATATTTGGTCAATAGTCAAAATCTGATTGGTTGTTTTAAACTATGCCTACTTTGTAGATTGCAAAGTTTGGTAATTTTATAGTAAACTTGAGGTGAGAGGGACATGGAGGCTGCCATACCAATTTCCTTCTAAACAATGCCAACTGCCTGGTAGTCCTATTGTTCTTCTCTTATAAATAATATCTGAGTCAAGACCCTGGAACAGGCATATTGCTAATCCATCAAAAACCTGAGTCCACTGAGTCACAAAGTACCTGATCTGCTGCATGCTTGTTCAGGGTCTATGGTTAAAACAATTAGAAATACAGGATGGACTGCCAGGCAACTGGTATTGTTTAAAAGGAAATAAATACAACAGCCTCCATATCCCTCTTACCTTGGGTTCCCTTTACATACCCACCACAGGTGTCAAAGTTAATAACAGAGGGGTATCTGGCCTTCATATTTACCGTTCCCTCATGGGACTGTAGGCAATACTGCTCCCAAACATAGCACCTTACTTAGACCTATAATAAAGACAAAGACACTCCAGAACTGGCATTTTAAGGCCGTGGCCGTAACTTTATTTGGTTAAATTAAAATAAATAAATAATGAATTGGTGTCTTATAACCAAACTTTATTCAGACCAATAAATAACTTCAAGTACATAAAGACTTATTTTCATATCTGACCAACACAGTCCAGATATGTAATCAGCAAGAAGTAAGAACCCCACCCGCCAGACTCCTAGGCTGGCACCCCACCCACAACCAATTCAATGGAGCTCTGGAGGCCGACATTAAAAATGTCCAAACCTATGTCACTAAGATGAACCTCATCACTCCTGTAGAGACCTGAGATACCGCCTTCTAAATCCACATGCCTATATGTCAGGATACCCAATTTAGGCAGGGTTTTGGATAATTGATGGTTTAACTTTCTCCGAATTTTTTCACAAGGAATGAAACCCAAAGAAAGTAACCATTTCAATCTTTGAACCACTTCTGAAAAAATTATGTGTGTGCCTGGAGAGAAAGATTGAAACATGCTAAGGCCATCCCTAATATTAAAATACAACTCCAGAGATTTATTTTCCCAGTATCGTTCCCTCCAAGATGAACAATTAAAATATCTTTCAATGGAAAAAATTTTAACAAGCGATATAACTTTTAGTTGCAACCAGAGCATCCCCCTGTTGCCATACCAATAAACTGCAAATTCAGGTAATTCTGCAATTTTTTAAACCAGCTGTCATTATACAGCGTTTTAAAACTGTATTAAAGGGGAACTGAAGAGAGAGGTATATGGAGGCTGCCATGTTTATTTCCTTTAAGCAATACCAGTTGCCTGGCAGCCCTGCTGATCCTCTGCCTCTAATACTATTAGCCATAGCCCCTGAACAAGCATGCAGCAGATCAGGTGTTTCAGACTTTAAAGTCAGATCTGACAAGACTAGCTGCATGCTTGTTTCTGGTGTTATTCAGATACTACTGCAGAGAAATAGACCAGCAGGGCTGCCAGGCAACTGGTATTGATTAAAAGGAAATAAATATGGCAGCCTCCGTATACCTCTTACTTCAGTTCCACTTTAAACTGAAACATTGTTAAAGGTACCATGCTCACAACCCCTGTGACTGAGAAATAAACTGAAGTTAGTAAGAGTGCATAACTTATTATTGGGCCGCGCATTTAATTGAACAAGTGCTCCTCTTCCCTCCTGATCCATTTTCAATTTCTTGATGAATAATTCCACTTTTGAATCAGATCTATTCACGTTCTTATACTTTAAACCTGAATCATTGGATGCGCTGACCGAAATTAATTCTGAAATCCGTAAAGCGGCGAAAAACATCAATGAAAATGCACAACGAAACAGAAGTACTTCAAAACCCGAATTACAAACTACCCCGGCAGCATCCCATACTAATGCTAACGCATCTGTAATTGGACGCCTAGTGTCAGGCTGACAAGATTTCCTCTTGTAACCCTTCAGCAACTGCTGTACTGAAAAAGGCCCAGTGCACACCAAAACCTCTAGCAGATGTTTTTGAAGCAGATTTCAGAGCGATTCTAGGCATGTTTAGAGAGGTTTTCTAAACATGCCTAGCGTTTTTTGGAGCGTTTTTGTGTAGTAGATTACAAATATTGTTACAGTGAAGCTGTTACTGAACAGTTACTGTAACAAAAACGCCTGGAAAACAGCTCTGATCTAGCGTTTTTCAGAGCAGTTTGAGCTTTTCCTATACTTTACATTGAGGCATTCTGCAAACCGCAAAAGTGCTGCAGGACCCATGTTTGCGGTTTGCTAAAAACCTCAAGCTGCTGGTGGGCACCATCCCATTAAAATACATTAGCCAAGCGTTTTCACAGGCGGAATGCTTCTAAAACCGCTCGGTGTGCACCAGCCCAAATAAGTGTTGCAGGGAGGGAGATTTTGCAATTTAAAGAAGAAGGATATTCCTGCCAATTTTTTTACAGTATGAGAATGTGAATTACCTCTTTTCATTTTGGACACAATAAATTTCAACACTGCGCCTTCTGACACGCTCCACTCATTTATCTCCAAGTTTTCCGCGAAAGCTTTCCATTCTTTCCATGCGACGGAATATGCCTGCCAAGTCGCCAAGGACACAGACTGTTGAATTCCCAATTAAATTAATTCCAGATCAGGTTCCATAAGAATGTTGGAATTTCCTCCCCTTTGGGATGAGCGTTTGGTGCCAAAAGCCAGAATCTCTCCATCTGTAACCGGGACAAAGAGTCAGATATGTCATTCTTTGTGCCCGGCAGATGCCTAGCTTTCAACCATACATTGAATTTCAATGCATACAATACCAGGATTCTTAATAATTTTACTTTCAGTGGGGATTTTGAAGATAAATAGTTTAATGCATAAACGATCCCTTTATTATCTGTCTGCACTATGATCCGTTTTCCTTCAAAAAACTCACCCCAGATAAAAAGGGCTGCAACAACAGGAAATAGCTCCAATAGGACAATATTGTTCGTTACCTCTGGTTGACACCACTCAGGGGGGCATGCTGCAGAAAACCACTTACCTGACCAATACGCACCGCAGCCCACATTGCCGGAAGCATCAGTGAAGAAGTTGATTTCAGAATTGGTTAATGAACCCTACTGCCATAAGGCCATACCATTGTTGGAGTTTAAGAATTCAGCCCATACCAACAAGTCAGCCTTTAAATCTACTGTCAGCCTGATGTGAAAATATGGAGATTTTAGACTGGACATTGCAGATGCCAAGCGGCGAGAAAAAATTCTGCCCATAGGCATGATTCTGGTTGCAAAAACCAGATTACCCAATAAAGATTGCATGTCTTTTGGCACTACTTTTTTGAGACGCAAAAAAAGAAAGATCAATCGTTCGATTTTATTTTCAGGGAGACAAAATTCCATGTTCTTTGTATCAAGAACATGGGCCAACTGTTTTCTCTGTAGCTAAAGGGACTCCAAAATGCTGACAAACTACTGTAAAAGTTACTAAAGTTAATGACATCTGTCAGAAACTTGGGGGCCAATAAATAAAAAATCATCTAGGTAATGGATCAGTGACAACTGATTAGTCAAAAAAGACACTACCCACTCTAAAAAAGTAGTAAAGCTTTTAAAATAATTGCAAGACAGAGTGCAGCCCATAGGCAAGCATCTGTCAAAATAATAAAAACCTCTGATTTGGAAACCGAGAGAATTGAAAGAAACGGGATGGATTGGTAATAATCGGAAAGCCAATTTAATATCGGCTCTTGCTAATAAGGAACCCTTACCCATGGGCCTAATAATTTCTAAAGCGTCAAAGCGTTGAACTCGATGGACGTATGTCTTTTTTCAACCAAAATAACTATGTAACTATGTCATTAAAAGTTGGATAACTGAGGCTGAATCAGTAGAGATTTCATCATTTAAAGACCGACCTGTTGGGTATGAAAGATGATGTATTAGCCTGTAAGCTCCTGGGTTCTTTTTTGGGACAATACCCAAAGGTTATAGTCTAAAATTCTCAAAAGGCGGATTAGGAAATGGATCTACAACCCTCCCCTCTTTTAACTTCTTATCAATTTTTTTCTGTACAGTATCTTCCAATTGACTCACAGATCTGAAATTATTTACCCGAGAGCAACCTGTTCCATTAAATGCCGGCAAACGGAAACCCTGGCCAAAGCCTTCAATTAATAGCTGAGCCTTCTCCCTGTTTGGGTACAGCTGTAGCCATGGTAACATTTCTTGCAGGCTCACTGGAGTGGTTGCCCTTAAGAAAAAGCTCTTTGGAGCTGGCAGACATTGCATTAGCTTATTTAGAGCACTTAACCTTAGGGTGAGAACCTCCGCAGAAACCACACTCATGTCGGTATTTACATGTTCCTGGCCATTTGCACTGTGCATCATTGAAGGCATAGCACACACCTTTTATATATCCCGATGCTGACACATTGTGACTGGATGGCTTAACCTTCTTGGCGGTCACCCCGAGCTGAGCTCGGTGGAAGCCACCGCGGAGGATTTCTCAGGCCCTGCTGGGACGATTTTCATAAATTTTTTTTAGAACACGCAGCAAGCACTTTGCTTGCTGTGTGTTCGGGTCGATCGCAGCCGGTGACCCCCTACCCGCCGTGATACAGGACCCCCCCCCCCCGCATACCCCTTGCGCAGCCTGGCCAATCGCCGCCAGGCTGCGCTATGGGGTGGATCGGGACTCCCTGTGATGTCATGACGTCACTCCGTTCGTCGCCATGGTGACGGGAAAGCCCTGAAGGTATTCCCGTTTAGAACGGGATTTTCGGATGGGCTTGATCGCCAGCGGTGATCAGAGGGGTGGGAGGGAGGCCGCAGGGAGGGGGGGAATCATGTAGCTAGCGCTAGGCTTAAAAAACCTCCCACGGCCGCGCAGCCGCAGAATAATTGACCGCCAGGAGGGTTAGATGAAGACACTTTTTGCAGGAGCATTAAGTTAAGCCAAAGGCCTACATCTTTAGATCCCCACTTTGTTCCCGGATAAACTGACATTTTTTGGCGGAAAGCATCATCGTAATGGAACCATGCTAATCCCCCATATGATTTATATGCCTCATGGATCGTATCCAGGTATTAAAACATTTGTGGGCATCTGTCTGGAAACTTCACACCCATGATGCTTGCATATAAACAAAATGCTTGTAACCAATTAGCAAAAGACCTTGCTACTGGTCTCTTTCTGTCCTCTTCACCTGACCTATCCTTTTTACTGGATGTGGGTAACAATGTGAGCAGATCAATATAATCACCCTTCCAGATTTTCTCTTTTGTACTTAAAGGCAGGTGATAGCCCAGAGGTGAGAGTTCACAGGACAAGTTCTCTTTGTAAAGCGTTTCAGACACCCCTGGCTTAGTCACTGGTATAGCAGGGGTAGGAGTACTCAGTGGGATGGATGCTGAGGCTGTCTCAGATATGGGCATGGTGGGAGGGGGCTGAGGAATAACAGGCACTACTTCCAGCTTCCCATACAATTCATGCATTAAATTGGCTAGCAGAGACAAAAAAACACAGGGACACCGGGAGCCCGATATCGTGTATTATCGTATTGGTATAGGATCTAAGTAAAGTAGAAGATTATACTCACAAGTGTGGGTTGTTTATAAAGGCAACCACTATCAATGTGTGTGGAGAATAACCGTCTCCACTCGGCCTTGTAGGTCGCTGCTCCCGGAAAAATGCACCCTATAAAAATATAGTGGTGCTCACCCCTCTAAAAAGGGGTCAAAACATATATTAGAACGCTAGGGGAGGCGTCCAGTAGATAATATAATTGACAGTATACCAAGGTAAGAGAGAAAAATCTTACCTGGTAACGAAGACTCATAAACAGAGTAAATGAGAATAATTTATTTTGCGCTAAGGACAACCCGTTTCGCGACCGAAGTAGCTTTTTCAGGTCAAATATGGCACTCAGACTCAAATTCTAAAAACATAGTTACATTATAACAATACCTGTATATATAAGATATATTTCAATCTATAGTGGTAAACATTAGACTACAAAAATTACTCATGGATAAAATATGGCAGAATTAAATATATCATATTTCAAAAAAAGGGGGGGGGGAGGGGAAGGGCTGGGTAAAGGAATTCTCAAATTTTGCGGTCTATACCCAGATAACCATAATACACCTCTGACATAAGATCTTTACACCAAATCACTAATGACTCCAATGTTTTCCAAGAATATCTAATAGCTGGATAAGAAGGTGGGGGGGGGGGGGGGGGTAAGCATCAGAATTGCCGGTACGTGAGCAATGACAGTGAAGATCATTGTTGGGTCAAAAATTGTGTTCTAGGCAAATGTTTAAGCCTTCCGGTTGCAGTGTTCTTAATTTGAACACGCAAAACATTCCCTTGCTTTCAGAACGCCATAGCGGTCGTCCCTTTCTTCTGGTAATTGTTCAATGGGACAAATATTTAGTGTTTTTGGATCTTGATTATGTGCCTCCTTACAATGCCTTGATAGACCGTGTTTGGTGAAGCCCTTAAGAATGTTCCGCCTATGTTGTCCCCATCTATCTCTAAGGGACTGGGTGGTTCTGCCTATATATTGCAAATTACATGTGCAGGTAATGAGATACACTATGAATTTGGAGCCGCAGTTCATGCGCTCGTTGATCTGGAAGGTTTCACCAGTCACAATAGAGACAAATTCACTCTGTCCATCCATAATTTTCTGACATCTTCTTTGTTGGCATCTTCGAACTCCCTTCTTGTTGTCTGTACCTCTTCTCTTTTTGTTGTTTTAGAAGACTTGATTTTGCTCGGAGCTAAGTGGTTTTTCAGAGTCTTAGCTCTTCTAAAAACACACTTAGGTATCTTTTCCAAACCACCTTTGAGGAATGGATCATTGAGAAGTAGGGACCAGCGTTTGCCTAAAATATTTTTAATTGTGGCATGGTTGCTCGAATATCTGGTGATAAACATAGTGTCAGGTGGTGGGTTAGTGGTTTGAGAAGATTGTCCTTTTTTAATTTTCAGTAAGTTCCGCCTGTCGGTATTTCTTGCCCTTATCCTGGCTTCTTTGATTAATGTTCCTGGAAAATGCTTCTGTTTAAACTTGTTAGTTAATACCTCAGCTTGTTTAGCGAACATCTGTAATTCCGTGCAGTTCTTTCTAATTCGTAAAAATTGTCCATATGGTATATTGTGTCTCCAAGGTTTATAGTGGCTGCTTTGATAGTCAATGTATGAATTAGCGTCCACTGTTTTAAGGTGGTTCCGCGTTTTTATTTTCCCTTCTTCTATATAGAGCACTACATCCAGATATTCAATTTTATTTTCACTGGTATTAGATGTGAAGGAAATGCCCCAATTGTTATCGTTCATATAATGTACAAAATCGTTTGCCGATTCTTGGTCGTCATCCCAGATCAGGACAAGATCGTCTATATAGCGGCGGTAGTATATAATATTAGGGTGGAAAGGATGATTTGGGCCCAGCATGATATTCTCCAAGAGTCCCATAGTGAGGTTTGCATAATTCGGAGCATAATTGGCTCCCATAGCAGTGCCCCTCCTCTGCAGTTATATAATTTGAAGAAGTTGTGCGTTAATGAAAAGTGTGTTGCTTTTAGCAGAAAGAGTTTTTGTTTCGTGTGCATATTTTCATCCAAACTCAGGAAATACCAGATAGATCGCAAGCCTGCGTGATGATGTATGTTGGAGTAGAGTGAAGCCACATCCAGGGTCAGCCACCTATAGGTGGATTTCCATGTGATCCCTTCAAGTTCCTGAAGAAGTTGTGTTGAATCTCTGAGAAATGACGGTAGTTTTTGTACATATGGTTTAAGGTGTAAATCTATAAGTTCAGACAGGTGTGACGACAGGGAGTTTATTCCTGCTATCCTGCTATCCTGGTGGATTTATTATGGACTTATGGATCTTCGGTAGATGATAAAAATGAGCCATGCTAGGATTGTCAATGAGTAGATAATCTCTCTCAGATTTGCTAATGATGTCTTCTTCTCTAGCTGCTTTGACTAATGTTTTAAGCTCTTCTGTATATGCGGCTGTAGGGTCTGTATGAAGGATGGTATAGTATTCTGGATCGCCCAGAATCCTTTCCGCTTCTTTGATGTAATCCAGCTTGTCCATGATCACAATTCCTCCTCCCTTGTCGGCTGATCTAATAACCACGGATTGGTTATCTTTGAGGTCTTTGAGTGCCTTTTCTTCTGCTCTACTCATATTGTGTTTTTTCGTAGTTTTCTCCAGTTTCCGGAACTCCTCCATCACTTGTGTATAGAAGCTTTCTACATGTGGACCCCGATAGGACGTCGGATAAAAATCCGATTTATTTTTAAAGGTCTGTATGTATGTACCGCTCCATAGTTAGTTCATCCTCATCAATGTGAAATCCCTCCAATGTATCTGTATTCAATAGAATAGGAGTGAGATTATTATTCCCATTATTGGAGTGTTTTTGTAGTTTTTTGTTGCTGTTGCAGCACCTACAAAAAAGCATTAATCAAGGTGATATATTGCTATACTCACCACCACTTGCAGGCTGCTGCTGCTGGGTTGAAGCAGGAGGTTTGATGTATATTGATGTGTAGCTGAAAAACTTATACAAATATGTTAGTGGGCTCAGGCCCTATAAGAGGGAACTAAGCAACACATGGTGCTTGATTCACAACTGATAGCACGGCCGTTTTCGCGTGAATTTTCGCGTTTTGCGCGATCATGAATTTTCGTGCAAAATCGATAGCGTTTGTACATGAAAATTCGCGTTTGCGCGCGAAACCATTATCGTTTCGCGTGAAACGCTTTTGTGAATCAAGCCCAAGATATGAAACACATCAATTTTATTGCTTTGCACATCTGCATGAATGTAACAATATATGAACACTTACATTTCTGCCTTGGAGTGCTCTAAAGATGACACATACACACAGCCTGCCCAGTGTTCAAAAGTGTTAAGGGCTGGTTCACACTGAAGGAGTTTTTTAAGTACTAGTCATTTGAAAAGCTCTTGCTAATGCAATGCTATGGGGGATTTTTACAAAATCACATCGCTCAAATATGAGAACCCACACATATCATCACATTAGCAAGAGCTTTTAAAATAATAACCAAGTTTTGAACAGGACATTAACCCAACAGCTCAGCATACATTACCACCAACAGCATGGTCACAGCACAGCTGGTTTCTCTGCTTCTCCTGCACAAGTATATTCCAGGTAAGTGAGGTATAAATGGGGCCAGTTGGCTGGAACTTTTTTTAGGACAGCCCGTGTAAGGATCCACCCACTGACATGTTTCACCTGCCTTCTACATGGGTTTCACAGATAAGGCAGAATACTCTTGCGAGAAGGCAAAAGCAGAGTGCAGGAGGCAAAAGCGGGAAAAATGTTGCCCTCTATATACAGGGCGGCATTGCAGGAAATGATGCGGCAAGTGGAGGAAGAAGGTAAGCTCCCCGCTCCCTGCCAGTATACATGGGGTTTTGTGCAAGTAGCTGGAAGAGGAGGGGGGACCCCCCTCCCTGCCGACCGCTGTCACCCCCATCCTGGATGCTACCCCTTCCAGCATGGTGGCCCCCTCCCCTCCACGGCTGGGCATACATTTCCACAGACTGTAACACGCTGCAAAAAGCATTTTTGGAGAAAGGGGGGGGGGGGGGGGGGTGGAAGAGAAAAAAGTTTAGAAAAACGGATCCGTTTGAAACGGATCCGATTCTGAATGGACAACGGTGTGGACCTACCCTAAATCTTTGGGAAACTTCGTGGGAAAGTATTTGGAGGAGCCTGTCAAAGTAACACCATGAAATTCGGAACAGTGCAGGAGTGAGCTGCATATGCACAAGGATAGCAAGCGCTTTCATTCAACGCACATGCACAGTTTGAAATGCCCGTCAACGCAGTTCAGAATCACATGTCACTTGGAGGAAGTTCTGGAATGCTCAGGAGGTAAGAGTACTGGGGACTGGGAATGTGAGGGACCCCAAGGATAGCAAGCAGTGTCACGAAACTCGGGAAAAGGTAATCTAGACCACCATGGGCTTCATTCGAATAATTTTTCTCCCCTACCAATTCAAAGATACGTAAAAGCTTTACTATTTCAATACAATTACTGAACTGGACAAATCTTAGCAAAACAAAAAAAAAAGTTTCATGACTCCAAACTGTCAAGCAATTTGCGCTTGTCACCAATATGTCCTCTAAGAAACTGTAGTTTTACCTTTATATTTCAGACTATTTTTCTGTTGAGAGTTGCATCTCTTTAAGGTGTATTTTGAATTTGATCTGACAGCTTTGAGAAGGTGATTTTTTTTATCACCATGTCATAAAACTGAAGTCAAGGAACCATCAAGCTGTACCGCGTGTTCACTCTTGACTATTGGCAGACTCAACCGATTTCTTTCATCAGTCCACAAGTTATTCATTACACTGAAAACCCATTCCAAAAATGCATTGCAGCAAGGAACAGCCAAGACAGCCTGCACAATGCAAAGTAAATTGGGGGCCTATGTGTTTTTGAAAAACTCTACTCACTTTTCTGAACAGGAAAGGTCTTCCATTTGCATTATTGCCGGCATTGCTGTCTTCAGTAAACAAAATTCTCTATACAAATCTTCACCTCAGTCTCTCTCATTCATCTGCAGAACTTCACATGCTTTTGTTACATCATGCAATGTGGAAATGCTCATAAAATCGAAGCATGAAAAACTTTTAAAGGGTGACATTTGGAAGCTGAACCACCTCTCTAAGTATTCCGGTTTCAATAGTTTTTTATTGTATTTTTCAAAAATAATTTTACAAACATTCCAAAAAGAGAATGTATTAAAATGAAATCATGAGTCATATTATTACATAAAACATAAACATAATATCATGTCAATAAATGACAGCAATAGCAGCAATAACAACATCAAAAATAATAATAATAATAATAACTAATGATATTGATACAAATGTGATAAGTAAAAATTCACTTCAAAATAACTACCATATATCCAACCAAAATCTTTACTAAAAGGCTTTTCACACATCCTTCCAATTGAATCAGATCCTATAGTTATGTAAAAAATACACTATTGAGTATGCAAAATATACGCGTAAAGTATACGTGTAAAGTATACGCGAAATGTACGCGAAAATTACGTGAAAATAGATACGTGAAAATGTACGCGAAATAAACACAAAATTATACGCGAAAGACTCTCTAAGTATTCCAATGCTCTGTCAAAACACTTCAAAGCTTCTTTTTTAAAGGCCCTCTGTTGTTCATCGGGTAGTTTTGGCAAGTCAAGGTTTACTCTAAAGCCAAAACAAATTCTCTTCTGTTCTGCAATTGTTTTTTGGCATCTAGCATTAGTAGTTTTCTAATGTTTTGATAGATCTTGAAAAAAAAGTAATGAATGAATGGACAAAAAAAAAAAAAGATAACACTCTAGCAGTGTTAATATGCTACTCATACCATCCTCTTGATCTTTAATAAAGCTCCAGATAACAGTGTGGCAGTTTTCTTTGCCACACTCCAGAAAATACATGGGACCGTATGAGGGCACATTTCCCCCCATCACAACATCAAAACACATAACGGGTTATTTGCTAAAAGACAAATAAGAGATTCAGACAGCGTACATGATGCTTAAAATCGGCCGCGGCATTTTATTGGGGTTTCAAAGAGATTTGTGTTTATTTTGTATTTTATTAGAAGCTTGTAAAAAAACCCAAAAATAAACAAAACATCAACAATAGTTCCACCCTGGCAGAAAAGGCCCAGGGGGGGGGTTCGGCAACCAATAAACTTTCACCAAGCAACATCAGTCCAATAACAAAGCAGGGATGACTTTCCCACAAGAAGCTGTCACCTTCATATGAGAGACAAAACCCCTGATAAATTTTGGCCAGCGACAAGGTAGGGCGGGATCTTCAGCTCTTTCAGAAAGAAGAAGATCTTAACACAGGAGAGGGCTTACATATACTGTATACTAGCAGGTGAGAACGAATAGGTTACTTAGAATAAACAAACAAAGAGTTTTCAGCCAGTAGGGCCTTTTTCCTCCAATTTGACCTGTAAATAAGAAAACAGAAAGCAGTATCCAGCCCACACACGGTTAAAAATTCAAAATTCGGATGGAAAACTTCCCTCCAAAACTGTATTGTGATGGTGGGGGCCCTCAACAGATCCATGGGATGCTGTTCCCTTAAAGGGGCGCCCTCATACTTGGGACCGTATGAGGGCACATATCCACACATAACAGGTTATTTGCTCAAACATAAATAAGAGACTCAGACAGCTTACTTGATGCTTAAAAAAGCCTTTTATTGGGGTTTCAAAGAGATTTGTGTTTATTTTGTATTTTATTAGAAACTTGTAAAAAACAAATAAACAAAACATCAACAATAGTTCCGCCCTGGCTGAAAAGGCCCAGGGGAGGCCACCAATAAACTTTCACCAAGCAAAATCAGTCCAATAACAAAGCATGGAGGACTTTCCCACCTGCCAGACCTAAAGTGCTGGCCGACCCCCATCACCCTTTCTATTGTTGTCTGAAGTCCCGTATTGAAAATGTCCAGGCCAATCTCATTTAAGTGAATGCGGTTGTTACTATACAGCCCAGGATCGCCATCATCTAACACCAGATGGCGGAATGCAAACCGCCAATTGAATGAAGAAAGGCAACTATTGCTTTGTTGATCCTTTTCTTTACGCGGAACATGTACGTTTTGCCCGGGGCCAGCCAAACTCGACGTGGGATGATTTCCAAGGAAATGACTATAACACCCGGGAAGGTATCTTTTAGGTGTAGACAATCATACTTCAAGAGTGCAAGAGTTCGATTGTGCTAATACCTCTTGCGTCATTGCCGCTGGCGTGGAGTATTATACAGTCGGGAGCAGGGTTGGACCTTTGTAAATGTTGGATTGCGTTAAAAATTGTGTCCCAGTGGAGGCCACGGAAACCTCCCCAGACGACATTGGACTTAGCTGGTGGCAGGCCTAGATTCACCCTGTAAGTTCTACTCATTGCTCGCCTGTGGGCCCAAAAGACGAATGAGTGGCCGATGATCCACACATGGAATGAGAGAAAAAATATTTTTCTTTAATGAATGGCTAAACTCAGGCGAATATAAAGTTTAAAGCGAGAAGATTCCCATCAGCCAATTCCCTTGATGGCATCCTCAGACAAACCTTGACTAGATGCTTCGGTAGCGGCACTGATGCGGAAGGAGAGGGAGGATATGTTAAAGCCCTCCCAGCCCAATTTACTTTTAGCTAATTCAAGGATAGCGTTGAATTGGTAACCGGTGAGAGGTCCTCGTGACATAGGAAAATGATGCCTTTGGCTCGGATAATCGCAAATTTGGAAGCAAGGTTAACTGGGCAGGCAGGATAGCCGTGGAGAGCATGCAGCACTATCCACCACCGTTTTGCCAGCTGATCCGTCTTAGACCTTCTGAGGAGGATGCAAATTTCGTCGGGGCAAAATTAATTTTATTGATGCCTGACTGCATGGACCTTGATCTGGAGATCAGTTTGGACACTCAAAAATCCCCAAAGAAAGCCAGTGAGAAGACTACTTTAAAGAGACTCGTATGCATTTGTACCTACCTACATTGAGTAGGTCGATTAGCATATCAAACGAGATTGGCCTTCTACTGGCCTGGGTACCCGACAACTTGCGGACTCCCTTCACCACTTGTTTAATTATAAAGCAAGATAATCAGGGGTGAGCCCCTTTTAGCTTCCTGAAGAAGGAAATGCAAGATTTATGGTCAGAGCAGAGTAAGAAATATTAGGTTTCATAAAATTTGCCACATAAGATACAATCACTTCTGAGTTATCTGACCAAGGCGAGGACTGTCGCTTCGCCCAGAAATCATACCAATCATAAAAGGCTGCTAAATATGCTGACCAAGTTTTATGGTTGATAGAAGCCCTCAGTGGTTCCGCTAGGCTGCTCAGACCAGCTTCCGTAAGAAGTCCGGGCAAGGGGTTCCTCTGGGGTTCGCTTCTGGCAACAGCTTATGGAACCTGTCAAATTGCTGACGCGATAGAGCGTCAGCTACTACACTTAGGTTACCAGGAAAATAACAAGCCTTCAGCCGTATGTTGTTTTTAAGACAGAATAGGACGATAAAGCGTAATAATTTTATAACTCACAGGGACTTGGAGGCTAGGCAATTTATGGCATAAACCACCCCCTTATTATCAGATTGGAGCAGGATTCGCCTGTTGCAAAATTGCTCTTCCCAACAAGCCAGGGCAAATGCTACTGGGAAAAGTTCGCAAAAGACGACGCTCCTAGTTAAACCGCTACTTACCCATAGTTTTGGCCATGTGCCTGCTGACCAATTGCGACCCCATACAGCCCCATAACTAATGCTAGCCTCTGCGTCTTTGTATAATTGGAGGGCTGATGCAGCAGCAAAAGCCTGCTGCCACATTGTCCTCCCATTGTACTGCTCAAGGAAATCCGCCCATACCAATAGGTCCTGCTTTAAGTCTGTTGTCATTCTGACATGCAAATTCTTGAATTTTAGACCTGCAATGGCTAGCGCTTGCCTACGGGAAAAGACCCACCCCATGGGCATTACGCGAGTTGTGAAAGAGAGCAATCCTAACAGTGATTGGATTTGCCCTACTGTAACTTTTTTAACTCTAAGTAGGTTATTAATTATGCCATGAAGGTCAGATTCGTAGAGGGGTTAACTGTTTTCTCCTCTGCTAGGGGACCCCGAAGAGACTCATAAGCTGTTGGAAATTGAGTAAAAGCTTATTGCAGGCGTCCAAACCTGGGGAAGCTACCATCAGAAAATTGTCCAAGTAATGAAGTAACTGACCTTGGTGGCCCAAATTTCTTCCCAACCTAGGAAGGTAGCAAAGCATTTGAAGTAATGGCAGGATAGGGAGCAGCCCATGGGGAATGCTTTATTGAAATAGAAATGGCCATTGAATTGGAAACTGAGTGAATTAAAACTAAGAGGAAGAATTGGAAGCAATCTGAAAGCAGCTTTTACATCTGCTTTTGCCAACAAGGCGCCACTGCCAAATGAATTAATTACATCAATAGATTTATCAAAAGAAATATAAGAAATGGAAGCATCTTCAGTGGGAATGCTGTAATTTAAAGAAAAGTCCTCGGGGAAAGAAAGATTATGGACTAGGCGGAATGCACCTTCTTCTTTCTCAGGAACTATACCAATGGGGGAATACAAACGTTTTCAAATGGTGGGTTCTTAAAGGGGCCTGCTACCCGTTTGTTGCTGCCACTTCTTTGTTAATTTTTTGTTGTACTATATCATGAATGATGTAGGGATATGGATTTTGGATTGTCAGCCCACCAGACTCCAGAGCCGGTGAATGATGCGATATAGAAACCTCTGGAGAAACCCTCATTTAGATGGTGCTGGGTTGCTAAGTTTGGGTACGCTTCTAACCATGGGCGTACCTTTTCCCATTTCACCGGGGTCTGATACTTTGAGAAATGTATCCTTCTGGGTGGGCTGTTGCTACAATTTCTTGAAGCAGCGTTTAACAAGGTGTATGCGCCCACAGAAGGCACATTCGTGTCTATATTTGCAATTTGCTGCAAAACGACACTGAGACTCATTAAACGAGAAGCAAACACCTTTTTTATATAGGAGGGAGCTTCCCTGAGGGGCACTATTGGGTTTTAAAGGTTTAATTTTTTAAGGTAACATCATCCATAATCCTTCATTCTTAACGCCACATTTCAAGTTAAGATTGACTGCAAGCTTTTTCCTGAAGGCCTCATCATATAAGAATCAACCAAGGCCGCCAAAGTTTTTGTATGCTTTAAATATGATATCAAGATGCTGAAATAAACCAGAACATAATTCTGGCTTCTTTTCACCCATTACTCCGGCATATATGGTAAAAGCTTGCAGACAGTTGTTAAAAGAGTGTTACTGAGCATTTACGTTCGTCATCAACTTCCTTCTTATCTTTCGCAAAATCTTTTGCAAATGGGAGAAGGGATAAGATATCTAAGAACTCCCCTTTCCATATTTTTTTCCTTAACTGAAGGAGACAAATGGAACCCAAGCGGAGAAACTGTACAGCACATAGCTTCTTTGTAAATCTGCTCAGACACTCCAGCCATAATATTGGGCTGAGTTAAATTTGGCTCCTGCATGTCAGTTTGGGACCAAACATTAGTGGGAGTGACAGGTATCAGATAATGATCAGAATGCGTACTGTTATTAGAAATATGCACAGAGGAACCCATAGTTCCTACACACTCCTTTACCTCCTCAAAGCTATAATCACTCGATTCAAGCCCTATCACATTCCTCTGTACAATTGACTTTTAGGCCCATGAGCGCTGCGCCTGATCCTTCCCCACTTCCCTCCACCCTCTCAACCCGTGCCTCTAGCTAAACGTTAACCTGTTAATGTTCAATGCTTTCCTCTTGTTCTTTTTAAATGTGATATACTATTATGCTGTTCCACAGTGATCATATTAGGCAGCTCTCACCTGGTCATTTTCCTCCGATTACTTCCGCAGAGACTACTACACTCTCCTGAATATCTCTCTCACCCACCCTTAACCCTAAGAGACAACTGCCCCTCTCCTCCCTACCACTCTTCTTCAAATTTGATACTCCACTTAGGACTCAAATGTCAGAGTCCAATGACCTGGACTGAAGATACTGTAACCTACGTACTCCTTATATTCTTATATGTATCTCACCTTCTTGAAAATACTATATCACACTCCTTTGTATAATCTGCCTATTTGTAATACCCTTTTTATATCTTTAATAAAAATTAGTGTTACAAAAAAAAGAAATATGCACAGAGGTAGTGGAAACAGCACCCTGATTTGCAATAGGTAAATGTTCTAAAATTTTAAACAGGAGATTAGACAAATTGGTAAATTGTAATGAAAAATCATTCTTACCAATGCTAGGCTCAGCAGGTGGGGGAGCAGCAGCAGATATGGGACGCACAGTCTCAGGAACTTCATCAGACCTCGGATCAGTGGAGACTTGATGGAGAGGTAGAACGCTCTGCGACTCTACACCCACTATTTTAAAGGTGAAGCCAGCATGAGCGGAGAATTTGGCAGTACCAGGGCGCCGTCGGGTCCCAGCAGATACCGGCCCTTGGCTCCGCCCCTAAGGCCGCACAGACTTGGGAGGCCCGCCCGCACTTCCGCCTTGCGCTGCCGGGGAGTAGAGACGCTTGGGCTTCTGAGAGTGCTTGGCCAGAAGTGCGTCAACGGCTTTGTGCACAGAAGAAATTGGTCCCCTCTTCACCGGATGCCGGAAGGAAAGGTCCTCTTCAGCACGAGAGCAGAAGGGACTCTCGGCCGCCGCATCTTCTTCCACAGCCATATCTTCCGCTTCATCTCCAGGCAGAAAACAAGGGGAAAACGGAGCAGCATTAACCATCAAGGGGGAGGCAAGAGAGGGATCAGGAGCAGAGGTCTTCTGGAGGCAGGAACTGATCCAGTCTTCTCCATCCACAGCTTGGACCTGGCGCAGCAGCCCCAACATCAAACTCTCCATCCTTCTTCACAGGCAGACAGATCTTCAGCTCTTTCAGAAAGAAGGGGAGCTTAACACAGGAAAGGGCTCACATATATACTAGCAGGAGAGAGCTAATAGGTTACTTAGAATAAACAAACAGAGATTTCAGCCAGTAGGGCCTTTTGCCTCCAATTTGACCTGTAAATAAGAAAACAGAAAGCAGTATCCAGTCCACACACAGTTAAAAATTCAAAATTTGGAGGGAAAACATCCCTCCAAAACTGTATTGTGATGGTGGGAGCCCTCAATGGACCCATGGGATGCTATTCCCTTAAAGGGGCGCCTCCATGCATTTTAATAGCTTGCCAATTTAGAAGCAGCCTTTCAACAGCAGCAAAGAGAGTTAGCCAACGAGTTGGGACATGACAGAGGACTTTATGGTACTCTTGGTGAGTAAAATCAAAGCAGGCTTTTAATTCTGTCACATTTTTAGCACTACATGAAAATTCATTAAAAACTTTGATGACCAGATTTTCCACATCATAGCTCAAAGTCTTAAAGGCATATTTTGCAGTATTATGAATTACATGGCAATTACAGTTTGCTTGGATGAGATTTGGCTGGATCGCTTTCAGCTTTTTATAAACCAAGCATGTTTTACCATAATTTACTGAAGCGTTATCAGCGGGGTAGGCTATCACATTGCTCACACTTAAATCCAGGGCCTGTAGTGCCTGAATTAAATGGTTACTTATTCCTGTGGCAGACTCATCAGGGTCTTTATAGAAGTCAAGTAATCTGTCACGAAGACCAGAAGTCTTGGTAAAGTACCGCACTGCTAATGGGACTCCTTTATTGCTGGCCAGTGGTGTAGCTACAAACCTCTGGGCCCCGATGCGGAATCTGGATGTGGCCCCCCCCCCCCACGGCAACAACAGCCCCCCTCCCCCGGCAACACCCGACGCACACACATATCCGAATCCCTATAGCCAGCTATAGGTCCCCCCAGTATAGGTAGCCAGGCATAGGTACGCCAGTATAGTTGCCCCCGGTATAGGTTAGCCAGGTAGGTGCCTCCAGCATAGGTAGCCAGTATAGTTGCCCCCAGTATAGGTTAGATAGGCAGGCGCCGCCAGTACAGGTTAGCTAGGTGGGTGCCTCTAATATAGGTAGCCAGAATAGTTGCCCCCAGCATAGGTTAGATAGGTAGGTGCCCCCAGTATAGGTTAGTTAGGTAGGTGCCTCCAATATAGGTAGCCAGTATAGTTGCCACCTGTATAGGCTAGCTAGGTGCCCCGAATACAGGTTAGACAATTAAGTGCCCCCAGGTTAGATAGGTAGGTGCCCCCCAGTATAGGTTAGATTAGGTAGCTGCCCCCAGTATAGGTTAGATGAGGTAGGTGCCCCCCAGGATAGGTTAGGTAGCTGCCCCCCAGGATAGATTAGGTAGCTTTCCCCCAGGATAGGTTAGGTAGGTAGCTGGCCCCCCAGGATAGGTTAGGTAGGTAGCTGGCCCCCCCAGGATAGGTTAGGTAGGTAGCTGGCCCCCCAGGATAGGTTAAGTAGGTAGCTGCCCCCCCAGGATAGGTTAGGTAGCTGCCCCCCAGGATAGGTTAGGTAGCTGCCCCCCCCAGGATAGCTTAGGTAGGTAGCTGCCCCCCAGGATAGATTAGGTAGGTAGCTGGCCCCCCAGGATGGGTTAGGTAGGTAGCTGGCCCCCCAGGATAGGTTAGGTAGGTAGCTGGCCCCCCAGGATAGGTTAGGTAGGTAGCTGGCCCCCCAGGATAGGTTAGGTAGGTAGCTGGCCCCCCAGGATAGGTTAGGTAGGTAGCTGGCCCCCAGGATAGGTTAGAGTAGGTAGCTGCCCCCCCGGATAGGTTAGAGTAGGTAGCTGCCCCCCAGGATAGGTTAGGTAGGTAGCTGGCCCCCCAGGATAGGTTAGGTAGGTAGCTGGCCCCCCAGGATAGGTTAGGTAGGTAGCTGGCCCCCCAGGATAGGTTAGGTAGGTAGCTGGCCCCCCAGGATAGGTTAGGTAGGTAGCTGGCCCCCCAGGATAGGTTAGGTAGGTAGCTGGCCCCCCAGGATAGGTTAGGTAGGTAGCTGGCCCCCCAGGATAGGTTAGGTAGGTAGCTGGCCCCCCAGGATAGGTTAGGTAGGTAGCTGGCCCCCAGGATAGGTTAGAGTAGGTAGCTGCCCCCCCGGATAGGTTAGAGTAGGTAGCTGCCCCCCAGGATAGGTTAGGTAGGTAGCTGGCCCCCCAGGATAGGTTAGGTAGGTAGCTGGCCCCCCAGGATAGGTTAGGTAGGTAGCTGGCCCCCCAGGATAGGTTAGGTAGGTAGCTGGCCCCCCAGGATAGGTTAGGTAGGTAGCTGGCCCCCCAGGATAGGTTAGGTAGGTAGCTGGCCCCCCAGGATAGGTTAGAGTAGGTAGCTGCCCCCCCGGATAGGCACGGAAGCGCTGTAGGCGGAACTCACCTCCGTCCCTGCGCCGCTGGTCTCCTCCCGCTCTGTATAGATGTTGTTACACACTGCTTCCTGTTTAGCCGGAAGCAGTGTGTAACAGCAGATCTATGCAGAGCGGGAGGAGACCAGCGGCGCTTGGAACGCAGGCAGGTGAGTTCTGCCTACAGCGCTTCCGTGCGCTGCGCACTCTGCATCTGAGGGGGAGGGGGGGGCCCGGGGAGAGGTCGGACTGCCCTCCCCACGGCTGCAGCTCCCCCCTCCCAATAACGCACGCAGGGATCCCATCTCCGAGTCCAAACGGACATGGGCCCCCCGGGCCCCTCCCCCGCCTCTTCAGGAGCCGGGCCCGGTCGCCGAGGCGACCGTTGCGACCACAGGCCCTACGCCCCTGTTGCTGGCATCAGTTGCAAGAGCAAAGTAGCCAGAACTCTGCTATATTTCGTCGACTGCACAGTGAATGGCATAAGGAGCTAAAATGTTGCTCACAAGGCTTTCCATTTTTGTATGGCCTAGTTGCATTTTGCTTGACAGTTTGGAGGCATGGAACAATGTGGCATTTAACTTAATTCCACAATCGGTGAAAAGGTAGCTGTGGTGATGTTGCACGGCATGGAATACTTGAGTATGCTCTGTGGCACTTACAACATCTTGATCAGTGCTACAGCTGGTAGGGAAAAACCTTTCAATTCTATTACTTTTTTATTGCACTGCATGGCAAGGTTTGTATTTTCCCCTTAGCATGTTACTTTACAGAATCAGTGCCATCAAATTTCACACCAAATGTTTTATTGCATACTATGCAGCGTGCAGAATTGTTATGAGGGGTTTAAGCCAGCCGTGACTTAAATTCTGGATTGCAAAGCCATTCGTCATTAAAAGTGCAGTATCAGGATCGGGTCTTCCTTGGTGGGGAGTGCTCGTGCCTAAAGGGGGCGCTGCTTTTTGTAGTACTGTTCATCTTGGTATTGGCATCTTGGATTAAAATAAAAAAGGAAATCTATTAGCATGCTCTAATGCAATCATTCCTGTTCAAGGCAAATACAATACAGGCAAATATGACAGTGCAGCCATACCAAGCCAGAACATACCACATTAATTCCCGCATGACGATACAAATGAAAAACACCAGACAAAAAAATATTACTATCTATTTATATAGCCCTGACATCTTCCGCAGCGCTGTACAGAGTACATTGTCTTGTCACTTAACTGCTTTAGAGGAGCTCACAATCTAATCCCTACCATAGTCATATGTCAATGTATGTAGGGTAAGAATCCTAGTCTAGGGCCAATTTAAAGGGAAGCCAATTAACTTATCTGGATGTTTTTGGGATAAGGGAGGAAACCGGAGTGCCCAAAGGAAACCCACGCAGATACAGGGAGAACATACAAACTCTGTGCAGATAGTGCCCTGGCTGGGATAGTAACAGCCAAACAATTTGAATAAGCCTTCATTGAGCCTCTTTATTCAAGTTACACGGATCTTTCATGTCAACTTGTGTGTTTTGTATCAATAAAGTTTTTGTACTATTTTTGAGACACTGCATTTTTGCACAATTTTTTTGATAGATTACATAAAGTCCAGTACTTATTGCAACATATATTAACTGGGGCCCCAGTGCTGCAAGGCGAGAATGCTAACCACTATGCCACCATGCTGCTGTATAATACACAATTTAAAGTGTAACAGAGATGAAGAATACTTACCGTTTTTTACATACCTGGGGCTTCCTCCAGCCCCATGTGCAAGGATTACTCCCACACCACCGTTCTCCGCTGCCTGCAGCTCCGGCATCAGGTCCCGTTAGTTCAGCCAGTCGCGGCCAGCATGCGCAAGAGGAAGTGCGCTCTTTGCATATCTCTCCAGCAGCTGCTGGAGAGATACGTAAAGAGTGCACTTCCTCTTGCGCAGACTGACTGCAACTGAAGGAAGTTCCGGGACCTGGTACCGGAGCTGCAGGCAGGGGAGGACGGCACATGGGGCTTGAGAAAGCCCCAGGTATGTATAAAACAGTAAGTATTCTTCATCTGTGGTTTCCTTAAAGCCAATAATGCACATGATACCAATGCAATGCCTACATGACTATACACTTGAAACTAAAACCAGCTAACCATGAAAATATACCATTGCAGCAATACCAAGCAAGAAGGATAATGAATACCATATACATATCTTCTCCTATGCCATGAAATGAAATAAAAAAACTCACATTTCTCAGATTTATTTATAATCTGATATACGGTAGTGACCCGTTTTCTGGGAATGAACTAACCAGCAGTCTCAACCCGCCAGAACTTCTGACACACACCTGAGTAATACAGAAGATTCCGGCATATGCCATGCCCGCCTCTTCCCCCATACAAAATAGAACATACCTGTAGCCAGCGGGCTAGCGACTCATCTGTACAACTGAGTATGAAGCCTTAAGCAACCTATACATAGGAATGGTTAATGAGATGCATATAAATCCAAGTTGATGCAGCATTATGTACATTTTGTATGCAACTTGAAAAAAACAAATCAGATCCTGCCAAGAAGAGATTTGATTGTTCCATTTTCAAATTGCCAACATTTGCATAAACCTACATAAACTCAGAATTATTTGCATCTCAATCATCCCTGCCCACACACTATACAATGGTTTAACAGATGGGATGAGATTTGATAAGAAGATTGACTTCACTCAAACAGTTAAAAAAAACAACACCATCACGTGAACAGCAGCTATGCAGGGGGCACTCAACAAACTGACATGAGACCAGATGGAAGACTTCACTTTTAATATGCAAATAATGTCTAAATTTTTACCTGTAAGCTGGCCATACATCATTCAAATATCGCTCAATTTTGGTTTTTGATCCGCATTACAGTCAGTGTTATGATCATTTATTTTACGACAAGCTACAAATCGATTATTGTGGATCTATTTGGATTCATTTTAGCTCTCAATTTCAATTGTAAAAACAATATGAAGTAAAAACTTCAAGTGCTAATTGAATAATGTATGGCCAGCTGAATATTTACAGAATCCACGCCACCACAGTGTACAAACCAAGAACAATAATTCCTGTAACCACCAAGACAACACTCAATCCCAAGTGTGTGGCAGCAAAGTCCCATGTTCAAAGCTACCAGTAACAAAACCCACTCAAATAAAATGTACTATATTGGCTGCAAGCACCACAATCACATATCAGGTTTGACCAACCCAAAGGCTCATACCAAATAACAGCAACATTTGTATAGAACTTTTCACCTGCTGGACTGAATGCACTGTAGCCACTAGGGCACGCTCAGTGGCACCTTGCAGTGTTAGGGAATTGTGTCCAAGGACTACTTATTGAATAGTAGAAAAGGTGGTCACTGTGGGGATACCACTGTCACCTGTATGACAAGGAGAGACCAGGAGCCAAATGGTGCAGTATTATGGGGTATAAGATGTTACATTGTAGTACAAGAGTATTTATACTCACAAAGGTGGGTTGCAGTCCCTGTAACCACTGTATATCGCCAACGGGGAAATAACCGTCCCCGCTCGTTATTCCAGGTCCTACTGGAACTGGATGGTCGCACTCCTGGTTGGTCCTTCTTGGTTGTAGAAAACCCGGAAGGTGAACACCTCCAAAGGAGATGTAATGTATAGTACTGGGAGTGGAGGCGCCCAAAAAAGTGTTCGGCCTCCAGTGTTTATCACATGACACAGGCTCCTCAGGAGAGAAGAGACCGGGAGGAGCACCTGGTGGTGGAGAGAAGACACATGCAGGCGAATAGGTGAGTGTAAGCTTTGCTGCCTATACTCTACATAGAAGGATGGGGGGACACATAGATGGGGGGCCTGGCAGGCTGAAATCTAATGAAAATATGTGCCTATTGTGGTGAAAGGATACGATCTCTCTCAGATCCTATTTGACCTAATGCTGGGAATACACGGTTAGATAGTTTCTTTTGCATCGAACCGCTGATGGCTCGATTGATAATTTCCGACAGGTCCGATCAGCGAGGCACATCGATTCCCCGCTCGATAACCGCAGGCGGACAATGGGAAGAAAACGAGCGGAAGATAAGGAGCACCCGCGGGGACGAGCTGGGATCGATTCAGGCGCCGGCGGGGACGAGCGGAGATGCGCTGGGATCGAGCCAGCGGCTCGATCCGGCGCGACTATCTAACCGTGTATTCCCAGCATGAGAGGGATTGATCTGATGGTCAAATCTGGTGGCCTTTTATTAGTGTATGGCCAACTTTACTTGTAAGTGGTGTCTGTATGCACTGGTTGAGGGCACCGCCTCTGACACATACCAGGGTTTGAAATCCTGGCTGAAGTCAGTACCTATTAAATAAGGATTGGGGGTGGAGGCACCCAAAAATAGGTAATGTAATGAACCAAAAATATGGTGGAGGGAGGGTGTCTTTACCACTCAAGATGGAAGAACCCAAACCACAGGGTTAATGTAAAAAGATTAAATTATTTATTCAGTACGATTAAAAGGACAACGCGTTTCACGGGTCTCAGCCCGCTTCGTCAGTATTGATTAAAAGGATGTAAATAGGACAGTTTTCATATCACTCTCAAAACAGGGTTGTGTTAATTCTACAGAACCATATAATTCCGCTTGTGGTCAGCTGTTTCAGGCTATGTTGGCTCCATGGGTAAAACTGAAGGTGGCCACACACCATACAATTTTTGTATATCTGTTCAATTGAAGAATTGCAATCAATTTTTCTGACTGATTGTAACATTTCAAAAATATGACCAATGTACCACACACATGTTCAATTTTTCCCCAATTATGATAAAAATGATTGGAAACTCTGAGAAAATTGCAAGGGTGTGTATATTAATTAATAGACAATTTAACACACACCATACAATCTTTAGAAAAAATGAAGAACAATTTCCAGCATTCCGGATAGATCAATGGAAAATCCAATCGGGTTTTTCAGTCGAATGAAAAAAAATGAAAAAAAAAAGCTTTAGCTTTTTTCGGGGGATCCGACCATATTTTTCTAATTGCTGTAAAATTGGATCATTTTATTGTATCGTGTGTGGCCACCTTTGGGTTTAACAGAGTGCCCAGTTAAGTCATAGAGAACCAGAGCTGCAAGGATTTTGCATAAGGTTAGCAACAGTGTTCTCCGTGAAGATTTGGTGTATCCATAATTCACATAACCCTAACTGACAACCTCAACAATAACTCCTAACCTCTTCACATAAAGCTAAATACCATTTCTTTAGTCTAACATGAACCTCCCCCTTTATTAAAGGACACCAGATGTGAAAATAAAGATTCATTTTTTACAAACCTGTTGCTCCATCCAGCCCCGTAGGCTCTTGTGTTACTTGCTGTCCTCCTCCTCGCTCAGCTGTTCGACGCGCTCCAGCATGCGTATCACCCATGCTTTGGCTGCACGTCCTTGATTATGCTTCCGTGGTCAGGAGCATTCTGCTCATGCACGGTTACAAGGCTTGATGCACGCCGCCGGCCCAGCGCATGCGTAGGACTGTGCAAATCGGGTGCAGGACAGTGAGGAACATACAAGCCTACAGGGGCTAGAACAAGACCTAAGTAAAATAATAATCTTTAATTTCACCTCTGGTATACTTTAAATAATTCATGAAGCCTAACTCAAATGTCTTCCCCAACATGTTAGAGGTCCCCTAAATGTCTCTGCCTATCTCGTGTAACCACCAAGTCCTCTCAGTTATTTGTTTAATCCACCACTATTCTTAATATTTGTGCTTGCTGCTATACAGTGGGTTGCAAAAGTATTCGGCCCCCTTGATTTTTTCCACATTTTGTCACATTACTGCCACAAACATGAATCAATTTTATTGGAATTCCATGTGAAAGACCAATACAAAGTGGTGTACAAGTGAGAAGTGGAACGAAAATCATACATGATCCCAAACATTTTTTACAAATCAATAACTGCAAAGTGGGTGTGCATAATTTTTCAGCCCCCTGAGTCAATACTTTGTAGAACCATCTTTTGCTGCAATTACAGCTGCCAGTCTTTTAGGGTATGTCTCTACCAGCTTTGCACATCTAGAGACTGAAATCCTTGCCCATTCTTCTTCGCAAAACAGCTCCAGCTCAGTCAGATTAGATGGATAGCATTTGTGAACAGCAGTTTTCAGATCTTGCCACAGAGTCTCGATTGGATTTAGATCTGGACATTGACTGGGCCATTTTAACACATGGATATGTTTTGTTTTAAACCATTCCATTGTTGCCCTGGCTTTATGTTTAGGGTCGTTGTCCTGCTGGAAGGTGAACCTCCGCCCCAGTCTCAAGTCTTTTGCAGACTCCAAGAGGTTTTCTTCCAAAATTGCCCTGTGTTTGGCTCCATTCATTTTCCCATCAACTCTGACCAGCTTCCCTATCCCTGCTGAAGAGAAGCACCCCCAGAGCATGATGCTGCAACCACCTTTACTGACAGTGGGGATGGTGTGTTCTGAGTGATGAGCAGTGTTAGTTTGCCGCCACACATAGCGTTTTGCATTTTGGCCAAAAAGTTCAATTTTGGTCTCATCTGACCGGAGCAAGTTGTTCCACATGTTTGCTGTGTCCCCCACATGGCTTGTGGCAAACTGCAAACAGGACTTCTTATGCTTTTCTGTTAACAATGGCTTTCTTCTTGCCACTCCTCCATAAAGGCCAACTTTGTGCAGTGCACGACTAATAGTTGTACTATGGACAGATTCCCCCATCTGAGCTGTAGATCTCTGCAGCTCGTCCGGAGTCACCATGGGCCTCTTGACTGCATTTCTGATCAGCACTCTCCTTGTTCGGCCTGTGAGTTTAGGTGGACGGCCTTGTCTTGGTAGGTTTACAGTTGTGCCATACTCCTTCCATTTCTGAATGATCACTTGAATAGTGCTTCGTAGGATGTTCAAGGCTTTAGAAATCTTTTTGTAGCCTAAGCCTGCTTTACATTTCTCAATAACTTTATCCCTGACCTGTTTGGTGTGTTCTTTGGCCTTCATGGTGTTGTTGCTCCCAATATTCTCTTAGACAACCTCTGAGACTGTCACAGAGCAGCTGTATTTGTACTGACATTAGATTACACACAGGTGCACTCTATTTAGTCATTAGCACTCATCAGGCAATGTATATGGGCAACTGGCTACACTCAGACAAAGGGGGGCTGAATAATTATGCACACCCCACTTTGCAGTTATTTATTTGTAAAAAATGTTTGGAATGATGTATGATTTTCATTCCACTACTCATGTGTACACCACTTTGTATTGGTCTTTCAAGTGGAATTCCAATAAAATTGATTCATGTTTGCGGCAGTAATGTGACAAAATGTGGAAAACTTCAAGGGGGCCGAATACTTTTGCAAGCCACTGTATGTACCTTCTTATACAATATAGGTTATTTTCCTTGTGAATCAATACCGAATACTTGCCCCCCACTGCTGTAAGCTTTTTTGTGTCAACCCAGCCACAATAAAGGGTGTTTTAGCAACAGTGTCCATCTTCTTCTCTTCTGATTGAAATCGTGGACTATCATTGGAGCATGCTGCAGGTAAGCCCAGTGTGGTAGTATCCACCCCTGCTGCATTTTGTGCAAGTGCTTTTTCCTCTCCATATTTGCAAATACCGAATACTTGGATTTGCAGTAATGCTCATGTACATCAGTTGTATGCGAATGTATGCCTTTTAACTTTAAAAATCCTGTTCAATAAAACTTTGTTTTTGTTAAAAAAAACATGTTCCCCAATGTCAATGCCTTCCAGATGGCTAACCTTCATCTCCTCCTCAATGTAAATATCACACAGTTAATTAGAAAGCACACCTTAAAAGATGATAACTTGTTGGCAGTACTGGTAAAACTGCAGTGCAAATAACAGCTTTACCGCTGCATAGTGAATACAACACACAGAGAGGAAAGATCAGGCAGAAGTAAAGGATGCATGAAACCTTTTCACCCTCAGGTTATACTGCCCGGTGAATCAAAGACTTTCCCACATGCTCTCACTCTAAACTGAAAAGACTGCAAGAAAAAAAAGGCAGCAGAGGAAGCCTGACATGACATTCCTTTAAAGGAAAAAACATTCTTTTAATTATTTAACTTTTAAGTTAAAAATATGGATCCCTCATTATGTATACAGTTTTGAGGTGAACACGAAGCATAACTTTTCTAGTGGCATGTAGCTTGTGATTGCTAAATCTTTAAATAAAACTTCACAAATGTAACTGAAGCTAATTTGTGGTGTAAAGACATCAAAGGACCCTCTTTCATCCATGTTTAATATGGCGAAATCTAAAGGGAAGAAACTGATGTCATTAAATTGCCATTAACAGGCTAACAGCCCTTTTGAACCCATATCTCCGAGTTAAGAGGATTTACTTGACATGGTATAAAATAAAGCTTAGCATTTGGGACTGTCAATTTTCAGTTTTTGAAATCACTGTAACGAAAATCTCTCTTGTGGGTGTTTGGCACTACAGATAAGTATTACACAATGGTATAGAGTTTAAGAAGGGATAAAATTTTAATAACTACGGTTATTACTTATCAAAATAACATTGTTTCAGTCTGTCTTCCTGCTGATCAAATAGAAAACAATAAACAGAAAATTCTTTTTTGTTCAGACTTGGATCATTATGACTATCTTCTGTATGATTGATTCCTTCATCTCTGTGCAATTTAAGTTCAGAAAAATGTTTTTTTTTCTTTTAAAGTGTAGCTAAAATAAGTAATTGGTACTGGAAGCTAAATTGTGCTTTATATCTGTTTGTCAGTGCAGTTATGCTGTCACAGATCATCTACAGCTACCAAATGACTAGAATGGTAAAAAGCTGCAACTTCATCATTTTGATGTCATAAAAAATCAAGTATTTGACTTTCATACATATGTAAAATTGTATGTAAAAGTAGTATAGCTCTTAGCAATCCTGTGGTGTCAAGTAGTGTTGGGCGAACAGTGTTCGCCACTGTTCGGGTTCTGCAGAACATCACCCTGTTCGGGTGATGTTCGAGTTCGGCTGAACACCTGATGGTGTTCGGCCAAACCGTTCGGCCTCATGGCCGAACTAAGAGCGCATGGCCGAACGTTCCCCGAACGTTCCCCGAACGTTCGGCTAGCGCTGTGATTGGCCGAACGGGTCACGTGGTTCGGACCCGAACGCGCTCTGATTGGCTGAACTGTCACGTGGTTCGGGTAAATAAATACCCGAACCACGTCATATCTCCGCCATTTGTCTGTGGGTTTAGCTTTGGGTAGGCAGGCAGGGTAGTTCGCGCTCCAGCCACGCTAGCCAGGGTCCCCCCAGTCATTGTGTCGCTGCTGGGAATAGTAGTACAGCGCTCGCTCAGCCACACTATATAGCATTGTGTTTACTGCCACTCTGTGTACCTCGCTCAGCCACACTATATAGCATTCTGTTTACTGCCACTCTGTGTCTGCTGGGAATAGTAGTACACCACTCGCTCAGCCACACTATATAGCATTCTGTTTACTGCCACTCTGTGTACCTCGCTCAGCCACACTATATAGCATTCTGTTGCCGGTCCCTGTTTATGGAACCTCTCATCTTTATTACATTTATGACTGCATGGCGGTAAAAAGCATGCTATCCGCACGCTTCTTGTCCTCATGCAAGGCCTGGGTTGTTGTGTCTCAAAGCGTGGCCCTCTCCTCCTGTGCCTCCTCCTGTTCCTCCTCCTGTTCCATCACGTCTGCTGCTGCTGGGTTAGCGTTGCCGGTCCCTGTTTATGGAACCTCTCATCTTTATTACATTTATGACTGCATGGCGGTAAAAAGCATGCTATCCGCACGCTTCTTGTCCCCCTGCAAGGCCTGGGTTGTTGTGTCTCAAAGCGTGGCCTTCTCCTCCTGCGCCTCCTCCTGTTCCATCACGTCTGCTGCTGCTGGGTTAGCGTTGCCGGTCCCTGTTTATGGAACCTCTCATCTTTATTACATTTATGACTGCATGGCGGTAAAAAGCATGCTATCCGCACGGCTTGTAGAGAGATAAAGAGTAGAGAAACCGAGAGCCCAATATAGTGTAGTATGTTAAGCATAAATGAAGTAAAGGTTATCGTGAGAAAATTATACTCACAAACATGGGTTACCACACAGGCAACCACTGTATAGGCAGGTGAGGAGATTAGACCTGTCCTCACTCAGGGATAAGAAGTCGCTCTCTGTAGATGCGAAAGGGGGTAGATCACCCCTCCACCAGGGGTGGACACGGTATAGCAGTAGGAGAACAGAGGCGCCAGCAGGATAAAAGTGGATAAAAACTTTAAAATTTGCTGGGAGGAAGTGGTGGACTTACCTCCATAAAGCAGACACGAAAGACTGTCTGAATAGTAGTCACATTTATTAATTAGTACCCCAAAACAGTGCAACGCGTTTCGCAGGCCCAGCCCGCTTCATCAGGCAGTAAAAATGGGGACAAGACTGTAGACAAGAGACAGTACATTATGCTATAGTAAATTCTGCAAATTTGCATATTAAAATATTGCATATCATAAAGCATACCATATGAAATAAATAGCTTCGTGGAGATGGCATAAAAGAGTTGGGTGTGCAAGTAGACAATAGGGGGTAGAGGCTATGGTGCTCGTGATAGTAATGGGCTAAGGGGTGTTATTTTACACAGATTTGCAATGAGTGGTATTGGTAATGGAAAAGGGTATATGTCAGCAAGAGTAATGGGTAATAGAGCATTGAGAAGAGAACAGGGGGCCAGAAATACAGGGTAAAGTGTGCAAATAAAATAACATAAAGAACTCACCAGAATTTCAGCAATAGCAGGTGTAACGCCTCAGTGAAGTGGTGAGGACGCTCAGCTCCTTATATATACAGGTTCTTGCTAAAAGGGCCAATTAGATGTATGGGAGGTATTTGGTGGGCGGGGTTAGGGTGAGTGTGCGAGCAGCCAATGGGCTCTCGCCACCTGTGTTCAGTGAATTGGGTTTTTGGGAAGGGTGGGTGGGGTTAGGGCGGGCTTGTGAGTAGCCAATGGGCTCTCGCCACCTGTGTTCGGTGTATTGGGTAGTTGGGGGGCGGATACAGGTATCATGGTTACCAAATGTGCAGCTGAATAGTGTACTAGCTGAATAGAGTACTGGTTAAGGGCACTGCCTTTGACATGGGAGACCAGGGTTCAAATCCCGGCCGGGGCATTATCTACTCATTGGTGTTTGGATGCTGTAAATGGGCAAAAGAATAAATTAAGTAAAAAAGAATATGCAAAGGTCTTTTTCAAGATTTAAATAAATATAATGATTCGATCCAGTGGGAATAAAATTAGTATATTTGACAGAGGGATTGATGTGTAAAAGTATTTAGCTGCCATCTAGTGGACCAAAAAGTTATGACCCGGTCCTAAGACACAAGCATCAATAGACATGTAAGAGCAACATAAAAATTAATAGAATAAATAGACATGTAAAAGCACCATAAAAATTAATAGAAACATAAATATAATATAAAAAATAACCAAATATGGATCAACTTAGTAGTCCTGGACAATTGTAGCAACTGGTAAAAAAGCACATAACAATCAAACCAAATTACACTTTTTGACATAAAAATATGTAGAATAATAATCAAGCCAGAGGTGTAGTTGTAAAAATGGACGGTTACACTAAAACTTATTGGGACAAATAAAATAAAATACAATAAATAAAAAGTCATGAAACAAGACAAAAAAAGGGTAAAAGAGAGCGGCCAAGATAAAAGAAAAACGGTACAGGAGGTATTTTAGTAAATTTTTTCCAGAACTTCATTTAGACCCTCAGGGCTGAGGGTTCTTATAGTTTGTATCCAGAACATTTCAAATTTTTTTAGTTTTTCGAATGCGTTTGACGAACTTGCATCAATTGAGTCAATTAGTGTAATGTTGAAGAATTGTGGGTTATTGGCGTGGTGAGTGCAGAAGTGCCGTGATACGCTGTGAAGGGGGAATTTTTTAGTGATGTTTCTTTTGTGTTGTCCGATTCTGCTGCGGGCCAACTGTGTAGTCCTCCCCACGTACTGGAGTCGACAGGGACATGAAATGAGGTAGATGACAAATTTAGATTCGCAGGTGAGGTGTTTTTTTATGGGATATTGAATACCGGTACTGGAGGACACAAAGAATGTGCAGGTGTTGATGAATTGACAGGCTGTGCAACGGTTTTTGTTGCAAGGGAAACAACCAGGCTCCTGTGTTTGAAGGGTGGTGGGTTGGTTTGGTATACGTAATTTGCTTGGCGCTAAGAGATTGCGGAGATTTGGTGCTCTCCTATATGTAATTGATGGTGTTGTGGGTAGTATAGGTCGTAGATAGGGGTCTTGCATAAGGATGTCCCATCGTTTTTTTAGGATATTGCGGATGGACAGATGTTGGGCATTGTAACGAGTGATGAATCTGGGGGGGCATGTAGTATTAGTAGGTTGTTTGGTAGTGGTATGAGGGTTGGGATGTTTGGCTCTGTATCTTGCATCTTTGATCAGTTTTTTGGGGTAATGGCGGTCTGTGAATTTTTTGGTAAGGATCTCTGATTGAATGTCAAATTGTGATTGGTCCGTGCAGTTCCTATGTATTCTTCTGTATTGACTGTAGGGGGTGTTAGTAATCCAAGGGTGGTGGTGAAAGCTATTGAAATGTATGTAGTTGTTGGCATCGACTGGTTTGAAGTATGTTTTTGTCATAATGTGATTCGATTCTATGTATAAAGTGAGATCAAGGAATTCAATGGAGGAAATGTGGTGGTGGTGTGTGAATTGGAGTCCTGCTGTATTAGAGTTGAGGTAACTGACAAAATGTGGAATGCGTGAAGCGTCGCCTTTCCAGATGAAGATTAGGTCGTCAATATACCGCTTGTATAGTACTATGTTGTCGGAAAACGGATGATGTGTGGATAGCTTAAGTACTTCCAGGAGCCCCATTGTAAGATTGGCATACGAGGGGGCGAACGAGCTCCCCATCGCGGTCCCACTCGTCTGATGGTAAATTTTATCATTAAATGTGAATATGTTGTTTTTTAAGATGAATTCTGCACATTGCAGAAGGAAGGTTTGTTGTGTAGGTGGCATGGAAGGGTTGGTGGCTAAATAATATTGTAAGGCTTGAAGCCTTACAATATTATTTAGCCACCAACCCTTCCATGCCACCTACACAACAAACCTTCCTTCTGCAATGTGCAGAATTCATCTTAAAAAACAACATATTCACATTTAATGATAAAATTTACCATCAGACGAGTGGGACCGCGATGGGGAGCTCGTTCGCCCCCTCGTATGCCAATCTTACAATGGGGCTCCTGGAAGTACTTAAACTATCCACACATCATCCGTTTTCCGACAACATAGTACTATACAAGCGGTATATTGACGACCTAATCTTCATCTGGAAAGGCGACGCTTCACGCATTCCACATTTTGTCAGTTACCTCAACTCTAATACAGCAGGACTCATATTCACACACCACCACCACATTTCCTCCATTGAATTCCTTGATCTCACTTTATACATAGAATCGAATCACATTATGACAAAAACATACTTCAAACCAGTCGATGCCAACAACTACATACATTTCAATAGCTTTCACCACCACCCTTGGATTACTAACACCCCCTACAGTCAATACAGAAGAATACATAGGAACTGCACGGACCAATCACAATTTGACATTCAATCAGAGATCCTTACCAAAAAATTCACAGACCGCCATTACCCCAAAAAACTGATCAAAGATGCAAGATACAGAGCCAAACATCCCAACCCTCATACCACTACCAAACAACCTACTAATACTACATGCCCCCCCAGATTCATCACTCGTTACAATGCCCAACATCTGTCCATCCGCAATATCCTAAAAAAACGATGGGACATCCTTATGCAAGACCCCTATCTACGACCTATACTACCCACAACACCATCAATTACATATAGGAGAGCACCAAATCTCCGCAATCTCTTAGCGCCAAGCAAATTACGTATACCAAACCAACTCACCACCCTTCAAACACAGGAGCCTGGTTGTTTCCCTTGCAACAAAAACCGTTGCACAGCCTGTCAATTCATCAACACCTGCACATTCTTTGTGTCCTCCAGTACCGGTATTCAATATCCCATAAAAAAACACCTCACCTGCGAATCTAAATTTGTCATCTACCTCATTTCATGTCCCTGTCGACTCCAGTACGTGGGGAGGACTACACAGTTGGCCCGCAGCAGAATCGGACAACACAAAAGAAACATCACTAAAAAATTCCCCCTTCACAGCGTATCACGGCACTTCTGCACTCACCACGCCAATAACCCACAATTCTTCAACATTACACTAATTGACTCAATTGATGCAAGTTCGTCAAACGCATTCGAAAAACTAAAAAAATTTGAAATGTTCTGGATACAAACTATAAGAACCCTCAGCCCTGAGGGTCTAAATGAAGTTCTGGAAAAAATTTACTAAAATACCTCCTGTACCGTTTTTCTTTTATCTTGGCCGCTCTCTTTTACCCTTTTTTTGTCTTGTTTCATGACTTTTTATTTATTGTATTTTATTTTATTTGTCCCAATAAGTTTTAGTGTAACCGTCCATTTTTACAACTACACCTCTGGCTTGATTATTATTCTACATATTTTTATGTCAAAAAGTGTAATTTGGTTTGATTGTTATGTGCTTTTTTACCAGTTGCTACAATTGTCCAGGACTACTAAGTTGATCCATATTTGGTTATTTTTTATATTATATTTATGTTTCTATTAATTTTTATGGTGCTTTTACATGTCTATTTATTCTATTAATTTTTATGTTGCTCTTACATGTCTATTGATGCTTGTGTCTTAGGACCGGGTCATAACTTTTTGGTCCACTAGATGGCAGCTAAATACTTTTACACATCAATCCCTCTGTCAAATATACTAATTTTATTCCCACTGGATCGAATCATTATATTTATTTAAATCTTGAAAAAGACCTTTGCATATTCTTTTTTACTTAATTTATTCTTTTGCCCATTTACAGCATCCAAACACCAATGAGTAGATAATGCCCCGGCCGGGATTTGAACCCTGGTCTCCCATGTCAAAGGCAGTGCCCTTAACCAGTACTCTATTCAGCTAGTACACTATTCAGCTGCACATTTGGTAACCATGATACCTGTATCCGCCCCCCAACTACCCAATACACCGAACACAGGTGGCGAGAGCCCATTGGCTACTCACAAGCCCGCCCTAACCCCACCCACCCTTCCCAAAAACCCAATTCACTGAACACAGGTGGCGAGAGCCCATTGGCTGCTCGCACACTCACCCTAACCCCGCCCACCAAATACCTCCCATACATCTAATTGGCCCTTTTAGCAAGAACCTGTATATATAAGGAGCTGAGCGTCCTCACCACTTCACTGAGGCGTTACACCTGCTATTGCTGAAATTCTGGTGAGTTCTTTATGTTATTTTATTTGCACACTTTACCCTGTATTTCTGGCCCCCTGTTCTCTTCTCAATGCTCTATTACCCATTACTCTTGCTGACATATACCCTTTTCCATTACCAATACCACTCATTGCAAATCTGTGTAAAATAACACCCCTTAGCCCATTACTATCACGAGCACCATAGCCTCTACCCCCTATTGTCTACTTGCACACCCAACTCTTTTATGCCATCTCCACGAAGCTATTTATTTCATATGGTATGCTTTATGATATGCAATATTTCAATATGCAAATTTGCAGAATTTACTATAGCATAATGTACTGTCTCTTGTCTACAGTCTTGTCCCCATTTTTATTGCCTGATGAAGCGGGCTGGGCCTGCGAAACGCGTTGCACTGTTTTGGGGTACTAATTAATAAATGTGACTACTATTCAGACAGTCTTTCGTGTCTGCTTTATGGAGGTAAGTCCACCACTTCCTCCCAGCAAATTTTAAAGTTTTTATCCACTTTTATCCTGCTGGCGCCTCTGTTCTCCTACTGCTATGCTATCCGCACGCTTCTTGTCCTCATGCAAGGCCTGGGTTGTTGTGTCTCAAAGCGTGGCCTTCTCCTCCTGTGCCGCTGCTGCTGCTGGGTTAGCGTTGCCGGTCCCTATTTATGGAACCTCTCATCTTTATTACATTTATGACTGCATGGCGGTAAAAAGCATGCTATCCGCACGCTTCTTGTCCTCATGCAAGGCCTGGGTTGTTGTGTCTCAAAGCGTGGCCTTCTCCTCCTGCGCCTCCTCCTGTTCCATCACATGTGCTGCTGCTGCTGCTGCTGGGTTAGCGTTGCCGGTCCCTGTTTATGGAACCTCTCATCTTTATTACATTTATGACTGCATGGCGGTAAAAAGCATGCTATCCACACGCTTCTTGTCCTCATGCAAGGCCTGGGTTGTTGTGTCTCAAAGTGTGGCCTTCTCCTCCTGTGCCTCCTCCTGTTACATCACGTGTGCTGCTGCTGGGTTAGCGTTTCCGGTCCCTGTTTATGGAACCTCTTATCTTTATTACATTTATGACTGCATGGCGGTACAAAGCATGCTATCCGCATGCTTCTTGTCCTCATGCAAGGCCTGGGTTGTTGTGTCTCAAAAAGCGTGGCCTTCTCCTCCTGCGCCTCCTCCTGTTCCATCACGTGTGCTGCTGCTGGTGCTGGGTTAGCGTTACCGGTCCCTTTTCCTGGAACCTCTTCTCTGTATTACATTTATGACTGCTTGGCGACAAAAAGCATGTTACCTGTGCAAAGAAACATGACATTTTCCACATTTAAAAGACAATTTTTCCTTTGAAACTTTACAATCAATTTTCTCAAAAACTATAAGCTCTTTTTCAAATATTTTTTTTCCTCTTGTACCTACTCCCAAGGTGCATATACCCGGCAAATTTGGGGTATGTAGCATGTAAGGAAGCTTTACAAAACACGAAAGTTCGGGTCCCCATTGACTTCCATTATGTTCGGAGTTCGGCGCGAATACCCGAACATCGCGGAGATGTTCGGCGAAAGTTCGCGAACCCAAACATCTAGGTGTTCGCCCAACACTAGTGTCAAGCCGGTGTCACATACAGCATTTTTGATTATAGTATTACTTCTTCTTTATGCTGTAAATAGATTATCCATTATTATTATTATTATCTAGTATTTATATAGTACTGGCATCTTCTGCAGAGCTGTACAGAGTGTTTTGTCTTTTCAGTTGACTGTCCCTCAGAGGGGCTTACAATCTAGTCCCTAACATAGTCATATGTCTATGGGGCAAAAAGAGGCAATTTTAGGGGGAAACCAATTAACTTATCTATATGTTTTTGGGATCTGATAGGAAACCGGAGGGCCTGGAGATCACCTACACAGACACTGTTAAAATATACAAACTCTGTGCAGATAGTGCCCTGGTTGGTAATCGAACCAGGGACCCAACGCTGCAAGGCAAGAGTGCTGCCCATGTGTAACTATTTTGTTGGCGCTTTACCTTGAATTGACACAGTCGTGTGTATCTCCAAAATTGATTGCCTGATGAAGCAGGCTCTGGACCCGTGAAACGCGTTGCTTGCCCGGAGATCTTTAAAATAAATTACATTGTTTACTTATATACGACTCATTGGCTGGTCACTATATACTTGAGGGTGGTAACCACCAACCCCCCTCCTTTTAAGTGGTTTTTAAAATCTTTTACTCTAATTTGGCGCCTCTGTTACTCCGCATTTTTCCATTGATCTAGTCCACCCTGGGTGGAGGGGTGTATCCCCGTTTTCCTATCTACAGAGAGCGACTTCTTAGACCTGAGTGGGGTCAGGTTATAATTCTCCCCACCCGCATCATCAGTGGTTGCCTTAGTGGTAACCCAGGCTTGTGAGTATATTACTTGTTGTTGTGTTGTCTTATTCCATTTACCAAGACTTACTGCACTATATTGGGCTCTCGGTTTCCATCCTTTACATTTCTTTCAAGCATATTTTGTAAATTGTTGTAATTAAAAATTACTGTTTCTGTTTCAATTGACTACCTGGTTTGATTTTCAAAAGAACTGATTCAAATTATGTTTAACTGCAGCTATAGCAGCAGTACATCGCTTGGTGAACATAAAGCCAACAGAATCTCATTTACCTGCTTGTTTGAATGGACAAATCTTTGTCTACAGTCAGTGTTAAATTTTAATTTACAGTGGTAAGAAACCCAGCATTTCTTCTTTGCTCTAAAAGATTACTTACAGCATATTCTATACTGCCACAATTTTTTTTACTAGAACAGCATTCAACTAGTTAAACACAGGACTTACTTAAAGAGAAACCGTGACCAAGAATTGAACTTCATCTCAATCAGTAGCTGATACCCCTTTTTACATGAGAAATCTATTCCTTTTCACAAACGGATCATCAGGGGGCTCTGTATGGCTGATATTGTGGTGAAACCCCTTCCACAAGAAACTCTGTGGACCATGGTCCTGGCAGTTTCCTGTCTGTGAACTGTGTTGCATTGTGGGAAATAGCTGTTTACAGCTGATTCCAACTGCCAAAAAAGCAGCAGCTACATCACCTGCCAGCAGTAGAGGTGTCGCCATGTGATAAATGTCAGAATGTAAATCAGGGATTTAAAAGATTATACAATTGGCAAACACTGACTAAATCATATATACATCATTTTTGTAAAAATGAAATACTTTTTTTCATTACATTATATTCACTGGAGTTCCTCTTTAAGCTCCCTGCAGGGACAGCCGCATCCGAACTAGTGATTATCTTGTGTTTAACATTATCCTATATTTACTTAATTGTATCAAGTGAGGAATATAAGCATTCTATGGCAATGCAGACACTCCAGAACACAGACCGCTACTCAGAAATCATTAATCATTACAATATAAATAAACCAGTTATGAATAAAATGCAATGGCAGTTCTCAGAGCAAAAAAAATGTACTTTGGGAACTTGTAATTTCTAAATGAAAAATAATACGTATGCACAAAAGCAAATGATAACTGTATGGGATATAAAAAAGTAGGAAAGCATGTTTTTATTGCATTTTATGTCAGAGTTTTATACCGCATTAAGAGATGACTTGTGATTTCTATTTTGAAAGCCTGGTTGGATTATGTGATAAAACTTATACCTTTCCTCTTCCAATGGCTGAGGAAATTACTGAAGGCAATCACATAGGCATAAAATAGCAAAAGACAGGTAAATTGGTTGGAGTGAAGTTTGATAAAAATCCTTGTAGTTCACATAGTCATGTGGTTCTGGGTCACCCTGAGCTGCTTAGGTATTCTATAGTCATGTTGAAGATAGTTCTGTTTTCTGTTTAGAAAGCTATACATCTGATGATTTTCAAAAGAACAGGTGTCCCTACTACAGAATTATCCATAATTCCTGTTATTGCAATTACTGTAAATGTTTTATTTCTGTCCAATGAATTGCACAAAATACCCACCAAAAAGAGATAGCAGGTTCTGCTACTTTTTCTTGCTATATTAATCAAATCCCTGCCCAAGCTTCACTATCATGCTCACATAAAAAGACATACACAATTTTGATATACTGTAATGGATAGCGGAGATACCGCCACAGAGGCAGGCGACATGGCGGCTATCTCCGCGTATCAGCCGGCGGCCTCTGCCGCACAGTTACATGCTGCTGCTCTGCCTGGTCCTTCTATTGCACATAGATTGAGGGCTACACGCGCGCCAGCAGACAGGACCTTTATGCGAATAGAACGGGAGTCAGCTGATCTGCCAAGTCAGCTGACTCCAACGGTACTTTGGATTGGCTGAGTGATGGGGGCGACGCTGCGGGGCATCTCTGTGTATATATAGTACTAGTCTGTCAGTTGCCCCGTGCCTGCTGTTGCGAATGCTAACGTGTTAGCGCTCAGACCCTAGTCAGATCCCAAAGGGTGCTAGAACCAGCTGGAGCTGGGGATCCACACTTAGCCAGATTCTGTTGATAGCTTAAAGTACTAATTGCATTGTATTATCTGTTATGACCTTCTGCTTCCTTTGACTATTCTCCTGCTTGTCGACTCTGTACCTCTACCCATCTGATTCCTGTTGCCGACTCTGCCTGAACGTGACATTAAATCAGCCTTCTGTCTTTGTACTTAATCTGTCTGTACGTTGCCTACTCTGCTTGTCTGACCTTCCTGTCCTCACCGGTGGGCCTAGCCACTGGTGAGGGATCTGTAGTAGCTTCACCTACTCCTCAGGTGAAGCTCAGCTGCAGCACTATCTGTAACACCTGCTCCTCAGGTGATCAGCCTTTGCAGCACAGTCAGTGGTCCCTGCTCCTCAGGTGTCCACTGGCTGCAGTATAGTCTTAATCGCCTGCTCCTAAGGTGATCCTCCTTTGCAGCACAGTCAGTGGTCCCTGCTCCTCAGGTGTCCACTGGCTGCAGTATAGTCTTAATCACCTGCTCCTCAGGTGATCAGCCTTGCAGCACTGTCTGTAACACCTGCTCCTCAGGTGTCCACTGGCTGCAGTACAGTCTGAATCACCTGCTCCTCAGGTGATCATTGGCTGCAGTACTGTCTGAGTCACCCGCTCCTCGGGAGATCTCCTCTTACTCATTACTGTTGCACCAAACACTATCTCACATTGGTTGTCCTGTGTCTGGCTATACTAACATTATTGGTGATTCTGCAGATCACCACATAATCAGGTATAGCATCTGTATTATTGGTGATACTGCAGATCACCAATAATCAGAAAATCTGTTTTGCTGACACCAATCGTTACATATATCCAGTCTTTCACACTGAAAAAACATGGACAAGCTGAAGGACCCTTCATATATCTCTGCAGATGTGATATATTCTGAAGTTAATGTCCTAGTCAATGCACCTAGAGAACATTGGCAGTACTTGCTAATCTACTCTGAATGGTCTGCTGGGGCATCAAAGGCACAAAAATAAGAATTCCTCTAAATAATGTCACATCAAACAAACACAAACACAGAACATTTATATTGCGCTTTTCTCCTAGTGGACTCAAAGCGCCAGAGCTGCAGCCACTAGGACGCGCTCTATAGGCAGTAGCAGTGTTAGGGAGACTTACCCAAGGTCTCCTACTGAATAGGTGCTGGCTTACTGAACAGACAGAGCCAAGATTCAAACTCAGGTCGCCTGTGTCAGAGGCAGAGCCCTTAACCACTACACCATCCAGCCACTACAACTTTATTTACTAAAACTACTTATGAGAGGTAAGATACTGGACATCTGAAGTACAATGAACCCATTTGGTATAGACAAAACAAACTAGCCACATACTGTATGAAGTGACAGAGTTCCGTTCCCAACAGTCCAAAATAGTTATTCGTTTCTAATGAATTAACTGACAAATTAATTCCATGATGGACATGTGACTGTGGTAGGGAATAGGTTGTGAGCCCCTCTGAGGGACAGTTAAGTGACTAGACTATATAATCTGTACAACCCTGCAGAAGATGGTTGGTGCTATATAAATAAAGAATCAAAATACCAATCCTTGCTGCTTTATTTTGTAAACCCTCATACACAAACCAGAGGTTTCTTGGCCAAGGCTCTGCCAAGAGTCAAGCTTGTGTGGTACGCTAACCACAATATGTTGCTGAGAGAGCTTGGCTTGTATGCAATTCACTTTGAACTGTGATATTTTCAAACTTGTAAATACAATTTCAGTTTATTTTAAACCTAATAAGTTGTCATGATAGATTAAATCACGCTTAATAAAGTATTGTTTTCTCACCCCCAGGTTCCATATTCCACATATGATCTTGAAATCCCCGCTCCCCCCTGTTTGAAATCAGGCCCTGGCATTTTTCTTCCTAGCTATGGATGCAAAGGATGCTGGGGATTGATGTCCTGCTCTCAGCCCACACCCACTGTGAAAATAGATGTAATTTGATCCAGGCAGACAGACATCAGAAATAAGAATTATAGCAAACACACATTATAAGACAGGCTGCAGCAGTTGTCCTGTACTCCCCCCATACCCACTGTGAAAAGAGATGTAATGTAATCCAGGCAGGCAGACAGTCATATCAGATAAGCAAACACGATGGAGGCTGGCACTTCCAAAAATATAAAGCTCTTTATTGTGACATCAATAAAAATGGCTATGCGGCGACAGCCCGCTGTTTCAGGTGTTAGCCCTTTCTCAAGCCGTTACAACCATAAAAACATTAACACAAGTGACCCTTTAAATAGTACACATTTGGTCCCCCGACCAATGAATTTAAAATACCTACAGCCAATCAGCTCGCCAGCATCACAGGACGGACCAGAGTGGGAACTGTCAACCTAATATGCTAATCCGTCTTCTACGCAAGAAGATCCGGATAGCGCTGTGTTATACCAGCCTCAACACCTCTCATTGGCCACAGAGCGTCAGGTGGTCATGTAAACAGATGACGTCACCGTGGAGCGCTGTACCAGCCTATGTAAAAGCAGCCCCATAATGCCTGGCGGGCCATGCCGCTACTCATGCGGCCAAACGTAAACAATGACGCATGTAACCCCGCCCTCCAAGGCGGAGGCCAACATACGTCATATGTAAACAAAACATCGTTATACCCTAAAGGTAAACGATCACGCTGTGTACGCGCTTATCACAGTGAGCCTCCTGCACAACAACACACTCTTACCATACGCTCTGAAGTCAGGGCAGGATAACATACCACTCATTCTCCCCGATGCTGGAAAGCTGAAAGTTCTGTAAAAGAGCAAATGACAGTAAAAAACATGCATCTAGTGTCTTCAACAGGAACATATCTATATACAAAAACCCAGCTCATATTCCTTATTCAAACCCCACTCCCCTAACAAACCCAATTTTCTTATCCACCCAGCCTCCCTTCTAAGTAATTCCTTTAATCTACTATGTCTGCCCCTCCAAGAAGTTGGAACCCCATCTATGATTTACCATTGGATCTAAAGTCATATCAGATAAGAAATCTGAGAGAGCATGCTATAATTCTTATTTTTATAATCACTCTGCTCTTCCTCTGCTCGTTTCTGATTTCTTCCCCAAGTGCTGTGCCAAAACAAGTCAGGCTCTTGTAATCAGTCTAGCTGATAATCTGTACAGAGCATGTGCAGGATTTCACAGGCATATTTGCATGAAGGGGAGAGCACAAGGCTGGAGTCGAGGCCAAAATACAGGAGGGGTGGACACAGTGCTGAGGGTGTACTTGCAAGGCATCAGCATGAGGAGAAAGATGGAGGTGCTACTACAGATATAAATGTGAGTCTGTTCTAGACACTAAAATGTACCAGATGTAAACTTTGTATATATGTATCGCCATTCACTTTTTTTTTATTTGACCAGAGGTAGTCTTTATGTCACAAGTAATCTGCATACATTAACCATACAGCTCCTCTATTCTCCGATATCTACAGGAAATCTGTAATAAGCGGTGACAATAAGAACTACATCTTCAATAATCCATTTCAGAAAATGTGAATGTATAACATCAATAATCATAATATAAATACAAATATAAAAAGTTGTAAAGTGCACCCATATATGTAATCAGAAAAGATGAATAGGTGAAGACAATCATAAAGTGATACAATTGTCTGAATTAAAATCTACTTTCCTAGAACTAATTGTCCGTATCTTAAGTTTAAATATCGCCCTTTTAGGAAATGTGTTGACATTATTCCCAC
The DNA here is from genome assembly GCF_040937935.1 of Hyperolius riggenbachi. Classification (NCBI taxonomy): domain Eukaryota; kingdom Metazoa; phylum Chordata; class Amphibia; order Anura; family Hyperoliidae; genus Hyperolius; species Hyperolius riggenbachi. Next base: position 572,624,888 of record NC_090646.1, read on the forward strand.
CATATCAGTGGTAGTCAGCTTTAGCTATTGCAGTAAATCTCCTACCTCTGGGGCTACAGTCACGACTCTCCTTGAAATGTTACAATATATATGAGCATGATTTACGGAGCCCCAGAAAGCTCAAGTGTGATCCTTCATTTTGCGTTGCTAGGCATAAGCATTTGCCTTGGTCTACTGTGGTCAGAGTGCGTGCCAACCACAAGCCACAGGGGTTTGCAGCAATCATCCACTTCCAGTGCTGACCTAAACATCAGATTTCAACTTCACTTTCTTCTCTTTGCCAGACATGCAATTAAAATAGGTACTTTTGTTTAATGTTAATATTAGTTAACTTCTTACCGTAGTAGATTATTTTATTCCACTCTGTTGCCACTATAATATTAATCTACCTCTTTACATTGAAGTGTGAAGGACCGCATGCTTTTTTACAGTAGTGTATGCGCATTGGCAATAGTCACATTGGGCTTGATTCACTAAGACAAATAGCATGCCTTATCAGAGTTAACACGCCTTATCAAAGTTAACATGCCTTATCAGCATAAGCATGCCTTATCAGAGTTAACATGCCTTATCAGAGTAGCATAGCGAGCGCTACGGAATGATGCCTGCTAATTGGAAATGATGAGAGCTCCACTCGTCCTGGCCTGAGCCCCTGCGGGTCCAATCACTTTAAACAACATTATCCCTGCACTTTGATTGGCCTAATAGGCTGCCTTTCACTTAACAGGAAACTTGACAGGCAGCCTATTGGGCCACTCAAAGTGTGGGGATAATGTCCATTAAAGTGATCGGACCCACAGGGGCTCAGGACAGAACGAGTGGAGCTCTCGTCATTGCCAATTAGCAGGCATAAGTTTGCAGCGCTCGTGATGCTACTCTGATAAGGACCCCTCAGTAAATGTGGTCGCCATATCACACCTTCTCAACATGTTATTCTTCCCCTACCATTAAAGTCTGGCCAGTATGTCACCTGGTGCCCTTTCATAACTAATTTCACCTCCCCCCCTGACTGTGTGCCACCATGTCACTGTCCCCCCATGTCACACTTCCTTCCGTTCCACATTAATGTGCACTAGTTAAACATCACTTTTATTCCCAGTTTAAAACTTCACATGCTCATTACACATGTTGAGGAGTTCCACTTATCTGATCACTGATGAAAAGTTGCATAGGTGAGTATACTGTGAGGGCCCTGTCATAGACCGCACGGCCGGTCCTTGATCGGGTCAATAACTCAGAGTCAGAAACTTGGTCTCGCTGTCGCTTTGCGTGTAGATGCCCATATGTGGGCTTTGCGTGTAGATGCCCATATGTGGATTCGCATTCTATGAACGGACTAGCCGAGAGGAGCGTCCTGACTCCAAAGGATTCACCACACACGTACAATTCAAAAGCTTGCCACCACCTGTGAGACAGCACAGGACTGTAAATATTTTAGCACACTGCGAACACTGTAAGTTAATCCTTAGCGGTATGCAGGGATCGGCGCCAGATCTGTTTATCTGTGCCCGATTCAAGCATACGCATTAGAAATACAGGATACTCTAGAACACAAGGTAACGTTTTCGGAGGAGTAAGTACGATTGTGTATGTTCAGCAACAGGTCATAACCGCTAAACGATTTTTAAACGTTTAATAACAAAAATGCATTACACACATTTACATACACTAATTAACATATATACACAAAGCTTAAAATAAAAGGGAATAATCGTGAAAAGGTTTACTTAGCCGAAATGCAGTCTGTGTGGGAATATTTCTTTCTGGGAGAATAAATGCAAAGTCCTTGGTTTCAGAATCAGAGGTCTTTAGGGATACTTTGTAATCTGAACTGAGGTTACAGTTTCAAGATGGCTGCTAACCACATGGTCCTCTGGTTAGCAGCAGCAGGTCGAGTTGTAATCCAGATGGTGTTAAAATGGAGGACTGGAGTCTGCCTGCTGGCAATGTGCTTTTGATGAAGCTGGTTTGGGGGTGTGGCAATGCCTGCCCCCTCTGAATTACCCACCAATGACAGTCTACCTCCTTCTAGGAGGATTTGAGCTTAAATTGTATAATACTGTAACTCATAAACTATAAATGTCATATTTGGGGTATCGCAAATTCATAATTGTCAGAAAATACCGATTGATATGACATCTTGCATGAGGGCGTTAGGTTGAGCGGTCTCCAAGGAGGGTCATACACCAATAACCGGACAAGTTATTGTTATGAATTTTATATCAGCACATTGGGCAGATTTTAACAAATAAGACTATATTAATTTCATAGCTGTGCTATATACGGTTTTCATGTTACAGACCGAACTCATAAACTACATTCATTTAAACCTGTTTCCTAGCAATGCTAGCCTGTCTGCGTTCGTCAGTGGACTCCTGCGGAGCTAGCTTCCCCTGAATGAAAATAATTTTGGTGTACAATTAGCATCTGAGTGTGGCCAGCCAGGACACCCTTTGATGTAGTATACCAGGCTAGGTTTCACACCTCCTGGCTACTTAACAAGGCAATTCAATGTGGGTGAGGGTTTGTTTTCACTAAGCAGAGAGGGAAAGACATCTGTTTAAAAAGAAAAAAAAATGTCTACTGTTCTGCGGTGCAGAACGGTACAGAATCGCTAATCGTCTCGATTTCCGTATCATTCATCTCAGGCCTTTTTGCATTAGAAGCATTTGCAATGCTGAATTGCAAAATTGCAAGGGTTTGTAAAATAACATAGGAATTGCGGTAGGTATTTTTCAATTTTTACTAAAGCGCAATCGCCTTCTGGAGTGATTTTAAAAGCTATTGTGCTTCAAAGAAAGATATAGGAACGCATGAAAATTGCTATGCAAATTGGTTTTCATGCGTTTTTTACCCAGAAACACTTTCTTTTGTCCCAGAATTCTTCTTCCTGTCTCTTCCTCTTCCTGTTTACATAATGGAGAAGAAGCAGCATGGCCTGGTTCACTACAGAGGGGCTGATAGCGAAAGTCCAGGACCATCCATGCCTGTATGAGAATGGATCGGAGGAATACAAGGACAGCAAGGCTGGCCCCAATGCCTGGATCGATATTGTGACTGAATTATTTGAAGGCTCCTGGGATGATCTGTCGAATAAAGCCAAGGATTGGAAAAGTAAGCAGAGAAATGTTGTTTCTTGTAAATATTTTTTTATATGCCTTGCTTTTATTGACACTGTAATTTGCAAGTATTCATGTACAAGTAGTGTCATAAATTCTCTCACTGGTTGTGTCATATCACCAGTGCTGCCACATGCCCTCCCAGCAGTGCTGCCACATGCCCTGCCACCAGTGCTGCCACATGCCCTGTCACCAGTGCTGCCACATGCCCTGTCATCAGTGCTGTCACATACCCTGCCACCAGTGCTGCCACATACCCTGCCACCAGTGCTGCCACATGCCCTGTCACCAGTGCTGCCACATGCCCTCCCAGCAGTGCTGCCACATGCCACCAGTGCTGCCACATGCCCTGCCACCAGTGCTGCCACATACCCTGCCACCAGTGCTGCCACATGCCCTGTCATCAGTGCTGCCACTTGCCCTGCCACCAGTGCTGCCACATACCCTGCCACCAGTGCTGCCACATGCCCTGTCACCAGTGCTGCCACATGCCCTGTCATCAGTGCTGCCACATACCCTGCCACCAGTGCTGCCACATACCCTGCCACCAGTGCTGCCACATGCCCTGCCAGGGAATTAATAATAAGTAATGTAATAAAAAAGTTGTATTCATGAAATTAAGACACAATCAATAATGTTAGAAAAATTGTATACAAATTTCTTCTGTGTTTAAAAATGTATTTTATCAGTTTACAACTAAATACAGCTATTAGATTAAATCATGTTGCCAATCTGTAGCGCCTTTTTCTGAAACAAAAAAGTCAGCAAGTTTGTCTCTTTTGGAAAGAGCCAAAATACTGCCTCTAGCATTATTTGACTCATTATTTGAGTTTCAGTTCTGAGTAAAAGATTGGAAGTCCATCCGGGACAACTATAATCGTGAACTAAAAAAACAAAAAGATGAATCCAGAAATGGGTCTGGCACTTCAAGGAGAACTAAATACAAATTCGAACCAATGTTGGAATTCTTAAGATCATCGCATGACAGCTGATCATAAGTTTCGGTTTACATTATGTGATTTATTCTTTTATTTCTTATGTAACAAAAGACATACCGTATTTTTCGGAATATAAGACGCACTTTTTCTTCCCCAAAAATGAGGGGGAAAAGTGGGTGCGTCTTATATTCCAAAGATGCGGTAAATGTGGCCCTGGAATATACTTACCGGCTCCTGTTGCCGCGATCCTCTCCTCTTCGTCTGGCGCTCTTCATCCCAGGACGTCTTGTCATTCATTGTGAACGTCTTCAGAGCCCCAGCTGCCCGCGCGCCTCTTCACTGCAGTCTTTGTATAGACTGCAGCCTTTAGATATACATGTGCTGCCGCCGCCATCCTTCCTAGTTACGGCGTCCTCCCCCGATGTACTCCCTAGTTACAGCGTCCTCCCCGACGTCCTCCCTAGTTACAGCGTCCTCCCCTGACGTCCTTCCTAGTTACAGTGCCTCTGACGTCACGCGCACATGTGCGTCGCAGATCAACCAGCAGAGGGCACTGTAACTAGGGAGGACGTCGGGAAAGGACGCTGAAACTATCGAGGACGTCGGGGAAGGACGCTGTAACAAGGGAGGACGTCGGGTGAGGACGCCGTAACTAGGAAAGATGGCGGCGGCAGAAGCACATGTATATCGCAAGGCTGCAGTCTATGCTAAGACTGCGGCGAAGAGGACCGCGGGCAGCTGGGGCTCTGAAGACGTTCACAATACATGACAAGACGTCCTGGGATGAAGAGAGGAGACTGCAGCTGAAGAGGAGTACCGCAGCTTGGACCCTGAAGACCTGCATCCTGAATGACGGGCGCCCTCTGATGAAGAAAGCCAGATGGGGGAGGAGAGGATCGTGGCGACAGGATCAGGTGAGATGTTTCATCAGGGTTTAGCTAGTGTAGTGTATTTGGTGGTGGCAGAAGGGGTTGGTTAGTGTAGTGTAGTAGGTGGTTACAGCAGCAGGGGTTAGTTAGTGAAGTGTAGTGTAGTGGGGGCAGCAGGGGTAAGTGAAGTGAAGTGTGTGGTGTGGTATAGATGGGCAGTGTATCTTAGGCCAGTGTGGTGTAGATGGGCAGTGTAGTTTAGGGAGAAAGGGTCCATAAGACGCCCCTGCACCATAGACGCACCTAGGATTAGTTTTTTTTTTCTCTGATTTTTGCCCCCTAAACCTAGGTGCGTCTTATATGCCGGAGCGTCTTATATTCCGAAAAATACGGTACTTGAGAGTATAGTATTTTAATGAACAAAACATAATAATGTGGAATGAAGAAAACCCCTTAACATTTTGTAATATGCAATGTAATAACATAACCTCAAGTTTATGGACCACATTTGAGTGTCTCCTTCTGCTTGTCACTCGACAGGCAGCCTGTTGGGCCAATCAAAGCATCGGGATCACATCCTACAAAGCCATTGGACCCGATGGGACTCAGGGCGGGCTCACTGGAGCGGCTGTTAGTTCTGACAAGCGACTGTAAGTAACCAGTGCGCGCTAGCTGCACTATCATAGCATAGCGAGCGCTGACCTCACACTACTGAATCTACACCATTGTATTTCAATATGGAGTAGCATACTTCTATTAAAATATGTTTAAAAAATGTGTACTTTGTCATTTTCACCTACCAAGCGGATAGATATTTTTGAAACTATTAAAGATCTGTATTTATTCTGCCGGAGACTCATGTTGAAGAGAATGTATCATAATGACTTTTCTACACCTCAAATGAGAGAAGTGATTGATTTACCAGATGCTGGCGATAGACAGGTTTTCCAGGATTTGATAGAACTTCTTGGAAAAAGTGAAAGTGGGGGTGCACTTGATTCAACTGAGGCCCGTTGCAAGGGTAAGTTTTGACCACGGTCCTCTTTTTTGCCTAACATGTCCTCATATCCAGCAATAAAAATATTTTTTGAAATCTTAAAAATATTTTTTTAAAGTTTCTAGGGACGTAGAAAAACTAGGGGACATGGGCCATTGTGGGGGCAACCTCACTAAAGAGGAGTGGGTAGCCCTTATTCATCTATCCAATCGTAATGATATGGTAATTTGCGAGGCAGACAAAGGGGGCAATGTGGTACTATGGCCCACAGAGAACTATATTCAGGAAGCCAAGAGACAATTAAATAATACAAAGTACTACAGGACTTTAACCTCCAACCCATGTGAAGTGTTTAAAAACAAACTAGACCATCTACTGGATGAAGCGAAACTAGCTGTAGTCATCTCACAAAGGGAATTTTCTTTCTTGACGGTTGGCAAACCAGTAACTGCCATTTTCTACTTGTTGCCAAAAGTCCATAAAAATAAGGAACAACCACCACGGAGACCAATTGTCTCTGGCATTGGGAGTCTGATTGAAAAAGTTGCTATTTTATTGATTTTTTCTACAAGAGCATGTATGTACACTTGACTCTTATGTGAGGGACTCACTAGACCTAATAACCAAATTGAACCATATCTGTATTCCACCAGGTACACTGATGATCTCGTTGGATGTTGAATCCCTTTATACTAATATTGGACATCGCCATGCAGTGGAGGCGGTTCAATATTTCTTAGCCTCAACCACGATTGCTAGATCTTCAACGACTTTCTTCTGACACTCTTGGATCATGTACTGAAACACAACTACTTCACTTTTGATGGTAGGTTTTTCCTACAGGTTCATGGCATCTCAATGGGGGTCAAGTGTGCTCCATCAGTGGCTAATTTATTTTTAGGCTGGTTGGAGCATTAGGTGGTTTAGGGACCTAGTTTTGAAAGTTTTCATCTCCATATTTTGGCTTGGTTTCGTTTTATTGACGACATTTTACTCCTCTGGGATGGTCCTGAGACCCTGGCTATTAAATTCATTGAGGAATTAGGCAAGAATGACCTCAATATTGTACTTACCTCACTGGTCTCTTCTGAGTCATTGGACTTCCTTGATTTACATCTTTCTTTTTCAGATACTGGACATATCAAGACCACACTTTATCGAAAGGAAACAGCGGTAAACAGTTTACTGCACTATGAATCTTTTCATGCTAAAAGTCTGAGAAATAGCATACCAGTGGGTCAATTCTTGAGATTGAGGAGAAATTGTTCCAATGAGGCTGATTTTCAGGCACAATCTGTTTTGTTGAAGGAAAGATTCAAAAACCGTGGTTACCTAAAACGTATTATTGAACAAGCTTATCAACGGGCTACTCATACAAATCGGGAAAAACTGCTGTATTCTACACGAAAGAAACAGAGTGGGCTCTGGGAGAAATAGCTGAGGCCGATCAGGTCCGATCTACTGTGCAGTAGAGCGCAGTAGAGTGCACCTGATTGGGCTCGGCTATTTCCGCCACAGCCCATCAGAAAGATGCTACTGCACCTGCACAGGACCGTGGAAGGTAAATATTTACATTGCCACTGTTCGGTGTGAGAACAGGCGAAGCCTCATTAAGATCCAAAGGGTTCCCACTTCCGTGGTAAGTACCCCCCAGGGGCTATTTTTTTGTCAGATCTTCTTTACTCCTTACCTTAGGAGATCAGGACAGCTCCATCTCTGGACGTGTTTAAATCCAGACTAAAAACCCACCTGTTCAGTTTGACATTTGCGGAAATATAATTTTTGTTGTGTGAATACTTCATCCCACTATCAACTCTATGGGATAAAAGCGCTATAGAAATGTTATGGGTATTGTTGTTATTGGTTAAAAGGCATTTTATTAATAAGATGTGAAATATAACCTAGGAGAAAAAGTAGGAGAATGAGTGAATTAAATTAGGCCCAAAAAGATATACAACTTAAAGGGAAGGTTCAAGCAAAAAAAAAAAAATGAGATTCACTTACCTGGGGCTTCTACCAGCCCCATGTAGCCATCCTGTGCCCTCGTAGTCACTCACTGCTGCTCCAGTCCCCCGCTGGCAGCTTTCTGACCTCGGAGGTCAGGGCCACATTGCATACATTTTTACGCATTCCAGCTAGTGCAGGAACAAAAATGTACGCGTTTCACCACTAACGCGTAAAAATGTATGTGTTAATGTTCCTGCACTAGCGGGAATGTGTAAAAATGTACGCAATTTGGCCCTGACCTCCGAGGTCAGAAAGCTGCCAGCGGGGGACTGGAGCAGCAGTGAGTGACTACGAGAACATAGGATGGCTGCATGGGACTGGTAGAAGCCCCAGGTAAGTGAATCTCATTTTTTTTTTTTTGCTTGGACCTTCCCTTTAAAGAGAATCTGTACTCTAAAATTCTTACAATAAAAAGCATACCATTCTATTCATTATGTTCTCCTGGGCTCCTCTGTGCTGTTTCTGCCACTCCCTGCTGCAATCCTGGCTTGTAATTGCCAGTTTTAGGCAGTGTTTACAAACAAAAGACATGGCATGTGATAGGCTGAGAGGAGCTCAGTCTGTGACTCACACAGAAGCCTGCAGGGGGCATGGAGAGGGTGTGTATAGCTTCTATCCTATTACAGCAGAGCAGCAGATTCCTGCCTGAGTGCCTGAGCCCCACAAAGCCGTCAGAGGAAAGAAGATTAGATTATATAACAGAGATAATACAGCTACTCTGCAACTAGGAAAGGCTGCAGTAAGACAGACCACATTAGAACAGGTATAGACACTTACGGAATAAAAGAAATAAGGCTGAACATTTTGTTACAGAGTCTCTTTAAGACAGTCGAGGTGAGATAAATTGTGAGCTAATAAGTAAGGTGACAAGTCATGAGATACATTTTGTCAATGAACCCTTATAGCCTCAGCTTTCAGAGACACTGGTGTATTATCATTTTTAACATCTACAGTAAAGGCTTAGTAACTGTTCACCACCGGGATAAACATTAAGACATAAGCAAGAAATTAAGGACTTTCATAGCACAACAATTTACTCTGGACCTTTCAGCTGCTTCATGTCTGTCTCATGAATGATTATGACCTTGCTTAGATAATAGTCTTCTGGATGGGAAGAACCAGTAAAGAAAATGTTTCTTTAGTTCTGAGTTTTGCTCTAACTTAATTATTTACCAAAATTGTATTGAGAACAGTAATAATATTGATAGTGGAACAGAGCACATAAATATAACCCTTAAATATTTCTTAGACATATCAGCCTATAAAGTGGATAAAAACAAATCATTCATTTTGAATATTAGTACAAAGGATTATGAAATTAAACAAATAAAACAAAAGTTTCCTTACGTTTAGGCAGTTCTTTCCTATCTTGGAATTAATATAACTTTAAAAACTGCATAGATTTATAATTATAATGTCGATCCCTTAACTAAGATGATACAAAAAAAGAGCTGAACCCTTTCCACTCAGAGTTTTTTCCTAAATGGAGTCATTTCTGCTCTGAGTTTTTTTTACAGAAATGCACTCTCCCTCTTACTCTTTCTCCCATTTTAACATGGAACATAACATAGTAACATGATATATCTTATTTTAAAGAACACATTATAATGTTTAATTTAATACCTTATTTGGACAGTTTGGCATCTTCTACTGGCTGGTAGCAGAGACGAAAGGCAAGGTATTGTAAATTTTACAGCAATTTCCTGGGTGTAATCCTGGCTTGTGTGAGCAAGTTTCGCAATAATAGGTGGTTTTATGCCTGCCACCCGGTGTCTTCATGTCACTACACACAATGCAATCTTTTGTATTTCGATTGGAAATTAGAGCAATGAAATGCTGGCTACTATTTAGACGCTCCTCCACGTCCATTGCATAGGATGCCATTGCTTCTCTATGCAACTTTACAAGTAATCTGCAAGAAATCTGCAATGGAATCTGCAAGGAATCTGCATGAAATCTGCAGAAAGTAATCTGCAGAAAGGAATTTGCAAGAAGGAATCAGCAAGGAATAAGCAAGGAATCTGCAAGAAATCAGCAAGGAAAATGCAAGGAAAATTCAATGCATTGGTCACTTCCTGGTAGCGCAGATCGTGCACTTCCGGTTTGGGGCAGGGGGGTACCACCTGTGTGAGCATGTACTCTTACATGCCCACTAAACAAGGGGAAAGAGATATGACTTTGCCCCCCCCCCCCGCAGATGTGCCTGCAAACCGCCTCTGAAATTATGTCCCGCATAGCGGGACATACGACTGCAACGGGAAATTCGTGATGTCCCGCTATGCGGGACATACGAGTGGAAAATAATATGACTAAACATGAATTATCTGGAATGCTTTGCAGTGTTGACAATACAAATTTTACCAAAAATTTCTTTAGATGTATAATTAGTTTGCTTTCAAAGCAGTTTTCTTTAACTGGTTTGCGTTCCACGGTTTTTACCCCTTAAGGTTCCTGACATTTTTTTTATTAATTACTTCATCATACCATCATAGGGATATATATGTTTTTATTCAGTACAATCTAGGCTTTGTTTGGGTAATATTTTCTTCCCTAAACTATTTTATTTTATAATAATTTTTTGGTTAAAAATTAGGCGTAAATGCAGAAAATACACATTTTTTCATTTTTTGCCCTTCATAATTTTCACATGACACGCCCCACAGTTATAAAACACATAAGAATTAATTATTTGGCTCTTCCCGGTTAAACTGATACCCCATAAGCCATATTTTATTACTAGCTGAGCATGTGGAGGACCGCTATTCCCAGCCTTTGAGTCTATAGCGACTGGATGCGTTTGATAAGGCAACAGTTTGGTGGCCATAATGTTGTACAGATGCATCGCTAACCAACTGCACAGCAATACATCTGTAGAGCATTGGGGCCCCAAACATTTGCCCTAGCAATCACATCTATTCTCTACAGGCAGCAGTCATTAAAAGTTTATAAACAGGTAAAGGTATTGCAGGGGTGAACAATGGGTTTATAGGCTTAACCTGGGGTTAAAACTTAATTGGGGGAAAAAAATAACTTCCTTTTATTTTTATTTTATTGAGACCATGTTAGATTCTACGCCCTGAAACCTACTGCAGCACAAATTAGGACATATAATCTACGTCCTGAAAAAGAAGCAGTTAACGATAGCCAAAGAACATTTGTGAAATTTTTATGGAAAGGAAAACATATAATTGCACATAAAATTCTTTGTATTCCCAAATCACAAGGTGTAGTAGAAACTGCGCAAATGGCATATGCAAATTTTGGCGCACCATGCGCTGCCATAGGCAGCAATTTGGATTACGACTATAGCTCAGACAACAATTGAAGCGCTGTCAACAATGGAGACCAAATTACGGTACTTTAAAAAACAGCATAATTGAAGCCATTTTTCACAATTGAGCAATGGAAACTGATATAACTGACAAAGTTTTAGAAAAGTACTAATAAAGAAGATTGGGGAGTATTATAGCATAATAGAGGTGGACATATTATTTATAAGGAGTAGGATATATAGCTATTGTATGATATGAGACCTCACAGGTGGAACTGCGCTGCGTAATATGTTGGCGCTTTATAAATACAATAAATAATAATAATAACTGGATGGTGTAATAATCCCTTTGGGATACCTAGGGGGAGTCAGGAAATTTGGACGCCTGGGGCTAATGGACTATTTAGGAGCCCCATAGGCACTAATGCAAAATATCGGTTAATGGGCGCCAAAGAAGTTTTGGCGCCCGACAAATAGCGGGCTCCAGGCACGTCCAAACAACATTTTCCACTTTGAGAATTAGTGTTTCGATAAATATCGTTTTGAAATTAGTTTTGAGAATTACAATATCGTAATAGGCATCAGGAAGGAGGTTTTAGGGTTAGGCGTCATGAAAGGGGGTTTTAGGGTTAGAAACCACTAGGGGGGGGGGGGGTCTTAGAGTTAGGCAACACCAGTGGGATCTTAGGGTTAGGCACCATCGGGGGGTTTTGGGGTTAGGCATCGGTAGAGGGGGGGGTTCTGTGTGAGAGTAAGGTTAGGTTTAGTTGTAGTAAAATATTGGTAATTTTTACCAATGTTTTCCTATGCTTATTACGACTATACATACATTTTTATTTTCATTGTTATAGCCAATATTTTGTGATTTTTTTATTGTTATTTTAACATATTTATTATTCTATCTCAGATAAAGATAAAGAAACAATAAAAATATTGCTATTGACAATATCTTAAAATCTTGGCTATACCACGCCCTTTTTTCCTGGGGCCCTTATTTCATGTATGCCACCTAGGGATAAACTTAACAATGAGTATTTTTTTTTTTTAATAATCTGAGTTAAAAGAGTAAGATAAATATATGGGAGGTTATAACAAGGTTTGCTTATTTTTGTTTATACAGTATTCATTTTGTTTTGTGTGAAAAACTATGTGAACACATTTTATGTTTGAGAAGATTGTAATGCAGAATGTTTGATTTATAATGACATGTATTTTTATTAAACTGTTCAATAAAAATGATATTTGGAAAAAAAAGCCCATTTAATTGCCGGAACCTATGGTCTACGTATATCAAGCAAGTAAATGGCAGTCAATCAGGAGTTGAATCAGTTAGTCAATAAAAAGTAATTAATTAAGCTGAATTTCAGGAGGGAATGGATTTTAATTCTTCCAGTCTCCAATTACCTCCAACATCTCTGGTTTAATTTACCCAGAGACATTGTAAGAATACACGATCCAAACACCTGAGGCTTCATCGGCAACCAGACACAACATAAAAAGCCTAGTTAATCACTGATGTTTGGCCCTATAATAAGGTGTGCAGTGGGTGCTCTGGAGAAATCTTCAACAATGCCCTATAATGAGAGAAAACTGTTGGTTTTCAAATATATTTTACTTGAATTCTTCAATCTTTGTACCTTGCATCTTTTCTGCCCGAAAATTCAGCCGCTACACAGCATGTCCCCAATATCCAACAGCTGCCAAACAGGACACACTTGTCAGTAGCTCTTTATGAATGGAATAACACAAATGATAATGACATGAATAAACCTAATAATGTTTGAAGAAACAAAAAGAGAGCCCCAATAGTGTGGTATGGTACATAAATTAGTTAGGCAAGTTGAAATATACTCACAAAGGTAAGTTGCCCCTAAGGCAACCACTGCATTCACAGGTGGGGAAATTAGACCTGACCCCACTCAGGTTATCCAAGTACCTGGAACTGAGGCAGAGTGTTGAGACACTGTGCAGTGTCTGAATGTATCAAGAATGTCTTAATAGTCTTGGGATTTCAGTGGCTTTGTATAGACTTAAAGCGGAATATAACCCAGCATTTCATCTTTGCTCTAAAACATTATTTACAGCATATTATATGCAGCCAGCAATTTTCTTTTTACTAGACCAGCATTCGAAGGGTTACACACGGAGCTTGAAGGTTCAGTGCAGTGAAATGTGGACGCATCTGAAGTTGTAGATAATGTTATCTTGTGTTTACTTAAATGTATCTAGTGAGGAATGTGACACATTCTCTGACTGTGGAGAAGCAGCTGGACACAGACAGAGAGTCAAAGCATGTCTGCCTTCAATACATAATGAATAAAAACAGCTATTAATAAAATGCAAAGTCAGCTAAAAAAGCAAAAAACTGTACTTTTGGGAATGTATAATTTCTAAATGAATAATAATACTTATGCACAAATGCAAATATGATAACCGTATGGCATATAAAAAGTAGGAAAACATGTTTTTATTTAATATTATGTCAGGGTTTTAAACCGCTTTAATGGGCCCCAAGCCAAACACAGCAAAGTAAACCCAAATCATAATCAAATATCCTCCATGTCTAAAAAGCTCTAGATGTGTCTTCTTTGCCAACCTACATTGTCCAAAAAGCAAAGAAGCATGGTGTGGCGGATTCTTTAAAGAACGGCGCCTTTGCCCCATTCTACAGTCCAGACAAGTTATAGTCAAACTTCAATGTATTAAACGGTTTACATTCACAAAGGCTTGATGTGTGAAGGTGTATTAGAATGAAAGTCATGGCCACTGCATTTTGGTTAATTAATCTGTTTCCTCACCAATATATTGCATGGAATCTATCTCAATGGATGTTTAAACATATCTAAAATGCTTATGTTTTCAAAAGGAACTGTAAGGAGTAATTTATTTTTACAAAACAATGAAAAAGAGAGTGTGTTATGAGGAAAAGAAGAGATAAGCAAAATACAGAAAAAAATCCTCTTACCCTGTCAGTGTGGTGATGAAAAAGTGCCTCATGCAGCATGGGAGGAATCATGTTCACTACTTGCAAATCCCCGCTATTTTTCAACAGGAGAATAACTGTCACACAGCTCAGTCACATCCTGAGCTGATTTCAGAAATGTGTACCATTGTGCAATGTTGCAATATGCAGGGACTAGCGATGATCATGTTTAGGAAAACACTGAGAGCTCTGATTTGCTGTGATCACATCCTGCTTTAGCAGGATTTGCTGGTTATCATGATTAGCAAATCAGAGACTTACATATCTATCACATGCTTCTCCATGAGTTCTCCTAGACATAACCATCACTATAGGGAGGAGTGCATAGATATAGACAGAGCTGACGATTAACAAGGTTGCCCAAACTTTCACATCCCACTACAGTGGGATGTGAAAGTTTGGGCAACCTTGTTAATTGTCATGCTTTTCCTGTATAAATCATTGGTTGTTACGATAAAAAATGTCAGTTAAATATATTATAAATGAAGGAAGGAGGTGAAAGCGCCGGCACTGCTGTCAATCACTTTATTCATAGAATCAACATGGTGTGCACAGTAAAAAATGTACATATGTAAAAAAAGTGGCACATACCCAAAGTGGACGTGGATGGGGTGTGGTGGGTGCAGAGGATGAAGAGCCTTACGGCCGTTTCGCGCTATGCGTTTCTACGGAGGCTGCAAGGGGAGGGCTGGCGTAGGCAGACTTAAATACATTCACTAAGTCAGCGTGCGGCGATCTGCCGCTCATAACTCCGCCTCCCAATCATCACAACTCGCCCCATTACAGTGAATGTATTTAAGTCTGCCCACGCCAGCCCCTCCTTGCAGCCTTCGTAGAAGCGCATAGCGCAAAATGGCTGTTAAGGCTCTTCATCCTCTGCACCCACCGCACCCCATCCAAGTCCACTTCGGGTATGTGCCACTTTTTTTTTACATATGTACGTTTTTACTGTGCACACCATGTTGATTCTATGAATAAAGTGATTGACAGCAGTGCCGGCGCTTTCACCTCCTTCCTTCATTTATAATATATTTAACTGACATTTTTTATCGTAACAACCAATGATTTATACAGGAAAAGCATGACAATTAACAAGGTTGCCCAAACTATGATAACCGTATGGCATATAAAAATTAGGAAAACATGTTTTTATTTAATATTATGTCAGGGTTTTAAACCGCTTTAATGGGCCCCAAGGCAAACACAGCAAAGTAAACCCAAATCATAATCAAATATCCTCCATGTCTAAAAAGCTCTAGATGTGTCTTCTTTGCCAACCTACATTGTCCAAGAAGCAAAGAAGCATGGTGTGGCGGATTCTTTAAAGAACGGCGCCTTTGCCCCATTCTACAGTCCAGACAAGTTATAGTCAAACTTCAATGTATTAAACGGTTTACATTCACAAAGGCTTGATGTGTGAAGGTGTATTGGAATGAAAGTCATGGCCACTGCATTTTGGTTAATTAATCTGTTTCCTCACCAATATATTGCATGGAATCTATCTCAATGGATGTTTAAACATATCTAAAATGCTAATGTTTTCAAAAGGAACTGTAAGGAGTAATTTATTTTTACAAAACAATGAAAAAGAGAGTGTGTTATGAGGAAAAGAAGAGATAAGCAAAATACAGAAAAAAATCCTCTTACCCTGTCAGTGTGGTGATGAAAAAGTGCCTCATGCAGCATGGGAGGAATCATGTTCACTACTTGCAAATCCCCGCTATTTTTCAACAGGAGAATAACTGTCACACAGCTCAGTCACATCCTGAGCTGATTTCAGAAATGTGTACCATTGTGCAATGTTGCAATATGCAGGGACTAGCGATGATCATGTTTAGGAAAACACTGAGGGCCCGTTTCCACTCTCGCGGAAACGGCCGCGAATCCGCAGAGTTTCCCCGCAGGCAAATCGCGCGGGGAAACTCTGCCATAGGGGACAACGGCGCCGCCGGCCGAATCGCTTGCAGTAGCGATTCGGCCGGAAACCCCCACAGAATTCGCGGCGGAGGCTGCGATTCCCATAGCCGTGCATGGCACGGCTGATGGGAATCGCCTGCGATCCCGCCCACCCGCTCAGTGCCGGCGTGCGTCTACGAGACGCACGCCGCACTAGTGGAAACGAGCCCTGAGAGCTCTGATTTGCTGTGATCACATCCTGCTTTAGCAGGATTTGCTGGTTATCATGATTAGCAAATCAGAGACTTACATATCTATCACATGCTTCTCCATGAGTTCTCCTAGACATAACCATCACTATAGGGAGGAGTGCATAGATATAGACAGAGCTGACGATTAACAAGGTTGCCCAAACTTTCACATCCCACTACAGTGGGATGTGAAAGTTTGGGCAACCTTGTTAATTGTCATGCTTTTCCTGTATAAATCATTGGTTGTTACGATAAAAAATGTCAGTTAAATATATTATAAATGAAGGAAGGAGGTGAAAGCGCCGGCACTGCTGTCAATCACTTTATTCATAGAATCAACATGGTGTGCACAGTAAAAAATGTACATATGTAAAAAAAGTGGCACATACCCAAAGTGGACGTGGATGGGGTGTGGTGGGTGCAGAGGATGAAGAGCCTTACGGCCGTTTCGCGCTATGCGTTTCTACGGAGGCTGCAAGGGGAGGGCTGGCGTAGGCAGACTTAAATACATTCACTAAGTCAGCGTGCGGCGATCTGCCGCTCATAACTCCGCCTCCCAATCATCACAACTCGCCCCATTACAGTGAATGTATTTAAGTCTGCCCACGCCAGCCCCTCCTTGCAGCCTTCGTAGAAGCGCATAGCGCAAAATGGCTGTTAAGGCTCTTCATCCTCTGCACCCACCGCACCCCATCCAAGTCCACTTCGGGTATGTGCCACTTTTTTTTTACATATGTACGTTTTTACTGTGCACACCATGTTGATTCTATGAATAAAGTGATTGACAGCAGTGCCGGCGCTTTCACCTCCTTCCTGCATTTAGACATAGCCTATGCCTGAGCACGCTGAAGATTCACATTACCCATACCCGCCTGTGTGTGACAGTGCCGCCTCCTCTTCCTCTCCCAACAGAGAAAACAGTGACTGCAGTGCCAACTTTTCTGCGCTTTCTTACTCCATGTCATTAAATATATTATATAGGAGACACACACACAGTGATATTTGAGAAATTAAATGAAGTTTATTGGATTTACAGAAAGTGTGCAATAATTGTTTAAATAAAATTAGGCAGGTGTATAAATTTGGGCACTGTTGTAGTTTTATTGATTCCACAACCTTTAAAACTAATTATTGAAACTCAAATTGGCTTGGTAAGCTCAGTGACCCCTGACCTACATACACAAGTGAATACAATTTTGAGAAAGAGTATTTAAGGGGGTCAATTGTAAGTTTCCCTCCTCTTAATTTTCTCTAAAGAGTAGCAACATGGGAGTCCCAAAACAACTCTCAAATGACCTGGAGACAAAGATTGTTCACCATCAGGGTTTAGGGTAAGGATACAGAAAACTGTCTCAGAGATTTCAGTTTTCTGTTTCCACAGTTAGGTACATATTAAGGAAATGGAAGACCACAGGCTCAGATTAAGGCTCGAAGTGGCAGACCAAGAAAAATCTCGGATAGACAGAAGCGATGAATTGTGAGAACATTCAGAGTCAACACACAGACCAGCACCAAAGACCTACAACATCATCTTGCTGCAGATGGAGTCACTGTGCATCGCTCACCCATTCAGCCCACTTTTCACAAGGAGATGCTGTATGCGAGAGTGCTGCAGAGGAAGCCTTTTCTCTCCCCACAGCACAAACAGAGCCGTTGAGGTATGCTAAAGCACATTTGGACAAGCCAGCTTCATTTTGGAATAAGGTGCTGTGGACTGATGAAACTAAAATTGAGTTATTTGGGCATAACAAGTGGCGTTATGTATGGAGGAAAAAGAACACAGCATTCCAAGAAAAACACCTGCTACTTACAGTAAAATATGGTGGTGTTTCCATCATGCTGTGGGGCTGTGTGGACAGTGCAGGTACTGGGAATCTTGTTAAAATTGAGGGACGCATGGATTCCACTCAGTATCAGCAGATTCTGGAGACCCATATCCAGGAATCGGTGACAAAGCTGAAGCTGCGCCGGGGCTGGATCTTTCCACAAGACAATGACCCTAAACACTGCTCAGAATTCACTAAGGCATTCATGCAGAGGAACAAGTACAATTTTCTGGAATGGCCATCGCAGTCCCCAGACCTGAATATAATTGAAACTCTGTGGTGTGAGTTAAAGAGAGCTGTCCATGCCATCAAACCTGAATGAACTAGAGATGTTTTGAAAAGGGGAATGGTCCAAAATACCTTTAACCAGAATTCAGGCTCTCATTGGAACACTCAGGAAGTGTTTAGAGGCTGTAATTTCTCCAAAAGGAGGATCTACTAAATATTGATTTAATTTATTTTTTGTGGTGTCCAAATGTATGCACCTGCTTTATTTTGTTTAAACAATTATTGCACACTTTCTGTCAATCCAATAAACTTCATTTCACGTCTCAAATATCACTGTGTGTGTGTCTTCTATATGATATATTTAACTGACATTTTTTATCGTAACAGCCAAAGATTTATACAGGAAATCATGACAATCATGACCGGTCTGTGGAAGACGCCATTAACATCTGCCTTGCGCACATCACTGAACACTTGGATAAACCAAAGACCTACGCAAGGATCCTCCTCCTGGACTTCAGTTCTGCGTTCAATACCATCTGCCCAAACATTCTGCACGACAACCTGGAACGGCTCGGTGTCGACCCATCCCTTTGCACCTGGATCAAGGACTTCCTTACGAACAGGACACAGCTAGTGAGACTCGGAGGCTGCTCCTCCAGTGTAAGAACCACAAACACAGGCGCCCCGCAAGGATGTGTACTGTCTCCGATGCTCTTCTCCCTGTATACAAACAGCTGCACCTCCTCCACGGATACCGTCAAGGTCATCAAGTTTGCGGATGACACCACCATTGTAGGACTCATGGGTGATAAAGAGGAGCTGGAATATCACAGCGAGATCGAGCGGATTCTCAGTTGGTGCTCAGACAACAAACTCGTACTAAACACAGCAAAAACGGTGGAACTGATAGTGAACTTCAGAAGGAACGCTCCATCACCCAACCCGGTCATCATTGATGGCACCGAAGTCACCAGGGTACATAGCGCGCGGTTCCTAGACACCACCATCACGGAGAACTTGAGATAGGACGAAAATACCTCTACTACCCCAAAAGAAGGCTCAGCAGAGATTGTTCTTCCTGAGGCAACTAAGGAAGTTTGGCATGCCCAGGAAGCTAATGACCAGTTTTTATACGGCGACCATCGAATCTGTCCTTTGCTCCTCCATCATTGTCTGGTACTCGGGGGCAAATGCGAAGGATAGGCTCAAACTCCAGAGAGTCATCAATGTGGCTGAGAAGATCATCGGGTCGCCCCTGCCACCCCTGGACCTTTTCCACACATCCAGAATGAGGTCCAGGGCCAATAGAATCACACTGGATCCCTCCCACCCTGGCAATCACTTCTTCAGTCCCCTTCGCTCGGGACGTCGCTATAGGTCCATCTACACCAAAACCACCAGGCGTAGGAACACATTCTTTCCTCAAGCGATCACTCTCCTCAACTCAGACCCTCTCCCCAATGCCATCTCCTAATCCCCTGCTGCACCTCGGGGCACTAGAGGACGAACACGCGCCCATAGGCGGACACTCATGTTCATCTCTGCTTAATATAGCGACAACCGCTCTATGTGTCTTTTGCTATGTAGAAATGTTTCTTTATAAATTGTACTATGTGTAATGTTACTTGCACTGTTTGCACTTGCCAATATGCCTTGTGTCCACAAATAATTCCGGGTGCGGCGCCTGTCGCACTTGGCGAATAAAGTGATTCTGATTCTGATTGAATTAACAAGGTTGCCCAAACTTTCGCATACCACTGTATATACATATCTATACAGTATATATATATATATATATATATATATATATATATATATATATATATATATATATATATATATATATATATGCACCTCAATTACTGTGCACTCCTGCTATGCATTTGAGTGAACTTAACTTGCCTAATTCCCATGCATCCATCCAGTGACTGACTAAGCATTGCCTTGTACTCATACTGTGCTGCATGATCTGTTTTTGTTTTGTATTCCTGCATTATCGTATTGCTGTATGTGACCCCTAAACATTGTTTGTAACCTTAACTAATGTCCAGCGCTGCGTAATGTGTTGGCGCTTTATAAATACAATAAATTATATATATATATATATACATACACTGTATATAGCCAAGCATGAAGTCACATATACACGCACACATATATATATATTTTCTTTTTCACTTGTACAGTGGGTTGCAAAAGTATTCGGCCCCCTTGAAGTTTTGCACATTTTGTCACATTACTGCCACAAACATGCATCCATTTTATTGGAATTAAGTGGTGTACATGTGAGAAGTGGATCGAAAATCATACATCATTGCAAACATTTTTTACAAATAAATAACTGCAAAGTGGGGTGTGCGTAATTATTCGGCCCCCTGAGTCAATACTTTGTAGAACCACCTTTTGCTGCAATTACAGCTGCCAGTCTTTCAGGGTATGTCTATACCAGCTTTGCACATCTAGAGACTGAAATCCTTGTCCATTCTTCTTTGCAAAACAGCTCCAGCTCAGTCAGATTAGATGGACAGCATTTGTGAACAGCAGTTTTTAGATCTTGCCAGATTCTCGATTGGATTTAGATCTGGACTTTGACTGGGCCATTCTAACACATGGATATGTTTTGTTTTAAACCATTCCATTGTTGCCCTGGCTTTATGTTTAGGGTCATTGTCCTGCTGGAAGGTGAACCTCCGCCCCAGTCTCAAGCCTTTTGCAGTCTCCAAGAGGTTTTTTTCCAAGTTTGCCCTGTATTTGGCTCCATCCATCTTCCCATCAACTCTGACCAGCTTCCCTGCCCCTGCTGAAGAGATGCACCCCCGAGCATGATGCTGCCACCACCATATTTGACAGTGGGGATGGTGTGTTCAAAGTGATGTGCAGTGTTAGTTTTCCGCCACACATAGCATTTTGGCCAAAAAGTTCCATTTTGGTCTCATCTGACCAAAGCACCTTCTTCCACATGGTTGCTGTGTCCCCCACATGGCTTGTGGAAAACTGCAAACGGGACTTCTTATGCTTTCTGTTAACAATGCCTTTCTTATTGCCACTCTTCCATAAAGGCCAACTTTGCACAGTGCATGACTAATAGTTGTCCTATGGACAGAGTCACCATGGGCCTCTTGACTGCATTTCTGATCAGCGCTCTCCTTGTTCAGCCTGTGAGTTTAGGTGGATGGCCTTGTCTTGGTAGGTTTACAGTTGTGCCATACTCCTTCCATTTCTGAATGATCGCTTGAACAGTGTTCCATGGGATGTTCAAGGCTTTGGAAATCTTTTTGTAGCCTAAGCCTGCTTTAAATTTTTCAATAACTTGATCACTGACCTGTCTTGTGTGTTCTTTGGACTTCACAGAAATCAGAAACTTTATTTCGCCAAGAACGACTGGGTCGTGCCCGGAATTGGGCTTGGCACGTACAGGGTACTGATACACAATATAGTTACAGATACAGGACAGAATACAGAACATTATATAACCTTTATGCAGAGGGAGACAATGTGGCATAAGTTACAATACAAAAAAACAACTGAATGGTATGCTTGAGCTGGAGCGCCGTCTATGTGCAGAGTGCTTCAGTGCGTCATGGTATTGTGGGGTGGGCATTCCCATGGAGAGAGTTCAGGAGGTTGACAGCCGAGGGAAAGAAGCTGTTCTTGTGTCTTGAGGTCCTGGTGTAGATGGATCGGAACCGAAGCTTCCGGCTCGAGGGGAGCTGATTAAAGAAGCGGCAGCCTGGGTGCGAGGGGTCGTTCACAATCTTTAATGCTCTGGTGTTCAGCCTGGAGTGGTAGAGGAGGTCCAGAGTGGGAAGGGATCTCCCAATGATCCTCTCCGCAGATCTGATGACCCTCTGCAGTTTGAGCCTGTCGCTGGTGGAGGAGCTGGCGTACCAGACCAGGATGGACGAGCATAGGACGGATTCGATTGTGGCTGAGTAGAAGTTTGTCAGAAGTTTTTGGACCACACCGAACTTTTTCAGTTGGCGGAGAAAGAAAAGTCTCTGTTGGGCTTTCCTCTGTGTTGAGGCAGTGTTGGCGTTCCACCTCAGGTCGTTAGAGATAGTTGTGCCCAGTAGGCGGACACTGGGGACTCTTTTTACTTCCTTGCCGCCAATGTGGATTGGAGGTGGGGTAGAGGCGCGGCTCCTGAAATCAACGATCATCTCTACCGTTTTCGTTGTGTTTAGGACCAAACCGTTCTCTCTGCACCAGCGGCATATGTTATCGACCTGGCGGCGGTACGCCTTCTCGTCGTTTTTGGTGATGAGACCTACAATGGTCGTGTCGTCGGCAAATTTGATTACTTTTACTGAGTCTGTCGTGGATTTGCTATTGTTCGTATACAGAGAGAACAGAAACGGCGACAGGACGCAGCCTTGTGGGGCCCCTGTGTTTGTGATTCTAGGTTGTGAGGAGATGGCGCCACGGTGTTGTTGCTCCCAATATTCTCTTAGACAACCTCTGAGGCCCTCACAGAGCAGCTGTATTTGTACTGACATTAGATTACACACAGGTGCACTCTATTTAGTCATTAGCACTCATCAGGCAATGTCTGTAGGCAACTGACTGCACTCAGATCAAAGGGGGCCGAATAATTATGCACACACCACTTTGCAGTTATTTATTTGTAAAAAATGTTTGGAATCATGTATGATTTTCATTCCACTTTTTCATGTGTAAACCACTTTGTGTTGGTCTTTCATGTGGAATTCCAATAAAATTGATTCATGTTTGTGGCAGTAATATGACAAAATGTGGAAAACTTCAAGGGGGCCGAATACTTTTGCAACCCACTGTATGAGTCACATATATTAAAATAAGTACTTGCCATTCTTTTTATGCCTCTTTTTTACCACACAATTGTAGACACATGAAAATACTTTATTTTACTTAAAAGAAGAAGAGATTATATTTTTACTTAAAAGATTATGAAAAAAATACACCTACACACGAAAGCTGCTGTTTCCTGGTAAATGCTGTTACAATCCCGGTATTACGTTTATTTATTTCTACTTAATTACAATACCTGAACTGAGAAATAGTCTATTTCTGCTCCTTTTCCTTATTAGTCATTGCTGAATTTCTCCAAATGGCCACCTTGGGAAATCCTCTTACATGGAAGATTTACTAACTACTAATGCTGTTTGCAGCACTGGAATCTCACATTACTCACATCAATAACCATAATTTACAGATCAAAGTGCAGCACACATTATAGGAAGCTGTAGGGCTTTTTTTTATTTCTATCATGTTTTGTGGGCCAGAATATAAAACTGGCAATTAACAGAATGACTTACAGAGCAGATTGCTTTTGTTCTCCATTTTAGATGTAGGATCACCACAGAGGAATATTTGAACTTTCCATGCATTGGCCACTGAATAACTGGTATGTTACAATGATAAAGCAGTAACATCTATATGTCTTATCACTTAATGTTGGATTAGTGTGGCTCTGTAATATTAATAAGCTGACACATCATTGCATTCCAGCGTTTCTGGAGGTGTGTTTAGCTTTCAGGGACAATCTGCATATTCAGCATCAATGCATTGTGGGAGGCATCATATGCTCATTCGAACCTAAATAATCGCAAATACCTTCTGTATTAAGGCAATTTTTAATTAATTTTTTAAACATCCAATAATCTTTTAACAATTCAATCAAATGCCACAGAAGCAACGTTTGATTGATCCATTTTTTAATTGCATTTGCATCTACTCTAAATTGTTTGCATTTTTCCCTAATGGACATTAAAATAGGCAGACAATCCTCGGTACAATATGTTAACCACTTCTCTACCACATTCTATTTCTCCTGCTCCACCGCAGCAGGGACACCTCTCGTTCAGGCTCTCCATGATGCCAGCCACTAAACAGGAAGTAAGGGCCGCCACAGTCGGATGCTTCTGTGACAGCAAGATTATCTTGGCTAGCCCTGCTGAATGCTGCCCAGGAGTCGGGACCCAACACAGAAATATACGCTACTGCACCTTCTGAACTGGAACACCTTGGCCAGCACTGCCAAATGTCAGCAAATGGGATCCTTAGCAGCATCAGCCATGAAGTATTGGGTCATCACTACTGAACTTTCGCCTCCCTCTTCATCCCCATGTTTCCTTAGGGACGACAGATGATTGCCAAGTGCGACTGGTGGCACCGTAGTATGGCAGCCTCGGCTCGATTCTGATTCTTCCTGTGTTGCTAGCATCCAGTGAAAATCACAAATTGGACCTGCAAATCAGAATTGCAATTTGCAGTGTAAAAGAATGGCTTCTTTTACACTGCAAATTGCATATCCGATTTGCTGAACCAGAGGTGTCCCTGCTGCTTTATTAATTACCTAATATTTTAAAGATGCCTAAGTTATATAACCCTTACCCAAACCATTTATGCTAAATCTAAACTAGTAAGCAATAAAAACAAATCTGTTGACCAGTGTATTGTTTTGAAGTACTCTATGTACTGACATACTAATGTTGCCCAAAATTAACATTCCCTGTATTTAAATCTACTACACCAAAACTGTGGTATCACAAAGAATGATTTCTGTGGAAGCTATCATAAATAAAGGGCTGGCTTCTGGTATACAGAGGGTGTTTTTTTTTTTCAGCAACCACTGCTGTCCCTTTTTGTCAACCTTGCTGAATAACTTCTAATTTCAGCTTTCCCGCTTATTCTGTCTTATTTTCCATGTAGCGCTGAGTAATTTCTGAGCACAACATAGTAGAGAACAGAAGAGTAGGAGGTTGAATAAGGTTGAAAAATAAGTCAAAGAGAAGCAAAAGCTTTGTAGCCTTCCTAGTGTTTAGACCAATCTGTTATTAGTTGGAAGCATTGCATTTAGCTTGTCATTTCAAATTTAGCATTTTCTGACTCATTAAATAGAATCCGGTTTGTCCAAACTCTTTTGTACTTAGTTTTTTAAGCTCTTTTTTGGACTTGGCATTTTGTTCTATTATGCTGCAGTTATGAGTTTAGTTGAATATACAGTAGGTCTGTTTAAATACAGCTTTTATTCAGTATTAAAACGGAACTGTAGATACAAATGAAACACATTGTTTCACTTACCTGGGGCTTCCCCAAGCCCCCAGCAGCCGTCCTGTCCCGCGCAGCTCCTTGACGAGCCTCCGTTCTCCCGCCGCCAGCTACTTTCGGTTTTGCCGCCGGGCCACTGCGCATGCGCGTCTCTGTCCACGCGTATCCTTTCTTCGCGTTCCCCGCTATTGCAGAGGGGAATTCGAGGAAGTCGAGGTACGGACCGGAGCGACGGCGGGGGAACGGAGACTCGGCGCGGGACAGGACAGCTGCTGGAGGCTTGGGGAAGCCCCAGGTAAGTGAAACAATGGCGTCAATTCACCAGAGGTTACCAACCTATTTATCTCTTGGGAGGTAATTTACCTCCTGTGATATCTCCAAATAGCAATTCTCCAGAAGTATAGGGGAAAATATCGACAGAGAGAAATGCAAGAGATAAATGTGAGATAAGTATGAGATAAATAAGTGATAGTTAGTAGTTAGTTTTTCTCCAAATCACAATTCACCAGGGAAGAAAGGGGGTGTGGCCATTCATTATTTTTTCATCTCTTTATTCCCTGAATGAACCTGGAGATATCGTGGTTTTCACACAGCAGCTGCTGCTGTGGAAGATGGAGCCTTTTGAGCTTACTCTGTTAGGCCTGGTGCACACCAAAAACCGCTAGCAGATCCGCAAAATGCTAGCAGATTTTGAAACGCTTTTTCTTATTTTTCTGTAGCGTTTCAGCTAGCATTTTGCGGTTTTGTGAAGCGTTTTTGGTGTAGTAGATTTCATGTATTGTTACAGTAAAGCTGTTACTGAACAGCTACTGTAACAAAAACCACCTGGCAAACCGCTCTGAAGTGCCACTTTTCAGAGCGGTTTGCGTTTTTCCTATACTTAACATTGAGGCAGAAACGCCTCCGCAATCCAAAATCTGCAGCAGCCCGGGAGTATGCGTTTCTGCAAAACGCCTCCCGCTCTGGTGTGCACCAGCCCATTTAAATACATTACCCAAGCGTATCCGCAGCCGCAAGCGGATCGCAAAACGCAGCCGAACCGCTCTGGTGTGCACTAGGCCTTAGAGCTTGCTTCTATTATGAGGAGACGAAGGCGCAGGAGGAGGGTCTGTTTAATCACCCCTCGTATTTTTCGATTTTTCGTGAGAGAACAGTTCTTGATAATTTTACTGAGACAGAGGTGGTGAAGAAGTTCAGACTCACTCGTGATATGATTTATGATATGATCCGGCAGTAAAAGGCGGGAATACTCTGGTCAGGTAGTGGTAAAACTCCGCCTCCTACCCACAATGCTTCACTTTCAAGCTTACAGAGAGGAAAAGTATCCCATGTAAATCATTAATACCGATTACCTAACTCTCTGCTTTCTCCCACTTTCCTCATGCATATCTCTCCATTATCCCCTGCTATCGAACACTTTTATCTCTGTCCTCTCACACTGGTGAATTGACTCCAGAGTGTTAAAATACCTCATGAGATAAACTACCTACCTTTTTTGTCTTAGTAAATTCTCTCTGGTGAATTGACGCCAATGTGTTTATTTTATATCTACAGTTCCACTTTAATACTGAATAATAATGGAATAATGGACATACTGTATGTGGTCACTGATTAGGTTATTCCTATTCTTACCACTTTAGTCTTGTAGTAGTTGTTGTTATATATTTTGTGTACATTGAAATAAGCGGATTAGAGTCTTCCTCATATGCCTTGCAGTTAAAGACAATCCAAATGAATTATCATTAGCAGCTACGGAATCAAGTCTCAATGGATCTTTTTCGCAATGACTGTGCATTGCTTACTAATTACGGGAGCAGAAAATGTTCTCTTTCAATCTGAAAATTAGTTGGAACTTAATTAGATGTTTTTATTGAAAGTAATTGGCCATATAACATATTCATGGAGGGCTATAACATAAATTTGCCTTGTTTTCTAAGTGATGATTTTGATCAAATGGATGTAAATTACCAGCTTCCATTAAGTAATGAAATCCTTTCAATATGTCTTCTGTAGATGCTTTTCAGAACTTTGCAGAGATTGAAGTTGTCCTCACATTTGAAATTAGTAAGTGGGAGGCATGTCTGGGCTTGGGATACCTTGTCTGGTGATTACATAAAACAATCTGCTTTATAGTTATTCAGTGGTCCCCACAGTCTGCTGGTTGTTAGTAAGACATGAATAATTTAATATTTGTAAGGGGTAGGCAGTCATATTCTTCAGTTGCCATAGCAATTTTAGGCAACCTGCAAGCGTTTAAAAAATTTTAGATCCCTTTTATCTAGCAAATAGTTTTGGCTGCACTGTTTGGGGATTAGGGCACAGATTTCTCAGAATTACAGATTCCAACTCTCTTATTGGAATTTTTCAATTTTGAATTGAAAGTCAGAATGTCGAATTCACAGAAAAATAATCTGTTGAGAATGTTTACCCCTTAACAGCTTCAATAGATTTAACTCGTTTGACATAAATGCACTGCTTTTGACTTTATCAGGCAGAACTTGTTGTGCTGTAAATTCTTTGAATGCTTTGCTCTCTCCTTTTTGAAGAAAATATAGGATATGAAAGTAAACGTCCTCTATTATTGTCTCATGCTGCCCGCTAGTGACAAGTTGCCATAAATATAGAATCACAAAACAAGAACAGAGTTCCTGGTATGAACACGCTGCACCACCATGTAATCATATAAAAAGATACAGTTTATTGAATGCTTAACAACCATCTAAAATCAATTAAAGCCAAAAACATTTCACAATACAGTATATGTGAAAAAATTCACAAATATCCATTGTGCCTCACCTCTATGATATGGGTAACCCTAAGTACTGCAGATGTTGTCTATCTGGGTTCCAATTGGACCCAGAGTGGACTAATTGGGACCAATGGGCGTGGTCGCGGCGACAGCCCCAGGACCGCCTAACGCCAATTGGCATCAAGTCCTGGGGCTGGGATTCGCAGGAGATTGCGCGCAGGCTGCACGCGCATCTCCTGCTTGAGGGGCGGAGTTCCACCCCCCGACTTCAGTCTCCGAGCGGCAATTCCTGCTCGGGAGACTGTTAGATGGCGAAACCGCCGTCTTTACCCATTGTACAGCGCTGCGATCAGCAGTAGAGCTTTACTGGGGACAGCCATGTGACACGGCTGTCCCCTCTGTAACTGCGAGGGGGATCCGCTATGACAGCCGATCACACTGATTGGCTGGCGGGGGTAGGGAGGGAGGGATTTATACATATATAGAAAAACAGCACATTTGTATTAAAAAACAAGTAAATAAACAAACATCAACAAATAAACAAATGTCTGGGGGGCG
Source organism: Hyperolius riggenbachi (assembly GCF_040937935.1). Classification (NCBI taxonomy): domain Eukaryota; kingdom Metazoa; phylum Chordata; class Amphibia; order Anura; family Hyperoliidae; genus Hyperolius; species Hyperolius riggenbachi. The sequence goes on from NC_090646.1 coordinate 572,653,612, forward strand.
ATCAGACCCCACCAACAGAGAGCTCTGTTGGTGGGGAGAAAAGGGGGGGGGAATCACTTGTGTGCTGAGTTGTACGGGCCTGCAGCTCTGCCTTAAAGCTGCAGTGGCCCATTTAGTTAAAATTGCTCTGGTCTTTAGGGTGTTTTCCACTGCAGTCCTCAAGTGGTTAAATCATTTCTTGTGAATGTAAAATGTATAAGCCATATTCACTAAAATGGTGCAAAAAGTTTTATGAAAAAAAGTTGTAAACATTTTTCAATACTCATACCCAAGAAGTAAAGCCCATTCAGTGTGTATATTGGTTGGAAGTAGATAAGCAGGTTAACACTAATTGCATTTTGATCTGTTGTTTACATTACCTGTGAGTGATTGCTGTTAGCTGTTAATTGCATTTGGTTCAGGTGATGGTATCTTGTATTGGCTGGAGTTCAACAATTCATTCTAAAATCAATATAGCTAAGGGAATGTTAGGTAGAATTGCTGTACAGTTTCTTTTCCTTACAATTCTAGTTAGGTCATTTACCAGCGCTACAGTGTATGATGCAGTATGTACAAATACTGTAGGTCTACAATTGCAGCTTGTGGATGTTCAACATAGACATTACCAGAAAGCAAAATACATTCACCACCTATATAATAAAGCATCGGGCATCAATTAAAATAACATCAGTAGATACTTACAAATTCATGAAGTCTGCAGATGTTTATTGCTGATAAGTCCTATACAGATATTGAATAACTGTCACTCAAAATGATCATTGCTGACCATTTAGCAGTTTAGGAAAGTATATGCACAATGGTGGGCTATGGCTGAACAGTCCAATCTGCACTGTGGAGAGGGGTGAATGATGAGAAGAAGATGCTTAACCTCCTTAGCGGTAACCCCGTGTGTGACACGGGGTAAGCCGCCGGAGGGTGCCGCTCAGGCCCTGCTGGGCCGATTTGCTTAATTTTTTTTTTGCTGGACGCAGCTAGCACTTTGCTAGCTGCGCCAGCACCCCGATCGCCGCCGCCGCCATATCAAACCCATATGCAGACAGCCTGTTTCAGACTTTCAGTCCTCATCAGTACTTGGTAGGGATTGATATGGCAGTATGAGATAGGGCTTGGACCAGTACAACAGAGTAACCAAGCAGCTCAGGGTGACCCAAACCTCTCGCACTGTATAGGGGGATAAAAGGGACCAAAAAGACCTCCTACTAAAAAAAAAAAAACAAAGCTTGGTGTAATTTGCCATCTTAAAACAGAAGGAAATCTGCAATAATTCAGCTATAAGTGAACAATAAACATTTGTAGTTACCCACAATGCACTGCTACTAAATATGCAAATTATCCCTTTTCACCCTTGGTAAGTCAAGCAAGCATCTAGAACCGCTGGTGTATTAGTGTTGTCCGGATCATGAACAATTCGGGTCTTTGATCCGAATCCTTTTTGTGAGTCGAATCATCCGGATTATCACAGTGAACGATTCGGATCACAGTGGAAAAAACAGGAAGTGCAGCGAAGAGTTAGGGATGGAGTGAGAGAGGCAACTCCTTCCAGCTGAGCTCACTGAGGGATCAGGTTATAGGCACCACAGGCTGCAGCTCTTGGTTACAAAGTTAACTCCTTGTCTCACATGCCAAATATCACTGCTGGCAATGTGTACTACTACTCACACACCAAATATCATTGCTGGCAATGTGCACTACTACTCACACACCCACTATCAGGCCCAGTGCACGCCAAAAACGCTAGATCTGCAAAATGCTAGCGTTTTTTGGAGCAGATTTTCAGAGCAATTCTAGGCATGTTTAGAGACGTTTTCTAAACATGCCTAGCGGTTTTAGGAGCGTTTTCGGGTAGCAGATTACACATATTGTTATGGGCCCATCCACACCTATAATCGCAAATCTTTGCGGGAGTGATTTTCCCGCAATTAACGCGGAAAAATCACTGGACACTGCGGCGGTTCTGGAGCGATCGCAATTAGCGTGCTTTGCACGCTAATCACAATCGCTAAATGCAAATCGCCCGCAAACTGCTGCATGAAACTTGTTTGCGGTTAAGAACACTGCCATTTGCAACAACATGTAGCGGTTTTTACTAAACCGCTAGCGGTTTACCGTGAGTGGCTTTAGCATATAGCATTTATCTTTAAATTTTACACAGTCATATCAAACCCACATATGACAACCTATTTCAGACTTTTAGTCCTCATCAGTACATAGCTGGGATTGATAAGGCTGTATAAGATAGGGCTTGGACCAGTACAACAGAGTAACCAAGCAGCTCAGGGTGACCCAAACCTCTCGCACTGTATAGGGGGATAAAAGGGACCAAAAAGCCCTACTACTAAAAAAAAAAGCAAAGCTTGGTGTAATTTTCTTTCTTAAAACAGAAACAAATCTGCAATAATTCAGCTATAAGTGAACATTTGTGGTTATCCACAATGCACTGCTACTGAATATGCAAATTATCCCTCTTCGCCCTTGGTTTGATATGGCACTACTTCTTCTTGCTTGGACCAGCCCCTTCTTCTTGCTTGGACCGGCCCTGGGGGCAGGGCACTACTTCTTCTTCTTGTTTGAAGGTTGAGGCACTTACTCTATTATATATATAGATACTGTAGATGGGTATGTAAAGCTAAACTATGTTATATCGTTTTTTGTTTTTATAACATTTCAACATTCTGTCATACTTGGAGTTTAGAAACCATACTCTGTATTTTAAGCTATAAAACAAAGCAGGAATAATGAACCTTTGAACTTTCCTACAGTATAACCTTATCTCAAGCTGTCTCTCACTGTTTCTTAGCTGTTTATGTGCCTCAGAAAATAGGACTGTATTCGACCCAGTGGATCGAGTAGCTCAGAGAAGCTCTTTTGCTTAGACAACAACAGAAGTCTTTTTAACTCTTCATGTACTGGAAAATAATATGAGACTTTTTATTTTGCTTCTAAAGTTCTATTTCTTAGCAGTACTACATGCACAATTCATTATCTTATAATTTTATTTTCATTTCAGGTGTGCTGCAGTTTTGTGCTGACCATGCAGCACTGGCATTAAATGCCTTCTGTAACGTGCTACAATTGCAAACGTAGCAAAATAAGTCCCACAGAAGAAAGCAATGATGATGAACAGTTAAGGGCTGTTTTATACTACATGTGATTTTGCTGTATCTTCCAGATTGCAAAATAGTGAAAAGCAGAGGAACCCTTTTATATTAGAGCGATGCAATCTCAATGTAATTTTGCCTGATCACAAAAATCCTCCATATGTCTCTCACCTCGCGTTCTCTTCAAGATTGCTATAGAGATGGCTTTTGACCTAAATACTAGTGCATCTTAATTCATTGGAATATCATCGAAAAGTTTATGCATTTCGTTCATTGAATTAAAAAAGTAAAACTCTTATATAATATAAATTCACTACACACTGAGTGATATATTTCAAGCATTTATTTCTTTTAATCTTGCTGATTATGGCCTACAGGCAATAAAAACTGCACATATTTCTCTCTTTAACTTTCCTTTACTTGTCCCAAAACATCCCATGTGCTATATTGAAGATTCTTTGAGACTACGTGACTCTTCAGTTGGCCAGTGATCTCCTCAATCACCTAATTTGAGAACTGTTTGCTGCATCTTCTGGTATGTGTTAACGATGATATGTGGTTTACGCAATGACTTCTAATGTGATCTCAGACATGGATGTCATGTGCTTTGCTTGTCCATTTCTATTCCTAATGTTTTATTTGTTTTATTGAAAAAAAAATGTAATACCCCAATTTCAGTATCTCAGAAAAACAAAATATTGGGAAAAAGTTAAAGAGACTCTGTAACAAAATGTTCAGCCTTATTTCTCCTGTCCTACAAGTTCCTATACCTGTTCTAATGTGCTCTGGCTTATTGCAGCCTTTTCTAGTTGCACTGTCTCTCTAATATATCTTATCTTCTTTTCTTTGTCAAGCTTTGTCGACCCAGAGAGGAAAGAGCTGCCTCTTCTGTTATAGGGACAAATTATGCAGGCTCCCTCTAGGCTCACTCCTGTGTGCTTTGTTTATTTCTCTCTCACACACAGATCCCTGCTCTCAGTTTCAGCATGTCTGTGAGGCTGTGGGAGGAGGGAGCTGCCTGTCACATGCTGACAATTTGTTACCCAGACACAAGTGCAGAGCCCAGACTGCTGGCTCAGAAGAAACAGCTGTGTTTATAAAGGAGTCTGAGGATTCTTTTTACGCTTCAGTGGTACACAGCCGCAGAGGCAGCAGGTAAAACTTTTTCTAAACTTGCACATAACATCTGAAGGCTGCATTCACTGTGTAATAATAAAAACTGTCGTTTGCAGCGATGCACGTATGAAAATGGATAGTGGGTGTTCACCTTTATATATATTTTTTCATTTTTATGTTGTCCCTGTTATGTTGTTGGGGTGGGGTATAGGTATACGCATGTATGTAGGTTTAATTGTGGAATTTTTGTCATTTATACAACTCTTTGGATGCAAGCATTGCATTCTTTCTACGCATGCGCCCTTTACTAACACGTATGTTTTTACGCGTCATGACGCTCCCATACATTGCATACTTTGGTCCATTCTTACGTATGCAGTCTTTGATTAACAGGGGCGCTTTTAAGTGTCGCGGCTTTTTTACATGTCGTGCTGTGACGTATGGGATGCGACACCGAAAATACCGCTGCCTGCGTTCCAATGGCTCGCCTATGATTTGCAGGCGGCGGTTTTCTTAATGGATGTCGGCATGTCCCTCCATTACACTGGGTGGTAAGTGTATAGGGCTTGATGACTATTTAGGATACTATTTTATATTTATTTTACAACAACAACTCTGGAGTTTGTGGACTCTAATGTGCTTTGATTATACTTTGATATAGCCTTTCATATGGATTGTAGATATACTATAATTGTTAGTTTTTTGTTATATATATTTTTTGGGTATTTATAGTTGTATTTATAGTTGTGATACTTCCTTGTTATTTGCAATAACCAATGGGCTCTCGTGAGGGGTACATCCCCTTCCTTTTTGCAATAACCAATAGGGTCGATATGGGAGTGGTCTGTGTTTTGAGCCCAACCCTTCCCCCTTATTCAGTAATTTATAAATTCGGTGCCAGCCGCCTGCACTCTTGATCCCCTGATGACGCAAGACTGCAAAACCAGGAAAGAGACAGGCGGCACCTTTTATACTTTCTTATTGGCTGTGGACCAGCATACAAATGCAGTATTGTTTCGGGGTTCCCATTGCTTGGGCCCCGTATGTAAGTTTTACTGAATTTTATTCATTTTTAATGGCTATGTGCTATGTTTTCTAATAAATGGGTTACACTTAGATCTACCGTTTATTTGCTTTTTTTTATTGGCCTTGACCTCCCGGATGGTGTACCCGAACTAATATAAGGATTCTTGGAAGTATTGGATCCTGGATGTTTCCTGGTCCTTTTACCACTGAATGCGAGACATACAACATTATAACATAGGTTGTCAGTAGTTGGTAAGCTCCCTCTAATCCTTTGGGTGACGGTCTACCACTTGGATATGAGAACTGAATGACCACTTTGGTGAAAGACGATTGATTGTGAAACAGTGGATTCACTTACGTTCTGCGCTGACTTTCTAATAGTTTTTATATGTGTGGACCTTTGGACTCTGCCCTCTCTCGGCAGCGATCGAACTATTGATTTCCTTGGCGCTGATTTTTTGTTTATTTAATAATAAAAACTTGTCATGCAAACATAAGGCAGTATACATCCTGTTTCTTTTCAGAATACTTCCTGTTTCGGCATCCATCTTTATTGTTTACAAAACAGTTTATAAAACTGTCATTTTATCGCCAATATTGCGACAGATAGTGGCAAAAATGTCACAGAGGGGGCTAGGAGATGTAGCCGAACAGGATGATATGTTTATTTATATAACGTTTCTTCAATACATATTCTCTTTAAAAATTGTAGATTGCAGCTAGTGTCAGCACTATAAGAGCTATCATACACAGATGTGCCATGGGCTGCAACTGCTGCATTCCTTGTGTCAAGCCATTCCTGAACCAGAGACAACATCAGAAGAAAATGTACTGAACTGCTGCTAAAAATGTCCCAGAGTCTGCAGAGAGAGTGGACAGGCACGGAATCCAAGTTACATGAGATACAGTGTGAAGTTTCCATAGTCCGGGATGATTTGAGCAGCCATATCATCCGCTGGTGTTTATCAAGTCCAAAGTCTGTAGCCATTTACCAGGAAATTTTATAGCACTTCATGCTTCTCTCTGCTGACATGCTTTATGGAGATGCTGATTTTACTTTATGGAGATGCTGATTTCATTTTCCAGCAAGCTTTGGCGCCTGTCCTCACTGCCAAAAGCATGAATACCTGGTTCAATGACCATGTTGTCATTGTGCTTGATTGGCCAGCACACTTGCCTGACCTAAAGCCCCATCTACACGATACGATTCTTTGTGCGATTCAATTACGATTCTATTTACGATCCGATTAAATCCGACATGTTCGATCAGGATTCGATTCAATTCGATTTACCGTTGTTTTGCAATGGCAAATTGAATTGAATCGAATCCCGATCGGACATGTTGGATTTAATCGGATCGTAAATAGAATCGTAATCGAATTGCACAAAGAATCGGATCGTGTAGATTGGGCTTAAATCCCATTGAGAATGTATGGGGTATTGGCAAGAGGAAGATGAGAGACACCAGACACAAAAAGAGCTGAAGGCTGCTATCAAAGCATTCCATAATATCTCAGCAGTGCCGTAGACTGATTGTGTCCATGCTGCAATGCATTGAAGCAGTTATTCATGAAAAAGGAACCCCAACCAAATATTGAGCGCATACATTTACATACTTTTCAGTAGGTTAACATTTTTGTTTGAAAAATCTTTTTTATTGGTCTTAAGTAATATTCTAATTTCCTTAGATCTTGGATGTGGGGTTTGGCTCTAGGCCATAATCAGTTAAATTAAAATAAACACTTGAAAAATATCACTCTCTGTTATTCATCTATATTATATGCAAGTTTTGCATTTTGAATTTAATAACTGAAGTAAATTAACTTTGAGGATATTCTAATTTAATTTTGAGACAGATGCACTACTAGTGCTGTGACAGATGTATGTTACCGTAAGGCCAGATTTACACCTGGTGCACTGCTCTGCCTTCATCGCTTTGTACCGTAACGCCAAAAATGTAATTCATATGACCCTATGGCAGAGTGTGCCGACAGGGTCATATGCATAACGCCCCCCCCCCCCCCCGCATGCCCTTCGCTGCCCCCTGCATGCCACTCACCACCCCTTGTCGCGTGACCTACTCCCTGCTGGACAGGAAGTACATCACTGGGATTCCCAGGTTTCCTGTCACATTCACGTTGTTCTGTGCATGTGCTGCACAGCTGCTGCCAACTCGCTCATTGATTTACATGCATTCCACCGCTGCTGTGGGCGTCCGATGGTAACGCATTGTTGACTTTGCAGCGACTGAGCGGGAACGTCTGCCGCAATGGGACGCAACATGGTTAGAGTGCCAGGCCACATTGGCTTGCATTGTCCTGCGGCAAAACAGGGTAACGCAACACACTCTTGCAAGGCAAGTGTAAAAGAGCCTCAAATACACCAGTCCGAAAATAAATATACAAAGAGTTTTTTTGTCTTCCTAAATTAACTAAAAATCGCTGCTTTTTTTGTCACGTGCTAGACATGACATGGGGCGCACTGCGTCTTAAGCATCGGCGCGTTTGTGGATAGAAATGCTCTCATTTGGCTGCATTATATTTTACCCGGAAAGCGTTCAGTCCTGGCAAGAGGCCTTGCTAGTTTGATGGTTTTCTTATATGCTTGTATATGCTAATATATTTTTTTTATGGGCTGTAAAAAAGCAAATAGTCTGTGGGTGCTTCACAATAAGGAGAGCATGACGCCCCCTGGCAACAGGTTAGGCATCAATGATGTAGACGTTTATTAGAGAGAACATGACTTTGCACAGGATTGCGTTGCAATTTATGTGTACCATAAATATCCCATAAATGTGTGTAAAGGGTTAATGGATAATGTAGAAGTTTACTTATATTAAAGTCTAAAGCTGGATTTTATTCACAGGCAGAGACCTTTTTTTACCCTTACAATCAAGCTGGGCTTTGATGCTTACCTTACCTCACCTTCACCGGCCATGTGTGATTTTATTGCAGTGCTTGTTGATGCCTAGAGCTGTCTATTTCTCCCCCATATATTTTTATTAGTTTTCAAAAGCAAACATATACAAAACAAACATCAGCGGCAACACAACACATTTTATATCATGTATCATTTTGTGTTAGACTGATATTTATGCTTCAGATCTGAGAGTGGAAGAATTTTGAAATGACATTTTCCTCTCTCGTTCACTAAATTGGTTCTTGATACATTTTTCTTGTATTATTTAATGCTTATACTAGGTTGTTCATTGGGTTCCTGTTTTTCAAGGAGTAGCTATAGTGCTGTGGATGTGGCTGCCATAATGCAATGAACATTGGTAGTACAATACACTGCAATCCAAACACTTGAAATGAGTGGGGTGAAAATTCTGGTGGTAGGTTTTGGCCCCTGAAGGAGTCAAATGCACCAAAATGGCCCACAAAGCCATCACATGTCTGCTTTTAGCATGTATACAGCTGTGTGGAGGGATAGTTTTATAAGTCTATAAGTGTAAAGCACAAATTAGTCATTTGCAGGATTCTCAACGGTCAGTGATAATGGGCCTGATGCACTGACTTATTGCCAAGCGCAGGTACTAACATTAGCAGAGAAGTGTGCGTTGCACAATTAGTAGTACATGGTAACAAAAGGATTGCAGGACTCAATCCCTCAAGTGACAGGATGGAGTCACTACCTCATAGGCTAGCAATGTGTTCTGAAAGTAAAAGGGGGGGGGGGGGGGGGTCAGTAGCATAGCACATGATGTAGCAAGAGGGTTAAAGAGCAGAACAATAGAATAGGTCTTCACTCAGATGACATAAACTGGCAGGCCAGATAACAAATGGTAACAGATTTAAGGCCATACATCGGTCGGGTGCGCGACAGTAACGTGAAATGATATCTGGATAAGCGATGATCGTGATGAAACCTCCTTGCGTTGCCCCCCCCCTCCCCCGATTAGAGAGAGATCTGTCTCTTGGTCGGTCTGCCTATACATTGAGTGATGTATGGGCAGACCGACCATCTGATGTATGGGAACCTTAAAGGACATCAAAGGTGAAAATAAACTGAGGAGAAAAACAATAGTATCTATCCTCCTCCTCCTAAAAAATGACTTTTTAAGACATCCCACAGTTGTATTTTAAATTTAAATCTACTTTCTAAGTTATTACATTTTGATTGTCTCTGCTTAATGACACATTCATTGAAGTAAGCCAGAGCTAAAATCTATGAACTATTGACCCTTTTTATCTCTTTCCTGCTTTCAGAAGCCATTTACTGCCAGGAAAAGTTGTATGGCTGTAATTCCTCATTAGTGAGCATTACACTATAGTCCAACCCAGTCCCAACACGGACAGAAACTGTCATTTTCATACCGAATGTTTAACTCTTTCAGGCAAAGAAAGAAAAAAAAGGAACTCAGCATAGTTATTTGTGCGCTTGGCACTGTACATACACATGTCTATCTCATCATGTCACATATCACCTTGGATGCCCATTAACCACTTGCCGACCAAGTGGTTTCCTATTGATTTGTGCTGGGTGGGCTCTTCAGCCCCCAGCACATATCGTGTTGCAGGCAGGGCGATCAGACTACCCCCCTTTTTTCCCCACTAGGGGGATGTCCTGCTGGGGGGGTCTGATCGCCGCTGCTCTGCTGTGCCTTGTGGGGGGGGGGGGGGGGCTCCTCAAAGCCCCCATCCGCAGCGCTATTCCCCCCTCCCTCTCCCTGGCTCTGTAGGCGGTACAGGACGGCGATACGTCCTGTACCGCCTCTGATAGGCTTCAGCCTATTAGAGGCCGGGGATCGCCGATCTCCTGTACCGCGCTGCTGCAGCTGCAGCGCCATGCAGTGTAAACACCGGGGATTTCTTCCCCGCGTGTTTACATTTCGCCTGCGAGCCGCGATCGGAGGCTCGCAGGCAGTTCACAGAGACACCCTCCATGAACTGACATGGAACGGCCGCTCGAACGAGCGGCCGTTTCCATGGAAACCCACAGACAACCATTTTACGCAAATCGGCGTTAGCTGGTCGTCAAGAGGTTAAGGAACGCTAACCCATTAGCTTTAATTCCCACTAATTAAAATAATGCAGAAGCCACCTTAGTTAGATACCGGCGGAGAGGGAAGGCTCTGGTTTCCTTAGAGCCTTCGTGGTCCTCTTTCACTGTCCTCTGTCCACCGCTGTAGCCCCCTCCCCTATTGAAGTTATTCCGCCAACTGGTCAAATACACCTTTGTGAGTCTTTGAAAGGCTTCAGAAGCACTCATGTCCCTGAGTGGTTCCAAAGGATCTGTGCTGCACATGTGGGATTAGTACAATATAGAGCAGCCTGTTTTTGGAAGCACTTAGGGACACGAGTACTTCCAAAGCTTTCTGAAGACTTCTGAAAGGACACCCAAGGTGAAAATAAACGAATGAAATAAAGAATTCTATCTGTCCTCCTCCTCCTTAAAATGACTTTTTAAGATATTCCACAGTTTTATTTTATATTTAAAGAGAAACTTCGACAAAGAATTGAACTTAATTCCAATCAGTAGCTGATACCCCCTCTTACATGAGAAATCTATTCATTTTCACAAACAGACCATCAAGGGGCACTGTATGACTGATATTGTGGTGAAACCCCTCCAACAAGAAGCACTGAGTACCGAGGTTCTTCTGGCAGTTTCCTGTCTGTGAACCTTGTTGCCTTCTGGGAAATAGCTGTTTACAGCTGTTTCCAACTACCAAAACAGCATACAGCAGCTACATCACTTGCCAGCAGTAAAAATGTCACCATGTAATAAATGTCAGAATATAAATTAGGTATTTAAGATATTTTACAATGGGCAAACACTGACTAAATCATTTACACATAATTATTGTAAAAATGAAGTACTTTTTTTATTACATTATTTTCACTGGAGTTCCTCTTTAAATCTACTTTCTAAGTTTTTACTGTTTTATTGTTTTTGCTCAATGACACATTCATTGAAGTATGCCAGAACTAAAATCTATGAACCATTGACCATTTTTATCTCTTTCCTGCTCTCAGAATCCCTTTTCTGCTAGGAAAATGTTTTATAGTTGTAATTTCTTATCAGTGAGGGTCACACTGTAGTCTGACCCAGTCCTGACTAAGACAGGAACTGCCACTTACATACCTGATGTTTAACTCTTTCAGACAGAGAAAGAAAAAAAGGAACACAGCATAGTTATTTGTGTGCTAGACACTGTACATACCCATGTCTCTCTCATCATGTCACATGTCACTTCGGGTATCCTTTACATGATAACCATCCTCACCCCTTCTTGTTGACTTGCAAAGGTTTTTCAGCTTTTACTAAATCATACACAGAAGAATGATTGCAACACAGACAACAAACTGACTACAGTATTTATATAAATTTACTTTAAATATGAGGTATCCACTGTGATTTATTTGCAACTTTATTCAAAAGCCCAACTTCCTTGGCAACCATACCCATTATCATTAGCCAGTCAGATTACATAGCTATAGGAAAAACGTGGTAAAAAGCAATCATTTAACTTGCTGGGACAGTTGTAGTCAATTATCTTTCTTGCTTCACAAGCCTATCACCTCGGGCAGAAACATTGGAGTAAACACTTTGGAAATTGCTCTTTTAGGCCACTTACATAGTGCATTAAGCATTACATGAAAAACACGCAAACAAAAAACTATGAAGCATAATAGCACTACAAAACAACAAACTATAAAGGTATAAGACTGTGAAAGAAATAGAATACAACTAATGTTCAAGTTGAGAACAACTACAATGCTCACGTATCTGTGATAGCTTTTTAGTTTTACAAATAACACTGTGGAATAATTACACGATCACAAAATTGAAACTGTAAACAAGAAAGTAGAGTACAAATTGCCCTTTTTTCTTTCTAGTAAAGTAAAATGTGCGGTTTCATTCTCTTATTAACCTTAAAAACTTTAAATAGATGTAAGCTGGCATCAAATGGAAATTATACTTTTGTTTTGAAAAAGTTTTTGGTTTTGTTCCGTATACTGTAAGAAATAATGAACAATTGTAAGAATAATTGTAAGAAATAAATAACATTTTGGCTTGCTTGTTTTGTTATTATGTGCATATAGAACAGTATATGTGCATATACAACAGAAAGAAAAAGCAACCCCTCGATATAGATGTAGAGTGTATTGGAGCAACCAATAGGAGAATTTGACCAATACATCTATATTGAGGGTTGCTTTTTGCTTTTTCTTTCTGTTGCTCAGTCTTAGTTACAGGTCTATCACCTTATCCCCCTATATATATTTATAAAGAGCATTATTTATTGCCTAATGATGCATGCTTGTTTTTTTCTTTGTTTGAATAGAGAATGATGTCTGTCAGGCTCACTAGCATTCACCAGCTTCCATTCAGCACCTATGCCCCAATCTCCACCCTGCTCTTCACCTACAGACAAGGTTTTGCTTGAATGGGAAACTGCGTCTGCCCGACTTTGTTGTGCCCAAGACTTGTCTGTTCAAAGTATAGATGCTGAGGCCACAGAAACCACTGGAGTACCAGAGAGACTAAGTAAGCAACAGTCCAATAAGCCAAGAGTCAGTCCAGGCGGCAATCCAATACAGTTGTCAGGAAGTCAAAGTCACAACAGTAGTTCAGATAAGAGCACACCCTAGCTGTTACATACCACAGTTAACGCAATCACAACCAATGGGGAGAGAGCAGGAACGTGTTTATATGGTTCAGTAAGCCAGTCAGGAAGGAGCACACCCCTTTTGCAACCAGTCAAGGGTCATATCTTGACACAGCCCCATTGTCCTAATTAAGGGCTGATTATACATGAGCTGCTAATGCCTATGACGTACTGCATAGGAATCGGTTTGTGGCTACACATCCCATACCCTAAAGGGGTGCCAGGGATGACCGCTGAAGGGGTGCGGGGATGCCCGCTGTGTGTTCGGCCTACCACATAGAGACAGGAGTATGTGCAGCTTTGTGCATGCCTAAAGGGGTGCCAGGGATGCCCGCTGTGTTTAAGGCCTACCACATAGAGACAGTAGTATGTGCAGCTTTGTGCATGTCTAAAGGGGTGCCGGGAATGCCCGCTGTGTGTTCGGCCTACCACATAGAGACAGGAGTATGTGCAGCTATGTGCATGCCTAAAGGGGTGCCGGGGATGCCCGCTGTGTGTTCGGCCTAGCACATAGAGACAGGAGTATGTGCAGCTTTGTGCATGTCTAAAGGGGTGCCAGGGATGCCCGCTGTGTGTTCGGCCTACCACATAGAGACAGTAGTATGTGCAGCTTTCTGTATGTTTAACCTCCCTGGCGGTAAGCCCGTGCTGAGCACGGGCTATGCCGCGCAGGATGATTTCTCAGGCCCTGCTGGGCCGATTTGCACACTTTTTTTTTTGCAACACACAGCTAGCACTTTGCTAGCTGCGTGTGCACTCTGATCGCCGCCGCTCCGCGCCGATTAGCCGCTGCCACTTGCCACGCCGCCCCCCCCCCCCAGACCCCGTGCGCTGCCTGGCCAATCAGTGCCAGGCAGCGCTGAGGGGTTGATCGGGACTCCCAATGACGTCGGTGACGTCATGCCACCATGGCGACGGGGGAAGCTCTCCAGGAAATGCCGTTCTTTGAACAGGATTTTCTGATCGGAGATTGCCGGAGGCGATCGAAGAGGGCGGGGGGATGCCGCTGCACAGTGGCTATCATGTAGCGAGCCCTGTGCTCGCTACATGATTTTAAAAAAATAAATTAAAAAAACTGCTCTGCTGCCCCCTGGCGGTTTTTAATAGACCGCCAGGGGGGGTTAAAGGGATGCCCGCTCTGTGTTCAGCCTACCACATAAAGACAGAAGTATTTGCAGCTTCATGTACATCTATAGGGATGTCGTCAGCATAGTCTGAGGTAGTCAGCTTCCTCCAGAAGTGTTGTAAGTTCCTAGATGTCTGCAAACTGAATTAAAAAAGTTACAGTATTTTATTTAAATTACAGTGAAACTCTTTGATTCAATACTGTTTACTAGTTGTTATTTTTATTATTTTCAAAGAACCACTTTAAGAAAGAGTTTGACATATTGCTACCCACTTAATCAGTTATTTAGTAAATCCCAGCATATTTAAAATTGCTGACTCAGACCAAGAATACACATAAGGGCCCTTGATTCAATTAACTTTTTTTCCTGAATTCTCTCCTAGGAGATCATTTTCACCTCTCCTCAAATTAACATTTCAGCACTTTGCAATTGAAAAAGTACCAAACATTTGATACAGAAGAGTACTATCAAAATTATTCTCAGTGTTTTCTTGCTTGCTGATGGCTTAAAATGCATTTTATTGATAAGACATGAAAATATCACCTAGGAGAAATCTCAAGAGAAAAAGTAGATTGAATATGGGCTAAGGGCTCATATGCAATTAACTTTTTCACCTGGGCTATTGCCTAGGAGATAATTTTCATCTCCTCTTAAAACTAACTTTTCAGCATTTTACAATTGAAAAAGTACCCAAAAGTTGGTGAAAAGGTACTACCAAATTCATTTTAAGTATTTTCTTGCTTGTTGGTGGCTTCAAAGGCATTTCATGACAAGTTATGAAAATATCATTGAATATGGGCCAAGGTGTTTTGGCTCATTTTTTGTCAGCTGCATGATTGCTCCAGGCGTGGGACTCAAACAAGACTAAGGACAAAAGATGAGTACAAAAGCCCTGAAAATGGAATTTCTTAAAGCATGAAATCATTATGTCTTCTTCTGTATTCTGCCCCCATTAGGATTCATTTAAGAGCTTAACCACTTCCATACCATGAAATTGTGTGCTGATCTGTGCTGCGTGGGCTCTCCAGCCCACAGCACAGATCAGCTAGCAGCCAGGGCGATCAGACTTCCCCCCTTTTTTCCCCACTAGGGGGATGTCCTGCTGGGGGGGTCTGATCGCCGCCGGCTGCTTGCGCTTGCGGGGGGGCTCTTCAAAGCCCCCCTCCGCAGCGCTTCCTGGCCTCCTTCCCCTTCCCTCCCTCTCCCTCCCCCTGTGAGCGGCGCAGGACGGATTTCCGTCCTGCGCCTGATGGGATAGGCTTTAGCCTATCAGATGCCGGCGATCCCCGGCCAATCAGAGGCCGGGGATCGCCGATCTCCTCTACGGCGCTGCTGCGCAGCAGCGCCGTATACATGTAAACACCGGGGAAGATCTTCCCCGTGTGTTTACATTTACCCTGCGAGCCGCCGATCGGCTCGCAGGGTGTTCACGGAGACACCCTCCATGAACTGACATGGAACGGCCGCTCGTATGGTATACACTTCAGGATTCAGGGGCGTATATATACGCACCGAGAATCCGGAAGTGGTTAAAGAATAAAGCCCATTGCCGAATGACCCTATATATTAGCAAAACTCTAAACCTTACCTCTGACATCCTCCAGCCAAGACCCCTCCCACGGCAACTTAGATGTCCCCCCTTCTCCGGTCACCATCCCTGCACATGGCAACTTCCCTTTCTCCCATCTTATGTTTCCCCTCCTTTTCATGTATCTCTCCTTGATGCAGCAGGAAAATACCTAGGCTCCCTCTTACACCTCAATTAAAACTCACATCCTAATTGATATGAGCACAGCATAACAATTAAAGTTGCTTTATATTCAATCTAGACTTTCTGTTGAGTCAAAAGGATCTATGGAGTACTACTACACCATTATGACTATAGATACTATAGACGGACACACCCTTTATTATATGTATAAAACAATGCGGTCTGTTCACTATTAACCAGTAAAATATACATGTGCAGACTGTGAGCATACATTTTACTGGGAGTTTCCCAAATGTAATCCTCATTACACAGTCTGCATAGCTTGTGTTATACATACAACTCTATTTGCATAGCGAGCATTGCCGCGTCCTTCTCCACTGGCCCGTTCCAACGCTGTGTCCTTGTTAGGCTTGGTGGTGTATTCTCCACAGTCAGCATGCAACGCATGAGCAGACGTGGAGGAGGTACACACACTAGCACAAGGAAACAGGCTATCCCTAGTATAGTGGAGGGGAGGACTGACTCCAATAGGAGATTGTGGCGCACAGAGCCGGTGCAGATCTGACAGCCACAAACAATGCTTTCGGTATAACGTCTCAGCGCAAAGTAGCGCTGAGCGCATAAACCAGAACTGAGGAGATCAGGACAGGTAGACAGAATGAACGCTTGCTAGCTAGCGGCTACTTAGCGACAGCAAGCGTCCAAAACAAGACAGACTGGAATGAGGCAGCCAATGCGATTGCAGCGATGGCGTGCCTCACAAAGACA
Organism: Hyperolius riggenbachi; assembly: GCF_040937935.1. Classification (NCBI taxonomy): domain Eukaryota; kingdom Metazoa; phylum Chordata; class Amphibia; order Anura; family Hyperoliidae; genus Hyperolius; species Hyperolius riggenbachi. The sequence goes on from NC_090646.1 coordinate 572,670,073, forward strand.
GGACAGGATAGTCAGGAAATAGCAGGATCAAGATAGATGAACGTAACACAGACAAATATACAATAAGTATGTTTTCCTAGCGTATTACAATTACAGCTATCAATGAAACTATTTGTAACGTCTGACTAACATATGTATATATCGGCAATGAACCGATATATGACATAAGCAGGAACGCTGACTTAGACTGGAGCAATACAGGGAACAGGACTCAGAAGGATTCGCTATCTCTTCGCAGAGATGAACGCAATCCACAAATGGTAACAGAACAGGATTCAGAAGGATTCGTTATCTCTTCGCAGAGATGAACGCAATCCACAAACGGTAACAGAACAGGATTCAGAAGGATTCGTTATCTCTTCGCAGAGATGAACGCAATCCACAACCGGTAACAGGACAGGATTCAGAAGGATTCGTTATCTCTTCGCAGAGATGAACGCAATCCACAAACAGAACCAGGAGCAGGGTAACTACCTCAGCACGGGTGGTCACGGTACGCGCAACCTACCAAAACGTGCTGGAAAGCTGACTAACTGCACACAGGATATAAACAGTTCGTGTACGTATACATCAGCGACACTGATGTATCAACGTAACACGAATACAAGGAAAATAATAAACGTGCTGGTATGCATATATATGGGCAATGAACCAATATATGATGCAAAAACCAGCAAAGTATCTTTTAGAACAAGAAACACGATCGGGGGCTGAAGCGACAGCAAGACTAGCTTACACTGAAGCTATGAAAACCCAAGGAAACCCTGCAGGAAGCAGATCTTTATACTGAGGTCATCCAATGGGAGCAGACATGCAGATTCCCACACAGGTGAATGATAATCAGTCACAAGCTGACAGCAGGGAAAGGCCGACAAAGCTATGCAGCTTGCATGGAAAGAGATCAGAACTACCTGAGCTGCAGCACTACTACTTCCAGCAATGCCTGCTGCAGCAGCGATCATTACAGTCCTCCAGAAGACCATTGACATGCCCTTGTCGACAGCTTGTGCATGCACAGTAGCACAGACCCGACTGGACTTGGCTTTTTCCACCGAAGGCCGAGCGAGTCCATTCTACTGTGCAGGCTGAGTGCTGCCGAAGTTAAATGGGGTTCAGAAGCGGTCTGCAAAAACCTCCAGAGGCTTTCCTCTCTTGAGGTAAGTATGTAACTTTTACTTTAGAAAAACTTACAGGTTTGCTTTAACAGTTTCTCTTGTTGTTAAAATAGTTTGTCTTTCTCTTCTGTATTTTGAAGCAGGTTATATTACATGCACAACTGTTATGAAACTCCTTGGCCCATATGCAATTCACTTTTTCTCCTGAATCTTCTAGGTGATATTTTCGCCAATTGTCATAAAATGTTATTTAAGCCACCGGCAAACAAGAAAATACTAAAAGTAAATTCACCAATGTTTGGGTACTTTTTTGAACTGTAAAATGCTGAAAATTTAGTTTAAAGAGAAGATGAAAATTATCTCCTAGGAGATAACTCAAGTGAAAAAGTGAATTGCACGTGGGCCCTTGTGTCATGTACTATCATGTACAATAACAATTAAAAAAGAATATCCAGAAGGTCAATGTACAAAGATTACACATGATAACAGAAATAACACCTTATAAATTCTGCAGGTCATCACAAAGGCTGAGATCCAATTCACTTTTTCTGAAAAATTTTCTTCTAGGAGATATTTTTTTCATGTTCTGTTTAACCACTTCACCTCTAAAGGTTGTTCCCTTAAACACCACAGCAATTTTCACATTTTAGCGCTGCGTCCATTCATTCACCAAGAACTTTATCACTCCTTATCACACTGAAATAATGTATACATTGTTTTTTTTCGCCATAAATTAGGCTTTCAAATTAGGCTGCTGCATGCTTCAGTCTATGGCTAAAAATGTTAGAGGCAGAGGATCAGCAGGATAGCCAGGAAACTGCTATTGCTTAAAGCATACATGTCAAACCCCAGCCTGCGGGCCAAATTTGGCCCTCAGACCCATTAAATTTGTCCCTCAAGTCGTTTCCCCACTTTACATTATGTTTGGCCCACTATAGATCAGTGTTTCTCAACACGCAGTTCACGTACCCCAGGGGTACGCGAGACCATAGCTGGGGGTGCGCAGCCAGGAGGGGATGCAGCGCAAAACAGGAGAGCATGCCCACACATAGCGGTGGGGAGGGGGGTCCACTCCCCCCCACCCTCACCTTGGACTCCCCCGTCAGCGCTTCCCCCTCCGACACGCATTAATAGGAGCGGCGGCGGCGGCGGCATGGTAAAAGGAACGCGGACTTACTTCCGCATTCCACGCCAGAGGTCCTTCTCTCTCAGCGATGACGCTCCTTCCTGTTTATCAGAAAGTAGTGTCAGGCTCAGAGAAGATCGGACCTCCGGCATGGAACGCAGAAGTAAATGTGCGTTCCTTTTACCATGCCGCCACCACTGTCTGCTATTAATGCGTGTCGGAGGAGGAAGCACTGACGGGGGAGTCCAAGATGATGGAGGGGGGAATGGATCCCCCTCCCCGCTGCTATGTGTGGGCATGCTCCCCCGTTTTGCGCTGCATCCCCTCCTGGCTATACCTTGGGCACACATGCCTGACTAAATTGTAGGCACCCATGCCTAGCTATACTGGGGGCATCCATGCCAGGCTGTACTAAGGGCACCCATAACTGGCTATACTGGGGGGCACCCATGCCTGGCTATACTGGGGGGCGCCCATGCCTGGCTATACTGGGCGGCACTCAATCCTGGCTGTACTGGGGGCACTCATGCCTGGCTATACTGGGGGCACCCATGCCTAGCTATAATGAGGACACCTATACCTATATATACTGTGGGCACCAACCCATGCCTGGCTATACTGGGGGCACCTATACCTAGCTATACTGAGGGCACCTATACCTGGCTATCTATCTATACTGGGGGCACCTATACCTGCGGTGCGGTATATATGCGGTATATATATATATATATATATATATATATATATATATATATATATATATATATATATATATAGTGTGCGTGTGTGTGCGCGCGTGTGTATATCTATATATATGTGTATATATACATATATATATATATATATATATATATATACACACACACACATGGGGGAGGTACTTGGCTGGAACTGAATTGCGGTAGGGGGTACTTGGGTCGAAAAAGTTGAGAAACACTGCTATAGATCACCAGGGAAGCTATATTGGAGGTGAAGCCCTAGAACACCATGGAAGCAATATTGGGAGGTGGGGGAAAGCACTAAAACTGTATAGGGGAGGGTGGGGGGTCTCTAGACCTCAGGGAACTGTATAGGGGAGGGAGGACCCCTAGACACCAGAGAACTTTATAAGGGAGGAAGGTGGTCAGTAGACATTGAGGTTGGCCTGTGACTAGGTCCCAGTGTACAATTGCGGCCGCGGCTAGGTCCCTGTGTCCCTGTGTACAATTGGCCCTTTTTGTATTTGAGTTTGACACCCCTGGCTTAAACGAAACAAATATGGCAGCCTTCATATCACTCTTGCTTCAGTTGTCCTTTAATACTTCACTCTGATAGATTTTCCCAATTTTAAGGGCATGATTTATATGGAATCATGGCTTTGCTCTTGTCCTGCTCTGTATTTATAGGTGATGTTTTGTATTATTTAGTGTGGCACCCTTGTGTTGTTGTAGACAGTAAATGCTACTTTTGTAAGGGCATGAGGCTGGGCACTGAGAGTTTGCAAGTGGTGTTTAGTAATACATTCTCCTAATATGCAGATCTCTATCCGATCCAGGGATGGAGGGAATTGCAAGCCACTGGGTGCTGATCAGTTAGCAGTCAGCTATGTTTACTAATGATCTGCCAGATAATTAATCAGTAGTTAGTGGCTTGTGTTTGCTTAGACAGCTTTCACTTGCTGGGTCAGGAGAGACTTGCATGTTAGGCGAAAATACCCGCTCAGCGTCAGGCACAATTTACATTGAATATATTTCCTATTGAGGAATATATTATACAGTCATGGGAAAAGTCAGGTCCCTTATTTCATTTTCAGAAATATAAATCTTGGCTTACAAAAGTATACAATTTGCATATATTTAAGTTTGTACAAGTATATTTGCAATATTATTGTTCCCACAAGAATAGTAAACACCTACAACCAACATCCAATACATGTAATGTTAATATCTAAAGTAAGAGTCATTTAACACCCTTGTAATGAACTTAGCTCTGCCCTAAAGCAAAACTGCAGTGCATTTAATATTAACACCGTTACCAAATTCAAGTTACCAAACATTACTGTAAAAGGTGAACATTGATGGAGGGCAAAATACAGAAAACAATGAATGAGGGATGTTATCTATTCATTTATAGTAGTATAGTTATAGTTTTTAATAGCTTGATCTTGGAATCTGTGTCTATGATATTGTTATTATTTTACAACCATGTACATGGGTGCCGTTCTCTGGTTTCCATTTATGTGTATCTGAAACTTTGGTGAAGGTCAACAGTGGTTGTCTCCCTATTTTCTACACATATTAATATTGTGGAATTTAATTTACTTTTTTAGATTTGTTATGTGGGGAAGGAACGCTTTATATATAATCTAAAAACACAATAGCAATGGTCTGTTCTGCTAAGGCTATAGTCATACTGTTGGTTTTGGAAATGTGAGAGGAGCACCCAATAGAAAACATAAATGCAGGGACAATGTACATCTCAGGAAATTAAATCTCTACCAAAACGAAAGCAAAAACTACAGTGCAGGGCTACTGCAACACTGCCCTGTGTCATTAACGGTTCCTTGCCACTGCTTTCTATTTGAGCAGATAGTGTGCAACTTTCCTTCCCTTCCAGGTGCTCTCAACGCATCCATGGAAAAAGGTGTAGGGTTTGCCAGTAGTTTTGCATTTCCATAGTAGAATATCAGTAATATTTACCAAAATTTTACTATGGCTTAAAGGACTTACGAGGCCACACAGCCAAAAATAGATCAGTACCTGTCAGCTTTTTTATTCCATAGAGGACACCATCCTCACCCTCCGTTTCGTTCCGCCTCCATTATTATACTCCTTGTACTGGCTCCAGGTCGGGTTCCAACCCCACCGTATGGGTCATCTTATCACTCCCCTCCTTAGATGGCTGCCGAGTTGAGCCGGGGCTGTGCAGTACGCATGGACGTGAGTGTGGCTGCGCACCTCTTAGCCCTCCTCCAGGAGGAAGTGGGGAGCGAGTATGCGGCTGGAGTAGGGCTGAAAGCTGCGCAGCCACACTCACGTCCATGCGTACTGTGCAGTCGTGTCTCAGCTCGGTGGCCATCTTAGGAGGTGAGTGATAAGACAACACGTGTGGTGGGGTCAGGACCTGACCTGGGGCCAGTACAAGGAGTATAATGGTGTCAGAATGAAATGGAGGGCGAGAATGTCGTCTTCTATGGAATCAAAAAGCTGACAGGTACTGATCTATTTTTGGCTGTCTTGCCTCGTAAGTCCTTTAACCTAACCGTACTCTCACACAGAACACTGCACTGGTGGTGCCTAACCCTAAGACTCCCCCCTGGTGGTGCCTAACTCTAAGACCCTCCCCACCTTAGCCCCCACTAGTGGTGCCTAACCCTAGAAGTCTCCTTGGGGGGGGCCTAACCCTAAGCTCCCTCTCCCGTGGCGCCTCACCCTAAATCCCCCTCAGTAATGCGCCCCCCTCTTCCACAAAGCCGCTCCACACCCGCTATGCAATGCTGCAATATAGTTATCCACAAGCCATTCAATTTTTCCATCAGTCTTTGTGCGCTAAATGCCCCACTCTTGCTGCCAATCAGGTGCCTTCAGACACTCAAATTTACCTACATAGCAGCTTATCGTGGCTTTGCGGTAGCTGCGATTTACAGCAAAAATGGTACATTTCAGCGCCGACAGGCGCCTGATAGCAGCCACCACCATGCTCCCAAATTTCCCCTTTCTGCCACTAATTGCGCCATTTATCATAGGCACCAATGGGGTGCCCTTTCTTCCGTAAGGGCTCCTGTGCCCTTTTTTCCCTAGGACTCTCTCACTGCTACCTAGTTGCTGCAGGATTTAGCTCCCATACATTAATTAACATTATGTATCACGTGCACAAACCAACTAGTGTTACTAATGTTACTCTGTGGGACCCAGGGCCTATCAGAACTAGGCTGAAGTAGTGCAGTTCTAGCCCAAAAAACAGCCAAGGGTGTTCAGCAGAGTCAATAAGCTACACAATTCACTACCAATGTAAAATGGCAGGTGTGAGGTGTGAACAATGCAGGGCAATGCCTAACAATTCAGAACTAGCCCTAATGTGTTTTTTTCTTTTTTTTTACTATTTACTAGGCCTTTAAAAATTAACATCCTATAGCAACAATAACTTGTGTATCCATATTTCATTTATTGTAACTATAGGACTCAGGCTATGTTCACAGTGGCCATTGCGTTCCCTGTGACAGAATGAACACAGTGCAATGGAGTGGGAAAGCACATTATGTGTTCAGTACAGTGAAGTATACAATCAATTAACCTGCCTGGCGTTCTATTAAGATCGCCAGGCTGGCGACCGGACGTTTTTTTTTTAATTAAAAAAAAACTATTTCATGCAGCCAACTGAAAGTTGGCTGCATGAAAGCCCACTAGAGGGCGCTCCTAATCCACACTTCTGATCGCCGGTAACAAGAAGGGCCGCGATGAGCGGCCCTTCTTGTTTTGCTTTCCTCGTCGCCATGGCGACGAGCGGAGTGACTTCATGGACGTCAGCCGACTCCGATCCAGCCCTTAGCGCTGGCCGGAACTGTTTGTTCCGGCTACGCTGGGCTCGGGCGGCTGGGGGGACACTCTTTCGCCGCTGCATGCGGCCCATCGCCGCGCTGCGGCGGCGAACAGGTAGCACACGCGGCTGGCAAAGTGCCGGCTGTGTGTGTTCCTTTTTATTTCGTCTAAATGGGCCCAGAAGGGCCTGAGCGGCACCCTCCGGCGTCTCTGGACGAGCTCAGCTCGTCCAGAACGCTCAGCAGGTTAAAATTATGCTTTATTCTTACATGCCCGTTTAGCAGTACTGCATGCAGTGTGTTATGATGCCCAAAAGAAGGCAGGTATACCGCTACACTTGCTGAGGGACACAGCTGGACCTGGGTAACCACCCCGTAGATCAAAAGAAACGGGTTCGCTGCAATGTCACGTAGCATTTATTTAAGGACTTATCCCAAAACAGTAAAAGGAGCACTTTGCTGACATATTTCGGACCTAGAGGTGGTCCTTAACCACTTAAGGACCGGGGCTGCTTTCCCAGATCTGTGCTGCGTGGGCTCTCCAGCCCGCAGCACAGATCGTGATTGAGGCAGGGCGATCAGACTTCCCCCCTTTTTACCCCACTAGGGGGGGAAGTCCTGCTGGGGAGGGTCTGATCGCCGCCGCTCTGTGTGGCCGAGCGGGGGGGGGGGCTCCTCAAAGCTCCCCTCCGCAGCGCTATTCCTCCCTCCCTCTCCTTCCCTCCCTCTTGCTATGGGCAGCACAGGACGGCGATCCATCCTGCGCCGCCTCTGATAGGCTTCAGCCTATCAGATGCCAGCAATCCCCGGCCAATCAGAGGCCGGGGATCGCCGATCTCCTTTACGGCGCTGCTGCGCAGCAGCGCCGTATGGATGTAAACACGGGATTTCTTCCCCGCGTGTTTACATTTAGCCTGCGAGCCACGATCGGAGGCTCGCAGGCTGTTCACAGAGACACCTTCCGTGAACTGGCCGTTTTTTCATGGAAATCCACAAATGACCAGCCGCCGCCTATCGGCGTTAGCTGGTCGTTATGTGGTTAATCATAGTGTCATGATGCCCCAACCCATAATCTCGCAACGCTCCCGCTGCATTGTAAACATTGCATAGGCGGTACATTTCACTGCGGTAAGCTATGTTCCAAAGCGGCCTTTATGCTGCACCACACCCACCACTGTGAACGTGGCCCATTTGGTACTTTCTATATGCATGGGAATATTAAAATATGATTTTATTTGACGTGAGATATATAATTCTAATTTTTATTTTTTTTTGTCTTTCATGTTGGTGAATCTGAACGCGCAGTTTATTGAACATGAAAACTTGCTGAACTCTTGATAACAGAAGACCTGTGTCTGATGTCTTCTAAAGTAATTTGCTTTTGTCTTAATATACTTTTCTGGCCAGTGATTAATATCTTTATTCCACGCAATGTAATGTGTCCAAGGTACAGCCAAAGTTTTCAGATGAGTTTAATTAATCAGCCTGTCGGAGTATCTAGTGCTTTAATTAATCATAGGCTGTATCTCCCAAACCAAATTGTGTAAGCAGAACATGTCTGAAATTCCCCTGTGTGGCCGGTGGGAAGCTTGGCTGAAGAGGGCACTGGAGTTTAATTTGAAGAGAAAATGTAATTTCTTTTCTCACTCCCTAACTTAGGACGGGTCAGTGTTTCACAGAAAGTGATAAGTATAAAACAAAGCTTACAGTTAAACCCATATAAAGAGTTTTAAAATAATTATACATAATGAATACATTGCACAATTGTACAGTTTAAAGTACCACTATCCCGAAATTTATAACTAATAAAACTAAAAAAAGATTTATACTGACGATAATGCTAGTAGATGGGATAGTGAAGGGTTAAAGGGACTCTGAGGAGTAAAAATAAAAAAAAATTGGTACTTACCTGGGGCTTTCTCTAGCCCACCGTAGGTCGGGAGGTTCCCCGGTGTCCTCCTGGCTCTTCTCGCGGTCCTGCTGCTGAATACAGCCCCGGCGACACCCGAGCCGGGTGTCGGGCTCCCACTTCCTTATCGGTGACAATGCGTGTCATCACACCGGTCGCTACGCGTCATCACGGTGGCTGGGGTGACAGTACTGCGCATGCACAAAACCACCACGCCGGCTGGCGTGATGACGCGCAGCGTCACCAATAAGGAAGTGGTAGCCCGACACCCACCCTGGGTGTCGCCGGGGCTGTATTCGGCAGTGGGACCGGGAGAAGAGCCAGGAGGATGCCAGGGGACTTGAGGCTACCTCCAGCCCCCTGTAGGCCATGGGCTCCCTTGCCATTCTCCCGGGCCGTTCGGCTGTCCCACAGTCAGCTCCGGTAAATTTCCCTGTTGCGCTCAGTCGTGCTCCGCTGCACATCCACGGTCCCGCCTGTGCACTCTCAGCCAATCATACTCCCATGGCCAGGACCATTGGGTCAGGACCACGTATGGAGCAATACTGAGTAATTTCCCAGAGCTGACTTGAGGGACAACAGATCAGCCCAGGAGGACCACAAGGTAGCACACAACCTACAAGGGACTGGAGGAACCCCCAGGTAATTATGAATTCTTGTCTTTCTTTTAACTTAGGTTTCCTTTAAAATGTGTGAACAGTTTCCCTTGTAAACCTTTACCTCCCTATTGCATAAGGTAAACAGAGCATATATTAAATAGTTCTAAATACTTTTTTTTATTTCAAGCAATGATATATGCATAGAGGTGTAAAGATCGGTGTCAACACACAGAGAGAATCTGATTATTGGTGATCTGCAGTATCACCAAGAATACAGATGTATACCTGATTATTGATGATCTGCAGAATCACCAATAATACAAGTATGACTAACCTCTGGACACCTAGTAATGAGTAAGTGTTTTGGTGCAACAGTAGGCTATCTCCCGTTGGGCGAGAGACGCAGAAGTTATGAGCATGGACCACCTGAGGAGCAGGTGGCCTTTGGCTGTGTGGGAACTATCTCCTAGGAGAGGGGGTAGAGATAAGCTGGGAGCCAATGATTCCCTGCAATTCTGGGAATCAGACTATACTGCAGCCAACACCTAGTGGAATGGTGTTACTGCTAGTACTATTAGACTGGGCACTCAGGGAGAGTGACAGCTTGGGTGGTCGGGCAGGCCAGGTCGGCAACACACGAGCAGATCAGGTACAGAGAGAGAGAGACTGATTCAGTAACCGGGTACAGGCAGGGTCTGGCAACAGGTAGGCAGATATGCAGAGGTACCAAATCAGAGAGCAAGAGAAAGGTCGACAGAGCAAATGGTCATAACATATAAGTATAACAAAGTCCTAGACTGGGGTGTGAGTTCCTTGGTCTCGACACCCAGGAACTAGTCTAGAGTATAACACAGCAATGACACAGTATCCCTAAGCTTGGGTGTGAGGTCCTTGGTCACAACACCCCGGAACTGGTCTAAATGATAACACAGCAATGACACAGTATCCCTAAGCTTGGGTGTGAGGTCCGTGGTCACAACACCCTGGAATTGGTCTAAAGTATAACACATCAAATGACACAGTATCCCTAAGCTTGGGTGTGAGGTCCGTGGTCACAACACCCTGGAACTGGTCTAAATGATAACACAGCAATGACACAGTATCCCTAAGCTTGGGTGTGAGGTCCGTGGTCACAACACCCTGGAACTGGTCTAAAGTATAACACATCAAATGACACAGTATCCCTAAGCTTGGGTGTGAGGTCTGTGGTCACAACACCCTGGAACTGGTCTAACATATAACACAAACTTAATCTGGCTAAGTGTGAATTCCCAGGTCCTCCTGATTCTAACACACTGTGAGATCTGACTGGTCTGAGTGCTCACACGTTAGTATTCGCAACGGCAGACAACCAGCAACTGACAGGCAAGAAGTATATATAATGCAGCACTCATCAGCGCTGCCCAGTCCCACTCAGCCAATCACCCACCGCGCTGGGATGAGCTGATCGTCCTGATCATCTGATCCCTCTCCTATTGGCATAAAGGTCCTGCCTCCTAGCGCGCACGCGCGTAGCTCTCATCTGTGTGCACTGCTAGGCTCAGACAAACCAGATGCATGCTGCTGTGCGGAAACCGCCGGTCTGAACGCGGAGACAGCCGCCCCGCTGCCAGACCGCGCGGCGGAGTCTCCGCAATCCATTACAAGAGGTCATTAAACAGACCACTACTCCACCGGATGGTTTTCCTGTTGTGGGCATAACGTACAAACTATTTTACCTGTATCTTTTTCTTGTTTTGGTTATTTAATTATTCTTACTTTCTGGCTTTCCTTTGTGTTTAGATGTCCTGTGTGTAATTTCCAAAAATCCCTGACAAGCTCTCTTACCTGCTTTGGATTGTCTTGAGCTACTAGGTTGCTGGAAGGTGTTGGTGCGGGTCCAGGTATCTGTGGCTTGGGTCTGAGTTCCATCTGACTCCATTCGTGTCTCCAGTCCATTACTTGGGAACTAGACTGATTGACTTTCATTAAAAAAAGCAAATAATCTGGCACTGCTTGATTATTTATTGATATGCATTTTTTTCTGAAAGCCATGTAAAGTCATGCAATGCGTCATACAAAATAACATTGGCAATTGTGCTGTTGCTTAGAAAAATGACATACCATGTGGCATGAAGATGGGGGTGCTAGGTGGGACTTCCTAGGTGGGATGGTGGGTGCCATAGGCACATTGTGTTTATACTGCCAGCCAGTCTGAATTCTCCATACACTAAAGCTGTGTACACAGGCTAGTTCAAACTTGGCAGAGGCCAAGAATAATGACCGCCTATGTCGAACCCAGCATGTTTACAGCAGCCCCCGACCACTACCGGGAAGCAGCCTGGCGGATCGATTTAGCCTAGTGGTGGCCAAGGACACTGTTCTTTGCACTCACCCCACCTACCATGTAATGCTCCTCGTGCTTCACTCCATCGACCCTCCTCCCCTGAATAGCTACGGAATGCCTTGTTAGCCTGCAGGCTAGCAGTGCATATGAATAGCCTCGGCCCTGCAATGTTGCCTGAGGGATCAAGTCCTGGTCCCTGCTGGGCGACATGTCTCATATGTGTGTATACAGCTTAATACTAGGTGGTGTGTGCATGTGTATAGAGGGATCAGACCGGCTAACTGTATGAAGAGGGCTATGGTATCTGTGTTGTAAAATCACTTTTCTATGCAGAAAGACATGTACAGTACTGTATAGTGATTACTGTTTAGACACATCAGATTGCATTTTCAAAATTTACCTCCTGAATTGTATTTGCCTATCTTTCACCTTCTCTATAAAATTATGTATCAGCATTGTAGGTATTTTAACGTTTTTATGAATAAGGTAAAGGTTGGGGGCGGGGGGAAGTACTTCAGTAAATCTAAATGTTAAGCGGTACATTGTTTATAACGTTACATTTAGAAATACTAAAATAATCAGACCAACAGTATAGGTAGCGAGAGAGCCCCCCGCCCGCCCCAATATAGGTAGCCAGAGAGTGTCTTTCCTGCTAGTTTAGGGAGGCAGAGAGGCCCCCAGTATATGAAGACCAGAGAGAGACCCCCTCTATAGGTAGCCAAAGAGTGTGTGTGTCCAGTATAGGAATTAAGGGAGGCCCCCCCGAATGGGTAATCAAAGAGTGCCCCCCGATATAAGTAGCCAGAGAATCCCCCCCCCCCCCCAGTATAGGTAGCCAGAGAGGGCACCCCCATTACCATGCAGAGGAAGGGTATACAACTAACCTCTCTAGGATCTGGTAGACACATGTAAACCATTTTTATCAAGCAACGTCCGTCATCATGTGATAGATGGTGCATGCACCATAGATATAGAGCGTCCAAATGGATCTTGGTGAGGCTCATTGTACATTCCTCTGCTGTGCTTTCTGCATATGGCCCCATCTGCTGGCTTCTCCGAGTGTGGCTTTTAGCACTTTTAGTTACACTGCCAGGGGAGGTTAATGTCGGTTTTTGAAATTCTTAACTTAAAGTGCAAACAATTTGTTATAACCTTAAATTGTGCCGCATTGATCTATCAGTGAAATATCTGCGAAATGTAAAATAACCAAGTTACACTGCCCACATGATGCAAGATGTCTGTACAAGAATACAGAATGCTTTTACAATGATGGCTGTCTGAGTTTAGCAGAAGCATTCAGAATGGTTTTCCGAAGTGTCCTACCGTGAAATGCCTACAGGAACATAGTAGTGCTCCCACAAAGGTTAATATGTGCTCTGCAGAAGGTTTATCTATAGTGATTGTATGAGAATTAGGCCCAATGACTCTGGAGCTATTCCACTGAGGGCTGGTGCACACCAGAAGAGGTTTTCTGAGCGCTATGTGATTTTTAAAAGCTCCTGCTAATGTTATCCTATGTGAGTGTTCACATAGGGCGATGTGATTTTGTAAAAATCCCCCATAGCATTGCATTACCAAGAGCTTTTAAAATCTCTAGCATTTAAAAAGCTTTTGTGGTGTGCACAGCCCTGATTAGGCCACTGGGCCCACATGGGATTTGTGTGTCCCTCCAATAGTATAGGTAGCGAGAGAGCCCCCCGCCCGCCCCAATATAGGTAGCCAGAGAGTGTCCCTCCTGGTAGTATAGGGAGGCAGAGAGGCCCCCAGTATATGGAGACCAGAGAGAGGCCCCCTCTATAGGTAGCCAAAGAGTGTGTGTCCCCAGTATAGGAATTAAGGGAGGCCCCCCGAATGGGTAATCAAAGAGTGCCCCCCGATATAAGTAGCCAGAGAATTCCCCCCTCCCCCAGTATAGATAGCCAGAGGGCAACCCCAGTATAGGTAGCCAGAGAGGGCACCCCCATTACCATGCAGAGGAAGGGTATACAACTAACCTCTCCAGGATCTGGTAGACACATGTAAACCATTTTTATCCTCTCCTCCTAGGCACTCTGTTTCTATGGTGCAAGCAACGTCCGTCATCATGTGATAGATGGTGCATGCACCATAGATAGAGAGCGTCTAGATGGATCTTGGTGAGGCTCATTGTACCATGATACCGTATTTTCTGCTGTATAAGATGCACTTTTTCTCCATAAGAAATGTGGAGAAAAAGTCCCTCCATCTTATATGGCGAATGCAGGGAATCCCTGACTTACAAACGCTTGCCAATGCGAACCACCGACCCGCCGCCACGTTAGGGACTCCCTGTCCCCTGTGTGTGCTGCTCTGCCCTCGTGTCTCTCGCATGTTCTTCCTCTGCTTCCCCTGTATAAGTATGGAGAAGTGGCAGCAGCGGCTCACCTCCACACAGCTCCTGCTGCAACAGCCGACCTCTTCTCTGCCACGCGGCTCCCTATAGTAATGGCTTAAGCTGATCATGTCATCAGCGTACGGAGGCAGCCACACTGGAGGCAGATGGGGATAGATGGGAACACACTGGGGACAGAAGGGGACACACTGGGGACAGAAGGGAGCATTTGGGGGACAGAAGGGAGCACATGGGAGACAGAAGGGAGCACATGGGAGACACAAGAGGACACAATCATTGGGGAGGAGATCTACAAGACGTTCCTGGAACATGGACGCACATGGTTTAGTATATATTTTTTCCCTGGCTTATGCCCTCTAAACCTAGGTGCGTTTTATATTCCGGAGTGTCTTATAGGGTGGCAAACACGGTAATTATTTCCTCAGCTCTCTTGTCCCATGACAAGTCAACATGAACTGGTAGAAATTCCCATCTTAAAGCAGACTTGAACTCAGAACTTCCTCTTTGCTCTAAAAGATAAGCAACAGCATAATAACCATTAAAGGAAAACATTTCTTTGTTACAGCCAATAAACATCCTGCAATAACTCTGTAGCGTGTCTACTTCCCACTTTCATGGATGCAGACATAGGGTTAACATCCTGTGTTTACAAATTAGCTGCTCTGCCAAGGCTGCCGATATTCCTGAACTAACACAGTTGAGAGATCAAATTATGGTTGTGATTAGTAACAGATGAAGGGGCATTAGGCAGGCTAAACTCTCTAAATACATACAGGGTGGATTTCTCTCTGTTTTCCTTCTGTCTTGTGCAAGAATTTAGGTCCACTTTAACAGTCCTCTCACTGCAAAACAAAACATAGAAGAATAGTCTCAGCTTTGTACTTTAGCATCGTGTACACTGATCTTGACCAAATAAATGTTATTAAATTCTTCTTTTATACACTGCAGAGCAAAATACTATTCTTAGAAATGTCAACCTGTTCTTGTTTCTTACTCATTACTGTCTATAGGGAGTAAACAATTTATCTCTGTAGACTGAATCCAGTTCATTGCTTCATGTATGATGAATTGAAGACCCACAGGAGAAATGATGTCATGTGTGTCAGTGACATTAGATGATAGTTACCTGGTCAGGGAGAGTGGTGTTAATGTCCATAAAGTGGACTGGGTACTTTCTTATTGATTTTATGGTTGTCTGTACAGTGTCTTATAAAATGAATGTTCAGCTACAGGACTTGACATTCTGAAATGTTTTCTCAACATTTTCTAAGTTCTTGCTATGCCTACTTTCAGGTTTACGTTAGTCCTTCAAACTGGAAAGTACTTATCTTAGTTTCCTATCTTTGCAGACATGAAAGCAGTTTTCTTATTTCACCTTTTCCTATCTCTGCAGACTTTATACTTTTTTTTTTCCTCTAGATTAAAATCTGCTGTATAAGCAGCTAAGCTACCGGTCACCTTTTTAAGGAAACCCGCCAATTACAGAAAAAAATCTGATATCTAGAACTGCTTTGCAAACTGTTGTAACTCCTGGCGTGGTCTTTTCTATCGAGGCACTCAGTGCTAGCGATTTACGTTATTTCTGTTTACACAGTTTTTTATTTACTCTGATTCTGATAACTCTTGAGTTTGTTTACATAACATACTTAAAGTGAACCTTAACTGAGAGGGATATAAATGTTTCCTTTTAAACAATACCAGTTGCCTGGCAGTCCTGCTGATCTCTGCAGTAGTGGCTGAATCACACACCTGAAACAAGCATGCAATTCAATCCAATTTGACTTTAGTCAGACTCAACACCTGATCTGCATGCTTGTTGAGGGGCTGTGGCTAAGGCCTCTTACACAGTAAGGGCCTGTTTCCACAAACGCGAATCCGCATGCGGATTCGCATAGCCAATACAAGTGGCTGGCTCTGTTTCCACTTCTCAGTAATCCTGAGCGTTTTTCTGTGCGGGAGAAATCTGCACGGAAGAGCCGTCAGAATTTGCACCCCGCACGCCGCTATGCGAATCGCCGCTAATGTATTTAATAGGGAAATCGCATGCGGTTTTGGCATGCATATTTTACCGCGGTTTCGCATGCGATTTCGCATAGGAACTAATGTTAAATCACACAGGCAGTGACATGGTTAAAATCGCATCAATACTAACCTATGCGAAATCGTATGTGAAAACGTGGTAAAATACGCACGCGGAATCGCACCCGCATGCGATTTCGTCAGCGGGGAATCAAGCGGGCCCTAAGACGTTGCGTTTGATGCGACGTTAAGGTCGCATAACGTGCCCCTAACGCAATGCATTGAAAGACTATAACTTGGACGTTATTTAGCCCTGCATTTGTGCGCCGTTTTCGTCGCACAGTGATAGAACAAAAACGGCGCATGCGTAAAAAAAAAGAAAACATTACTGAGCATGTGCAAACAGTCTAACGCAGCTAAAAACGTGTTTAACGCATAGCTTGCAGCACCTTCATTTAACGTGCAACGTTACACACCAACGCAACGTCTGCACTGTGAACAGCCCATTGATTTTTCATTGCTGGAAGTTATTGTGTGTTACATGTTGTTGTAACGTGCAACTTTAAAGAGACACTGAAGCGAAAAAAAAACTATGATATTATGATTTGTATGTGTAGTACAGCTAAGAAATAAAACATTAAGATCAGATACATCAGTCTAATTGTTTCCAGTACAGGAAGAGTTAAGAAACTCCAGTTGTTATCTCTATACAAAAAAGCCATTATCTCTACGACTTTCAAAGTCGTGGAGAGGGCTGTTTTCTGACTTTTATTATCTCAACTGTTAGTTAAAGGAATACTATCGATGTATGCATTTATTTTTAAATGCTGTATGTTGTAGCAGACAATAGGACAAGTACTAGGAGCAATTTGATTCCTCACACAGCTGTTCCTCTCAGCTGTAAAATCCTTCGTCAGTTTTGGCGTCAGTGTTGGATACAAAATGTATCTAATACTGAGGGCTCCCAGAGGGCTAGACCATGTCTCTGCACAGGGGAGTTGCTATCAACTCCTCAGTTTATAGTTTAATTATCACCTTGCTGAAAGAATCTTATTGCTATGGTGGTAAGGGGTTAAAGATTCTAGCAATGTGTGTTTATTATCTTTGCTTCTCTTGACTGATAAATATACTAATAATGCTAATTGTAGACAGTGGTCTGCCCCTCTCAGCAGCTTGTAAAGTGGATGCAGCCTGGAGTGAATCACCTCAAGCAGGCAGTCTGAGTGTAAACACAGACTCCTGGTATAGCTAGTTATATTCCAGCAATATTCCAGCTCAGTTAGTTACCTGTTACCACCTCAGATCAGCCTATTTCACCTCATGTCTGCTGCATGCTGTGAGTGACACAGTGAAATATATTTGTGAGCTGTGTGACAGAGTAACCAAGCAGCTCAGGGTGACCCAAACTACTATGAGCTGTGTGAGAAATGAATTTTTAAGCAGGGATAGCGAGAGAGAGACCTGGGTGAATAAATAAAGTGCCCCTAGCACTAGTGGTAATGTGTACACTAATATAGAGTATTAAAAAAAAAAGTCGTTTTCAATCGATAGTATTCCTTTAACTATTTACTTTTCCTCTGCCAGAGGAGAGGTCATTAGTTCACAGACTGCTCTGAAAGAATCATTTTGAATGCTGAGTGTTGTGTAATCTGCACATATTGGAGAATGATGCAATGTTAGAAAAAACACTATATATACCTGAAAATAAAAATATGAGAATATTTTCTTTGCTGCTAATCTTCTAGTAATTATTCATAGTACACAACCAATTCATTATATCATATATTTTTTTCGCTTCAGTGTCTCTTTAACGCCACACTGTGAAAGAGCCCTAAAAGTAATGGAGACACAGGATCAGCAGGAGAGTTAGACAACCGGTAATATTTAAAAGAAAAAATCCATATCCTTCTCAGTTTAGGTTCCCTTTAAAGAGGAACTTAAGCGAAAAAGGGAAATCAATAAATCAATACATTGCAAAGTAAAAAGTAAAAAAATAGAAGAGAGATCAAGAAATGTTAGATATTCATCATGTAATTTTTTCATGTTGTTTGATCCCCAATGAGCCTGTATGTCATCATCTTTACTGGTGGCAGACAAGAAAAAAAACTAGGCGGCACCAACTGACATTATACCATTATTTATAACCACACCCCCTAACATTGTGATGGGCTAAAAAGTTGTTTTTTTTGTTGTTGTTGGAAACAGCTGTTATTTCAGTTCTGACAAAATATTCCAAAAACAACAAAGAAATCCATGACTCTGCAATGAGTACACACATAAGCCAGTATTATGCAAATATAGAAAATATTTATTGAAAAGCGTTTTTCCCGCATTATAAGGCGCCATGATTTTTTAATCTCCTATCTCTGAGGAAGTACCCGAGCTGGTACGATACTTGTGAGATCAGCCCCACATCCGGCGCGGAGGTCTTTCTTCAGCTACATAGTGGTAAGCAGCATATACTTGATCTACTTGCAGTGTGCCCTATTTACTTAGTATTATTGGAGACATATATCCATTATTGGGACAGGCATGTCTTGGCTATGTAGCACATTTTAGATAGACCGCTATTGACAGATTATTTGAGGATCTTTTTGACCCCAGTACAATATATATATTTTTGTTCGCTGCTGGTTGGTGTTGGTCTTTGTTTTTAATTGTCATTAGTGGAACGCTTTTCAATAAATATTTTCTATGTATGCATAATACTGGCTTATATGTGTCCTCATTGCAGAGTCATGGATTTCTTTGTTGTTTTTGTAGTTTGACTTATATATCCATGACCATGGAATTCGTTTTTATGCTCTATTACCTTATGTATTGGTTGTTTCATATTGAAATCTCTTTGATTTCTTCTAGAGCTAATTACTCATTTATTATGGATCTCAATCTATTGGATTCATTAGAGGCTTGTTGGCAGATTAATCTACATGCTATATTTGTCAAGAATAAAGGTGTGATCATTGATGCTGGTATTTCTGATGAACTTAGACAGCTTTGTTTGGAGCTTAAAGATGCTCACATCAACTATATCAAAGTCTGGTGGAATGTTAAGAGCCTAGAAAATTATGATTCAGAGCCGATATATCCAAGAGGCTTACGTGTTCAAATATTCCTATCCTGGTACCTTAATGAGGCTGGGAAGAAACGTTGGGAGGAGGGCCTTTCTAAGTGCTCTCACATAATAGACATGTTGATACAGCATGACAAAGAAATATTAGATCAGTATAGGAAGAAGATAGGTGACCTCCAGGCACAGATTGGTCAGTTGGGACCTAGGGTCAGCATTTAAGCTTTTATGACAGAATTGCAAACTGAATTAGATAAAGTGGAACAAGAAATCATTGCCGCCAAAACAAAAAAAACTGTCTAGAGACAGGATGGATTACAGCTCGAAGAAGGCTTACTTATGGCGTCACTCTGGCAATCCCAAAGGCAGAGGAGCATGGAATAGGAGACGTAGAGGGAAAAAGGGCATGGAAGTGGATGGCAATCACAGACAGTCAAATACTACTGTATCATGTATTTCTGATTCTAGCGATGCCTTCGAATGAGATATAGAAGGAACCTCACAATCTGTAAGAGAGAGAGTAGCTATCAACCGGGCGTCTAAGGAGACAAAGAAAAATGACAACAAGAGACGGAGACTAGCCAATAGTTCACCCGAACAAACAGCTTTACAGGTGATTAATCTCTCTTCTGTTCCTCTAACTATTAATGAAATTAATGTTTTACCTAAAGGGCTGTCTTTTGCACCAAACAATCAATTAGATGAATTTGAAGCATTAAAGGATATTTACCTTTTCTGTAGACGTCTCGCACTTAAGAAAATATATGATTCACGGTCTTTGGAAGATCAGGACATATTGGATCATGGACTGGACACAAATGATAAACAAATATTGGATGATCTATTGAGCCTCCTCAAAGAGAATGAAGAACAGGTGAGTGCCCCCTCTTTTTGGCCACCTTCTAAATATCTGCCACAATTTAGTCCGGAGATTCAGGTTTTTTTTTATTTAGTATGTAGGGACCTACAGCAATTGGGTCATAGACAACCAATAGTGACTGACAATTTAGACTATGGAGAACGGTTAGCCTTAAGGTCCTTGCGTTCTAGGAAAGATATCATCATCAAAGAATCAGACAAAGGGGAGAAATGTGGTGGTTTGGCCCATTGAACTATACGTAGAGGAGGCCCATAGACAGTTAAACAACCCAAACTTTTATTGTAAGCTACGTGGGAATCCCACTGAACATTTTCAGGGCGAGTTAGACGCATTTTAGACTCTGCAAGGATGGAAGGTATTATTACTGAGAAAGAATAAACATTTATTTGGAAAGATAAACCTTTTATGCAACATATTATATGTTACCTAAGATTCATAAGGATGTTACTAGACCACCTGGGAGACCAATAATCTCCAGCATTGGCAGCTTGACAGAAAGGGCATGTCAGTTTATTGATCATTACCTCCAGCCACCGGTTACAACACTTGATACATTTAAGACACAGGTGACCTACTAAGTCACCTGGAATGCCTTAATATTCCTGAAGACGCCTTACTCATTACATGTGACATAGAGTCGCTTTACTCTAACATTAAACATCAAAAGGGCCTAAAGGCTGTTAAGTACTTTTTGGACATGACCAGACTTGAAAACTCCAGGAGGTATTTCAACCTGGAATTGTTAGAGTTTGTATTAACACACAATGTGTTCTTGTTTGACTTGCATTTCTACCTCCAGGTCAGGGGAGTCGCGATAAGAGCTAAGTGTGCTCCATCAGTGGCGAACCTGTTCCTTGGGTTGTGGGAATGCGGGGTGGTGTGGTCTGAGTCTCTTGAGCGATTCCATCCTCACATTTTGACCTGGTCTAGATTTATTGCTGATTTATTTATTATATGGCATGGCCTACATAATTTATGTGAGGAATTTTTT
This sequence comes from Hyperolius riggenbachi, assembly GCF_040937935.1. Lineage (NCBI taxonomy): Eukaryota > Metazoa > Chordata > Amphibia > Anura > Hyperoliidae > Hyperolius > Hyperolius riggenbachi. Next base: position 572,690,995 of record NC_090646.1, read on the forward strand.
GAGGTCCTGAACCAGAATAATTTAAATATTTATTTGACAACACTTATCAGTGACTGTGAGGTAGTATTTTTGGATTTTCGCATTAGAAAGAACATGAGAGGAGAACTTTCCACAACTGCATACCGCAAACCCACAGCCGTCAATAGCCTGTTTCAATTCAAGTCCCATCATATGGAAAGCCTAAAACGGAAAATTCCTACTGGGCAGTTCATCCGACTTTGTCGGAATTGTTCTGAACTGGAGGATTTTGAACATGATGCTAATGACCTCAGACAACAATTTCGTTCCAGGGGGTACCCTAGGAAATGCATAGAGCAGACCATTAGGAGAGCCAGGGCCACCCCACGCACTGAATTACTGTGACCCAAGAAGAGACCTAAGGATTGTAAAATCAGAATAACAACTCAGTACAATACACAATGGCATGATTTGAAAAGGATAGTGGATAGGCATTGGGATGTCTTAAAAAATGACCCATATTTGAGACCATTCTTGACCGAATGATCCAGCTTGACAGCCAAGAGAACCCCCAATTTGATAAATATGTTGTGCCACAGTCATTTTCAAAAATCATATGACGGAATTTCAACTAAAGGTAGTTTTGCCTGTGAATCATGTAACATACGCCTAAACATGAGAACTACACAATTTGTTATCAATCAACATATGGGCAAGAGATTTTATATTAATGACTTTAATAACTGTAAAATGAGTGCAGTCGTATATATGCTCCAGTGTCCATCTGGGTGGCAAAACATAGGCCAAACTAAGAACGTTTTAAAAATCCGTTTACAGAAGCACAATTCTGTGGTTAAGTTGGCTACAAGAGATCAAAAGGATGACAAAAAGATTACTACTCTGCCATGCATGCACTCAATATACATGGTGGATCCCTAAAAAATTGGCTGTTTTGTGGTTTGGAAACAGTAAAAAATAATAACAGAGGTGGAGACATTAGCAATAGGCTTTTGCAGGCGGAATTAAGATGGATCTTCAGACTCCAAATTTGGAGCCCCGGGGGACTCAATGAAGAGTTTAATTTTGGGTGCTTTTTATCTCAATAGTTCTCTATCTGAGGTCCCGTCCCAGACATGTTGTGTACTGGTACTTGAATATTTTGAGACACTTTTTTAACTTTCTTCTTTCTTTTCTAATTAATTCCAGCTCTTGTTTTAGAACTTGATGGTATTGACATCGGAGAACCGCAAACTTTTCCGGAAGTGCATCATGAGGGTCAACTTTGACTCTCTACATCACAGTCAGCAGACACATTGTAGCCAATTAGGCTACACTCCCTCATAGAGCCCCACCCCCCCTTATAAAAGGCAGGCAGCGTCAGGCTTTTCACTCACTCCTGTGCCTGCAGTAATTAGTGTAGGGATAGCTGCTGCAGACTCTCATAGGGAAAGCTTAGTAAGGCTCTTGTAGGCTTCTTAGCTTGCTCCTTGCTGATTCTTATTGCTAAAAAAGCACCCCACAACAGCTCTTTTGAGAGCTAATCTTGTTCTTGTGTCGCATAGATAGCCTTGGTAATTCCTACTGTGTGTGCCACTGCCAGGCCCAGCACATTCAGTGACTACTACCTGTGTGTGTGACAGGTGCACATTGTAATACCCACTGCATGCAAGATGTTTTAAAGCACTTTAGGCCTCCAATTTAGCATGCAGTGTGATTTCTGCCCTTAAAACGCTGCTTTGCGTCAAATCCTGATTTTTTTCCCCAGGACTTTTGACATGTATCCCAATCCGCCATGCCCCCCTCCAGGTGTTAGACCCCTTGAAACATCTTTTCCATCACTTTTGTGGCCAGCATAAATGTTTCTAGTTTTCAAAGTTTGCCTCCCCATTAAAGTCTATTGCGGTTCGCGAAGTTTGCACAAACCCAACATTTCGTGGAAGTTCGTGTTCGAGGTTCACAAACCTAAAATCGGAGGTTCGAGCCATCTCTAGACAAAATATGGTCAGAACTGGAAGGGATCACTGTAAGAAGAAAATGGTTAGCTTCTGAGAGGAACTGAGGATGAGGTTTGTATGTAATATTCATTTGCAGCTACGTCATGTGTTTATTTTAAATAATTTTACTCGCTTCAATTTCCCTTTAAGCCTTGTATACATGTACAAGGAACGTTACCAGAGATGGATAGGTACGCAATCCCTTTGGTGACAGTGTAGGGCCAAAACTGTACAGGGAGAATCCCACTCTTGCTTGGGTTTGGGTTACTGCCCTTTGATTGTCTCGAACGTATACTCCTGTATGGAGGGAAATTGCAAAAGCCACAGCAAACTCCCACCCGTGGGAAAGAACTACAATTACAACTACTGTACAAATAGGAGCAAGTTGGATTACAGATATTTCTTTTCTGTCATTAATGGACAATTGTAACGAGAGGAAAATGGAGGCTGCCATATTTATTTCCCTCTTAATCATTTTAGCCTTTTGGACGTGACTGTCACGTTCAAAAGGCTGCTGCCGCCGTGCTGCAATCGCGCACGTGCGCCCCCTCGCCGCCCCCTTCCCCCCCGTTATCCCAGAGATCAATGAACGGGAACATTGTTCCCATTCATTTAACAAAGTCCCCGGTAGAAAAACCGACGGCTTCTTTTCAGAGGGCGGGGTCTTTTTGAAAAAAAAAATCACATCCTGATCTGCTGTATTACATTTACAATTAACCGTTTGCCTCCCACACAAAAAAAATACCCAAAATTATTATTTTTTTTTTAAATTACAATAAAAAAAACAAATAGTTACCTAACGGTCTGAACTTTTTAATATGCATGTCAAGAAGGTATACAACTAATATTTTTTAAATTATAAGCTTGTAAATAGTGATGGATGCAAAACTAAAAAAATGCACCTTTATTTCCAAATAAAATATTGGCGCCATACATTGTGATAGGGACATAATTTAAATGGTGTAATAACCGGGACAAATGGGCAAATAAAATACCTAGGTTTTAATTATGGTAGTATGTATTATTTTAAAACTATAATGGCCGAAAACTGAGAAATAATGCATTTTTTCATTTTTTTCTTAATAGTCCTGTTAAAATGTATTTAGAAAAAAATTATTCTTAGCAAAATGTACCACCCAAAGAAAGCCTAATTGGTGGCGGAAAAAACAAGATATAGATCAATTAATTGTGATAAGTAGTGATAAAGTTATTGACGAATGAATGGGAGGTGAAAATTGCTCTGATGCATAAGGTGAAAAACGACTGAAAGCCGAAGTGGTTAAACAATACTAGTTGCCTGGCAGCCCTGCTTGTCAATTTGGCTGCAGCACTATCTGAATCACACCAGGAACAAGCATGCAGATAATCTTGTCAGATCTGACAATATTGTCAGAAACACCTGATCTGCTGCATGCTTGTTCAGGATCTATGGCTAAAAGTATTAAAAGCAGAGGATCAGCAAGACAGCCGGGCAACTAGTATTGATTAAAAAAATTAATATGACAGCCTCCATATCCCTCTCACTACAGTTTTTTCTTTAAATTCTATGTTTACATTATTTTTAACTTTGCAGTGCAAAATAATTCCTTGTATATAGTTAGCTACAAATGAAACGTATCTCCTTTGTCATAAAGAAGAAAGGAATGGTGGCAGTATTCCTTCTGAGTAAAATGTCATTATGCTGGATGTGATTGGATCTGTCCACTATTATATAAATGCATTGACCTTAAAGCTTTGGGATGAGTACGGCTACGTTCTTAATGTGGACAGCTATTAAATATGCAACAAAAATGAAACTGTACCTATTACATGATCATCACACTGAAATGACTGTAGCAGTTTAGAAAGTCAATCACATTTGCGGTGGATGTGGAGCCCGGTGGGACGTCTGCATCATGCACATTTTCAGCTGAATAATTTCTAACCGAGATTCTGTCTGATATAAATGGGGTTCATTTTCTAGGCAGCTGCTTTTTGGCTGATTGGCTGTAAATCTGTGTAAACTGCTGGCTTGTTTGATAAAAACAAATCTTTTTATAGCGACTTCAGCTTTTTAACCTTCCTGGCGGTAAGCCCGAGCTGAGCTCGGGCTATGCCGCCGGAAGGCACCGCTCAGGCCCCGCTGGGCCGATTTGCATAATTTTTTTTTTGCTGCACGCAGCTAGCACTTTGCTAGCTGCGTGCAGTGCCCGATCGCCGCCGCTACCCGCCAATCCGCCGCTATCCGTCGCGCCGCAGCCGCCCCCCCCAGACCCCGTGCGCTGCCTGGCCAATCAGTGCCAGGCAGCTCTATGGGGTGGATCGGAATCCCCTATGACGTCACGACGTCGTTGACGTCGGTGACGTCATCCCGCCCCGTCGCCATGGCGACGGGGAAGCCCTCCAGGAGATCCCGTTCTTTGAACGGGATCTCCTGATCGCCGATCGCCGGCGGCGATCGGAGGGGCTGGGGGGATGCCGCTGAGCAGCGGCTATCATGTAGCGAGACTTTGTCTCGCTACATGAAAAAAAAATAAAAAATAAAAAAAAAAAGATTTGCTGCCCCCTGGCGATTTTTTTAGCAAACCGCCAGGAGGGTTAAAGTGCAACTCAAGAAATGGGACAGTACAGCTTTGAGCATGGCTAGGCTTAAATCCAGCAGACACTTTTTAATTATTACTTAGAGGACTTACGAGCCGAAATGTAAAGAAAAAGTTCAGTACCTGTAGCCAATGTGAATGCATGGAGGATGCCATCCGCACCCTCCATGCAGTTCCGCCGGGTCCCCGCTGCTCAATAGCCCCCCAGAGCTAGCCGCGGCTGCGCCGTCCGCACAGACGCGAGTGCGGCTGCGCAGCTCTAGGGCCCCCCCGATCCATGCATAGGAGACAGCCTGTAGCGTGGATCGGGGGGAGGCCCTAGAGCTGTGCAGCCGCACTCACGTCTGTGCGGACGGCGCAGCCGCGGCCAGCTCAGGCGGACATTTTAGAGAAGGCAGGAGAGCCCGACCTGGGCTGCGGGGTCGCGAGCCGGCCCGGGAGGCTATTGAGCAGCTGGGACCCGGTGGAACTGCATGGAGGACGCGGATGGCGTCCTCAGTGCATTCAAATTGGCTACAGGTACTGAACTTTTTTTTTACATTTCGGTTCATAAGTCCTTTAACTATCAAACTATTAATTAGCTGATGACCTAATTGCTGTCTAAAAGTTACTAATTATAATACAGTTATTATTTTGATTATTTATTTTTATTTTTTGAATTAAATTGGACCTCTGCTGTAAATTATAAAGTAAAAAAGCATCAGGAGGGCCCCTAGCATGACTGACTCCACCCTTTTTATTACTCAACCTATTGGGGACCGCCCTTAGTAAAACCTACGACACACTTGTGGCTGTTCTAGCCTCATGCAGCGTAGGATTTATGCCGCCTGCCGTTTTAGCTTCCGACACAATCGTGTGCACCCGAGAGGGGAGATTAAGCTGTCATATGACAGCTGACATCTCCCCTCAGTGATCAGAAGCCATCGCATCACGTGATCACTATGATCGCCGGCGGATCATAGTGATCACTATTAAAGCTGTGTGTGTGTGGGGGGGGTGGGGGGGGAGAAGAGGATCCCCTCACCTTCCTGACGTTCCCCCGGCGATCGGCGCTCGTCTCTGCTCCGGCCGACATCCCCACTCTTTCTGACGTCATCAAGCCGCGACCTGGAACTTAGCGGCAGTATGAGCGGGGATGGCAGCCGGAGTGGAGGTGTCCAGAGCTGCTCATCGCTGGAGCCTGGGAGGTGAGTAAAGGCTGCTGGCTACAGGGGAGACATCTGACTACATGGGGGACACCATTCCCAGCAAGCAACACTTGGGGTCCGGCTGCCTGACCCCCCCCCCCCCACAGCATGTAATCCGCCCCACAGCATGTAAAATAGCCTGGTCCTTAAGGGGAGTTAGGCAGCCAGTCCCCTAAGGGTTACATTTAACCTGCATTTAAGAAAAATGAAAAAAATAGATGCCGTATTTTTCGGACTATAGGACGCACTTTTTCTCCCCCAAAAGTGGGGGGGAAAAGTCAGTGCGTCTTATAGTCCAAAGATTTCCACAAAACGTGCCACCTCTGTCCTCTTGCTGGCCTTTGTCTCTGGTGTCCTCAAGTTTCCCCTCTGGCCAGTGTCCCATGTCCTCCTGCATCTCACTGCCCCCCTCTGTCACATATGCCCGTGTCCGGTGTCCCACTGTGTAGGGACCCGAGACCTCCGTGTAGCCATTCAGTGGCTCGCTCACAGGAGCCTCCAGACGCCATGCATCCCGCTATACATACCGGCCCCCTCTGTCCCGTCAGTCCTCCTAGTAATTTACTTTTCAGGTACCGCATCGTCCCGGGAGTAGAGCCCGGGACCTCCGTGAAGCCAATCAATGCCTCCCTCACTGGAGCCTCCAGACGCTGACAGCCAATCAGAGGGAGCTTTGCAAGTGAATCACTGCTGTGATTGGCCCAATGTCGGAGTCACGGTCCCGCCTCCGAGACCAGCGCCTCCAGTCAGAATGCTAGGCGGCCGTGATTGATTAGCAGCACTCCCTCTGATTGGCTGCACGGCGTCTGGATGCCCCAGCGAGTGAGCCACTGAATGGCTGCATGGAGGTCTTTACACCCGGGACGCCGCGGTACTTGCGAATTATATTACTAGGAGGACGGATGGGACAGAGGAGGCTGGTAAGGTACAGCAGGCTGCACGACATCTGGAGGCTCCAGCAAGCAAGGCACTTAATGGCTGCACGGCCACGGAGGCCCCGGGTCTCTACAGCATTGTTTTGGCAGCGGTAAGTAAGAGGACACAGGCGGCTGAAGGGACACAGGGGGCTGTTGATGTACACGGGGCCACCGGCATGGCGGCAGATGGAGCTGGATTGATATCGAGGACAAACATACACAAGGTCTCAGTGGGCAGATGGGACAAGGGGGCCAGTGAGGTACAGAGGGACACTGGGCACAGTGGCAGATAGAGATCACTGATCACAGGCACGCACACACACACACGGTCATAGGGGCTAATGGGACAGAGAGGGGTTGGTGAGGCACAGGGGGACACCGGACACAGGGGAGCAGATGAGGATAGACTGATCTTAGGGGGACACATGAGGTCACAGGGGGACAGAGTGGACAAATTAGGGAGCAGGGGACCAGTGAGACACGAGACACTGGCCAGAGGGGAGACAGGAGGGCACAGGGGGGAAGATGGGACACAGGAGGGCAGATAGGACACTGGAGACACAAAGGGGCAGATGGGACAGAGTTGCCGGTGAGACACAATAATTGGGGAGAACATGTAGAAGACGCTCCTGGACCATGGATGCACCAGGTTTAGTATATTTTTTTTCTCAGGTTCTTGCCCTCTAAACCTAGGTGCGTCTTATAGTCCGGAGCGTCTTATAGTCCGAAAAATACGGTACTTACCTTGGGAGGAGGAAGCCTCTGGATCCTAATGAGGCTTCCCCCGTCTCCCTTTGGGCAGTCCGATCCAGTGCTGGCAGCCCCGAACACACAGCAACAATAATATTTATAGTTGCCTGCCTGCGCAGGCACATTAGCGGCTTTCCGCTAGGCCTCCGGTAGAAATAACTGAGCCTGATTGGGTCTGCTCTATTGCGCAAGCTATTAAGATAGGGTTACTTGTGTGCCAAGCTGTGCTTCTCCCCAGCATCTATCCCCAGCTAGTGTCCCCAATAAGCTTCAGTCTGCTAGCACACCCTCCTCTCTGTGTCTTACAGAGACATTCAAACTTGTGCTCTGCACCCAGGAAATACAGGGGGCGGAGTGCAAGCAGCAGCAGAGCCCCTCCTTCTCACCCTCTCCTTCTCACCCTCTCCTGCAGATGGCCATGTGGATAGGCTAACTGTATGTGTATGATGCATCCTTCATTAGCATAGTGACCTCTCTAGGAGATTGGCCTTGACGGCGACAGAGAGGCTTAACCCACATGCCTGTTGGATATGTGGGTTAATAGGTCTCACCTAACCAGTGGCATAGCAAAGGAAATACAAAGATTGCAAATGCCCTGTGGCCAATAGACCAGAGGGACCCAGCAGGCACCCTCCTTCAACTCATGCATATGCTTCAAATAGTAGTCATCGTTAAGGGCCTGAGACCACTAATGCAGTTGTGCGCAGTTGTCTCCACTTTTCAGCAACATATCAATGTTACACATGCTGAAAAGGGGACAGAAGCGGACACAACTGCGTTAGTGGGCTCAGGCCCTAACAAATTGTTCCCCTTCCCTGTTTAAACTCTCTGGCCTGGTGCACACCAGAGGAGTTTTTCTGAGCGTTTTGAGTTTTTAAATCTGCTGCTAATGTTATCCTATGTGTCTGTGCACACTGGAGCAATGAGGTTTTGTAAAAAAAACCATAGCATTACATTGGGAAGAGCTTTTGAAACCTCTAGCGCCCAAACGCTAGAGGTTTCAAAAGCTCTTCCCAATGTAATGCTATGGTTTTTTTTTTACAAAACCTTATTGCTCCAGTGTGCACAGACACATAGGATAACATTAGCAGCAGATTTAAAAACTCAAAACGCTCAGAAAAACTCCTCTGGTGTGCACCAGGCCTTAGACACTGTAAAAGTTCTTGGCAGGCTTTGGTGATCCATATGAATTTTTATGTCTAGAGTCCTTAAGGGAGCCAAAGGACAAACTTGCAGTAGAACCCATAGCTCCTTATCTACACCACTGCCACATTTTGTTTAGCTAGCCCATCTCTGGGTTACAGTAGCTTTTTGGCATTATTTTTTATCCTCGACTAGCCTGGTGAGTTTCCCAGCCTCAACTAGCTCTGGTGAGTGAGAAGGTGCACCTCCTTCATTTTTAGCCACCATCTTGCAGTCTTGGCATTTGAGAAAGTATTGCCAAAGCGTACTTACCATAGATCTATGCGGGAAGCTGGATCATCTCTCTTGTCTACAGGATCTAATGGACATGTATGGCTGATGTCTCTGAGGGTGTTTAGTGAAATTCTCCCCAAATGTTTTGAAAGCCTCAATACATTTGGTTATCATTTTCTTCGGCTGTCAGGCATAATCTATCTCATTCTCCCCAGTACAGCAACAGAAATAGGAATAGAAATAAACTTTTAAACTATAGTAGTGTGTACGAGGAGACTGTAAAAATAGTGAGGAATAAAATATACACATCAAATCAGAGTTCAGCGTTGAATGTTGTGATGAAAGTATCATCTTAGACTTCGCATACAATGAACGTCGATAAAATCAGCCCAATTGTCACGTTATTTATGTGATTTTTTTCCTGCAATTTGAAGATTTTTGTTTCATGGTTAGATAATATATTCCTACTTTATAAAAACATCAAGGATAATAAAAATAGCTCATGCTTTTGACTTGCAGTGCATGGGGCCTGATTTTGATTCTCGCCTGGGACTCCTGAGTGGAGTTTATGTGTAAGTCATAAATACCACACAGGCTGTGTGTTTGCTGGTTTATGGAACAGCAGAGTAACCTGTGCTGCCAATTCCCAGCATGGATGTTGTGTCATGCCAGCACAGATGTCATCAATATGCTGCTGGCAGCACGTACAAATGACTTCTGTTCTCCTAGCAGACAGGAAGTACAGACTCGTGACTGGGAAAATGTTTGTGCCACATCAGACATAAAGGACTGTTCTAGTCACACTGAATACTGTAAAAATATAACCTGAAAACTGTTAAGCTGCCTAAAAGAAATGAGTGCTTCTGTATTTGCTGTATCAATTGCTTAAATGTTGTTGGGACTTGTTTGTTGGATGTTCATTCATCATACACACTTTACATCTTTCTCAGTGATGAGCGAAAATGCAAAAATTCGTTTCATCGAATTTTCGCCTAATTTTGTTTCGACAGGCGAATTTTCGATCGAATTTTTTGCGTTACTTTTTGCCTAATGTCCGTTATTTTTCGCGTTACTTGCGTATTATTGCGGACATTTTTCCGCATAAGGGCATTAGCGTCCGCATACAGAGAAGTTTCTTGCGCATTATTTTGGACATTTTTCCGCATAAGGGCATAAGCGTCCGCATACGAATTTTCTTGCGGATTATTGCGGACATTTTTCCGCATATAGGCATAAGCGTCCGCATAGAATAAATTTCCATGTGGATTATTGCGGACATTTTTCCGCTAAGGGCATAAGCGTCCACATACAATGAATTTCCATGCGGATTATTGCGGACATTTTTCCGCATAAGCGTTCACATACAATTTTCGATGCTGGTCGAAAACACGAATATTTCTGAAGATTTTGCGAAAATTCGCCGAATTCGAAAACCGGATTTTCGATGCGAAAATGACTTAGGCCTAAATGCAAAACGCTATGTGAGGCGGAAAACTAACACTGCACATCACTCTGAACACACCATCCCCACTGTCAAATATGGTGGTGGCAGCAGCATGCTCGGGGGTGCATCTCTTCAGCAGGGACAGGGAAGCTGGTCAAAGTTGATGGGAAGATGGATGGAGCCAAATACAGGGCAAACTTGGAAGAAAACCTCTTGGAGTCTGCAAAAGACTTGAGACTGGGGCGAAAGTTCACCTTCCAGCAGGACAATGACCCTAAACATAAAGCCAGGGCAACAATGGAATGGTTTAAAACAAAACATATCCATGTGTTAGAATGGCCCAGTCAAAGTCCAGATCCAAATCCAATCGAGAATCTGTGGCAGGATCTGAAAACTGCTGTTCACAAACGCTGTCCATCTAATCTGACTGAGCTGGAACTGTTTTGCAAAGAAGAATGGGCAAGGATTTCAGTCTCTAGATGTGCAAAGCTGGTAGAGACATACCCTGAAAGACTGGCAGCTGTAATTGCAGCAAAAGGTAGTTCTACAAAGTATTGACTCAGGGGGCCGAATAATTATGCACACCCCACTTTGCAGTTATTTATTTGTAAAAAAATGTTTGGAATGATGTATGATTTTCGATCCACTTCTCATGTGTACACCACTTTGTATTGGTCCTTCATGTGGAATTCCAATAAAATGGATGCATGTTTTTGGCAGTAATGTGACAAAATGTGGAAAACTTCAATGGGGCCGAATACTTTTGCAACCCACTGTATAGGCTGCAAATAGAAAGTTTCTGGTGATTAGCAGTATTTCAGAGATGCATAAAAGTTATTATTGGCAGGGGAAGAAATACTGTATAGAAGTCTTAGTGATACATGGTGTTCTTAAGCTGTAGAAGTGGGACTTTTTCTCAAAGTGTCTTGTCCCACCAAAGATCATTGCTAAAGCATAGGGGATGTCATTGGGGGTCTGAGTGCAGTGTTTTTGATAGATTTGGTCTAAGTTTTAAAGTAAGCATCTCAGATTATTCCTGTTGCAGATTAGCAGAGGGATTCAGGATCAGTCTGTATTAAGGAGAAGGGTGGCCTTGCATGGCATACCTAGGCCAGGATTTAGAAACAGGTATAGCCAGCTCAGCTAGATGAGCTTCATAAAAATTGGAATCATACAGGAGGCAGCGGGATGTGTAGGAGAGAGACTGTCAATGAAGTGCAATGTTGCTGATCGGCTGTAAACAAGCATCCAGCTGATGTGAAACAGCTGTTAGCTGCTCCATTCATCCCGGGCACCCACCTTGTTCTCACCCCATTTTCGTTTTACACATGTTGTTTGTGCTATTGGATGCGCCTTCAATATGGAATAAAACTTGTGCATAATGTTTGGGGTTCTGCAGAGCTGCCTTCCTTCCTTTTGTTTGGATTTCCACTTGTTGTCGTATTGTGGCTGAGCACACAGACGGAAGATTTGCCCACTATTATCCATGCTTGAAGGAGTGTCAATTAACCTGGTCCAGCTCTGTCTGGCACCCATATGGTTTAAGTGCACTAATTTCATTTTTTCATTTCATTGAGGAATATTCCATTCAGGCACTTCCACAATCAGTGCAAGAAGCTTCTTCTCGGGATAGCATTAAGAAAAGGTTAAAAACCCACCTCTTTTCCTGAGCCTTTGAGACTGCAGAATGTAGGGTCACAGCACTTTGCGTCCCCAGGGAGAAAAGCACTATAAAAATACTATTTTAAATTTCACAGTTTTTGTCATAGTGCCCCATTAAAGCTTAAAGGGAACCTGAGGTGAGAATAATATGGAAGCTGCCATATTTATTTCCTTTTAAGCAATACCAGTTGCCTGGCTGCTCTGCTGGTCCTCTGACTCTAATACTTTCAACCATAGATGCTGAACAAGCATGCAGCAGGTCGGGGTTTCTGACAATATTGTCAGAACTGACAAGATTAGCTGCATGCTTGTTTCTGGTGGAATTCAATTCACTACTGCAGCCAAATAGATCAGCAGGACTGCCAGGCAACTAGTATTGTTAAAAAGGAAATAAATATGGCAGCCTCCATATCACTCTCACCTCGGGTTCACTTAAGTTCTATGCATTTAATAGAATATGTTTTATAGGGACTCTTAGGGCGTATTTCCACTAGTTCTGCATCAGTTCTGCATCAGTTTTTCTGCATCCAGATTTCTGGATGTGGCTATTTATTACACAGATTCTGGATGCAGAAAAACTGACTCCAATGAATGCCTATGAACGCTTTAATGGAAACAGGCCCATAGGCATTCATTGGAGTTAGTTTTTCTGCATCCAGAAACAGGTCCTTAGCAGAAAAAATAATTGTCATACAGAACTAACCTGAAGCTTCCTCCATTCACCCCGTAGTCTGTGAGATCCCTCTGTGTGCTCTGGGCTCCCTCTGTTCTCCCACTGGCAGCTTCATTAGCGCATCACTTGGCCTGGAGTCAGGTGCAGCTGATGATGCGCAGCCTGTCCATGCGCCAGTCTCGCTCACACGCCTTTTACTGTGTGCCTTCTGCGCACGCGCGTTCATTAATTCCAGAACTAACGCCACCAGTGGCAGAGTAGAAGGGAGCACTGAGCATGCCGAGGGACCTCATGGACTATGGGGGGCTGGATGAAGCCCTGGGAAAGTTCAGAGTCCCTTTGAAATATGCACAAGTTTTGTAAAACAAAAAATTGAAAAACTTTTTTTTTTTTTTTTACAAAGGAAATAAGAAATTACCTGCTGAACAAAGGTTAAAAACTTGAAATTGGTACACGTTTCCATTGTTAGAATGTTCATTAAAAGAAGTGTCAGTATTTGTAAGAACAATTCTATCTGAGCAGTACGTGTTTACTGGCATAGTTCAAGGGATTGACAAATTTGTGCTTACTGTCTCCAAAGGCACAAATGAGGTTTTGATTATCTGTCAGGACATGCTGATAGACATTTATTATGTATCCTTTTGAAACATTAAATTGGGACCAAAGTTTTGTTACCTAAATTACTGGACAGATGGTCTAAAATCCATCCATTTTGGAATAAAATTTGTAGAGAAAATGTGCACTCATGAGATCCGTGTCCAAAAGCATTATGAAAATAGTCTTTGGCACTGCACACTGTTAATGCTTTAATATCCTAAATTTTCAGGCCTCTGGGAGGATTAGGCTCAGGGCTGAGCAAAAAGTCATGCTGAGAGATAGCTTTCACTGTCAGTCTTTCCTGGACTGTAAAGAGATTGGTAGTCTGTAGGGCCATTTCTGATGTATTAGGTGCCTCAGGCACAACAAACAGTCTTCCCCACATACACACACTCTATGGAGATGGGAGGGGAAAGGACGAGTGTGGTAACATAAGCCAAGGACACTGGAAAACTGCAGAAGCTGTAAAATACTGTGCTGTGCACTTCTGACTGCTGAAAACAGACTTTTAGTAATACAGAGGGGGCTTGATTAAATATCGCGCTTTATCAGAGTTAACACACCTTATCAGAGTAGCATAGTGAGCGCTACAAACTTATGCTTGCTAATTGGCAATGACGAGAGCTCCACTCTTCTTGTCCTGAGCCCCTGCGCGTCCAATCACTTTAAATTACATTATTATTAATAGGCGTGTTAACTCTGATAAGGTGTGTTAACTCTGATAAGGCATGCTATTTGTCTAAGTGAATCAAGCCCAGAGTGTGGTATTGCTCACTCTACACTAGAGAGCATCTCAGGTGTTTGAATGGATGACTGGTGCCCTGGAAAGACCTCTCTCACAACCTCAGATCAGCAGAATCCATAGTCTTGGTCACTCCCAGAGTGCACCTCAAAAACCTTTGGAGCCAAAGCTTTCTGTCATGCTGCCCCTACCCTATGGAATTCCCTACTACACCCAGTAAAGACAGCCCCATCCCTGAAGTTATTCAAGTCCAGACTGAGAAGCCACCTGTTTAGCCTGGCATTTGGAAACTTGTAGAATTCTTCCTGTACCAAAATTTACTAATCAACCAATTACTGGTCTGAGCCATGCTTATGCACTTTGAGTCCTATGGGAAATAAGCCCTTTCCAAATGTTGTTTGTTGTTGTTGGTGGTGGTCTGTATACTTGATCAGCCTCAATACCCAGACTGACAATCTTTGATCCAGTGCAACATAGTGCATTAAATATAAAAAAAAAATATATTAACAACCTACTCACACAATTAAGATGTCAGCCAGAAAATGTACTCACATTGGAGGCCTACATCTCCTGATAAGCATTGCGAGAGCCTGGACAATTGCTACCATCCTGGGCTCTTCAAACTGTGGGACCTGCGGTTCTGGATGGAAAAGATGGCAGAGCGCATACAGACAGTACTTAGGGAGCAGTCCCCCTACAGTAAGCCATGTTAGCCATCCCCTCCCCCACCACAACCCACACTATTTATATACCTCCCTCAAGGGAAAGTTTGTTTTACATATTTTATAAAAACGGCATTTAGATTCCTTTGAAGGACAACTATTGTGAACAATTCATATAAATGTACATTTCTTCCAGAGTTAAATGCACTATATATTACTTGTTCTCCTATGTCGCTGCCACTTACAGTAAGTAGAGAAAATCTGACATATCTGTCAGTTTTGGAATATCCCATATCTTCATGGGGGATACTCTGTAATTTCACTTTACAAAAACACTTACTTAACTGCAGTTGCTCAGTCCAACTGCCAAAATACTGTGCAAATGAGTAGGGAAGCTGGCTGACATCTTTATGCAGGTCCTTTCCAGGGATTTCTTTTGTAAAAATTAAAGGAATACCGAGAATCCCCCATTAGTAGATGGACTAGTGACAGTCCAAAATCCAGTCTGCTTTTTACTACCTACTGTAAGCAGAGATTGGCTTTCGAGTATTCAACTACTTGAATTCGAAATTAAAATGAGGCTTGATTGCCTCAGGTGCGGCCATGGGAGACGGGGGTTACTTACCCAGAAGTCCGTTGGCTTCTATATGTCTCAATCCACTTGCACCCGACCTATGGGACGCGTTCCATGACTTACTACCACACTTCCTCCTTCAAGCCAGAAAAAGGAAATGGGGTAGTGAGTTGTGCAAAGTATCCCATAGGTCATGTGCGAGTGGATTGAGACACATAGAAGCCGACGGACTTCTGGGTAAGTTACCCCCCATCTCCTGTGGCCATGCCTGAGGCAGTCAAGTCTCATTTTAATTTAGAATTTGAGTAGTTGAATACTCGAATGCCCATCCCTGACTGTAAGTGGCAGCAACACAGGAAAAAAATAATTTAAATTGCATTTAAAGAAACCCTGTAGAGAAAAAACTGCCCCTGGGGATACTTAATTTGGGAGGTGGAAGCCTCTGAATCCTAATCAGGCTTCCCCCATTCTTTGCAGCAGCCCCAATCCAGTGCTGGCTCCCCCAGAGAAGCGGTCACCACAATATTGACGTCTGTGAGCCTCGCCCAGGCGCAGTAGCTGCTTGCGGCTCGGGCTTTGGCAGATAAAGCGGAACACGTTCGGGTCCGCTCTAGTGCGCAGTAGTATTCAACATGCCTGCACAGTAGAGTAGAACCAGTTGGGCTTGGCTGTTTCTGCCAGAGCTTGAGTGGCAAGCATCTACTGTGTTGTCTGCACATGAGGTGCACACTGTTCGAGGGTCCCAGCGGTGAAGGTCATTAGTATGCCTGTGTGATTTGCGGGGGGGGGGGGGGGAGGAGGAGGGACAGCACTAGGTGCTTAGGAGGTCGGGAGAAGCCTCGTTAGTATCTAGTTGCTTCCCCCTCTCAACGTAAGTACCCCCTAGGGGCACTTTTTTCACTACAGGTACTCTTTAATTCTGGGAGAAATGCGCATTTTATATTTATGTATTTTACCTTTTACAATGTTCTGTAATAGTGGTCCTTTAAGTTAAAGGGACCCTGAGCTGTGTCTTAAAAAAGAAAACTGGACTTACCTTGGGCTTTCTCGAGCCCACCGTAGCCCACCATCCTCCTGACCCCATCCACAGTCCCACTGACGGCTCCGGTAAAGCACTGATTTCGGGTGAATGCTCGCCTCCGCTGCGTACCCATCGCGTCATCATGCCGCCGCTGTAGGTGTCCTGCGCATGCACAGTTCAGTTTTTAGAGAACCACGCATGCACAGGACTCTTACAGCAGCCAGCGTGATGACACGACGTGTACTCAGCAGAGGCAATCACGTGCGACTTTACCTGAATTCGGCACAATACCAAAGCTGCCACCTTCGGTAATGGAGGCCAGGAGGACGCCGGGGGACCTCAAGGGCTACGGTGGGTTGGAGGAAGCCCCAGGTAAATCCAGTTTTCTTTTTTAAAACACAGCTCAGGGTCACTTTAACAGATATACTGTTCTGTCTCTTCACAACAGATCAGAAGCCAGCTGTGTGTTCTTCTCTGTGATGACTTCTAAATATCTGCAATCCCTCAGGCCAACGTTATTGCAAGAAACATGAAATTATAATCCCCTATTTAATACTGGAGTGATTAAATAATAAAACCAATATAACCAAGGGATAAATTGTGTAGATCTTGCATCCATCATGCATTCATTGCTG
Source organism: Hyperolius riggenbachi (assembly GCF_040937935.1). NCBI lineage: Eukaryota > Metazoa > Chordata > Amphibia > Anura > Hyperoliidae > Hyperolius > Hyperolius riggenbachi. Next base: position 572,707,806 of record NC_090646.1, read on the forward strand.
CTCCATAGTTATTATTGCTAGAATTAATGATAGCTCTCGAAGAGTTATCAGTAATTCCAGTAACAATAACTAGAGAGAAAAGGCAATGACATGATTCCAATATCTGCATAAATGAGAGGAACAAGCAGAAAGGGATAGTTTACTGGAAGAAATTTTAACTTCTGTTAAAGAAAATGTCTGTACTTCAGACCATCCCTCATAAAAATGATCTGGCAGTAAGGGTGCAGAGGAGTACATTTGCAGTATGTTATCCCTGTGCTTTTCTGGCCATATGAAAAGGTTTACCCTAAGACAGCCGGGCCAGTGTTGTGCACTTCTACTTTGCCCTCTGCAACAATTTAGGGTGAGAGGAGAGGGGTGCCTGGCATTGAGGAGCAAGGAAGAGGGAGGTGGATGGGGGGTATCAAAGGATATCATTGGGGCAAAGCCAGAGCAGTACTCGTCCTATAGTTGGAGGGACATGGCCCAAGAAATGTTCTTTCTTTCTTTTTTTTTAATGCATAGTTTTTTTTAATGATTCAAAGCTAAAATTTTAGCAGGGAAACATGTTTTTAAATGCAGCCAGGGTTGGAATTGAAGATTTTACAGTATTGTAGGTTTCTTTTCCAGTGTCAACTGTCCAGTGTGAAACTTTGAAAATTGAAGTGAAAAATTGCATCCAAGTAAACAGCAAATCCTAGCAATGCCAAACCCCCACCTAACAGGCAATCAAATTAAGTATATACAAAATTGTACAACATGGAACATGGTTAAGATTCAGAAAAAATCAAGTCAGAACAGAACAGAGAGCATATACTGGGACCAGAGCTCAGCAACTCACATAGGGGCACACCATTCAATATTATGGCAATGTCTTTAGGGATGAAGCATGGGTTCTGCATGACCAAACCCCAGACTAATGAGGAATAACTGCTGGAGAGTGGTGATTTCTCAGTGATCTAAGCTCTTTATTTTCTGCCAGGAAAGTGTTTTATGGCTGTAATTACTTATCATTATCAGTGAGGGTTACGCTATAGTCCGACAGTCCCGACCCGGACAGAAATTGTTACTTGCATACCTGATTTTTTAACTTTTCAGGCATAGAAAGAACAAAAGGAACACAGCATAGTCATTTGTGTTCTTGGCACTGTACATACACATGTCCATCTCATCATGTCACTTGTCACCTCAGCTGTCCTTTAACCTCCTGAGCGATAATCCCGAGCTGAGCTCGGGGTATGTCGCGCAGGAGGATTTCTCAGGCCCCGCTGGGCCGATTTGCATAATTTTTTTTTTGTTACACGCAGCTAGCACTTTGCTAGCTGCGTGTAACTTCCGATCGCCGCCGATCCGCCGCTACCCGCCGTTCCGCGCAGCCCCCCCCCCTCCCCAACCCCTTGCGCAGCCTGGCCAATCAGTGCCAGGCAGCGCTGAGGGGTGGATCGGAACTCCCTACGACGTCACGACGTCCATGACGTCGGTGACGTCATCCCGCCATGGCGACCAGGGAAGCCCAGCAGGAAATCCCGTTCTGAACGGGATTTCCTGCTTACTCTGATCGCCGAAGGCGATCGGAGTGGGTGGGGGGATGCCGCTGCGCTGCGGCTATCATGTAGCGAGCCCTGGGCTCGCTACATGATTTAAAAAATAAAAAAATTTAAAAAATAGTGCTGCGCCACCTCCTGGGCGATATAATTGTATCGCCCAGAGGGTTAAGGCAAGACAGAGAACATTTATATTGCACGTTTCTCCTGGGAGACTCAAAGCGCTTGAGCTGCATTCACAAGGGCACGCTCAGTAGAGAGTAGCAGTGTTACAGAGTCTTGCCCAAGCTCTCCTTACTGAATAGGTGCTGGCTTACTGAACAGGAAGAGCTGAGATTCGAACCCAGGTCGCCTGTGTCTGAGGCAGAGCCCTTAACCATTATACTATCCAGCCAAATATTTACATAAAACACAACAATGGACAGCAATACACTTTTTTTATAGTGTTTTCTAATTAGAAGTTTTCCTACAAGTTTAATCTTTGCAGTCAAAATACAATAATTACACAGAAGCAAAGTTCGGTTGTTTTTCCATCTATATTTGGCAATTGTTAAGACTCAATTCCTTAGCTCAATTATCTCCTCTTTTATTAACAGCTTGGTCATCAGGTTACAACTAATAATTAAGAATTTCGTGTTATATTTTATTTCCAGAAAGTACTGATTGAGATTGTTTGTTTGGAATAATCTTCTTTGCATTTAAATCAGATAGTTAATCTTTTCCTTTTCCACAGGGAGGCCATGATTACATAAATGAAGTAAATGTTTTATTGTTTCGTACACCATTTTACGATTCTTATTGAAGTTTAATGTTACTTTAGCTAATTTTTTTAGAGCTATTTGGGAGTTAAAAATAACCCCCGAAGTGTAATACATAAAATCCAAGATGAGGGAGTTGTGTTTGAACTGCGTATGGCTTTGAAATGACAATAAAAATAATGTCTGTTTGTTATTTTTAAATTAACGAAAATAAAATATAATTTTTTTTCTACATATGTTGCTTTGCAACTTTTGCTTAAAATTTTATTTTATGTTCATCAGATTGTAATTGTCTTTCATTTTTCTGTAATTAATCTTCAAGCACTCCCTTAAAAGGGAATCTGTAAAAAAAAAAAGGGCCCCCGGGAGAGTACTTACTTCGGGAGGAAGAAGCCTCTGGATCCTAAAGAGGCTTTCCCCTTTCTCCTTAGTAGTGGGGATCCAGCGCTGTGACAGCCCGAGGATCTCCTTGTTGGCCGATTGTCGCAGTAGATGCCCTCCTCTCAGGCTCCAGTGGAAATAGCCAAGCTTGATTGGGTCCACTCTACTGCACAGGCGCGTGCCATATGGGCCTGCACAGTAGAGTTGGCCCGATCGTGCTCGACTATTTCCGCCAGAGCCTGAGCAGAGAGCTGCTACTGCACATGTGCGCAGCAGCAATTGTAAATATTATTGCCACTCTGTGTACAGGGGAGCCAACCCTGGATCTAGATGGCTGAGCAGGTGCGGTGGAAGCCTTGCTTTTTTACAGATTCTCTTTAAAACTCACTTTTTCGGATAAACTTTCACTCTAACTTAGGCCATTCCCCTTCAGTCTCTTGCCAAGTGGTGCTCTTTACCAAATATAACCTAAAAACACACTGCCTCTTGGTACATACACTATATATTACTTTACCTCTTGTTTCCTCCCCATTTCTTTAGATTGTAAGCTTAGTGCAGGGTTCTCTACCTTTTGGGCCTTGAAAGTTGATGTACATTTTGTTAATTATGTTATGTTTGTCACTGTAATCACTATGGTGCCTACCAATTATGTATTATGTACCAGTCTGTATTTTGTGTATACCGTTGTTTGTATTTTTATGTACTCGCATTTGTCTCACATACACACAAAAAGGTTGTCGGGAAATGTAATCTTCCTACTGTCTAATCCTAACACTAACCTCTTCTGATGTGGGGTTTGGATACATAATAGCCCAATGCCAGACAGCCACTTACTTACCCCGTGCATCCTCTGCCGATCTCTGTGTGTCAAAACTGAATCCCTGGCACTGGCACCGTAGCACAGATTTCAGTTACCGCCGTCTGGTAGCAGTTAAGCACAAGTACTGGGGCAGAGAGTTTACTACAGTTTTCCATAACAACAACTCTTTTTACATGGAGTTTAGGCAAATAAGGCAAAAAAATCAAATGAGTTCATAAAAAATGTTATTGACAAGCTGTGCGCTTTTTAACTTCGTACTCTTTATAATAAACAAATTAAGGGGCATAAATAAACTATTTTTCCTAGTTACCTGACTGAAGATTCCACATGGACTCAAACACACTATAATTGCTTTTCTGAACTCAGAACTTTCTGAGAGCTTTTTAAAAAACTCTCCCATTGACTTACATTAAAATCACGATTGTTGTAAAATTGCACGATTTTACTACGATCTAGGTTTTACCACGAATTTCATGTAAGTCAAAAGCACTTAAATTGTGTCTGAGCCCTAACTGCTATACTATTACACTAGCTCTCAATGGGCATGAGATCCTTGTTGATAACATCAGGACAAAGGTGTCATACAAGACTGTGGAGGAAGACATCTTCCCCCTTTTGCATACTACATCCTGGTGTTATGGACCATGGAGGCTGGTATTTCTCAAGGAAAAAGATGTGGCATCATTGCTATCAAGGATGAGCAAGTAGAGTAATGCGAGAGGTTAAACTGTACCCACTCGTTTCTGAAAAGCGGACCATGGCTGTGAAAGCGGACTTACCCAGATGTCCGCTTCTTGCCACAGTGCTTCACACTGCACTCTATCCTTCTAATACTTCCTGTTTCACAGCGGAAGTTCTACCATGAAACATGAAGTATCGGGACAGTGGAGCGCCCCAGCAAGAGGCAGACATCCGGGTAAGTTAACTTTCACAGCTGTGGCCGCCTTCTCTGGCACAAGCAGGTACAGTTTTGCTTCTCTCAAAACTGTGCTTGCTCATCCTTACCAATATCAAATAATACTATTTTATTCTCCTCAATGCTTTATAATAAACATCCTAATAATCAAAGTTTTCAAATCTATTAAAACAAAGTTTGCTTTCTTAAAACGAAAAGTATTTGCAATAATTCAGGTTGGCGTGACCTCTGAGATGTCTCCCAGTGCATCACTGCTGAAATATGCAAATTATACATTGTTGTACCTGGAAGCTAACCACACGTCCAGAATTGCTGGAATGCTATAATGTGTCAGCTTTTTAATATTACAGAGCCACAATAATTCAACGTGCATACAGACTGTTTCGAATTGATTGATCCTCATCAGTACATGGCATGGATTAAATTGGCTCTATGGGGTAGGACTTGGAAAAACCCAGAGGTACAAAGTACCTAGCGAGCTCACGGTGAACCAGAACTGCTAGGAGTGTGTAAGGGGCTACAATGGACCTAAAAGCCCCCTTACTAAAATTATATGGAAAACAAAAGTTTGCTTTCTTAAAACAGAAATATTTGTGATAATTCAGGTTATTAACCATTTCAGCCACCCGGACGTGATCCTCACGTCCAGGTGGCTGCTCTGATGCAGAGGCGCGTTCCCGTGCGCGATCGCGGGCGAGTCCCCGTGTCCCTATGCTGTCCCCCAGTAGCCCTGGGATCAGTGAACGGGACACATGGTTCCCGTTCACCAATCTAAGCTGCAGGCAAAAAAAACGACGGTTTCTTATAAGAGACAACAGTTTTTCTAAAAAAAAAACAACAATTTTCCCCGTCCTCCTTGTGCTTCCGGTAAGCGAGAAGCAGAAGGAGAAAAAAAAACTCAAGGTGGCCATCTTGTGGCCAAATAGTAAAACTACATCTACATACATCTTTCATGCCAATTTACACATATTATAACATTAAATTTAACTGTTTATTTCCCAACACCAAAAAAAATTACCCAAATAAAAATTTTTATGAAAAAAAAAATTACAATTAAAAAACAAACAAACATAAATAGTTACCTAAGGGTCTGAACTTTTTAAATATGCATGTGAAGGGGGTATACTACAAACAATTTTTAAATTATAAGCTTGTAAATAGTGATGGACGCAAAACTGAAAACATGCACCTTTATTTCCAAATAAAATATTGGCGCCATACATTGTGATAGGCACAACATTTAAATGGTGTAATAACTGAGACAAACGGGCAAATTAAATACATATGTATTAATTATGGTAGCATGTATTATTTTAAAGCTATAATGGCCAAAAACTGAGAAATAAATGATTTTTTTTCATTTTTTTCTTAATATTCCTGTTAAAATGCATTTATAAAAAAATAATTCTTAGCAAAATGTACCACCCAAAGAAAGCCTAATCAGTGGCAGAAAAAACAAGAAATAGATCATTAAATTGTGATAAGTAGTGATAAAGTTATTAACGAATGAATGGGAGGTGAAAATTGCTCTGATGCATAAGGTGAAAAATCCCAGCGGGCTGAAATGGTTAAAAAGCTGACACATTATTGAATTCCAGTGCTTCTGGAGGTGCGGTTAGCTTCCAGGGACAGCAATGGATAATTTGCATATTTCAGCAGTGATGCACTGGGAGACATCTCGGAGCTCACTCCAACCTGAATTATCACAAATGCTTTCTGTTTTAAGAAAGAACGTTTTTATTTTCCATAGCATTTTAGTAAGAGGGCATTTAGGTCCATTGTAGCACCTCACACACTCCTAGGAGTTCTGGTTCACCATGAGCTTGCTGGGTACTCTGTACAACAAATCTATTAAAATACACTAGTTTAAGTAAATTAGCATATCCAAAATTTTAATCCAATTATGTGTGTCAGCGTTAATTAATATTCACATATGTTCTATGTTTGTTTGACAAGTGCACAAAGAAGCTGCATTTCTTTTTGAAATGTATTGTATGTGCTTTTGTACTTTTGAATTAAAGCACTTTTTCTCAGTTCTTATTGGTAGCGGTTATTAAATATAGAAACCGTATACTCTCACAAATAGTAAAAGTTCATTCAAGTATTCCATATTCTAAATTCCAGAAATTCTGTGTTAATATTAAAGTGTATACATTTATTCAATACTTTGTTTAAAGAGTGGATATCAGCTTCAAAGCACATAGTGTTACTTTGCTTTATACTGGTATTTCAATACAAGGCTAGCACATACAGTATTTCTTCTCAATGTACATTGTTAAAGCGGAATATAACCCTGCATTTCAACTTTGCTCTAAAACATTATTTACAGTATATTATATGCAACCAGCATTTTTTTTTTTTTACTAGACCAGCATTGGAAGGGTTACACAGGGCTTTAAAGTTCCTTTAGATTTCTGCAGACGCATCCGAAGCTGAAAAGAGATACATTTTGTTTACAGAAATGTATCTAAGTGTTTAATGTGACTCATCTCTCTGACTGAGAAGGAGCTTGGAGGACTGCCAAAGAGTGTGTAACTGTTTATCAATAGATACATAGAATGTAACAATCTGAACTTCTGCATATCTCTCCACGGAACTTGAAACGTCTGTGTTTAACCCTTCCAATGCTGGTCTAGTAAAAAAAAAATGCTTTTTGCATATCATATGCTGTAAATAATATTTTAGAGCAAAGTTGAAATGCAGGGTTATATTCCGCTTTAAGAAAAAGAAAAGAGAAACAGAAAAATTATGCTAAGTTATTGACTTTGCTGAAAGAGGTTACAGGTAGCATAATATTCTCCAAAACTTCTAAAAGACCCTTTCACGTCCGTTACGTGTTAAGGGTAAACACCTCTCTTATATTTGAAAGCACAGCATGGGGTGTCATTGGCAGACCTACTAATTTTGATGCAATGTCACAGGGTAAAGCTGGCACACCATCTATTATTTCCGGGTGCTTGGTAAAGTGGCATAGGCAGTGCCACAGATTAGTACAGTTCGCAGATATTACCAGCACACCAAAGGTTTTGAAACGCACTTTATTGTGCCAGGGGCCGCACAGGGCCCCTTTATCAAGGCATGTGGTCTACTAATTTTGATGTTCTGTAGGAATTCCCAATCATGCACCACAGTGACTGGTTGTGAGCACAGAGCCCACAAGATGATGTCAGACCACTCAGGCCACCCTTATGAATGTTCATACCAGTGGCCTGCTGGAGGTAATTTTGTAGGGCTCTGGCAGTGCTCACACTCTGTTCCTCCTTGCCCAAAGGATCTCATACCAGTCCTGCTGATAGGTTATTGACCTTCTATAGCCCTTTCTACCTCTCCTATAGTAACTGCGTGTCCTCTCCTAGAGTAACTGGGGGACACAGCAAATCTTCTGGAAATGGCATTTATTGATGTGCCATCCTGGGGGAGTTGGAAAACTTGTGCAACCTCTGTATGGTCCAGGTATCGCCTTAGGCTACCAGTAGTGACACTGACTGCAGCCAAATGCAATACGTGAAAAAAATGAAAAAAAGTTAGGAAGGGAAAATGTCAGTGGTCTTCACCTCTTGATCCATTCCTGTTTTGGTGGTCATCCTATTGTTTCCCCTCTAGCACACTAGTTTAATTAACATCACAGCAGCTGAAACTGAAAAACAAACCCTTCTGCTACTTAATTGATTAGATCAATATCCCAGAAATTTCCTTGACTTTTTTTTTTCTTTTTTTTCAAACTCAGCCGGTATGTGACCCAGATATGACCATGTGACAGCTGTAAAGCCATCATACGTGGGTCTCAGGTCTGCATCATAGTTTGATTTTCTTTCCTCTCCTCCCTCCTTCCCTCATTCCATCATCACTACAATATATCAAATATTTCACCAGTGGCTCAGATCAAACTAATTATAGTAAAAAAGAGAAAAAGAAAGGAAGAGAAAAAAACAAAACACAAACACCAACAAAAAACTCAGCCTACCCATCTTAACATTAAGTGGTTAATATCCCTTTCCGACTACCCCCTTATTTTATGGGCATGCCCTCCATGCATGAGCCATCAGGGCCGGACCGAGCCCAGTGGGGGGGACAGGCCGCATGCACAAACAGGTCACATATCTAAACTGAGAAGCAAAGCAATTACTCTTATTTCAACTTTCACACACATTCATATAAGTGCCTTCTATACTTCAACATATATCCATGCAACTGCACATTCATCCATCCATTTATCCTTACAATTTCAGTTGGTAATATAGTGGTTATTTGGTTCTTTTCTCCTCATCTTTCCTACTTCAAATACTTAACTTCATATTATATGTTACTTATTTTTTCCCATGCAATTTTCCATTCCTCAATTTGTTTGTTGGTGCCAGTATCTTCCACACAGCCCTCGCCACCTTGCAAAAAATCTGACATCATCCATATCTACTCTTCCATGCTGGGAGCTTCGGGGTTCTTCCAGGATTTTGCTATAAGTTTCCTGGACACATTTGCTGCAGGGGTTACTAGTTTATTTGCATGACTTAAGCTCTCAGGTTCCATGCAACTCAACAGAGCAATACTGGGATGAAAAGGGGAAGGGAGTTTAATGAAATTTCCTATCTCTTTCCAAAAGTTCTGTATAACCGGGCACGACCACCACATATGCATATATGAACCAAACGCGGTAAGACATCTCTAACAGTTCCCATTCCCGCCTTTAAATTTAACCATCTTAGAGGGTGTGAAGTACCATCTCGTCATGAGTTTATAATTAACAAGTTGAAATGAGGTATAGCTGGGGGTCCAAATTTCCTGGAATACTGCTCCCCAGAGGATCAGTTTGACAACTGTCAAGAAGAAAATATAAATTTGCTGTCATTCCCTTCCCCACCCTCGAATGAAGAAAACACTTTTCATAAATATTTATGGTTTTACTTATATTATCCTTATGTTTGGAAAGGTAGCTCCTGACCTGGAAGCTCCACAGCCCATTATCCATTCTGACTATGTTATAGATCTCCCCCAATGTGGAATCTCTGTGGCCAACCAAGTCTAGGATTCTAACATTTCGAGGGATCCCACTTTCCTTGAACCACCCTGAGGTTAAGCCAGGTTGAAAATCTGGATTATTGCGTAGAGTGGTTAGTAATGATATTTTGTTGCTCTTTGACATAGATCTTATAGCTTCCATGTGGGTTTTAATTGCGGGTGCTAATAAAGGATGGCTGATAAAAGGGAGGAGTTTTACTACCGTGTGGGGGTGCCACGAATCCAACATATCATAATTAAACAGACTTCTTTCATATGTTGTCCAGAATCTCTTCTGGTCGCATATCCTGAGATCTAAGATTCTTTGCAATTGGAAACATCGGGCATATCGTTTAATATTTGGTGCCCCCATTCCTCCCTGAAATTCTGCGGTTTGGTGTTCTCTATATAAAATTTTGAAATATATTGTTCCAGACATTATACCAATTCCTCTGGATGTTTATTGGCAGATTTTGTACTATAAATATTATTTTAGGAAGAATTTTCATTTTTATAAAGTTGATTTTTTCCAATTGTATTAAATTGGGCATTTTTCATTTTACTCAGTATCTTCTCACAATCTTTTTGCACTGGTGTATAATTATGTTTGAATAGATCATTAAAATCACTACATAAATTGATACAGAGATATTTAATATGAGAATTGGTATAATTAATGCCATACCTTAGTTGTAGGGTACTCAATATTTCGGCGGGGCTTTTTATGTTTAATACCATAGTTTTAGAATTATTTACTTTATAGTTCGAGTATTTGGAAAATTCAGTTATTATTTTATTTGCTGCTTCGAAAGAGGTCAGGGGATTGGTTAGTGTCAAAAGAAGGTCGTCCGCGTATGCTAGTAGTTTGCTTTCATAGTTACCTATATGCCACCCAGATATCTCCATGTCAGAATGGATCATGCGTATTAACACTTCTATGCCTAAATTAAATATTAGCGGGGAGATTGGACAGCCCTGCCTCACGCCGTTCCCCAAAGGGAAGGAGTGTGTCAAGGTACGGTTGATTTTTACTCTGGCTGTTTGGTTTAAATATAAATTTTTGATTCGTTTGATAAAGATGGGACCGATACCATAGTGTTCTAAAGTTGTGTAGATAAATGGTCTTGAAATACGGTCAAACGCCTTTTCAGCGTCAATGGCCACTAAGATGGAATCTTCATTACAAATTTTTGCGTTATAATAAAGTTTATTGCTGAAGAAATATTGTCCGATAGTCCGCCCGATTTTTTAAAACCCATCTGCTCCTTCCCCAGTAGATGATCTAACACCTTTTCCAGTCTTAATGTTAGAATTTTTGAGTATATTTTAACATCAATATTAATTACCGAAATGGGACGATAGTTGCTACACTGTAGGGGATCTTTGCCTTTTTTATGTATTAGGGTGATTGTGGCCTGATTTGATCCTCTAGAAAAGGTCTCACTTTCAACCAGATTATTAATCATTAACCACTTAACGACCGCCCACTGCACAGGGGCGGTCGGAAAGTGGATGCCGCAAGGACCAGCTCATGCCCAGAGGCGGCGGTCCTTGTAGGGGCATGGGTGGCACGATCGCGTCATCCGTGACGCGATCGGCCGCTGGGGACTGGCCCCGCCCACCTCGCACTGTAACCCGCCGGCCGTTCGGAAGCGCCGGCGGGTTACTAGCACCCGGATCGCCGCATACAAAGTGTATAATACACTTTGTAATGTATACAAAGTGTGTTATACAGGCTGCCTCCTGCCCTGGTGGTCCCAGTGTCCGAGGGACCACCAGGGCAGGCTGCAGCCACCCTAGTCTGCACCCAAGCACACTGATTTCCCGCCCCCCCTGCCCCCTGATCGCCCACAGCACCCCTCAGACCCCCCCTGCCCACCCCCCAGACCACTGTTTGCACCCAATCACCCCCCTAATCACCCATCAATCACTCCCTGTCACTATCTGTCAACGCAATTTTTTTTTATTCGCTAAACTGCCCCCTGCTCCCTCCTGATCACCCCCCCCACCCCTCAGATTCTCCCCAGACACCCCCCCTGTGTACTGTATGCATCTATCCCCCTGATCACCTGTCAATCACCTATCAATCACCTGTCAATCACCCATCAATCACCCATCAATCACCGCCTGTCACTGCCACCCATCAATCAGCCCCTAACCTGCCCTTTGCGGGCAATCTGATCACCCACCCACACCAATAGATCGCCCGCAGATCCGACGTCAGATCACCTCCCAAGTGCAGTGTTTACATCTGTTCTCTACCCTAAACACCCACTAATTACCCATCAATCACCCCCTATCACCACCTGTCACTGTTACCCATCAGATCAGACCCTAATCTGCCCCTTGCGGGCACCCAATCACCCGCCTACACGCTCAGATTGCCCTCAGACCCCCCCCCCCCCTTATCAATTCGCCAGTGCAATATTTACATCTGTTCTTCCCTGTAATAACCCACTGATCACCTGTCAATCACCCATCAATCACACCCTGTCACTGCCACCCATCAATCAGCCCCTAACCTGCCCCTTGCGGGCAATCTGATCACCCACCCACACCAATAGATCGCCCGCAGATCCGACGTCCGATCACCTCCCAAGTGCAGTGTTTACATCTGTTCTCTACCCTAAACACCCACTAATTACCCGTCAATCACCCCCTGTCACTGCTACCTATCAGATTAGACCCCTATCTGCCCCTAGGGCACTCAATCACCCGCCCACACCCTCAGAACGCCCTCAGACCCCAGCCCTGATCACCTCACCAGTGCATTGCTTGCATCTATTCCCCCCTCTACTCACACCATGAGACGCCCATCAATCACCTCCTGTCACCCCCTACCACACCTACCCAGGCCCTAATTTGCCCCGTGTGGGCTCCTGATCACTCGGCCAAACCCTCAGATCCCCCTCAGACCCCCTTCCGATCACCTCCCCAGTGCATTGATTGCATCTATTTTCCCCTCTAACCACCCCCTGAGACACCCATCAATCACCTACTGTCACCCCCCTAGCACTCCTATCCATCAGATCAGGCCCAATACAACCTGTCATCTATAAGGCTACCCTGCTTATGACCGGTTCCACAAAATTCGCCCCCTCATAGACCACCTGTCATCAAAATTTGCAGATGCTTATACCCCTGAACAGTCATTTTGAGACATTTGGTTTCCAGACTACTCACGGTTTTGGGCCCGTAAAATGCCAGGGCGGTATAGGAACCCCACAAGTGACCCCATTTTAGAAAAAAGACACCCCAAGGTATTCTGTTAGGTGTATGACAAGTTCATGACTTCCGCTGTTTTGTTCATCCATTAAATTATCTAACTGCTTCGTTTCCTTGACTTGATGCCATACTCTGATTAACAAGTGTTGCTTTAATTTTGAGCAGTTTGATGGAGAATCTTTACATGTGAGGAACAGCTAGAGGTAATCAATAAATATTTCAGAACAAAGAAATCCTGCAGCAAACCTAGCTTAAAGGGTACCTGTAGGGAAAAAATGTGCCCCAAATGGGTTCTTACCTCATGAGAAGGAAACCTCTGGTTCCTCCAAAGGCTACCTCGATCCTTCTACACCAGGCTGTTCCAGCGCTGTGTCCCCTGAAAGACCTTTGATGGACCTGCTCAGGGTTTTGCGGAAAACCAGAGCCTGTTCTGGTCCATGCTACTGCGCTTGCGCAAGCCATCTGAGATTGCGCAGTAACACGGACCCGATCACTTCACTTTCTCTGCCAAAGCCGATGTGGGTCTGCTCTACTGCGCAGGTGCAGTACTTTGCACTGGAATGGAAAGGTGCATGGAGACTGGGGAAGCCTCTGGAGGATCACTCTCCCAAAGTTAGAATCCATCTTAGTTGTTTGCAAACTTCACAGTTTTACATAAAAGGGTAAAATATCTTTAGTCTGCAACTCAGTACTAAACAGTATGCACTTGTATATGTAGTTTGTAAGAAAACGTTTCTTATTGGTCATGCTTATGTACCGTAGTTAGATTGTATCCGTTTTATGTCCTGATCTTTCCTTATATGTGGTTATGTGATTATTATAAGGTCCTATATGGTCCCAGTTAATGGGCCTCCATTGTTCTTATGTTATTCAATGTCCTGCAACCATCTTGTACAGCTTTCACTGTTTACTGTGGTGATGTTTTATTGTTAATATCTTGAATTGTTCAATAAACTTTTATTGTCAAAAAAAAAAATTCTTAAGTCTATTTTGTACTTTCTTTACACTGTATATCTTAATTGGTAAATCATGAGGGCAGTGCACCACAACATAAATAGTGGCTCCTCTATCCTGCAACTTCCTAAAACGAAGACAAAAAAGTGGCATGGAATGACATTGCCCCTTCAAACTAACATCTTGCAGTAGGTCTTGTAGGCCTTTAGAAAGGGGAAACATCCGTGAAGTTAAGACTTATGTGACATGTCCATTCAGCACATGGTTAAAACGGAACACATCTCAGTTTGCCTCAGTAAAAGTATCTATCTCTCAGACACATCATGGCTTCCTAGCTTCATTTCTTTCTGTGGACAAATGTCACTTGTCAAAGGGCCTTCGTCAGCTGCATATAACTGGTTGAAAGAGTATAAACAGGCAGTGAAATTGAATGGTTGTTCAAAAGCAGAAAAATGACTGTTGAAAAACATTACTTGCAAACAAAGAGGGGTAAAAATTATTATGGCTTCATAAATGTCTACTGACAAATTGAAAGGCACAACATGTACATATTCCATCCACTAACCAGAATATGCAGGGTCTAAACTAACTTTACTGCTTTACCCTGCAGGAGTTAGCCCACGCAAAGATGTTTGCATCTCAACAGAGGCACTGCAAGTATGCCTCTTTATGCCCCCCGAGAAAGGGAAGCAAAACTAGCAGCGCTGCCAAGCACACTCGTTGCCCAGAGACGCTGCAACTGCATCTCCTGGGAGGAGCAGAGAAACATACACAGCCCCATAGAATGTGGACACCATCTGGGGGGTGAACCACGGTTGCCCCCATAGAAAATATTCCTTTCCTTATGGCGAATTCCACCCAATTGCAGACATATACAAACTGCATGACTTGGGAGCAACTATACCAAAAGGGAAGGTGGAGAGCTTTGTTTGTATTGTGGCAAATCCAATTCCGAACAGGGCCCTGTCATGCTTGGCAAAATAAATGATTCTGATTCTAATGAGTGCCTAGTGGCCTCCTGAGTTCTCACTAAAAGAAGGTTGGACAGAAGGTAATCTCCTAGGCATCACGCTGTCAGACTGCAACCATGCTCACACGTCAGGAGTACCAGGGACCATACTGACAAAGAACGGAACCGCTAGGAACTGCACTTACAAAGAAGGAACGGCACTCACAAAGACTGGGAGCTGGGTTGCCACTTTTCCTGAGAGTTGTCAGATTTTCTCATGCCCCTATCTCATGCAGAAGTTGACAGGAAAGAATACCGATTGGAGCATATTTACTATATATGCAGCCTGGGTCTTGTGGTATGACTGTCATGACTATCCTACCTTTAACTGTTTCCTGCACAACTATGCAGTTGGAGGAGGTGGCCTGCATATAGAAAATATGGGAAGAGTATATGTATGAGAGGATATGATGGCCCTTTTACAATTTACTTTTTCTTCTATTTTTTTACCTGGGTGATATTTTCACATCTTATCAATAAAATGCCATTTAAGCCACCAGCAAGCAAGAAAATACTCAGAATAATTTTGACAGATTTGTTTGGTAGTTTTTGCAGAGAGCTGAAAAATTATCTTAAACAGAAGATAAAAAAAAATATCTCCTAGGAGAAAACTTAGGAGAAAAAGTGAATTGAATAAGGGCAAAGATGCATGACATGGTTCTTGCATACATGGGGAAGAGGGGATGGAACTGCAGCTATAGCAGACACAATTGTGTAGCCACAGTTTGCATAGTGGGCGACCCTGGTGCCCACTATTTTATTGGGCGCCCATCTTACCATGACACATCCCAGATATGGTTGGGCATCAGTGGCAGATGTTCTTTTTTAGTGTTCATCGGCATTGGCAGGGGGGCTTTAGTGTTAAGAATTGGGGGTTAAAGTTAGGCAGTGCCAGAGCGGTCTTAGGGTTAGGCATCGCTGGAGGGGGTCTTAAGGTAAGGTATGGCCAGCACGGGTTTAGGGTTAAGCATCGCCAGGGGTGTCCTTTATGTTAGGCATTGCCAGTAGAGATCGGTTAGCATTAGGCATCAAGAGGGAGGGCTAGTGTTAGGTGAAGGTTAGGTCAGGTCATAGTAAAATATCGCTCAAGATTACCGATATTTTACTATCTGAATTAACTAGTAGAATATTGGTAATATAGCCAATATTCAATTAGCTGGTATCTCCTGTGCCCTTTTCAACCTGCAGCTTTTTTAAATAGACAAAGACAAGACAAATAACATTTATATCGCGCTTTTCTCCTGGCGGACTCAAAGCGACAGAGCAGTAGCCACTAGAGCGCGCTCTATAGGCAGTAGCAGTGTTAGGGAGACTTGCCAAAGGTCTCCTACTGAATAAGTGCTGGCTTACTGAACACGCAGAGCCGAGATTCGAACCCAGGTCTCCTGTGTCAGAGGCTGAGCCCTTAACCATTACACCATCCAGCCGTACATGCAGTTTTATAGTTTTTGCATGACTTGGTAGCTGCGTGTGGTTGCATGGGGAATGGTAGATGTGTGGTTGAATGGGGAATGGTGGGGGGTGTATCTATATTTAATAGAACATCCCTCCCCCTCCAAAAAAAACCAACAACAACCATATATTCAGTTTGGAGCATAAAGCTAAAAAACAAAGAAGTAAAAAAGCTGTTATTTCAATTTCCTTATACTTATACTCGTTTGTGAACTGAACCATGCGTGAAACTCATTAATGACCAGACAGTCAATAACCGTATGTCCACTCCAAATCAATATGGGCAAATCCCTCGACGGGAGGTTTCATGGATTGTAAATATACTTTACATTTATATTGCAAATGCATTAATATCTGGATATATAGCTTAAGACTGTTGGGGAAAGTGGATTTATTTCAAGGGCCATTTAAAAACACAGGAGTAGGTGGATTACCCCGGCTATGCATGCCGGCAAAAACGGCAGTTCATTATGGATTCATGCTGTGACAGCTGTTGATATATAGCACTTCTACGAGTCCCAGTAGATTGCATGTAGACCTTATGAACAAAGTAGTTCTGTTTCACGTTAATTACACAGCACAGAATATTCCTTTTTAGAAATTATAACCGCAGATTGAAAAGGCAGGAGTGCACTGCTGAGATGTATCATATTCTATGCATATAACATCTAAACATTATGACTGCAAAGTCTCTATAGTGAATCCGTTTAGTGATTAAATATAGAAATGTAGACGAGAATCTTTGAAGTGAGAACTGTGGCTGTTCAATCTAGTTGAAGGTGTAGCGGTAGCAGTACGTCGCTGGACATCCCATTTTCTCTAAACATCTATCTAAAGGTAGTTTCAAAGATTCTTTTCATGTTCTTTAAACGCTGGTTTTAAAAGAAGTTATATGCTTGTTATGCAACTTCAGTCACATAAAATGGGCCAGTACAGTTTTCAGTGTGTCCAGTGTGAAATGAGAGAGCCTAATTTGACATTTAAAGTCCAGGTTTGGGTGCAATGTTTGTACATGAAAAAGTTTCTATGTTGCAGTTTTTGTAAAAATATTTGCCTTAAAGAGACTCTGAAGCGAGTCTCAATTCTCTTTTTTAACCTATATTAATGTTAAGCCCCATAAGCACAGCTAAACCACCGCTATCCCGCGGCAAAATTAGTAGTTAATACCCCCCAAATCCCCTCTCCTACCTCCGGGGAGTGCCTCCTGCTTAAGGCGGAGCTACAGCCATAAGCTCTGCCTCAAGCGCGTCAATCCCCACTGATAGCCGCCTCTCCCCCGCCTTCACAGAGAGGGGCGGGGGAGAGGCGGAGATCCGCGCGACAATTGACCCGCATGGAGGCAGAGCTACAGCTCATAGCTCTGCCTCCAGGAAGAGCAAAATCCACGACCAAGAAAGTCACGGATTTTGCTGGGGGATTTGGGAGGTATTAATCCCTCGTTTTGCCGTGGGATAGCGGTGGTTTAGCTGTGCTTATAGGGCTTAACATTGATACAGATTAGAAAAGAGAATTGAGACTCGCTTCAGAGTCTCTTTAAAGAAAATATAAAGTGTAAAATCAAATAATCAGTTTAACTTACCTGGGGCTTCTTGCAGCCCCTTGGAGTCATCCTTTGACCACCCTCCCGAGTCCCTCCAGCAAGGGACACCCGCACCTCCACACTGCACTCCCGATGCCAGGAGCATTCTGCGCATGCACAGTATGTGAAGATCACTATTGCGCATGCACAAAGCCAGGGAGTGTAATCAGGGTGTGTGCAGCTTGGGGCCAGCTTTACAGGGGTCACCACTGCTCAATGGAGGGACTCTGAAGGACAGTGCGGGCGCAGGATGACTCCAGGGGGCTGCAAGAAGCCCCAGGTAAGTTCAACTGATTATTTGATTTTACACTTTATATTTTCTTTAAAGAAGTCGCCATTTGACCACTTTAGATTCCAGGGTTTTTACCCTTAAGGTTCTTGACACTTTTGGCATTTCAGCTGTGTCGCCACAGCAATAACTTTTTATAACTTGTGCATCTAACTGATATATAGGACAATCTAGGCTTTCTTTTGGTAATTTTTTTAATAAGAATTATGTCATTCTATAGGCATTTTACAGGTGAAAAATAAGCGTAGATGGAAAAAATATGTATTTTTCATTTTTCACCCTTCCTAATTTTAACATAACAAATACCACAGTTATAACACACATAAAATATATTATTTAGCTTTCCCCAGTTAAAATGATACCCCATATCCCATATTTCATCACCACTTTGGGCTTGTAGCCTGCCATTATTGCCAGCATGTGCGTCTGTAGCGATTGGATGTGATCGCTAGAACGCACAGTTTGGAGACCCCAGTGCTGTACATATACATTGCTAGGCAACAGCATAGCAATGCATATATACAGTGTTGCTGTCGCCCTAGGGATCCCATCAGGTCGCTACGGGCAGCAGCCATTACAGAGTTTTATGAATCTTAAGGCCAAGTATAGGTGAAGCAAGGAGTTAACTAGTCAGGTGGGGGCTTTTAGCGCAGGATTTGAGCCTCATGTCCATGGACCTAAAGGAGCACTATACTGGATGTGATACTCACATCCTAAAACCTTAAGGTAACCTTTTGACAACCACCTGGTGTCTGATCACTTCCCCACCTCCCATTGTGCCCATCAGTTAGAGTCGCTAGTTCAGTTTTGTGTTTTTAATGCCCATTGAGTAGACTATATCATAATTTGCATTATGTTGTGTGCACTGTGCATAAACCATTTTCCATTATTCATTTTTTAAGTATCTGTCCGGCTGGGTTTATAAACTTGTTTTCCTGTAGCAATGTCAGATGCTGCTAAGCTGGACTTAATAGTACTCTGTATTTTGTCAAAACTCTTTGTTGAACCCTTCATCACCCACTTAAAGAAGTCAGGAGCTGGGAGGGATCACCAGCCAGTCTTATTGAGCTGATCCTCTGACTTATCCTACCTACTTCCAGGGCCGGATTTGTGGGCAGGCCGGAAAGGCACAGGACTAGGGCGGAGCTTAAGCTGGGGCGGAGTTGCAGCTGACAGATCAGCTGTTCCATTATTACCTCTCTGTGCGGGGACTTCCTGTGGCTGCCTGAGTCTCTCTCATGCACGCTGTGTGCACTGACTCATCCTGCCCTCCCTTCTGACAGTGGGGCGGAGAAGCAGGCGGGGACTTCCTGTGGCTGCCCGAGTCTCTCTCAGTATTGCACGCTGCATGCTCTGACCCATCCCGCCCTCTCCTCTGACAGTGGGGCGGAGAGGCAGAGACAGAGCCGGGAGATTTGAAGATCAGAGCCTGGATCCAGACACACAGTCATTGCTGCCAGCTGCTCTGCAGAGACAATCCTCCTCCACCACGAATAAACAGAAAACGAGTCACTGAGGCAGACAGACCTGGTATTTTAGGTAAACGGCCCCCCTTCCTCCACTCTCTCGCTGACCAGCTTTAATCTATTCTCTTATCTTCTCACACCAGCGTCATCCCTCCTCTCCTGTCTACTAACCCTTCCACTGCTGGTCTGAGTTTCTGCCAGACACTTCATGCTACAGATTCTTCTTTTGTTTTAAGCAACTTATATCAGCTGCATTAAATGTGTACTTTATGTGGTGTATTGACCAGTGTAGTGTATTGACCAGACCAGTATAAGGGATCCATTTTGTGGCTGTACAGCACTGAACACTATCTCTTGTTTGGCTGCAACTTTTGTGTTCCTCAGGAGCTCTAAGCACTTATATATTGCCTAATCTTTTTGTTATTTGGGGCTATATATATATATATACTATAGACATACTGTAGATATAACTCTGTGTTATCTGGGGCTGTATATGCTGTAGATAAACCTATCTGTGGTATTTGGGGCTGTATATACTGTAGATATACCTATCTGTGGTATTTGGGGCTGTATATACTGTAGATATACCTCTCTGTGGTATTTGGGGCTGTATATACTGTAGATATAACTGGTATTTGGGGCTGTATATACTGTAGATAAACCTATCTGTGGTATTTGGGGCTGTATATACTGTAGATATAACTCTGTGGTATTTGGGGCTGTATATACTGTAGATATACCTCTTTGTGTTATTTAGGGCTGTATATACTGTAGATATACCTTTCTGTGGTATCTGGGGCTGTATATACTGTAGATATACCTCTGTGTTATTTGGGGCTGTATATACTGTAGATATACCTCTCTGTGGTATTTGGGGCTGTATATACTGTAGATATACCTCTCTGTGGTATTTGGGGCTGTATATACTGTAGATATACCTCTCTGTGGTATTTGGGGCTGTATATACTGTAGATATACCTCTCTGTGGTATTTGGGGCTGTATATACTGTAGATATACCTCTATTTCAAAAGCAGTTTATTTAAATGCAGGGGGGGGGATAGTGCAGATGTACTTACCTAGACTTCTTCCAGCTGGCCTTCTGCAGTCCCTCACTGTAGTGCCAATCCTCTCCAGGGTCCCGCTTTTAATTCTGACCCAGACTCACTTGCGCACCTCCTTGAAAGCGTTCTTCTCTTGCACAGTCCACAAAGACTTAAATTGTGCGTGTGCAACACTCAAGGCCACTCTAAATCAATCAGGAGCGGCGCACCCGTGCATGCGCAGAAGCCACTGACCCAGCCGGGTCACTGGCAATTATGGAGGGGACAGCAGAACTGTGGTGAGGAACACAGGGACTTCTAGGGGCTGGAAGAAGCCCCAGGTAAGTAAAACTTTACTATTCCTCATGTTTAAAGGTTGCCCTCTCCTCATGTCCAAGGTAATATTTTGTGTGCGTGCGTTATGCTGTTGGTTAGGGGGGCGGCTGGTGATTGTGGGCCTAGGGCGGTAAAAAGTACAAATCCGGCCCTGCCTACTTCTTCTCTGCATGGTTTTCGCTTTGTGGCCAGCATTGCAACTGCAGCTCTGCATTCTCTGCATCAGTTCCTGTTTTGTTCCTCTCTGCTCAGTGTCTAATAAAACATGTATCCTTCCCCTGCCTTCTCCACTGAGATCATAAAAGAGTAGTGAGAAATGGCTTATTTTTGCATGCTAAGGACTGTGCTCAGAAGTATATTAGGTTCTTATTATCCTATGATGAATATTGAAAAGAAAAAGCTGTCTGAGGAGAACAGAACATTTTTTGACAAGCAATGGATATAAGGACCATCTCCAGGCAGCTTGAGGTGCATGTGACAACAGGGGCAAATATTATTAAGAAATGTATGGTGCATGAAATTTTGACTCCAGCACAAGCAGAAAGATAGTAAGAATGACAGACCAAATTGAATTTCTATCCTAATTAAGTCAATATAGGAAAAATCTAGTTGGTGTTCTGCTCTCCAATCAGTTTGTACAGCACTCAAATGCAACAATTCAATCTTCAACTTTATTGAAACAAACATATAGACAATGTATCAAGATCCTTCAGTGTCCTCTTCAGGGCATTAATATCTTAAAGGGGTTCTTTCGCGGAAAAAGTAGGCAGTTAAAAAATGTGACAGATGACAGGTTTTGGGCCAGTCCATCTTTTTAAGGCCTCTTGCACACTGCAAGCAATTCAGATTCAGATTCCGCTTTTTAATCAGTTTTTACATCAGATTCAGATTCCGATTTTCAGTTTGCTCCCTGCACACTGCAAATCGGAATCTGAATCGGATGTAAAAACTGATTGAAAAGCGGAATCTGAATCGGAATCGCGTGCAGTGTGCAAGAGGCCTAAGGGGGATTCTCAGGGCTTTCTTTGTTTTCAACAGCATTTCCTGAACAGCAGTTTAACTGCCAAAATAGCAAGATACCAGCCGGCCTCCCTAATCACTTGCACACTATTATGTCAGTTAGATTTTGCACCTGTTGTTCAGGAAATGCTGTTGTAACAAAAAAAAACCATGTAATCCCCCTTAAAAAGATGGACTGGCCCAAAACCTATCATATGTCACATTTTTTAACTGCCTACTTTTTTCGCGTAAGAACCCCTTTAAGCAAATATCTAGTATGTCTGTGGTGTTCCGGTGGCTGCAGCATAAGGCATTACTACAGTATTTATTTGTTTAAAGTGGACCTGAGCTCTTGCACAGGACAGAAGGAAAGCATATAGAAATGCATCCTGTATGTATTTAGAGACTTACGCCTGTCTAAATCACCCTCATCTGTGACTAAGCACACTAAGTAATTTGATCCCTCAGCTGTGTCAGCTGACTGCCATGGCAGAGAGGTAATTGGTAAACACAGGATGTTAACAATATGTCTGCTTCCATGAAAGCAGGAGGTAGAAACACTCCAGATGTACTGCAATATTTATATCAGCTGTAACAAAGAAATGTCTTTCTTTAAAGGTTGTTATGCTGTTGTGTATCTCTTAGAGCAGAGAGGAAGTTCTGAGTTCAGGTCCGCATTAAGACTTTATTGCCCTGAAGAAGAGACCAAACGATCTTGAAAAATTGGCTATATGTCTGTTTGAATAAAGTTGAAGATTGAATTAGGAGGTTCCAGCTTGATGTTATTGTCAATATTCAGCAGTGACACAGAACAGTTAAAGTGGACCCAAATTAAAATGACAAGATTTCAGGAATAAAATCTATTTTCTAAATTATAATAATAAATAGCAGCCTTTTTTCAGCTGCATGATGACAAATATAAAATATTTTACATTTATTGGAGGAACCCCTCCCTTCCTTTCATATTGCCGGGACAGAATCCGGCAGACTGGTGGAGTAGGTGGTGTCCGACAAAGGAGGAATTGCTAATTACTGCCACCTGTATAACCCCAGTTATGAAAAGAGAAGGGTGAAAAGCATGCACTGAAATGCTCATAGGCTTGAAGGAGGGTTTATTTATCTTTGTATGTGTCAGAGTGGTGCAACTAAATATTTTGAATAAAAAAAAATGTTTGGTTTGGGTCCGCTTTAAGTGTTCAGTTGAGGAGGAGGCCTACTGAGTTTTGATAGACAGGGTTAATTGCTGTGCAACTTTTTGGTATCGGTTTCATCCGCTTTAATGACAATTTTGTTACATGTTCAGTTATCTGACTACAGTAAAGTATAGGCTGAGTGGGTTTTGCAATTTTCCCATCAAGTTTAGAGTTCTCAAGCTGTGTTTTACAGCTTAATGTTGTACCATTCTATAGTAATCATTATTATAATGCAAAACTCTATAACATTTGAAGGAAGAAAAAGCAGAAAAATACTACTCTTTTACCCTGGCTCTTTCTGAAACATTAGCTGAAAAATACTGACATAGCTTTGAACAGGAGCTCTGTTTTATCTCTTTCACGTTGACTACAAGTGCCTTGGGTAAAACAAACTTTCACAAAATGTCCTTTTTCTCCAACATCTATTTTGAGATAACTGACAACAAAAACACAAGCAAAAAAAAAAAACCAGTCAAGAAAAGAAAAGTATTATATGCTACGTAGTAAAAATTAACCAACAAAAAGCACTTTGGAATTGTATCTATTATTTCCTATTTCCTTTCAACAGTACAAAGTGTCCTCATGTCTTCAAACCACTCAGGGAGGCCTTTTTATTTCTATATATAAAAGCTTTTATGTCTGAAAATGTTTTTCTGCTTTTCCTTTTGTCTGTTTTTTTTAGTTTAGTTTGAGAATCTTTTGACTACTTCTCATTTTACAGGTATTGGTTAAGTGATCATTTCACATGGAATACAAAAAAAATGGAACAGTAACCTTAAATTAAAATAGTCTTAATTATTGTATGCTTTTTTTCAGTTTTTGAAAGTACATTAACATATTTCTCATCTTTCAAATAGAAAAAGAAAAAATAATGACACCAATTTTCTAATATTATAAGAAGATCATAATAAGATATCAGACTTAAAGAGTAACTTTTAGGCAAAAAAAGCTAATTTAAATCTCTATTCTCCTGTGTTAAGCAGTTTGGAAGGAAGCCAACAAGGCAATACTGAAGTTAAAAAGATATCTTACTTTTTTGTTGACTGAATAGCAATCCTTTTTATCCCCAGGCTGCTAAGGAGGCCGCAGGCCGCAGGCCGCATAACAGAAGGTGCAGAGCATGCTGGGAGGGTTTTTTTTCTCTCTACTGCACTCCCTGGCCCTCCCCTTCATTTCCCTATCCCGCCCTAAGGCTGCTTTCACAGTGGGACGTTACAGGCTCACGTTACAGCAGCCTGTAACTCACAGCACTGAAAAATCAATGTGCTGTTCACAGTGCACATGTTGCATTCCAATATTTAGCTACTGATATATGTGTTTTTTTCTCTGAGACCTTATACCTAACACCTCCTCTTTAAAGTGTTTTTCTACAAGCACAAGTGATTTCCAGCTAGTATAGTTGTAGTATAGAGGATTATATAAGTTCTCAGGGGAAAAGAAACACTGAAGCAAATTGGTGAGGATTGCCAGCAGCAACCAATCAGGGCCCTAATTCATTAACTTGTCCTGAGTCTTCTTGCTGGAGATGTTTTTACACCTTACAAATAAAATACCTTTTAAGCCCACAGCAAGCAAGAAAATACTTAAAATGATGTATATCGTGAGAATTATAGCCTAATCAGCAATACATGAAATTATGCATATATAGCATGTAAACCTTATTATTACTATTGTCATTATTATTGTTATTATTATTTTGTTGTTACTTGGCATAGGTAGGTTTGCAGTATTGACTTCCTGTGTATTTCAAATGCAGCATGGTTACACTGAATAGCAGTCTATAAATGTCCAAACTACACTCCCTATCCTATCATCCCCCTCAAGTGGTAATGTAGGAGGAACTGGAAGGGGACACCAGACAGTCCTTGCCCAACTTCTCCTTTTGGCGCACAGGGAGGAGCATTTGGAGGAGGTGCAGGGTAGACACTATCATAGGGGCAATATGGACAATTTCCCCAGGACCCCAAGCTGACTGTCGGGCTACCCTAGATCCCAACTTAACTGTTTCTCCCCAGGGCCACTGTAGAGTCTATTGGAAGGGCACCTCTTCCATGTGACTTGATGCTGCGGGTCAAAGAGAAGATGCATGCAGGCTGACTGAAGACAGAGAGCACAAAGCCACAGTCTGACAGAGGAGTGTGCCCACCAAGATAGGTACTCTGCCAAAGACTCTATAGGGGCCCCAGGGAGCAACAGTTAACTTGGGGGAGACCTTGGTGGAGAAGGCAGACAACTTGGAGGCCCAGGGGAAGAGGGGTATTTGGCACCAACAAAGGGGCCCCAATACCGCTTTAGGGATGCAGGGGTAAGGTCTTTCATGAAGGGAGGGAGATCTGTCAGGAGGGGGGGGCCCAGGCTTATTTTGCCCGGGTGGCCCTATTGTCGTAAGAGCCAGCCCTGAGGAGGTATGGAGTCAGGTGCTCTTTGGTGTGCAAAGGAAGAAACTCCCATTCTCCTGGCAGCTCTTTACTTTGAGCACAGGACTCTGAGTTACATGACCGACTTTTCCAAAAATAATTTCTCTGGAACGGCTGCATTAAATATAAAAAATGGTGTCAGTAGTGCATAGTGTAGCAGCAGCAAATGATCAGGGTTCAACCGATGTAGAATATATTCCTATTCATTGCATAATTTCTGGCAGAGTTCACCAAGTGCCTAGTACTAAAAATCCAGGGCGGTGAAATAGACCTTTAAATTGCTATCCAAGATTAAATGAAAGGAGCAATGGTTTTGTCAGCTGAATGATACCGCCATCACTACAGATTTTTAATTTCTTTTCAGTAATTAATCTCCAACAAATTAGGCTTCACACCATACTATAAAATTCCTTGCATCATTAGGAAGGCACTTATTTATCCACTAAGCCCAGAGGACTAAACAGACATGTCTTCAGGTTTCTTTCCTGTGCAAGTAGTATGTGCAATAGTTGTCGTACATCAAGTAAGTTACACTTTTTTAATCTCACTCTATATTTCCCAAGACCATAAAACACCTTGTTAAAAAGAGGCTGTATTTTACAACTGAATGCTATAAACCAAATGCCATGACTTGAAAACTCCAGGTTTTATGCAACACCATCATCTGAGTTATTGAGGGTTTTTTTTATAACCAATTTTATGTCATTGTAATGAAAATGATGAATTTAATAAACCTAAAATAAGACATAAAACTAGGTAAGCTTTTTTTCTGGATTGCAAAGTTTTATACCATGCTGGCTTCCAAACTTTTATAGAAAAAAAAAAAGTTTAAACATAAACCTAATTTTTAGTGGTGATGTCAGTGGTAAAATAGCCACATAGTGCTATAGAAATGTTATACCGTACTTCAATTTTAAACAATGTGGCCAGTGTTGAGATGGAATGCACTGTTTGCAGTAATCTCTTCCTAATTACTAACCCTAATTTCTACCATCATCACCCCTCCCTCGCACCTGGCCCTTACCTCTCCCAAATGTTGTTCCTTTCCTGACAGTTAAAGAGGTAGTGAAAATTACGTAATGAATAAAATATATTTTTTTCTTCATTTTTATAATATTAATTTATTAATCATTTAGTCAGTGTTTGCCCATTATAAATCTTTCCTCATCCTGATTTACAATAATTTATTATCACCGTCTCCCAGGTGCATCTCTGCAGAATGTTTTTTTTTTTATGGAAGCCAGTGAAAATAATCCTTGGTCTCTCAGAATGCTCTGGGAGAAGAATTACACATATCTACATATCCTAGGCTAATTATCACTGGGATGGGTGGGACTACATATCAATATATAGCTATAGGAAGTGTTTCTGATGCAGAAACTTATATAAGTAGAAGATACATACTAGTTTAGTTCTACTTGTTAGAGATGTATTGCACTGTCCACGTTATGATATAGGGAAAGCAGAGAATCCTATTTTAGACAGTTTCCATCTTGGTTACCTTTGAATGGAGCTATTTGTGTATTTGTTACCCGCCCTCCTCTCATAGTCTTCAGACACTCCCACTAAGGTCTATACTAGGAAGTGCACTGTCTTATGTCATTAAAAGGAGAGGGAAATAAAGGGAAGAGGAGGAATATACAGTATTATAGATGAAAAGAACCCCCAGCATACAACTGTTTTGCCAGCCGATGGCAATTAAAGGGCTAGTGCTCCTAGGGTATGTGATAACTCCAAACCATAACAGCAGAAAAAGTTTTGAAAGTTTTGAATGCAGAATTACCATCTTTATCACTTAATACACTCAGACCAGTTGCTGTTGAAATTTGATTTTTATGGTACTGCTGTATTAATCCAAAACACCTGCAAAGGGTTCCTATTTCATATATTAGTTTCACCTTTTAAGTTTAAATACTGAAATAAATTGACTTTTGCACAATATTCTAATTTTTTGAGTTTCAAATGTATAAACAACAATTGTATCATGGTTGTATGGTTAGGGTTAAGAGTATATGAGGGTGGTTAGGGTTAGGAGTAGTTGGGGGGTGGTTAGGGTTAGGCATAAATAGCAGAGGATTCAAGTGAGAGTTAATGGTAGAGTGGGTGATGGTAGAATATCGGTAAAATTACCAATATTGTATTATAGTGGATGATAGAATATGGGTAAAATTACCAATATTCTATTACCACTATTTTACGCCCATTTTTCCTTGCTCTGCTCTTAAATATATGCATAGTTATACCTTTTGATGCCTTCTTGATCTCGGCAATACCGATTACCAAAAAAATTGCATCCTATTACAGAATCATAAAAGTCACACTTTCCCAACACAAAAGTTGATCGACCTTTCCAGCTATAACTAACAGGACTGTGGTACAATTAGAAAGTTATTGTCAAAGACTCTTCCTGGCTGTCCAAGTACTCCCTGCCAGGTTAATTCACCATCAATCTCAGATTAGCTATGACAAAAATTGTTAAGGCAGACTCATACCAGTTGGAGAGTCTCCAAAACATCAGGGATCTTAACACCTCTAGAAGCTCTACTGGCTTTGAAAGATTTGTACACACCCAGCTAGTTTCACCATGAACAGCTGACTTTACTGTAACCCAAGAATTAATAATTTCCATATTTTCTTCATATTTCATGGGTTAGGATGCTACTAGCTTGCCCTTCTTTGCAGAGGTTGTTGGGCTCAGTCTGACACTAGTTCTGGGAAGTTTCCAGACAAACCGGACCTTCTAAACCTGGTGTAATACAGGTTCAAGGAACACTCTAATAAAACTCATATAATAGCACTCATTCCTCATATCTGCTGAATTATGTTGCATCGCTAAATGCAGATGTGCAGTCCATTTAGTGATCGGACTCACATGCGAGGGAAAAATCATGTTCTTCCAGATTTCTTCTCTTCTGTAAGAGGGTTGGACTTTCTCCTCCTTCAAGGAGGGCCGCAGCTGTTATGTCAAACTCTCCCTTCAAGACAAGATCTTTAAGAGTTTTTTACACTCAGATCTCTGGGTCCATTGTTTTTTTCCCATCATCTCATCTGTTGTTGAATTCCATCAATCAACAGGCCAGCAGGTCACTGGCCAAAACGCCAATACTTTGTATTATTTCAGCATAAAGGCTTTATTGCTTACTGGACTCCAACATGTTATTTTGAACTTTCAGACATTTTACCTCATTTCGTACCGCTTGCTTATTCTATACAACCAATCTGTTGCAATCAGGTATATTTATGTGCCAGCTCCAATGTATATTTTTGTGTATAGTTTTATAATAAAAGATAGAAATAGAACTCTGTATCTTTAAAAAAGAGACACACCAACACATTGTCTTATTTTTATAAATTGTTGGTTTGGCTAGTTATGTTGCAATTAAAAGCTTCCCTCCTTTTAGGAATAATAAGCTTTCAAGGTCTCTCTACCTCGTCAATCTGAAGAGCAGTGGCAGCATATTACGTTAATTTACAGAGCAAAATCAATAACTTTATTTTACTGCTTGTAGATACAATCAAGATTTTATCATGTATGGGCACACCAACGAATGTCATTTACTGCTCATAGTGAATTTGCCACCTGAAGTCTCTAGTGGATAAGACCTGTATGGCAATTGTGGCATATTACGACGGGATTGCCAGGTGTTTGTCACAAACCTCTATATGTTACATGGTGTTTTCCAGTGCAGGCTAAAAGGAACCAGGGGAGCGGTTCCAAACAGGAAATGCAGGAGAAGTTGTTGGAGCAACACACAGGACTACAATAATGCCTACAGTATATATGCTTTGTGCTGGTAAATAGTGAGCACATGCAAACAGGAAGCAGGAGGGTTATTATATCCCTACACAGAGATCAAATCAATAATGAATATATATAAATATATATATATATATATATATATATATATATATATATATATATACACACTGTGTATATATATATATATATATATATATATATATATATATATATATATATATATATATATATATATATTCCAGCTGTACAGAGAACAGCAAACAAGTTATGAGAATAAAAGACGCCACTTGTGTGCTAACATTCTAACTTTCTATCCACATTCTAGGGCATTTTGTTTTTGAGTGGACAGGCAGTTAAAGGACAACTGTAGGGAGGCTGCCATGTTTTTTTTCCCTTTTGTGTAATACTAGTTGCCGGGCTGTCCTGCTGATCCTCTGTCTCTAATACTTTTAGCCATAGACCCTGAACAAGCATGCAGAAGATCAGGTGTTCCCGACTTTAATGTCGGAACTGACAAGATTAGCGGCATGCTGGTTTATGGTGTTATTCAGACACTACTGCATCCACATAGATCAGCCAGGCTGCCAGGCAACTGGTATTGCACAAAAGGAACATGGCAGCCTCCCTACAATAGTATGTACAAGTATGTTCTTGAGTTGAGGGAGGAAATAGGGACACTGGAGGAAACCCATATAAACAGAAGCAAGAACAAAAAAAAATCATATGCAGATAGTGTCATGGTATCCCAATAGCATATATCTGTATTAGAGACTGGGGCAAACATTTCTTTATGTTATTATAGTTATATGTTTTCTTATCCTTTTAATGAGATTTCTTTTGCTAGCTAACAATGCCTTAGGTGGCTAAAATGGATCATTTGGCTTATTTCTTTTTCCTTTACCCCTCACTGGCACCCTGACAATTACTGTTGCTAACATTTATCTGCTCTTTTTTGTGTTCAATTTAAGTATGAAATATGTTTTCTGATCTGGGAGGCTGTTTTCATTTAACTTGGTTTGACATCTTCTGCCAACATATCACTTTATTCTCCCAGATGAAAATATAAATGTATTGACCCTACAGAAAGCCACGCGGACATGTCATAAGCTCAGAAGTAGCACACTGGCTTCCTTTTAAGTCACAGGACACAGCTCGCATTTTCCCTAAAATCTCAGCCTTTCCTGCCACCGAGTGATTTATAGAGATAGCAGCAAGAATAACAATTTAAGCAAGATACCTCTGGCAGGTACAATAACTTTTTTTTCCCATTAGATCTTGGCCGAAAACCACAGGTACTTCAAAGTGTACACGTTTATTTCTGGACTCTCTGAACCAGCCGTGCACAGTCTTTGTGCTGAGAGCTCTAAAGATTTACAATCACATTTGGATTCACTGGAATGCAATTTAGAAGATGAAGTGGGAAAGTGGTTGGACAGAGCCAGATTAAAGACATTTTTCAAGGCCAGAAGGGTTCTGAAAGGATTGAGAAATCTGTAGATTTTTTTCATTACATAATTTATAAAAAGCTTAAAAAGATAGACTACGGGATCGTTGATTAAACATAGTTAAAGCACGGTAAAGCCTGTAAATATGGCCTCGTGCTGATTAAACATATATTTTGTTATCTCTTTCCCCTTCTCCCCTTCCTCTGAGATTCCGCCTAGGCTTATTTATGACGAGATTTTCCTTATATGTCTTGTTGACCTGCAACTGGGAAGAACACCATTGTAGTACTTAGCGGAATTGATTTAAGACGCCGTCTCTAGAGATCTCCCGGCATCTCCAAGGGGGAGATTGTAAGTAGTACAGCAATGCAGGATCAGATAAAGTAACAGCTGTCTGCTATTCATTGGTTAGGATAAGGGATGCTAATTCGGATTCCACGGAATCGAAATTTCCACATTTCCAATTGGAGGTCGCTATTTTTGATCGAAAATTGGAATTCCGCCAAAATGAGATTTACCGCAACTCGGTAATTTTAGCCCAATTACAGAACTTGGAAGCATTGGACCAATCAGAGAATGCAGAATTTTCCCCAAAAAATCGGATTACCGGTCATTTTAGAGTAATCACAAGACCAACTTTACATTTTTAAAATTTCCTGATTGTTGTCACTTTTCTTGCATTCTTGGATGCAAAAAATGACATTAAATACTCCAAAAAAATCAGAAAATCGAAAATTGGAAAGACACTGAAGCTAACAGATTTATTTGCAGGCTGCATGACAGATTATCAGATTGACTTCAAATCAAGTAAATAGTATCTAATAATTGTAGACAGCAACAACAATCTTATCAATTAGCAGCAATGTTTTTATTCACTAGTTTTATGCTGTGTTTAACCACTTCACCACAGAGGGGTTTTACCCCTTGAACACCAGAGCAATTTTCACCTTTCAGCGCTCCTTCCATTCATTCGTCTATAACTTTATTATTACTTATCGCAATGAAATGAACTATATCTTGTTTTTTTCGCCACCAATTAGGCTTTCTTTAGGTGGGGCATTATGCCAAGAATTATTTTATTCTAAATGTGTTTTAACCTCCTTAGCGGTTAAGCCGCCGGAGGGTGCCGCTCAGGCCCTGCTGGGCCGATTTACTTAATTTTTTTTTTTTGCTGGACGCAGCTAGCACTTTGCTAGCTGCGCCAGCACACCGATCGCCGCCGCCGCGCGCCCGATCGCCGCTATCCGGTGCGGCGCGCGGCCCCCCCCCCAAGACCCCGAGCGCTGCCTGGCCAATCAGTGCCAGGCAGCGCCGAGGGGTGGATCGGGTCTCCCAATGACGTCCCGACGTCGCTGACGTCGGTGACGTCATTCCGCCCCGTCGCCATGGCGACGGGGGAAGCCCTCCAGGAAATCCCGTTCTTTGAACGGGATTTCCTGATCGCCTATCGCCGGAGGCCCTCGGCTCGCTACATGATTTAAAAAAAAAATAATTAAAAAAAAACTGCTGCGCTGCCCCCTGGTGGTATTTTTCATACCGCCAAGGGGGTTAATGGGAAAATTGGAAAAAATGTTGGAAAAAAATATTATTTTTCTGTTTCCGGCCATTATAGTTTTTAAATAATGCATGCTACTGTAATTAAAACCCATGAAATGTATTTGCCCATTTGTCCCGGTTATAAAACTGTTTAAATTATGTCCCTATCACAATGTTTGGCGCCAATATTTTATTTGGAAATAAAGGTGCATTTTTTTCAGTT
The DNA here is from genome assembly GCF_040937935.1 of Hyperolius riggenbachi. Taxonomy (NCBI): domain Eukaryota; kingdom Metazoa; phylum Chordata; class Amphibia; order Anura; family Hyperoliidae; genus Hyperolius; species Hyperolius riggenbachi. The sequence continues at coordinate 572,740,123 of NC_090646.1, forward strand.
TTGCATCCATCCCTAATTACAAGCCTGTAGTTTATAAAGTAACAGTGTTATACCCTCTTGAGATAAATATTTAAAAAGTTCAGTCCCTAAGGTAACTATTTATGTTTTTTTTATTGTTTTTTTTTTTTAACAAGGAGAAAATTAAAAAAGAATTACACAATTCCTCAGTTCAGTCCCCTATAGTTTTAAAATAAACAATGCTACTGTAAATAAAACCTATACATGTTATTTGCCCATTTGTCCCAACATTTAAATATTGTCCCTAGTACAATGTGTGGCGACACTATATTATTTCAAAATAAAGGTGTATTTTTCCTGTTTTTTTTTTTTTTGGACCCGATCAAGTACACACCCTTATTTGCTAAAATAACAGTAATGTACCCTCATGACATATCGTACATAGTAGAAAAGCTGAGCCCCTAATGTAACTATTTATGTTTTTTTTTTAATTTTTAAATGCTGTCACTTTTTTTTTTAACAAGTGATTTATTTTGGTAACTATGGGGATCAGGGGAGGGATTAATTTATTTTTATTTAATTTTCATAGTATAGCTTTTGTGCATGGTACTCTATCCACCCCCATTGTTTTTCTATTAACTTCAATGTGCTCTTCTACTAATCCCACTTAATTTTCCCCTAACATCCACAGTGTTTTTCACCCCATTCTTCTCACTGGTCCTGCCACCCCCAATGCTCCAACCTGTGCCCAGGGCAAGATTTCTGTGTGTCCTAAGGGAGTATGCCACCCGTGGAAGAGAGGGGGCTGAACTTGACTTGGAAGAGACAATGAAAGAAAAACTCACACAAAAGAGGTGATTCAAAAAATATAATTTATCTCATGTTATCTCATCTTGGTCCCTTGCCCCTATTCAGATCTATTCAGTTTACTTTTCTCCTTAGATTTCTCAGAGGAGATGTTTTTACTTTGTTATCAAAAAACATATTCTACATCCCCAGCAAGCAAGAAAACACCCAGAAAAGATTGATATTATTTGTTTACCTACTTTTTAGTACTTTTTCAATTGCAAAGGTGCTGAAAAATGATTTTGTAGATATGAGTGAAAATGTATTTATTTTTAGAAAACGTAAGTGAAAAGTCAATGAATAGGCCCCTTATCTGCTTTTCTATGCTAAAACACAGGGGCATAGCAACAGGGGGTGCAGAGGTTGTGACCACACCAGGGCCTTTGGACCACAGGGCCCCACAAGGGGCTTTCCATCAACCATAGTATTAGCTCTTTAATGCTGCTACGCTGGTAATCATCTTCTCTGTATATACATTGCATAGTGGTAATAGCTACCAAACTGTTCCCCTACTCTGTTTACACCTCTTATACTATGGCCATCTTTGGCAGGTTTTGTTGCGCAATATGACTAGTTTTGTACAAAATGCTTGGGAGCCTAATGTAAAACTTGCACTGGGGCCCAAATCTCCTTAGCTACGCCACTGCTAAAACAACTTATTGTGAGCAAGTTTTTGTTTGGAAAGTATTGAGAAGTTATTTTATGAATTGTGTTAAAATATAGATAAAGATAAAAAGATAATTCAAAAGATACATTTTGGGAATCAACACTATTTTTGCTAAGGCATTTGTAGCTCATTTGTAAAAGAACAAGGTTAATAGTGCATGTTGTCTTGCATTTCGTGCAATTTTATGTATTTCACAAGTCGTAACTCTGTATGTGTTTAAGCTTTAAGAACCATCTGATTGTCCTAAGGAGGCTTTATTATCGTAGAAGTGCAGGTTATTTTGTATTTTCTGCAATCTTCTGCATTTTATACATCATAGCTCTGTATGTGCCTAAGTTTCATTGAAACTAGTCACTCAAGCACTGTGATTGTCCATAGGAGCTTTATTATTAGCAATACTTAACCACTTCAGCCTTCAGTCGTTTTCACTTTATGCATCTGAGCAATGTTCACCTCCCATTCATTAGCCTATAACTTTATCACTACTTATCACAATGAACTGATCTATAGCTTGTTTTTTCCACCCCCAATTAGGCTTTCTTTGGGTGGTACATTTTGCTAAGAGCTACTTTACTGTGAATGCATTTTAACAGGAAGTATAAGAATAAAACGGAAAAAATTAATTATTTCTCAGTTTTCGGCCATTATAGTTTTAAAATAATACATGCCTCCATAATTAAAACCCATGTATTGTATTTGCCTAATAGTCCCGGTATTACACCATTTAAATTATGTCCCTATCACAATGTATGGCGACAATATTTTATTTGGAAATAAAAGTGCAATTTTTCCGTTTTGCATCCATCACTATTTACAAGCTTATAATAAAAAAAAATAGCAATATTTCATCTTTACACGAATATTTAAAAAGTTTAGACTCTTAGGTAAATAATTACGTGTTTGTTTTTATTGTAATTTTTTTTTCTATTATTAAACATTTTATTTGGGTATTTTTGGGAGGGTGGGATGTAAATAGTAATATTTTAATGTAAATATGTGTTTATTTTTATTTTTTTACATGTGGATGTAGTTTTACTTTTTGGCCACAAGATGAGTTTGTTTACATGACGTCACTCTAAGCGTAACATGTACGCATAGAGGGACGTGAGAGGCAGAAAAAGTGAGGCTTCCGAGAGAAGCGGCCGTTTTTTCTGCCACGGAAAAGAATCCATGATCGTACAGCATGTCCCATGGCCTTCTGGACATAGCTTCTACGTCCAGAAGGTTTAAATGGTTAAAGAAACTCCGTAACAAAAATGTTAGCCTTATTTCTTTTATCCTACATGTACCTATACCTGTTCTAATGTGGTCTGGATTACTGCAGCCTTTTCTAGTTGCACCGTCTCTCCAATATATCTAATCTTCTTTTCTTTGTCAAACTTTGTCGACCCAGGGAGGAAGGGGTTGCTTCTACTGTAATAGGGACAAAGTATGCACACCGCCTCTGTGCTAGCTAGAGCATATGCTATGCCATGTGATTTGTTTATTCCTCATAGACAGCTTCCCTGCTCTCAGTCTCAGCGTGTCTGTGATGCTGTCTGTGAGGCTGAGGGAGGAGGGAGCTGCCTGTCACATGCTGACAAACTGTGAAGAATGCCAGTGCAGAGCCCAGACTCCTGACTCAGAAGAAACAGCTGTTTATAAAGGAGTCTGAGGATTCTTGTCACGCTTCAGTGGCACAGAACCGCAGGAGGCAGAGGGTAAAACTTTTTCTAAACTAGCAAATAACATCTGAAGACATCCTTCGAGGGACAATTAGTGACAAGACAATATAGTCTGTACAGCACTGCGGAAGATGTCGGCGCTATATAAATACTAAATAATAATAATACTTCCTATTTTGGCGGCCATCTTTACGGTTTACAAAAGCGTTTATAAAACTGTTTTTTTATCGCCAATATTGTTGCGGGGAGCTGCAAAAATGTCACAGAGGGGGCTAGGAGATGTCCCCGAACAGGCTATGTTTATTTATATAACATTTCTTCAATACAGATTCTCTTTAAAGAGACTCTGAAGCGAGAATAAATCTCGCTTCAGAGCTCATAGTTAGCAGGGGCACGTCTGCCCCTGCTAAACCGCCGCTATAGCGCCGCTAAACGGGGATCCCTTCACCCCCAAACCCCCCACTGCGACACTTGGTCGCAGACTTGGTCGCTCCTGGAGGCAGGGCTAACTGCCGCAGCCCTGCCTCCAGTCGCGTCTATCAGCGGCCCATCGCCGCCTCTCCCCCGCCCCTCTCAGTGAAGGTAGACTGAGAGGGGCGGGGGAGAGGCGGAGATACGCGCTGACAGACGCGCGTGGGGCAGGGCTGCGGCGGTTAGCCCTGCCCCAACCAGGAAGTGCTCCCCCACATTACGGAGGGGATTTGGGGGATCAGGGACCCCCGTTAAGCCGTGGGATAGCGGCGGTTTAGCAGGGGCACACGTGCCCCTGCTATCTATGAGGTCTGAAGCGAGATTTATTCTCGCTTCAGACTCTCTTTAAGTGCTCACAGGAGAACCTTCAGCTCTGTCTCGAGGAGATCCTCACTCCAGTGAGCTGCTGATCTATCAACAGGCGTAGCACTGCAGTTTGTTTACAAGTTATTTTACAAATTGTGCAAAATCTAGATAAAGAGATAATTCATAAGGTACATTTCGGGAAACAACACAATTTTTGCTTAGGCATTTGTAGCTTATTTTTAAAAGAAAAAGGAACAGCCAAGAAACCAAAAGTAGAATTTCAGGAAGGGGTTAAATTATCAGGATCCATTGTTCAACCAAAAATCATAGAAGTGCTCTGGATTTTTCCCCTCGCTAAGCATCATAATGAATACACTTTCATACCATGGATGTTTGATTTATAATTATGATAACTGATGTGATTTTATTAGCCTTAATTTGTATTAGATTTCTGCTCTTAATAAGAACATAATGGGCATATTTTAACAATGCGTGTCATCTTTAAATATGACTCATGGTATCCAATTATCTTCAATTGATTAATGGCTACAACTATATCTGAGTGAGCAATAAACAGAACTCCAATTTTCATTTATACTGTAAAATCTGTAATACGGACAATGCTCGTTAATTTATATTTAGAGAAATTATAGCACAGCAGCATACTTACACACCCCAGAACAGTATAATCTGGCATATTTATACTTGTTATCTACTGGAACACATTCTCGTGCCTGACGAAGATACCTAACGAGTTCTGAAAGCTTGCATGTGCAGTCTGTTCATTTAGCCAATAAATGACATTATTGTTTTCACCTTAACTGATGGCTAACACATTGCAATGCTCACATTTCCTACTATAGAAATAATAATAATAATGATAAAAAAAACCTTGCATTAAACTAGTTTTTTTCAAGAGGAATATGGAGGCTGCCAAAAAAATAAAGTTTCCTGGCTCCAGTATTGCTTTTTACACCGACTTGTGTTTCACTATCTTCTGTGATGTCATTTGTGTGCAGGATTTGAGTCGCACTGGGGAGCAAGGATCTTCAGCATTGTTGGAGCCAAACCGTGTTAAAGGAGTACTGTATGGGGCAAAGGGGAAAAAGAGTTGAACTTACCTGGGGCTTCTAATGATCCCCTGCAGACTTCCTGTGCCCGCACAGCCACTCGCCAATGCTCCGGTCCCCGCCGCCGGTTCACTTCCGGAATGTGCAATTTTAAAGTCGCAAAACCACTGTGGGTCACTGGGCCTGCGTGGCCTTCTCTTCACTCCTGCCGCTTGCGCAGTACGCTCCCGTGATATCAGCGGGAGCAAAGAGAAGGCCACACAGATGCAGTGGCAAATTTCCCCAGGTAAGTACAACTCTTTTTCCCCTATGCCCCATGCAGTAATCCTTTAAGCCTCATACAACATGCTAGATGAAACTCAGCTGAGGCGGCCATTAACTACCACCTCTGCCGAGAATCTAGCATGTGTACAGTGACCCACCATGTCCATTGACGCCTTAGCCAGTGATCATCCTTTCAAATTGACTCAGGCACTGGCCAAGAGCAGTGTTCTCCCCACTCACCTCTCCCGTCATGTGACTTCACTCGTGAGATGCTTAGTCGGCCCTCCCTCCCCTGCATAGTAACAGACCATTGCTATGTTTTCCACACTTCCATCATCACAACTATGTTTGTTATCTTGAAAACAGAACATAACTTCAATGTAAGTGGCAACTAGTGGTGGTTGTTTATTCAAAAAGATAGATTGAGTGAATTCAAAAGTGTTCTGTTCAATACCCAGTCATTACATAGGGATACTCACTTTATGTAGTCCACCTTTATGATATCACTTACTCAACCACTTAATCATATCAACTGTGTCACAATCTGCTTACTCCCGGGTGTCAAACATTGTAAAATTAACACTGTGCTTGTGGCTCCTTAAGCCTGACATCACATAGATTTCACTAAACTGGTCCCCATGCTCTCGATGTGATCGTATGTGCCCGCTGCTACTAAAAGTTGTCTAATGGCAGCTGAGTTCAGTGCATCGTTCACTATGAGCATTGTAAGCCAATCACAGTGATCAGAGAGGTAAAAATGAAAATGGCTCTGCTCCCTAAGGGCCACACTCACTTACCCCCAATGGGTTAATGCAACTTTTACTGGTTTTATTCAAGATTTTGAAAGGATGAAGCCAACATTTTACATCTTTTTGAACTTTTAAAACTAAAGTGGCAACATTATTTGAAATCTTGTATATATTACACAAGGAGTAACTGTCCAAAGTCATCTGGTTCTGTGTGAGAGTAGGTATTCTACTATTGGCTCTTGGCCATGCCCCAAATTTAGCAGTTCCTTTTTTTCACATATGCCCCCTCAAGACTCACTTCCTACAAATCTGTCCACAAAACCTGTCCAACCTACGTTCTCGATCTTACTCAAAGGTACACACCTAGCCGCTCACTCCGCTCTTCCAATGAACTTCGCCTAACCGCCCCCCGCATCACCCAGTCCCATGCACGCCTCCTGGACTTCTCAAGAGCTGCTCCAACACTATGGAACCCCTTACCTCCACCCATTAGGGCAGCCCCCTCCTTCAACATCTTCAAGAAAGCCCTCAAAACTCACCTTTTCACTCTGGCCTACTACCCCTCACAAGTGCTCTAAACCCATAGCTGAACTCTGGTCCCCTACCTTTTGTGTCCTTACCTCTCCCTCTAGATTGTAAGCCTTTGGGCAGGGTCCTCCTACTTTTGTGTCCTACCTGATCATGCACCTCCATTACTTTGAACCCATGCTATGCATCTGAGTGAACCTAACTTGCCTAATCTCCATGCTCCCCTCCAGTGACTAAGCATTACCTTGTACTCATACTGTGCTGCATGATCTGGTCTTTCTTGTATTCAGGTATTGTCATTTTGCTGTATGTCACCCCTAAATATTGTCTGTAACCTAAACTAATGTCCAGCACTGCGTAATATGTTGGCGCTTTATAAATACAATAAATAATAATAATTGCTGCAGGTGAGAGTTTATCCATGATCACTGTACAGATCAGCTGCTTCTTTTTACGTCAAGAAGCCCATTCTGGTTTACTTAAGGGAAGGACACTGGAATTAGAGGACCCCTGTATGGGTACCAGCTTCACTTTTATCTTTTTTCATCAAAGCAGAAACTTAAATTTGCTGAAACTGAAGATGCAAGCACATAATGAGTAGACTATGGGCCTGATCCAATTCACTTTTCTCTTAAGTTTTCTCCCAGGAGAAAATGTTTCATCTTCTGTTTTTGTTTTTTTCTTGTTTGCTGGTGTCTTAAAAGTCATTTTATTTATAATGTGAAAATATCACCTAAGAAAACACTTAGGAGAAAAAGTGAATTGAATTGGGCCCTATATATAATAACATTGCGGGGCCCTATATATAACATTGCTGATAATTTTTTTTTGCAGTGGGAGTGGTTGAGGCTGGGTGGTAGGATGGATGGTTTTAAAGGATAAGTTCAGGCTGAAAAAAAATAAAGATCCACTTACCTGGGGCTTCCTCCAGCCCATGGCAGCCGTCCTGTGCCCTCGCTGCAGCTCCGGTGGCTCCTGGTCCCCTCCACTTGCAAAGCCAACCTCGCCAGGTCGGGTTCCGTGTTGGCTTCTTCTGCGCTCCACCGCGCGGGTCATCACGTGGTCTCGCTAAGGTCATCAGTTGGAGTTGGGTTGGAGGAAGCCCCAGGTAAGTGGATCTTTATTTTATCTTCAGCCTTGATGTATCCTTTAAGGTTAGGCGTGGGGGGTGGTTTAAGGTTAGGCATGGGGGGGTTAGGCATTGGAGGGGTAGGGTTCTGTGTGAGAGTAGTTATTCTACTATCGGCTCTTGGCCATACCCCAAATTTACCAGTTCCTTTTTTTTCACATATGCCCCCTGAAGACCCACTTCCTTCAGTGGTATAGAATGTACACTTATGTCTGCAGGCTGTACTTTTGTTTTGCGCAATCCCAGCATTATTTAAGTTTTGCATACCATTGCAGACCTCTATGTGGGATATTTATTTGTAAAATACTCTATTACTGTAGTAGTAGTAGTAATAATTAAAAAAATGTAAAATCAATTTGTAAATGTTTCATAAATATTTTACCAATGACATATATTCCTTCCAATCAAAAAAAAAAATCAACTGTTTTTAATTTACAGAAGTCTAGGAGGGGAAAAAAAACTATATTCATAATTTATATATATTTTAAAGGGACTGTTTTTAATATCAGTATGCAAAGATGGTCTTAAAAGAACTTTGGATTCAGCAAGTTTTTTTTCCCCTTTATTAATATTTATCACATCATTCCTTATTTTTATATTTCCATGCAGTTAAATATAATTTATTTGAGCTTTCTTAACATATTCTTAGAAAGGTCTGCATGCTACTATATATTCTGACACGCTTAGAGAATTAGTCCAGTCCACAATGATCTGGCAATGCATGTATATGTAAGATCTTGAAGGTGATTTATAGTTCATTAGAAGGAACAGTATTAGTATAGAATTTGCTCTTCTAATGCTCAGCATTGCCTTACTGGGATTAACTTTTTAAGCAGACTGTGAGTATTGCAGCAATAAAATGAAGCCATATTTCATAATATATCTTCAATTATACTAAAGCATAATCTTGAAAACGCAATGTATTCTTACAAATCTCTGACAAATTATGAATGTGACTTTGAGAGAAGTTCTACACATAATGAAAAAGAATGAAGAATGAAGATCTGCCTGGATTTCTGATTACCTGCTGTGCCGTGCTGTATTTCACACTTTAAAGGCACAGTCCAGTCAAACATGGAAACGTTGCATTTAATCTGACTCAAGAGACGCAGTCTACCTTCTGAATGGCTTTAATTTTCATCCCAGCATCCATCTTCCGCACCTGAAAAAACGGCCAGTTAAATCCTTTCAGTTACTCTATTTTATTCTGAAGGCCCTAAATTCGACTGCGTAAAAATGAAGGGCACTGTGGGGGAGATTTCTCAATTTTGCTGCACAGCAAGAGCAGGGAGATAGTGAGGGGTAACATTAAAGTAACATACAACATTGCAACTTTATTAATACACGCTGCTTCTGCTGCTGAAAAACATCAAAAACTGAGAGAAAAAACTGCACTTTTTCTAAGCACAACTAATCTATTCCTCACATAACTCAATTGGAAATGTAGCACACATTAAAAGGGGCATTGGGGTTAATTTAATAACTTCTTCATGATCTCCTTGATCTTGACCTGCTCCACATTGAGTTTGTATGTGTCTGTGTGGGTTTTCTTCAGGAGCTCTGAATTTCTTCCACATTTCCAAAACAAGCAGACAAGTTATGGGCATTCCCACCAAAATTACTGTTAGACTATGGTAGGAACATTAACTTATGTATATAATACGAATCAGACTGTAAAAACGATACAAGTCTGGTTTAGGGGACCCAGAAGTTAAGTTGGGCGCACGTTAATTTAAGCGCCACCGTAGCCTACAATTGAACCACTGGCTATGGGGTAGTTTTGGCACCGGGTGCTTTATTCCACCACATATTAATGAGAAAAAGAAAAAAGTTCCATCAGGCACTGCAGTTGATTTGTATTAAATTGAGATTCAAACATGATATGGATCACAATATGTGAATTTCTGGTGTTCATAGGTTGGTGCAATAGTCATGAGCAAACAATTTGTGCTGAGATGACAAAGTCAATATTACTGCATAAAATAGATGTCCTACCAGATCAGAGGGTGGTGGTGATGGGTGCAGGGCAAAAAACGGTAGCCTAACGGGCGTTTCGCACGGTGGTGCTTCTTCCGAGGCTGATCCACCATCTCATAGTGGCGGTAGACCACACACTCTCTGAATTCCTCCACCACATCACATCCTCTACTTCGGGCTGTTGCAGCTGGGCTGCTGCTCTTGGTGCCTGCTCCTCAACTAGCTGATGTATACATGGGAATGGGATGCCCAGTTTTTACTGCTCTCTCACTCACAGCCGCTACTTCATGCTGTGGCTTTTAGCTCTTAGCTACAGCATTCCCCACCAGCTCACAGTCACTGCTGCTTGGGGTTTGATATTGTGGGTGCCCACTTCCTAGCATAGTAGAATTATGGTTTAAATACCAATATTCTACTATTGGGTATTGGCTATCCTCTTGTAGCTTGTCCAATTTTATGCTTCCGAGATACTCTCTAGCCATCTCATTCTCTGCTGTCCCCTCCTCCTTTAGCCCTTGATCTCTCCCAGAATCAGGATCTGCTCCACTTAAAGGGAACCAGAGATGAACGTTTCACACAAAATAAACATATCGGTTGATAGCTTGTAAAGAATAAATGCTCTACCTGATAATTTCACCGCTCTGGTGTGCCTTTTTTAGTGTTTTTTATCCATTATTGCTCCAGGAAAAATCAAATATGGCCGCCGGCTCATATCCCTTCTGCTTCCAGGTTATGAGTTGTTCTGGATGTGCTGTCTAGGCTTTATGAGACTAGGCTGCTATCTAGGCTATATGAGAAAGGCTGCTGCAGCCTTTCATCTGTGTGCTTTCATTTTGGTATGATGTGCAGCTGCCTGTAGGAAGTGTCTCTCATAGGAATGAAACAGCAGTCATCATCATTATCCACAGAGCACACAGATCATATTGCAGGCAGCCACACTTGTCTGTTTCAGAGCTTCTCTCTCAGCAGGAGCAGCCCCTCTCATGTCATCACAGCTCTCAGCATGCAAAGCAGGAAATCTGAGCCATAAGGGGGCTTGGGCTTGAAAAGACTCCACAGAAGAGTGACTCAGCTATAATGATTCCAGGTCAAACCTAGACTGAGCCAGTCAGGGATTCTTATCACAGCTGCTAATAGACTAATTAAGCAGATAAGAATGAAACTAAAAGCAGGGTAGGTTTTTTTACTGTCATGTTCCCACTGATAAATGTAATAAAATACATGAGGGTGCTTCATCTCTGGTTCTCTTTAACCAATTAATTCTGCCTTCTCATGTGTCCAATGAATTTCAGTTTCAGCATTGCTCCTTCCAATGAACAGTCAGGGTTAATGTCTTTAAGGATTGAATTATTGGATTTTCTTGCTGTATACATCAAAAAGATGCGATCATTTAATTCAATATAAATATTATTAGAAGTGTATAATACTAGAAACATTAAAACTAAATGCATTAAAATATTTGTATGCTTTACAGATAAAGCAGGGTAAAGAAAGGTGCCGTGGTGCCCACTCCATTGTGTCTCATAGTAGGTATGTACAGTAGGTAGGAAGTGGCACACCTTTGCTAGCTGTAGCGTGGGTGCTTAACCTATTTTGGTTCCTGGACGTAGAAACTACGTCCAGGAACCATACGAGCTACCGCGCGCTCCCGCGGCCGTTCGTTCCCGGCCCGCGGTTCGTTAGCCAGGCAATCAGTGAATCGGGCTACGGTGCCCGATCACTGATTCCTCTCCCCCGCTGAAAAAGCGACAGCTTCTCTCGGAAGCTTCGCTTTTTCTGGCTGTTCCCTCCCCGCTGCGTCACTCTAAGCGCGTGTTACGCTTAGAGTGACGTCATGTAAACAAACTCATGGCCGCCATCTTGTGGCCAAAAAGTAATACTACAACCAAAAGTAAAAAAAAATTAAAATCAACACACATTTACATTTTAAACCTATTGTTTACCTCCCACCCTCCCAAAACTACCCAAATAAAATGTTTAATATTAAAAAAAAAACATTACAATAAAAAAAAAAACATGTAAATATTTACCTAAGGGTCTAAGCTTTTTAAATATCAATGTAAAGATGATATATTTCTATATTTTTTTTATTTTAAACTTGTAAATAGTGATAGATGCAAAACGGAAAAAATGCACCATTATCTCCGAATAAAATATTGTCGCCATACATTGTGATAGGGACATAATTTTAATGGTGTAATAACCGGGACATATGGGCAAATACAATACATGACTTTTAATTATGGAGGCATGTATTATTTTAAAACTATAATGGCTGAAAACTGAGAAATAATGATTTTTTCCGTTTTTTTCTTATTCTTCCTGTTAAAATGCATTTACAGTAAAGTGGCTCCTAGCAAAATGTACCCCCCAAAGAAAGCCTAATTGGTGGCGGAAAAAACAAGATATAGATCAGTTCATTGTGATAAGTAGTGATAAAGTTATAGGCTAATGAATGGGAGGTGAACATTTCTCAAGTGAAAACGACGGAACGCGAATGGGTTAACCTCAGTGATTAGACAAATAACCAAACGTACAATATAGCAAGTCCAAATCGGGTTAGCACACCAGTTGCATTGTGTCATAGGGGCAGAGGAGGGTGTCATTAAATGTTTAGGAGTTAGTTGGCGTATATTCATATACAGCATATATAACCATAGGACTTTTGTTTCTTTTTGAATGTAATGATAGTGCTGGTCATGTTAATATATTCAAATTCTCCAAATTAACTTATTTTGATTTATGCACAGCTTTTATAGTCATTCAAGTCATCATAAGCCCATCTGTAAAGTTTAGCCTTATTGTTTTAACAAGTGAATCCTCTAGATATTGCGTCCCAGTGATTCTGGCAGGGTAAATCTTTATTTTAGAAAGCATGTTAGATTAGGTAGGTGGTGCACAGACTTGTTTTCTTTTCCAGTCTTGATACCCGACAGATGTTGTTTGTGTACTGATTTATTTCCTGAAAAATGAAGCTTGTGTGCAGGACACTATCATTTTTCATTTATTATTTCCTTGTTGTCATAGACGTGTTTTAGAACTGTAACAGATTGTGAAATGTAAACATGTAAAAGTCATTTGTTAAGTGATTTGGGCTTTCTGCATAGAAATTATGGTTTACCTAAATGGACACTATAGTGTATTAAATATGTTGTATGCATCATTTTAAATACTTTCTTATCAATAAAGTGACTGTTTATTTCATTTTTGCCATTTGGCGGTAGCAGGCAGGACTCCTAAGCAGTCAAAATTTATATTGAGATTAGATAAAGATGACACAGGCAGTAATTAATTAGGGCAATGTTTAGCTATGTCCCTTTGACTCTATTGCTGAGAGCTTTCTCAAAGCATGGAGATACAATGGTTGTAGCCTACATTATATACCCTTAATTACTGTAGCTGGTGGTAAGGCTACATTGTATGTCACATTACTATCTCATCTTTGCAACTTCACTTGTCTAACCCTACAAGGTCCCTGAAGCTGACAGAGACTGAGAGTAGAGCTCACTCACTGCACATCCGCTCTGCGTGGCACCATGCATGCCCCTCTCCCCCAAGGTGACAGAAGATCTAATAAGTACCCAACTCCTGCCTTTTGACCTACCTGATAGATATGGTCAAGGGATGGTAACAGATGCCAAAAACACAGACAAAACACAGACAAAGTCTTCTTGTGCTCCGACAGCCTAGATATTCTAGCTGTTACCTAAGCAAGACAGGCACAATGATAGTAACATAGTTAATTTGGTTGAAAAAAGAAATCCGTCCATCAAGTTCAACGAGAAAGAAAAAAAAACATCCTGAACCTGCACATATCCCAGTTATCCAAGTTAATCCCAGTTGATGTCTTTGAAGTCTCTAACGACTGAACCACCAATGTGAAAGACGCTTACAGCAATAGGCACATGATCGAGCCGGGTGTGCAGATGGGCAGCGCATGCGCAATTGTACATGACTTCTCCCGAAGTCGCCAGGCTAATGGGGCCACCAATTGAAAGGTCATTATAGTAGTCTAAGTCACATCCTGGAGTTCAAGAGACCCTCTAGGTGCTGTAACCCAGTTCACAGTTGACATAAATTACTAACATGCAAAATAAAGTGGTTAAAGAAAACCTGAATTAAAAATAAAGTGATGAAATGCCTATTGTCCTACTCCTAAAAATGACCTTATTTAAAAAGAAAGGTTTAATGTTTCATTGTCTCTCAGCTGTGTTACAGTATTTTAGTGTCTGAGAGCTGCAACTGCTGACCTTTTCTATCTATCCCCTGCACTGTCCTCTGACAGTAAAGTAGACTGTCCTCTGACAGTAAAGAGTTTTATGGCAGTAATTATTTATCAGTGAGCGTTAAATTATAGTTCGACTAGGGAGAAAATTACATTTGTATACCTGAATGTTTAACCCTTTCAGTGAGAAAAAGACAAAAATGAACACAGCCTAATTATATGTGGGAGAGGTACTGTAAATACTCATGTTTATCTTATCATGTCATGCCCTCGGGTTCACTTTACAGTGTACTTTAACTCATACTAAAAAAGAAAACACATAAATTCTGCCTTGGCTTTTGCTCTTCCTTTGCCAAATGTTTTGCAAAACCTAGATGTGAACCTTGGCAAGTTCTTTAGCTAAGGGACTCATAGGCTTCAATTCATCAAAGGGTGTTCGATAACAAAATCCCAGTCCTTAAAATACCGCATTCGGTATTTTACACTTCACTGTGCTAATTCATCAATATTTTCCCATGTGTGGTAGAGGTTCGTTAAGTTACCGAAGTACTACGGCTTCAGTTCATCAAAGGCTGTTAGATAAGGGCAGAGTGGTGCAGAGCAGCTTGGAATGTCTCTGTGTTGTTACAAGCTGATAACAATAGAAGGCATCCAGACATCCCTTTACATGTAAACGTGTGTTATATTTACTGTTACTTATACTGCCTCTGCTGCTCTGAATCTGTCCATCAGTGTTTCTTAACATTTTACTTATTTGCCACAACGTAGATAAACTTCCTGGAGACTTTACAAATGCCATGCTTGGTGATTTCACCACATGCATCTTTGTATATTCAAACAGGGACTCAAAGGGTTAAACCACCGAAGGACATCTGGGGATATCTTTTGTCCCGTTATCTCTGCTCACTGCCTGGGAGGTCTGGAAGCTTGTGTGGAGAAGCCTGTGTGACCTATCAGCGGCACTTGCAGGAGAACAGGGGCTGTTTCTATTGGCTGCCTGCTCCTGTTAATCATGAAAACATTCACACAGAAGGCTTTCGAAGCCTGTAACGACAGGGGAGAGCTGGAGATAAACACCGAATGTGCTAGCGAATGTGGTAACCTTGATGAATTAACATTTACTGACATTTGCTGACATGTGTTGAGCACAAGTCGGTAATTTATCTCATTGCTCTGTGATTTCAGCTTCTCATTCGGTAACAGCTTTGATGAATTAACATTTTCTTAAGTGCTCCGTTAACTCAGCTGTTTTCAGCATTACCGAATGCGGTAATGCTTGATGAATTGAAGCCATAGAGAATTTTGGTGATTTGATCTCATCCCCTCCCTGCATGTCAGCATGTGCACACATCTGCATTGGTGTAGGTTAACATCTTGGGGTCCTGTCTATAACTCAGATACCTGACAGTGGGAGGAAGAAGGGGACTTGTGGAACCCACTGGCAATTCATGTTAGTGATTAACTGGCAAAGGGAGATAAGAGAGACAATGACTAATGCAGCCTCACTGCCAATTGTTTCATTTTTTCCAGACTTCAGGTCCAAGAAAGGTACCTCTGTAATGTTAGAGACCTACTGTATGTATATCAGTAAAGCAACATGCTTTTCTTCTTGCCAGTTAGAACAACTGGATGAAATCCAAAAAGAAACTAATTCATTTGGAAAAGAGTCCTAATTTTTCTATACTTAAATGGTTACAAGTAAAAAGCAAGTAAGATTATCAGGGCACCAGATGGATGTGCAAGTCACCTTTAACCTATTTTGGTTTCTGGACGTAGAAACTACGTCCAGAAACCATGTGCGCTACCGCGCGCCCCCGCGGCCGATCGCGCGCGTGCACGCGCACTCCCGGCCGCGGATTCGGTAGTCAGGGAATCAATGTATCGGACTATGAAGTCCGATCACTGATTCCTCTCCCCCGCTGAAAAAGCGACAGCTTCTCTCGGAAGCTGCGCCTTTTCTGGCCATTCACTGCCTGATGCGCCACTCTAAGCGTGTGTTACGCTTAGAGTGACGTCATGTAAACAAACTCATGGCCGCCATCTTGTGGCCAAAAAGTAATACTACACCTGAAAATAAAAATGAATTAAAATCAACACACATTTACATTATAAATCTATTGTTTACCCCCCACCCTCCCAAAACTACCCAAATAAAATGTTTACTATAAATAAAAAAAAAACATTACAATAAAAAAAAAAAAAACATGTAAATATTTACCTAAGGGTCTAAACTTTTTAAATATCAATGTAAAGATGAAATATTTCTATATATTTTTTATTTTAAACTTGTTAATAGTGATGGATGCAAAATGGAAAAAATGCACCTTTATTTCCAAATAAAATATTGTCGCCATACATTGTGATAGGGACATAATTTTAACGGTGTAATAACCGGGACATATGGGCATATACAATACGTGAGTTTTAATTATGGAGGCATGTATTATTTTAAAACTATAATGGCTGAAAACTAAGAAATAATGAATTTTTCCATTTTTTTCTTATTCTTCCTGTTAAAATGCGTTTACAGTAAAGTGGCTCTTAGCAAAATGTACCCCCCAAAGAAAGCCTAATTGGTGGCGGAAAAAACAAGATATAGATCAGTTCATTGTGATAAGTAGTGATAAAGTTATAGGCTAATGAATGGGAGGTGAACATTTCTCTCGTGAAAACCACGGAACCTGAATGGGTTAATAAGCTCCCAACACCTTCAAAGGTATCTTCTGCCTCTGAAGAAGCAGGTTTATCCTGTGAAACAGCTGTAAGGCTTAGATTTGTTGCATGTATCTATTGAAGGTGTTGGGAGCTTATTAAAGGTGACTTGCAAATCCATCTGGTGCCCGGATAATCTTACTTGCTTTTTACTTGGATACAATACTTTACTGGAGGCACAGTGGACATAGCACCTGCAGCTCCTGACCTGCCAGGTCAGCATCTAGTGCCGATTTTTTCCTCCTCCTCTGCAATATTAAATGGTTACAATAAGGACTACACAATTTAAAAATCCTGTTGACCATCAGAATTATACCTCCATCAATTGTGTGCCATATATATTTTTCAAAATGCAATCTGTTTTTGTATTTTTAAGCTTACTCCTTAACCTTTTCTCATCTTGGGCAGGATTCACTAAGCCCATCGTGCTGTAACAGTGCGAGGTAAAGCTTGCTACATTTGCTATTTAAACTAGTGGCACTTCCTGATAGCAAGGGCACGCTACGTGTTAGTGGCAACATAGGTTGCCCTCCTTAGCAACAGTTGCTCCTGCCCATATGCCGTAAGATAGTGACATATAGCAGCCACTATACTTCACTAGAGAAGGCCCAACGGTTCGCCCGGCGGGTAGTTCAGGCGAATATCAGCTACCCGCGACAGGTAGCGGACACCTAGCGCATTAAACCCGCTTCCTATACCTTGTCATTGGGTTAAACTTTGACCCTCTACATCACAGTCAGCAGACGCATGGCAGCCAATCAGGCTGCACTCACCCGCGGACCCCCCCCCCTATCAAAATGTCACAGCGTTGACCATGTTCTCAGTCTGCTGATCTTGCTATACGGAGAGGAAGGGAGAGACATTTGGAGATAGGGAAAGCTTTAGTTAGGCTGTTGTTAGCTTGCCCCTCAATGTTGTTGCTGAAAGCACCCCACAAAAAGTTCTTTTGAGAGCTAATATTCTTCTGATCTGTTTTTTTTGTGTGTGACCACAGGCATAGATACAGCCCTGCCGCAGCTAGGCCTAGTTGCTGTACCTGCTGTACTGTGCCAGGCCCAGCACACTCTGTATTACCATTGCATATCTTTTCACTGCATTTGTGATTTAAATTACTGAAGCATAGCTGTCTTTGTGGGTGACACTGCATAGATAGAGCCCACAGACAGTTGCCAGGCCACCGGGGATTTGTAGTCCCACATTGGCAGCACACTGTATTACCATACTATTGCATATCTTTTCACTGCATTTGTGATTTAACTTACTAAAGCATAGCTGTCTTTGTGGGTGACACTGCATAGATAGAGCCCACAGCTGGGATTTGAATAGAAACAGCACATGATTTACCTTGTAGTACTTCTGGACAGCCATCACTACACAAACATTGCTGCCGAGAGGACTGACGGTGTATGTCCTGGGAGTGTCAACTAGTGACAACCCTTTGTGGCAGTGCATTAAACAGTGAGTTTGGTCTGTCATTGTGAAGCAATACACTACTTACACTACCTGATCCATGTATATGGTGGCCACTTCGGGTTCTGGCCGGCCACTTCGGGTTCTGGCCAGCCAATGTGCGAACTGGCCGCTGAGCTGCGGCCAGTGTTAGAAATGGAATGTTTCCCTCGGAAGATTAATGTGTTTTCTGACCGTCTCTGGCCAAATGTAGCAAAAGTTAGGTAATTTAATGAAATGAAGCCGACGGCTTCCGTTCTCTCTCCTCCCCCCTGCCTCCTCTCCTCCCCAATACTAGCAGCTGGATGGGGGGGAGACATGTGTCCCCCAGAGTCGTTCGTCGCGGCAGGCAATCCTGCCGATCCTGCAGAGCGGGTGCTGGCAGAAGCGATGTCTGCAGCCTTCCCACTCTGCTTCCCTGCTGCCACGAACGACTCTGGGGGGACTCACGTGTCCCCCCTCTCCCCCCGCAGCGCCCATAGGAGAAAGAGAGAGAGAGGCAGGGGGAGGAGCTAATTGCCGCCAGCTTCATTTCATTAACTAAACTAACTTTTGCTACATTTGGCCAGAGACGGCCAGAAAACACATTGATCTTCCGAGGGAAACATTCCATTTCTAACATTGGCTGCAGCGCAGCGGCCAGTTCGCACATTGGCCGGCCAGAATGCGAAGTGGCCGGCCAGAACACGAAGTGGCCACACTTCGGGTTCTGGCCATGACATATACACACGCAAGATGTTTTCAAGCACTTTATGCCCCCAATTTAGCAATGCAATGCGATTTCTGCCCATTAGGGATTGTAACCCTGCTCTGCGTCAAATACATAATTTTCCAAAGGACTTTTGGCATCTAACCAATTCCGGCATACCCCCCTCCAGGTGTTAGACCCCTTAAAACATATTTTCCGTCACTTTTGTGGCCAGAAATAGTGTTTGTAGTTTTTAAAGTTTGCCTGTCCATTGAAGTCTATTGCGACTCGCCCAAGTTCGCGGTTCTCGGACTTTTGCGGAAGTTCGCGTCTGCGAACCCAAAATCTGAGGTTCGTGACCATCTCTATACTTCACTAGCATGGGTGTTATACGTCACTATCGCGTGGCATATGGGAAGGAGAAGTCGTTGCTAAGGAGGGCACACTATGTTGCCACTAGCACATTCCCTGATATCAGGAAGTGACGCTAGTTTAAATAGCAGACGATGCAAGCTTTACCTTGTGCTGTTAGGGCTTAGACACACTTTAAGCGCTTTTCTGAAAAATCGCCGCAATCGTGTATGTTTTTATGCATACAAGATTGCGCAATTGCATCGATTTTTACGCTAATCAATTGCAAGCGCTCAGAGCGCTTATAGTGTGAGCACTTACAGTGCGATGGGCTTAGTGAATCAAGCCCCTCGTGTACTCAATTCTCTATTATAACTTTCTCCTTTCCTTTTTCTTATTCTGCTAAAGTTTAAACTTTCTCTTTAGAATTAAAATATTTCCCATTCTATTTCTGCATCTGTTTAATGAGTCGTCTTGCCTTAAAAATGCCACAGGTCACTGATAACAGTAAAAACAAATTCACGGAAATAAAAAATATATTTAATTTTGAGCAGTTTATCATGTTAAGTGGAAATGTGACATTTATAGCTGGTTTTATTGCCTTTATCTTCTTGTTGCCTTTCATTTGCCCTGTAAGTCACAGAAGCTATAGTAATTCATGGTGAAGCCAGGGGAGACCTGCATGAAGATTATTTTGCTGGTGCTGAGGCATAAACATGATTGACAGCTAACCTTATTTTGGAGACGTCGCTAATAATGATGCAATCTCAGGCATAGCATGTATTTAATTCTTGAAATTCAACCTATTTCAATGCAAATGCGACCCCCCCCCCCCCCTCTCTTTTATATTGCAGATTAATGGCTTTAATGTGGTCACTTAAAATGTTCAGATAACCTATTATGAAATAATTGATGATACAACAAATATTATTATTTAAATCAAGTGTCCATCAAAATGAAGGTCATTTTTGAATGGATGTTTGTGAAAAAATGAACTCTCATATTTTACGTATTATTATCTTCAGCACCAGTTTATAGATGTTTACTTTTGCATCTGCAAAGTTTCATTAGTGTCTTTGAAGTACTTGGAATGTCATTTTTCTCTTCTTTTTTATCATTAGAACTTGCTAATTCCATCTGCTGCGCTATTGTTTGTCTCAGTTGAACAGCAAGTACATTTGCTTTCATTCCTTATTTAACGATTCAAGAGGCTTGAACATCTTTGTGCATGGCACAGATACAAAGACAATGCATATTATTAAAATTCAGTTTGATTAGACTGTTCTGCCAATGTGCATCAAACTACTTAAACACGTTATCCTTACGCAAAGCAAAATCTCCAATTCCTGTGACCCCTAAACATCATTTCATTTCATTTTCAAAAATATAGTTATCTAATTTAGTTTGATCTTCAATGTCCTCACTTTTTCTGGTTCCGCATTACTGTGCATTAAAAAATAAATAAGTAAAGTCGGTGGACAAGTATTTGAAAATACATAGTTCAAAATCAGGTAACAATCTTTATAAAACATAAAGTTTTATACCTTCAATAAAAATGTCAACTATTATGTTGGTGAAAGGTTCATATAATGCAGCTTCAAGCGAAGACTAGGCATCTTTTAAAGTGTTATTATTTTGCAATGTATCTACTACTTCTTTCTCTAGCTATATGAAGTAAAGTGAAAAGAGGGATGGGAGGGTAAAGTATGGTGACTGGAGATATGCCCAGCAATCGTCTGCCTAGTGAAGAATAAAAAAAATCAGTTCTGTGTAGCGTTTTGTAGAAAACAAAGAAATTAAAGGCGAGGAAGGCCAAAGTAGAACAAAGAGCAATCAAAGTGTAGTGAGGAGTGAGATGTCAGGCTTCTAGGGTTTAACCCTTCCCAATTATTTTTCTTTTATCACCCAAGTCCCACCCAGTACTTCCCCCCCCCCCCCCCTGTATGTCCACTGTGTGTGTGTGCGGGGAGGGGGGCACGTGAGTGATTTTGCTGTGCTGCTTCCATAGGTGCTAGTGGGTTCTCAAAGTGACTTGGCCAACAGTGGGTGGGGGGGAGAATGGGGGGCAGACCCAAACCCAAGCTGGCCCATGTGCACTGATTTGGAGGCCAAGGACAGAATCCAGAAGCAGATAGGGAGCAAGTGGAGGGATTTACAGAGAGGACTTGTGAAGATGCTGCGCTGGGAGGAGCTGATTAGTCTGGCTGCTGCCACTGCCAATGTTGGACATATTCCGACACAGGATTTGAAAGGATTAAACTGAAATTCCTGTAAAGATCCAGGAACCCCACATTTTTTTAAAACTTGATATGAGCTAGTTAAGATGCTAGTTAATTTTCCATTAATTATAGTGTCATTGAGCCTGGTGAGGGTTTTCAGGCAAGGGGCACTATTTGTTTGCCTTTCAAAGAAATGATGTAAGCTAGTTCATGGTGATAGGTGATCTGTTAATCTTAGTGGAGGAGGCCAGGGCTCTTCCTAAGGAAGTGCTAGGGAGTAAGGCTTATATACAAAAGGTGATTCTTAGCCAAAGCAGCCACTCAAGGCCCGCTCTGCTGAGAATGTAGCATGTGTATAGCAGTCTTAGCGCACTGGTGAGAGATCTGGCCTGCCCCATCATCTTGTTAATATTCTGGCCGGGTCTATTCTTTCCCCCCACTTTGTGTACTCCCTCCACCCGTCCACCATAACAGAATGCGTTGCTAGTCTGTAGGCTGTATAACACTCAGCCCCAAACTGTTGTTCCATGGTGAAAGTACTCTTATGTGTGCACAAGTCTTACTAGTCATAGTTTGTGCTAACTTCTATTTAAAGTAGTGATTTCAAGGTGGAGAAGTATGCCCCATAGATCCTTATGCATAGCTGTTAGGGAGTATGGATAAGTGCAAAGAATCTGGACCAAAATCTTTTAAGAGTTAGGATATAGGTCATCCAAATACAGTACATCGTTGTTAATTTTATATGGCTAGATGAAGTAGTGGGTAAATTAAATAACTAAACTATATATAAGTTTGGACAACCTTGTTAATCGTCATGATTTTCTTGTATAAATTGTTGGTTGTTACGATAAAGAATGTCAGTTAAAGGGGAACTGAAGTAACAGGTATACGGAGGCTGCCATATTTATTTCCTTTTAATCAATACCAGTTGCCTGGCAGCCCTGCTGATCATCTGCCTCTAATACTATTAGCCATAGCCCCTGAACAAGCATGCTGCAGATCAGGTGTTTCAGACTTTAAAGTCAGATCTGACAAGACTAGCTGCATGCTTGTTTCTGGTGTTATTCAGATACTACTGCAGAGAAATAGACCAGCAGGGCTGCCAGGCAACTGGTATTGATTAAAAGGAAATAAATATGGCAGCCTCCGTATACCTCTTACTTCAGTTCCCCTTTAAATACAGTATATCATACAGGAGATACATACAGTGATATTTGAGAAGGGAAATGAAGTTTATTGGATTTACAGAAAGTGTGCAATAATTGGTTAAACAAAATTAGGCAGGCACATACATTTGGGCACCACAAAAAAGAAATGAAATCAATATTTAGTAGATCCTCCTTTTGCAGAAATTAAAGCTTCTAAACGCTTCCTGTAGGTTCAAATGAGAGTCTGGATTCTGGTTGAAGGTATTTTGGACCATTCCTCTTTACAAAACATCTCTAGTTCATTCAGGTTTGATGGCTTCTAAGCATGGACAGCTCTCTTTAACTCACACCACATATTTTCAATTATATTCAGGTCTGGGGACTGAGATGGCCATTCCAGAAAATTGTATTTGTTCCTCTGCATGAATGCCTCAGTGGATTTTGAGCAGTGTTTAGGGTTATTGCCTTGTTGAAAGATCCAGCCCCGGCGCAGCTTCAGCTTTGTCACTGATTCCTGGACATTGGTCTCCAGAATCTGCTGATACAGAGTGGAATCCAAGCGTCCCTCAACTTTGAGAAGATTCCCAGTCCCTGCACAGGCCACACAGCCCCACAGTATGATGGAACCACACCCATATTTTACTGTAGGTAGCAGGTGTTTTTCTTGGAATACTGTGTTGTTTTTCCTCCAAGCATAACGCCCCTTGTTATGCCCAAATAACTCAATTTTAGTTTCATCAGGCCATAGCATCTTATTCTAAAATTAATCTGGCTTGTCCAAATGTGCTTTAGCATACCTCAAGTGGCTCTGTTTTTGCTATGGGCAGCGAAAAGGCTTCCTGTGTATCATTCTTGCATGCAGCATCTCCTTGTGTAAAGTGCGCCGAATTGTTGAACGCTGCACAGTGATTCCATCTGCAGCAAGATGATGTTGTCCAAATGTGCTTTAGCATACCTCAAGTGGCTCTGTTTTTGCTGTGGGCAGTGAAAAGACTTCCTCTGTATCATTCTTTCATGCAGCATCTCCTTGTGTAAAGTGCGCCGAATGGTTGAACGCTGCACAGTGACTCCATCTGCAGCAAGATGATGTTGTAGGTCTTTTGGTGCTGGTCTGTGGGTTGACTCTGACTGTTCTCACCATATGTCGCTTCTGTCTATCCGAGATTTTTCTTGGTCTGCCATCTTCGGGCCTTAACTTGAACTGATCCTGTGGTCTTCCATTTCCTCAGTATGTTCCTAATTGTGGAAACAGACAGCTGAAATCTCTGAGACAGCTTTCTGTATCCTTCCCTTAAACCATGATGGTGAACAATCTTTGTCTTCAGGTGATTTGAGAGTTGTTTCGAGACCCCCATGTTGCTACTCTTGAGAGAAAATTAAAAGAGGAGGTAAACTTACAATTGACCCCCTTAAATACTCTTTCTCATAATTGGATTCACCTGTGTATGTAGGTCAGGGGGCCACTGAGCTTACCAAGCCAATTTGAGGTCCAATAATTAGTTCTAAAGGTTTTGGAATCAATAAAATGACAACTGTGCCCAAATGTGTGCATCTGCCTAATTTTATTTAAACAATTATTGCGCACTTTCTTTAAATCCAATAAACTTAATTTCACTTCTCAAATATCACTGTGTATGTCTCCTATATGATATATTTAACTGACATTTTTTATCGTAACAACCAATGATTTATACAGGAAAATCATGACGATTAACAAGGTTGCCCAAACTTTCACACCCCACTTTATATTATTGCAATACAACTAGTCAAGATAGCACAGAAAGTGGTTTAGATGAGCAAACCGTTGCCAAAAACATGGAACAGAAATGAGCAGAAATGTTTTGCTGATAGCAGTTCAATGACAACTACGGGAAAGGTGGAGTGACTGGGATGAGAAGAACCCGAAAATAAGTAAAGGGGCAATCAGCTTTTTGTAGGTAGGGTGTTCCTTGCAAGGGTTGCAAAATCTATGACTGTGTGAGTGAAGGTGTGAAAATACGGTACATAGGGTAATGTTAGTGTAGTAGGAAGGATGACAACAGCTGAAGAATGGCATCCAGATGACAAATAGTGGGATGAGATTTGGATATTAGAGAGGAGAGTCTTTGTTTAGATGGGACATAGTGAAGTCAGCCCATATTTTGTTCATCAGTGAAGTATTTGGCAATGTTTTCAAGTTATTAGCAGGATTCTGTAAAAGGAAGTTAAAGATGCAGTAAGTTACAGGTATCTAAAATTGCTTTAGGCTACAGAGAAACTAGTGGGAATATGAAAAGAGAAGTTGGATTGCTTGTCAAATGAAAGCTCACAACTCTTGAACCTTCATAGATGAATTCTTTATAGCATTTGTATTGTGGGAGACAAGAGTAACTGGATGGTGTGATGGTGGCTGGATGGTTAAGGGCTCTGCCTCTGACACAGGAGACCTGGGTTCGAATCCCAGCTCTGCCTGTTCAGTAAGCCAGTAGGAGACCTTGGGCAAGTCTCCCTAACACTGCTACTGCCTATAGAGCCCGCCCTAGTGGCTGCAGCTCTGGCGCTTTGAGTCCGCCAGGAGAAAAGCGCGATATAAAATGTTATTTGTCTTGTCTTGTCTATTGATGAGGTTGTGTTGTAACTGACTGTGACTAATGTATTAGGGCCAGTAGAGTATTGTAGCCATCAGTAAAAGGAAAAAGTTTTGAATCACGATGATACCATTTATTGACTAGTTTAAAAGAAAAAGAATTAGGTTTTGGCTTATAAGCCTTCTTCAGACTCTACAGCAGGGGTCAGGTACTTTGTGTGAGAGAGCCAATCAATGCCACATATTTTAAAATGTAATTCCTTGAGAGCCCTACAATAGGTTTCAAACTAAATACAAGTACAGTTGAAGTTTTGGGGGGAGCGCGAGTAAGCTAGTAGTGCATGCTACAGCAGTAGCATACCTGCTTTGAAAATTTTACTTGTGATGCCACACTAAGCTGCGCTTCTTGAGCGGCGCAGCTTAGTGTATCAACCTCTACTGATTTGCCACATCTGGCTCCTGAGCCATAGGTTCCCTACCTCTCCTCTACAGGAAGAAGGCTAATTAGCCAAATGCTTTCTCTTCTTCTTTTAAGTTAGCCATTGAATGGCATTATCTTGATATAAAACTTCTTGTGTTAGGGTCAAACATGGACATAATTGTTCAATGCACTTCTGCTGCACTCTTTAAGAATGGCAACAAAATCCCTTGCCTTAAACCCAGTCCTCTACTGTATCTCCAGATACCTCCAGAAAAAATGTAGAGAAAGAGGTACATAGGGTGTAACGTTAAACTACACACACCCTTTTGTGCAAAGTCACATGCTATATAAAAGTTCCAACACCAGAAGGGTGTTGCTTACCCACAGGTTTCTTTGTATTATTGCAAAACAAGCACCGGAGGTGGGGAAGAGCCCCTTGTCCATGGATTGGACAAGGGCTACGGGGAAGAAGGGAAAGCTTGGCTGCTCCTCTCCCCCAGAGGCCCCTCATATCACTATGCAGGCTGGTATCGCTCAGGGTGTGAAGCCCCACTCAGCCTCATGGGGGACAGGAGGTTAAAGAGGCTCAGGAGGGGGGACCCCACGTCATTTTTTTTAAATTTCCCACACACTGAACATTAAAAAATACATTTATATACATGTTAATACATTATCTGTCATTTTAGCACAGTGACTTTGCTATACTTTGCTATTTTTTCCCTCTAAATTTAAAATCGATTTTTTTCAAAAACTATAAAGTCTTCCTCCACATATCCAGCAAATTTGGTGTTTCTAGCACATAAGAAACACCAAATTTGAGGCCCGACGAGCTCCCGCTCTATCCTCTAGCTATAAATTACTTTTCTCCTATCTTGCTATCACTTACAATAGGTAGTAGAGATCTGAAAAACTGACAGGTTTTGGACTAGTCTACCTCTTCATTGGGGATTCATGGCATGGACTTTATTCTTTACTAGCAGACCCACGTCCGTTTAAAAACAGGCTCTAGGTTCTGTGTGTTTCGCCGCCGCCGCCGCCTGCCGCATGTACTGTGCGCGCGCACGCACCCGCCGCACACCGGGACAGTTGCCTATTATTATATAGGATAAAGACACTCCTTAAAAAGGATTTATACAAAGATGCTGGCATAGCTCCCTGCCCGCTGCACACTTTTTTGGCAGTTGGATGGAGCAACTGCCATTCACTAAATGCTTTTGAAAGTAAAGAAAACCTTGAGAACCCCCCATGAGGAGATGGGCTAGTACAAAACCTGTTCTGTCATATTTCTACTACCTACTGTAAGTGACAGCAAGATAGAAGAAAAAGTAATTTATGGCTCATTTTACTCTAGAAGAAATGTACTTCTTACTTGTACAATATTCGCGATAGTGGTAAAAATCTTACATTTCAATTTGTCAGCATGTGGATAGCAAAGGCAGGGACATTTCAAGATGCCCTAAGCCAACTATATAATTTAGATTTTCCTCACCTTGGACAAAAATCTACAGTGTGTTCAAGTTTCCACTGATACCATTGACTTTTCCTTCATGCCGTATTCAAACTGAGAATCAGCGGCAGCGGTGCTATGCTGATTCTCAAAACAGGCCTTCAGTGATTGCCACCTTAGTACGCAGTTATCCCTGTCTGGCAGCCGACCAAGCGGGCAGTGATGCTCACTTCCTGTGGCTGACGCAATTACATGTGCAGAAGCGTATTGCTAAAAATACGCTTCTGCCCATGCATGGCGCGTAAAACTTGCGGCAGGATTTCACACACGAGTCACCATAGACTTATATGACTTCTGGCCCAACACACGTCGCCACAGAACCAATAAAATGGTCACTTCTGGTGCATCATGCTGCACCATGTTAGTATGCCCTGCCCTGCGGTGGGGTGCAGCAAAGTTACCACACCGCCCCAGTGTGAAAGGGCCTGAGTGATCAGGCAAGTTCTATTATATTTCCTACTGTGGGGCACCTATTACATATCCTCCCAGAGTGTGCTGCTTGGCTGGGAACTGATCAGCATGTCTGTACAGTACTTGCTCCTAAACTGTCACTCAAAAAATGATATATAAGGTCAGTAGATTTGACTACGGGTGCTCCTGAAGTGGTTAAAAATTGTTTCAGGTGATTATTAAGATATATATATATATATATATATATATATATATATATATATATATATATATATATATATATAATTTTTCCTTGGCAAAAGTGCTGTGTGCCACCATACCAAGCATACATTAATTATTTAACTTATGTTTCAGTTCCATTATTTCCGTTCTGTGAAAAACATATTTAATGTTATTAAAACTTGAGATATTTTATTTGCATTTTGAAACTGTTATTTCACGCCTGAGTGAATGAAAAACAATCATGGAAATATTGCTCAGTTATTATACCAGTTGCATGCCTTTTCCAGGCAAATAAAATGGATGGAATGTAGACGGAAGTATATATTCTCTCCAGCATACTTTCTAACGCAAACACCAAATTTAATTAAGAAATGTAAAGTAAATGGCTGATGTTATTGGCCTATAAAAATACATACAAGAAGTTGTTTAAACTCTGAGAGGACGGGAAATTAATAACATGTATAATCTTAATTAGATAATTAAAAATGAAATCAACAGCTAATTTATAACATCACATGCCATGCTGTAAAGTTTCTGTGCCATAAAGTGAACTAAATTCTATCCAGTAAACAGAAGCCAGTGGAACTACACATAAAAGGCATTAAATTATGTTTGTTATTGACTGACCATGTTGCATCAACATGCTATGAAATTGCAGAAGATCTAGACTGGAAAACAAATCAGATTAACCTCTTTACATTATACCAAAGAAGGCAAGTGTGTAGATATTAATGTTGGTGTACTAAAATTGATAATCTGATTCAAGTGTAAGTTGGCGCTTTCCATTTTATGTCAAAGAACAGGTAAAAGTGGTTGACATGACTAAAGTAAAATGGTTAACATGAATAATGCAACTTTCAGGGCTGGGACCCACTAGAGTGTTTTTGGCAGCGTTTTTGGATCACCGGCAGTAGCAGACAATTCCATAAACCACTTTGCCAATGGTAGACAATTGTGAGGAACCCAATAGAGCTATTGCAATTACAGCTAATCACAATCGCAGGTCATGCAGCAATTGAGGAGTTATTGTGCTTCTATATAAAGTATATGAGCGCTGCAGCAATTTGGGGGTCATTTTTTAAATATAAAATTTAAGATACTTATCGGGTGTCACGATGTCCAGCTTCTGTTTGTAGCCCCGCCCCTAGTAGAAGAGACAGCTCTCTGAGTGGAATGGATGGAAGCCAGACATCAGGATACCTGGTAAGTATGTCAGATTTTATTTACACAGGCAATTGTAAATCCGAAGAGCTGTACAGTAAACTGCACAGTGCTTCTGATTTGTGATTGCCTGTGTAAATAAAGTGCCCAGGAATCACAGTCGCCTGGGAATCATTGCACAAATCAATTGCACAATTTTTAAAGCACAGCAGCAATGCCTAGCTGGTCTCAGGCCTTGTTTTCCCACTGTCACTGCAGCTACAGCACTATAGGCTCGATCCAATTCACTATTTCTCCTGAGTTTTCTCCTAGGAGATAATTTTTAATCTTTTGTTTAAAATAACTTTTCAGGGCTCTGCAATTGAAAAAGTACCAAAAGTACCAAAAAGTAGGTTAAAGTGTACCTGCCACTGCAATGCATGCCACATTATAGGCCCTTCTCCCCCCTTCATAGCAACAGGGCATATCATTTAGTTAAAGCAAATCTTCAGTGAAAAAAAGTCAGATACTTACTTATGTAGAGGTAAGGCTCTGCATCCTATTGAGCTTTCCCTGTCCTCTTGTTCCAGTTATGTGGCATCCACAAGCACTCAAGCAGTATGAAGCCACCTATCTTCGGGACATAAGTGCTCCCAAAGCCTTCCAAGTGCTCACAGAGGTGTATTCAACCAGTTGCGGTATTCTACAACGCTGGGAGTAAAGGAATTGAGAGGGAACAGGGAAGGCTGAATAGGATCCAGAGTCTTCCCTCTCCGTAAGTAAGTATCTGACTTTAATTTAATCTTTATTTAACTTTAATTTAAGTGGCAGTATAAGTTTTCACTGTACAAACTAGGGGTGACAGGCAAATGTATTAACCAGGTCTAGATTCACCATAAGGCACTGTAGGCACGTGCCTACAGGCGCCTGTTGGGGAAAAGGTGACTCACTCCTCACTCCGAGTACCTCTCTCCCTCCTTCCCTATGCAGAGTCCTGATAATAGTGTAAATTAGAGTTTACTCACCCTGCTCTAGGCATTCCACTTGCCAGATCTCCCTTCAATCAAAAGCACCTCAACCCACTTAAAGGAATACTATCGATTCTCATATTTTTTTCAATTGACACAGGAATTGTTTGGGAAGTGCTGCTAAGTACTGGTGTATACATTTTAGTAGCAACTTCATTGTTTACTGTTAGCAAAATACTTTCAAACTTTACTGACGCCAAAACTGACGGCAGACTGAGCCATGAGGAGAAGGGAAATTCCCCTCACACTTGATCAGTTAACTCTATGTGTAACTCTGCGTGTGACAGAGAGAACAGCTGCAGCTCCTGTGTCCTGTGCTTCTGACTGAAGTGTCTGAAGAGAGCAGAGGAAATGTAGCTAATTATCACAGCTTTTCATACTGTTTTTGCTTTCAGAGTTTGATATGTTTGATATTTTCTTTCTGTAGTCTGATATGCAACTCTGGCTGTGCATTGAAGCAGACACCCCTTCTGCAATTGATTTGTCCCAATATAGCTAAATCCTACCCTAAATAAATTACAGCTTTTGCCTCTGATATTTAACATGAAAAGTAGGAAAATGTTTACACAGCTACTTAGACATTATTTGTACACTGTAATTTTAGAACACTTGGGTATCGATAGTATTCCTTTAATATTGAGGCTCCTCTAGCTACCTAATAATACTTGGGGGAACCTCTAGCTACTAAATATTGAGGGTACCTCTGGTTACCTAATACTAAGGGGCACCTGTAGCTACCTATGATGGGCAAGGGAAGTAAGGCAGAAGTGACAGCTGGGACAGCCAGCACACTTGTGGTGCAGTTTGGTGGGTGTTTGTAGGTTCATGTCAGGTGAAGTCTAAGGTGCCAGGACATCTGTGCCTATAGGCTCCTGTGATATAAATCCTGGCTGGTCTTAACTTGAGAATAAATCAGTTCACATAGTACATACCTGTATATTCTGGCGCATGAGACGACTGGGCGTATAAGACGACCCCCAACATTTCCAGTTAAAATATACATTTTGGGATATACTCGCCCTATAAGACTACCCCTCTGGACTGTTGGACATTTGAATACTGTACTGTGTGTACTGGTGTTACACTGTATAAACAGGTACAGATAATGGTGCTGTACTGTATGTGGTACCTAGTATACAACAACCAGCCAATCACGGCAAGTGATGTACCTTACCGGCGATTGGCTGGTTGTTGTATACAAATCCTGCTTGGATTGGTCAGCTATCCCTGTCTCCAAGACTATCAGAGCGATAGCGCAAACACGCCTCTTTCACCCGTCTGGACTGTCCCTGTATACTATTACCTCCTTCTCTACCTCTCAGATCCCGCACATGCATGCCTGTGCCGCTTTACTGCAGTTCTCAGGAGTGAGATCTGAGAGATAGAGAAGGAGGTACAGTAATAGGATACAAGGGCAGGCCAGACGGGTGAAACAAGCGTGTTTTTTCTGGGCACAGCGCCGCTTTCTCTCGTTTTTTCATACCTTGGGCGTCCTGGACGCCTGCAGCTTGCTCCACCCTTCACTTACACCTTTCTAGTGAGGTGCCCTGTTAAGTCACTTCTTTCCAGGAATCCTGGTGATTGGATTTCCTTCTACCATACTTGTGCAGCACCGCCCTTGCTGCTTTCATACGGTCGCGCATACGGTGGGGATGCGGATGCAGAATTTTTTTTAGCTCCCTATGCGGCAACCACAGATTCTCCAGTCAGGCTCGGAAGTTTCAGTACCGGCCCTATAAGACGGCACCTGGCATACAAGACGACCCCCGACTGTAGAGAAGATTTCCCTGGGTAAAAATGTAGTCTTATACGCCAGAATATACAGTATACCTTTTAGTTTGTTAAACCATACTGAGCTAAAAACAAGAGACTGGGAGGAAAGTCAATACTAATGAGAATTTTCAGAATTAAAGTTTAGGTGAAGTGGTAGTGTGGTAGAGAATAATATATTTGAATCTAGAAAGCACTAGCAAAAATTGTCCCATGCATCTTCCAAATGAGAATGTTACAGAAGGACTTTAACTCTGCAAAATTATGCACAAGGTCATTTAAATGCAGTTGACGGATTTCACAGCTAGCAAAGATAGTGCTGATTGGAGATCCTGTCTCAATGTCATTATTCTCCCATTTTCTATCCTTTTAAGGCATGAAAATAATCTTTCTCCAACAGCGCCAGGCACAAAATATGTATTTTCTCTTGTGTTTGTGTGGTATACTTTTGCAGAAAGTTTGCTGGAGGTCATAATGTACATTTTTCTGTGGCAATGAGACTCCTTAAGATGCATGGTAAGTCAAATAGGAAATCTTGGGAAATGATTTTATGGAAGTGTCCTCAAACTCACCTTGGCAATGCAGATTATAAATCCTCCAGAGACCTGGGTGTGTTTGTGTTAAGAATTCCAGTTCTGCCATTGAGAATATTAATATAGAGAAGGGTTTATTCTCCGGAGATAAGCCATACAACTATTGGTTACTAGTACTACACAGAATGTACCAACCTAAATTGTGGAAACATTTGCAGGAACCATTGTTTACTGATTTTTTTTTAATGGCTGGTTTCAGAATGAGAATGTATTTCCTTGGCATATGATTCATAGGTATTAAGCTCACAACAACTTCAAACCATCCGGGGTTTAAATATTTTACATATGAGTGACTTCTGTTTATCAATCTGGCATAACATACAGTAAAAACTAGTGTTCAGACTCTTTATTGTCCATAGAGTTATTTGAATTTTTCCCATAATAATGTCATTTGTGTTAAAATCATAAGTCCCTCCAGCTCAAGAGTACAGCAAGCTAGGATCTTTTAAAGCGCGATTGTCACCATAAAAATCAAATTTCAACAGCAACTAGTCTGAGTGTATTAAGTGATAAAGATGCTTATCCTGCAATCAAAACGTTCAAAACTTTTTCTGCTGTTATGGTTTAGAGTTATCACATACCTTAGGAGCACTGGCCCTTTCAGAGCCATTGCCATTCAGTTGCATGTTGGGGGTTCTGTTTATCTATACTATATTGCTCCTTTTCACTTTATTTCCCTGCCTAGCTGCGTAGCTGAAACATTATCTTCTGCTCACTTGTGTTTACAAGCAAGGCTGAGGCGACTCAGAGATTGGAGGAGAGAAGAAAAAAAAGTTAAGGAATGAAATAACATCAGGATTTAGCCTCAAACTGTTGGCAAAAGTCACGGTTCCCTCCAGGAACAGAATTATCTTCATTTACTATATAATATCCACTGATTTTTTTTTCCCTGGCATAGTATGGCTAATCCTCCTGCTTTAAAGTAGATGCAGAATTGTCATTAAAGTTTCACTTTAATACAGCCTAGTTTGCAAAACACTTGTAGCTTAGCCTTCTCTGTAAATAATCTTCTTGGAAAATACAGGCCTGAAGTTTATATTATTTAAACTCAAAATTCATTTTCACTGAAAATGGCTACAAACATGTATAAGAGCTTAAAGTGAAACTCCGACCAAGAATTTAACTTTATCCCAATCAGTAGCTGATACCTCCTTTTACATGAGAAATCTATTCCTTTTCACAAACAGACCATCAGGGGGCGCTTTATGACTGATATTGTGGTGAAACCCCTCCCACAAGAAACTCTGAGGACCGTGGTACTCCTGGCAGTTTTCTGTCTGTAAACCTTGTTGCATTGTGGGAAATAGCTGTTTACAGCTGTTTCCAACTGCCAAAAAAACATGCAGCAGCAACATCACCTGCCAACAGTAAAAATGTCACCATGTAATAAATGTCAGATTTTTAAAAGATTTTACAATGGGCAAACACTGACTAAATCATTTATACATAATTATTGTAAAAATGAAGCACTTTTTTAATTACATTATTTTCACTGGAGTTCCTCTTTAAGACTTTTGTAATTTAAAAGGTATATTTGCACTAAATCTGCAGCAAGCTTTGAATTTCCAATGTGAATTAAAGAGTATTGTACTGACACTGGACGTGATGAGTTAAATATGGGTGCATATACATTATATAGATATATGCTAATGATACAGTTGAACAGCAGTGAAGTGCAGCTTTCCTAAAAACTAAATAGAAGGCAAAACACATGTATCTGCAGATAGACTAGTGATAAAGACATAGTGCTGAAAACTTTAAAAGATACTTAGATTTCTCTCCAGATTCTACCTCACACTGTCATGGCTGCTGTTTACATTACAATTACAGCATTTAAACTAAAAAAATACAGATGTGAAACTACAGTAAACATGTATTATTTTCCTATGACACATATACTTAATTATCTATTATGTTTATTTTCAGTTCAGGTTTGCTTTAAAGAGAGCCCAGGTTTGCTTTAAAGAGAGCCCGAGGTGGGCTCATATAAGTAAAAAACAAAAACTATGCTACCTGTTCCGGAGGGCTGGGCAGATCAGGTAGCCGCTCTCCGCCGCTTTGTTGGCCTGCACTGGCTTTCTTTCACTTTCGTGACCTCTGGGGTCACGACGTTGAAAAGAGAGAGATATCTCTCCGCGTGCAGGGAGGCAGGGGAGCAGGAGGGGGCGTGGCCAGGGAGAGAGAGCTGCCCAATGGCAGCTCTGGAACGTCTGCAAGAATGCCCCTAGTGGGCGTTTTGAGCAGGGAATCCCTCCCCTCCCATTACTCTTCGGAATAGCTGCGATTATTGTCGCTAATTTCGGAGGGCCGTAGCATAGCAGTGAGGGGGCAGATAGTGGCCTGGGGAAGACACAGAGTCATGTCCTGCAGCAGGGAACATGTCTCTGTGTCCCATCTGCCACCCCTCCCACCGCCTTGGGTTCTCTTTAAGCAAAACTTGTGTATGATTCTTATTCATTCTTGAGGAAGCTTATGCTGACATACTTCTAGCCACTAAATCTTTTAACTCTGCGATCATGTAATGATCTGCCTAGGTTTATAGGGTAATTAAGGATGATCATATTAGCCAGTCATAGGGAATCACTTTAGCATTCATTTTCTACCTTTTTAGCAAAGTGTTAAAAATTTACACCACCAGCAATGTTCTGCTTGATGTTGTAAAGTCTGTACAAGTAATATATTAGGAAAAGGAGTCTGTCTTACTTTTAGTTATATCACTCTGCCAGTCAGTGGAATCATGGGAGAAAGAAATTATCGGCAACTTCCATTTTGCTAGTAGTCTTTCAGCCTGTAAAACCTCATACACATAATGAGAACTGTCACCCAGAAGGCACCAGGACCCAATGCCTCAGGCAACTGTGCAAGGTTGAGGCTGTACAAATGCGTCACTAGCCTACAGGCTGTGCTCTGTTGCTATGCAGGAGGGCTGAAGAAGCATGATGGTGTGGAAGAGAGCGGGTGGGTTGACTAAACAAACACTGAACATTTATATCGCGCTTTTCTCCTGGCGGACTCAAAGCGCCAGAGCTGCAGCCACTAGGATGCGCTCTATAGGCAGTAGCAGTGTTAGGGAGACTTGCCAAAAGGTCTCCTACTGAGTAGGTGCTGACTTATTGAACAGACAGAGCCGAGATTCGAACCCTGGTTTACTGTGTCAGTCTTTATTGGCCGCTTTTCATGTAGCGTTAGGCACAGGTGACAAAATTCTGCTGGTCTCATGTTTTTGAACCTTTCTCAGAGACCTTACAACTTGAACTCAGACTGAGACCTTGCATATCTTCTCTCACCTTCTATAATGTGAGGTAGCGGTTCAGATATTGTTTTCATATTTCTGGAGATGTCTTCTGTTTGTCAGAGATGTTTTTAAATATCAGGTGACTACAAGTCTGTTAGCCTTGAAACTTTGCCTGCCCTGATCTTTTCACTCAAACCATTGGTAATACATGCCAGCTGGAAGGTAAACTAACGGAAACCCTTAGTTGGCTAACCTTCTGCCAAGCCTTTCTTGACCTAACTTTCAATAAGAATAACATTTCCTTATAAATAAAAATGCTTATTGTAACATATAAATATAAGCAGTGACGCAGCATTTCCTAAATCTGAGCCAGAACATTACCTGTATCTATGCAGTTTGTATGTTCTCTCTGTGTTAGTGTGGCTTGCATGTGTTTCCTCCATGCCCGTTGGTTTCCTCCCATGCTCCTAAAACTGGACTTAAGCTTTGATAAGGATGTAACACTATCACTCTGGTAGCTATTAGCTTGTTAGCTCCTCTGAGGGACAGTAAGGCCTGGGACCCACTGACAGAGCTTTTCTAAGCACTTATGTTTTTGTAAAGCTCTTGCTAATGTGTGATGTGTAAAAAAGTCACGTCGCTCAAGTGGGATCACACCCATAGCATTAGATTAGCAAGTGTGTTTAAAATCACAAGCACAAGGGCCGGATTTACCATAAGGCACTGTAGGCTCGTGCCTACAGTCACCTGATGATGGAAAAGCAGCTCACCACCCTCCTCGAGTGCCTCCCTCCTTTGTTATGCAAAGACCCAAGTGAAGCATAAATGAAGGGTTATTCAATCAGCTCTCGGAATTCCACTGATGAGATCTCCCTTCAGTTGGGAGTAGTGTTGGGCGAACATCTAGATGTTCGGGTTCGGGCCGAACAGGCCGAACATGGCCGCGATGTTTGGGTGTTCGAGCCGAACTTCGAACATAATGGAAGTCAATGGGGACCCGAACTTTCGTGTTTTTTAAAGCCTCCTTACATGCTACATACCCCAAATTTACAGGGTATGTGCACCTTGGGAGTGGGTACAAGAGGGAAAAAATTTTAGCAAAAAGAGCTTATAGTTTTTGAGAAAATCGATTTTAAAGTTTCAAAGGGAAAACTGTCTTTTAAATGCGGGAAATGTCTGTTTTCTTTGCACAGGTAACATGCTTTTTGTCGGCATGCAGTCATAAATTTAATACAGATGAGAGGTTCCAGGAAAAGGGACCGGTAAGGCTAACCCAGCAGCAGCACACGTGATGGAACAGGAGGAGGGCGGCGCAGGAGGAGAAGGCCACGCTTTGAGACACAACAACTCAGGCCTTGCATGAGGACAAGAAGCGTGCGGATAGCAATTTGCTTTTTGTCGGCATGCAGTCATAAATGTAATACAGATGAGAGGTTCCAGGAAAAGGGACCGGTAACGCTAACCCAGCAGCAGCACACGTGATGGAACAGGAGGAGTGCGGCGCAGGAGGAGAAGGCCACGCTTTGAGACACAACAACCTAGGCCTTGCATGCGGACAAGAAGCGTGCGGATAGCAATTTGCTTTTTGTCGGCATGCAGTCATAAATGTAATACAGATGAAAGGTTCCAGGAAAAGGGACCGGTAACGCTAACCCATCACAGATGTTCATTGTTCATGTTACTTGGTTGGGGTCCGGGAGTGTTGCGTAGTCGTTTCCAATCCAGGATTGATTCATTTTAATTTGAGTCAGACGGTCTGCATTTTCTGTGGAGAGGTGGATACGCCGATCTGTGACGATGCCTCCGGCAGCACTGAAACAGCGTTCCGACATAACGCTGGCTGCCGGGCAAGCCAGCACCTCTATTGCGTACATTGCCAGTTCGTGCCAGGTGTCTAGCTTCGATACCCAATAGTTGAAGGGGACACAGAGCACAATGCTATACAGTGGCGGGTGAGCGGTGTACCACTGTTCCCAGCAGAGACACAGAGCACAATGCTATACAGTGGTGGGTGAGCGGTGTACTACTATTCCCAGCAGCGACACAGAGCACAATGCTATACAGTGGCGGGTGAGCTGTGTACTACTGTTCCCAGCAGAGACACAGAGCACAATGCTATACAGTGGTGGGTGAGCGGTGTACTACTGTTCCCAGCAGTGACACAGAGCACAATGCTATACAGTGGTGGGTGAGCGGTGTACTACTATTCCCAGCAGCGACACAGAGCACAATGCTATACAGTGGCGGGTGAGCTGTGTACTACTGTTCCCAGCAGAGACACAGAGTGGCAGTAAACACAATGCTATATAGTGTGGGGGAGCGGTGTACTACTGTTCCCAGCAGCGACACAGAGCACAATGCTATACAGTGTTGGGTGAGCGGTGTACTACTGTTCCCAGCAGCGACACAGAGCACAATGCTATACAGTGGTGGGTGAGCGGTGTACTACTATTACCAGCAGCGACACAGAGCACAATGCTATACAGTGGTGGGTGAGCGGTGTACTACTGTCCCCAGCAGAGACACAGAGTGGCAGTAAACACAATGCTATACAGTGGTGGGTGAGCGGTGTACTACTATTCCCAGCAGCGACACAGAGCACAATGCTATACAGGGTGAGCGGTGTACTACTGTTCCCAGCAGAGACACAGAGTGGCAGTAAACACAATGCTATATAGTGTGGGTGAGCGGTGTACTACTGTTCCCAGCAGCGACACAATGACTGGGGGGACCCTGGCTAGCCTGGCTGGAGAGAGAACTACCCTGCCTGCCTACCCAAAGCTAAACCCACAGACAAATGGCGGAGAAATGACGTGGATCGGGTATTTATTTACCCGAACCACGTGACCCGTTCGGCCAATCAGAGCGTGTTCGGGTCCGAACCACGTGACCCGTTCGGCCAATCACAGCGCTAGCCGAACGTTCGGGGAACGTTCGGCCATGCGCTCTTAGTTCGGCCATACGGCCGAACAGTTTGGCCGAACACCATCAGGTGTTCGGCCGAACTCGAACATCACCCGAACAGGGTGATGTTCTGCAGAACCCGAACAGTGGCGAACACTGTTCGCCCAACACTAGTTGGGAGGTACCTCTAGCTACCTTATACCTAGGGGCACTTCTAGCTACTTAGGTAGCCAGAGTTATACTCAGTATTAAGGGACACCTGTGGCTACCTACACCTAGTAGTAAGGGAGAAGTGACAGCAAGTGACATTTGGGGTGCCGTTCTGCAGGGATTTGTAGGTTTGTGGAGAGCCTAGTGTAGGGTGCCAGAACATCTGTGCCTATAGACTTGTAATCTAAATCCAGGAAAGACAAGGACTTAGAAAAGTGCTGCCAGTGGGGTTTCAGGCCGTAGTGAAGTGACTATGGACTCTGTAAAACACTGTGCAAAATGGCACAGCTATGTAAATGCAAAATAATAACAACATGATTAATAATAATACATATTCTTAAGAACCGAAGAAATATTACCAAACATGCAAAATCTGGCTTCTATGAAGCACACTCTTATTGTTATGTTCAATTAAAAAAATGTCTTGCTGCCAAACTGCAGAAACTAAGATGCTTGTGTCTGCTACAAGCCAAAAGCAAATTCTCAGTTTGAACACTAATGCCTGTACATAAAATCCAGCAGTCAGAGTTATAAATAAACATAAAATAACTGTCCACTCTCTGGTGCCATCTGTCATCGTCCTGTCACAGACCCAGCATCTTCTCTTAAGCACCACGCAGTGCCAGCAGCATCTAACAGCTTACAAAACTGGACAACATGAGTGCAGGCAATAAGCAAGAAGAGAACAATAACAATTGCAAGTAATGTGCAGAATGACACATCTGTGCAAAGCAGTGTGTCGGCTTATAACAACTACTTCAACCAAGTCATCAAGGACATGTGTAAAAAAAAGTTGTGTGTGTGCGTGCATGTGTGTGTCTGTGTGTGCGTGTGTGTGTATGTATGTGTGTGTGTGTGTGTGTATGTGTGTGTGTGTGTATATATGTGTGTGTGTGTGTCTGTGTGTGTGTGCACGCGTGCACACGTGTGTGTGTGTGTGTGTGTGTGTGTGTGTGTGTGTGTGTGTGTGTGTGTGTGTGTGTGTGTGTGTGTGTGTGTGTGTGTGTGTGCGCGTGCATGTGAGTGTGTATCTAGACAGATAGGTGGTTAGATCTGGCAGGTAAATCTAACAGAAAATTGTATGGTGTGTACCTAGCATTAGGCATCAGGAAGGGGAGTTTTAAGGTTAGGCATCAGGAAAGGGGGTTTCAGGGTTAGGCATTAGGAAATGGGGGGGGGGGGGGGTGGCGGATTAGGCATCATGAAGCCCTGGTGTTAGGCATCAGGAAGGTAGGATTTAAGGTTAGGCATGTATCATGCTGCTTGTTGCCTGAATTCCTGCTGGTGGCAGCTTTGTGGACTTCCACTGTCCACCAGCAGAGGTCTCACCTCCTGTGTGGAACTCAGTAAACAGTCGCCTGACCATTGTGCAGTATTTAAATGGAAGGTTCACGGTCCATTAAAAAAAATGCTAATGCACTTACCAGGGGCTTCCTCCAGCCCGTGGCAGGCAGGACGTGCCCTTGGCGCCGCTCCGCAGGCTCCTGGTCTCCTCCGGTGGCGCACCCGACCTGGCCAGGCCGGCTGCCAGGTCGGGCTTTTCTGCGCTCCGAAATGCGCCTCACGCGGGCGTGCTGATGTCATCCGGGCACTCCGGTTTCCTCCCACATCCCAAAAACATACAGATAGGTTAATTGGCGTCCCCCTAAAAAAATTGGCCCTAGACCACAATACATACACTACACGATACATACATAGACATATCACTATGGTAGGGACTAGATTGTGAGCTCCTCTGAGCGACAGTTAGTGACAAGACAATATATACTCTGTACAGCGCTGCGGAAGATGTCGGCGCTATATAAATACTAAATAATAATAATAATAACTTTATTCAATTACAATACATAATTCACAATTCATGATTATTCAATGTTAAAAGTTATTATTAAAAATATTAGGCCATCCCCCTCCCCATAGCCATTTAGCCCCATAAAGTATTAGACATCTATCTTTCCCATTATAATAACCAGATTTGTACCCCTCCCCAGTATATTGCCAGATGTGCCCCCTTCCCCAGTATAAAACCTAGATGCGTCCCCCCCCCCCCTAGATGTGCCTCCAGTTTAATACCCAGATGTACCTCCCTCCCAAGTATACTACCCAATTTTACACCCCTCCCCAGTATAATACCCATAAGTGCCCCACCAGTACAATAACCAGATGTGCCCTAAACAGCCCCCAGTATAATACTCAGTATAGTAGCCAGATGTGCCTCCTGATCCCCTTCTCCCTTTCTGGTACAGTAGCCAGATGTGCCTCCATTCATAGTTTTCAAAATCTGTTGACCCTCATGGGGCATTAAAAATTGGATGTGTGTACTAGGCTTAATGCTGGGAATACACGGTACGTATGTACCGCTCGATTGAGCCATCTAGATGGCTCGATTGATAATTTCCGACATGTCCGATCACCCGCCCGATTCCGCGCTCGATACCGCATGGGGACAATGTAAAAAGATAAGGAAAACGGAGCAGAAGATAAGAGAATCACCCATGGGGACGTGCGGGGAATCAATCGGGCGGCATAATCGAGCCATGGAAACGCACCGTGTATTCCCAGCATTAGACTGTTACATCCACCCTCAAGTGTACTAATGTACACACACAAACAGAAAGACAAACACAAAGACAGATAGAAGACAGGCAAAAAACGTGTTTTCTTGTTTAATAGGACATACTTTTTCCATGATGAACTTTTTATGATGTTTCTTTCATCTAAAAAGCACATAGTTTTGGATGCCACTGTAGACACAACTGTGATAGCTGCACTCCTAATAGCCTTTAAATAATAAAGTTATCATTCATTTGTCAGTATTTGGTTTAAGAGCCTGGTAGCTCAGCATGGTCCCCTCAGTTTTAATGGATTCTACTTGCTGCAAATTAAACTGCGTGTGTATGCTATGATGACCTTTTGCTTCTAGGCATATCTGTCTGACAGTACCAATTATCAGCGTTCAGGAAAATTAAAATCTCGAGTCATCTTTTAGGTACTTTGCCTGGTTCTCTGTGCAGAGAGCAGCTGAGTTGCAACGACTAAAAAAGAATGGGATATGATTTTTGAGATAAAGGCCATTTAGAGATAAATCTTCATCAAAAGATTGCTGCTTGTTGTCAGATCTCATTTTAAAATCTAGAATAAAAATGAAGGGGGCTTTGAATCATACATTCTGAAGGTTAATTATTACAACCTTCATACAGTTCTTTGAAGCTTTCAGAAATTATCATTTATCTCATTGTGTGCAGGGAAAAAAGGATGATTGTATTAGAAATGTTTTCTTGTTAAAAGTATGGAATAGTGTAGGAGGCATTAAAGGGAACGCAAAGTAACAGTGAGAACCCCAGTTTAACTTAACTAGGGGTTCTTCCAGTCTCCTGTAGTCGTCATGGTCCCACGCTGTCTTTCTGTTCTTCAGTCCCTACTCCCCTCCAAAAGTTGCTTGTGCAGCCCTGGGCCACGCGTGCCTTGATCTGTGTTTGCACTGTTTAAACATTTTTACCTGCCCATGCACGAACACTCCCGGCTACAGGAGTGCAATAAAGGTGCCCAGGGCTGCACATGCGCAGTATCCCAAAACTGGCTGAGTTGGCCAGATTTCTAAGGGGCACAGTGGCTGAAGAGAGAACAGCGGAAAGACAGAGAGGCACCAGGATAACTATAGGGGGTTGAAAGAAGCCCTAGGTAAGTTAAACTGGGGACCTTACTGTCACTTTAGGTTCCCTTCTTAAAGCTCCACTCCTGCCAAATGAATACATTTTGGAAAGTATGGTGGAAAAATGTCTTCTTCATGTCTGTCCAGTGGTAATTGCTGTCAGTATCTTAACTCAGTAGATATTCATTCACATGCCTTGCAATTTGTAACAATGATGAAAATAGGCAAAATTCCACCCAACCACAGACACAGGTAGTCAAAAGGGGTTACTTTCTGTTACAGGGCACCATACCAAAATCATTAAAGGAGTAGTCACTGGAATCAGCATATTTGTGTTGGCTACCATAGGTGTCAAAAACACTGGGTGGCTCAACACAATTTCAATCTGTTCAAAATCTTTCTTTATTAAACTAACCATGTAAGAAACAATTAAAGGGTCACTATAGCGAACTGGGAGCATTTATGTTAACTAAATAATTAATATCAGCCAGAGCTCTGAGTTTTAAAGAAACACGAATGACTGGTAAAAAAAGAGGGACACCTAACTTACATCAATTGTGGGCAAGATGTTGGAATTCAAGTTACTGTGCAGTACAGCTCATTAATCAGGAGGGGGTAAGGGGGGACAGTGGTAGCTGAATGTTTTGTCTGTTATTCCCTTGTTAGTGCCAGCTACAAGAATCATTGAGACCCCCTGCAGTCTTACAGGCTCTGCCGAGGAAGGATACCACCTCCTGTTGTTAGACTTAATGAGGTGTCCTCAGCAGAGCCTGCAAGACCGCAGGGGGTCTCACAGATCCTTGTAGCTGGCAGCAGAAAAGTCCCGAGCAGGGGAATAACAGACAAACGTTGAGCTGCAGCTTTTTCCCCCGCTGTTGAATGAGCTGATCTGCACCTATGTCAGTTACTTTAATTCCAAAATCTTGCCCACAGCTGATGTAAGTTGTGTGTCTCTCCTCTGCTCTTTTTATGAGTCTTTTTTATTTTTTTATTAAAGCTTAGACCTCTGGCAGATATTAATTATTTGATTAACTTATATGCTCCTAGTTCGCTATAGTGCCCCTTTAAAATAAAGACCAGACAGACTCCATAACATGAATCAGAAGCTGCACTCACCCAACGTGTGCAACTAACACCCTCACTCATACAAGTATATGGGAAAGCAAGTCACTATTCAGAGAGCCGGCTGCAATCATGATCAATATCTAACACTAGTGCTGTGTCTGCAGCAAGCACTGTCCTTAAAGAGGCACTTAAGTGAGGAAAAAAAATTGAGTTTTACTCACCTGGGGCTTACCTCAGCCCCCTGCAGCTGATCGGTGCCCACGACGAGTCGCTCTGATGCTCCGGGTCCCGCCGGCGGCCACTTCCGGTTTCGCCGTCAGGACCCGTCAGGCTGGGGAACGCGGCTCATGCTACGCGTTCCCAGCCAAAATAGCACCCCTATGCGGCCATATGTCCGCATACGGGTGCCTATGCGGACATATGGCCGCATAGGGGGTGCTATTTTGGCTGGGAACGCGTAGCATGAGCCGCGTTCCCCAGCCTGACGGGTCCTGACGGCGAAACCGGAAGTGGCCGCCGGCGGGACCCGGAGCATCAGAGCGACTCGTCGTGGGCACCGATCAGCTGCAGGGGGCTGAGGTAAGCCCCAGGTGAGTAAAACTCAATTTTTTTTCCTCACTTAAGGTTCACTTTAAAGTGAACCCGAGATGAAAATAAACTAATGAGATAAACAATTGGATCTGTCCTTCTACTCCTAAAAATTACTCTTTTAGATATCTCAAGGTTTATTTTATGTATAATCATTTACAAAGCAGATGTAATGTTTTATAGTCTCTGCTCACTTGCAGTGTCCCAAGAGCCCCAGAGTGAAAATACATGAGCTATTGACCCTTTTATCTTTTCCCCTCACAGTAAAAAGCCCAGGTATCTGCTAAGGAAGGTGTTTTATAGCTGTAATTTGTTATCAGTGAGCCTACTAAATCCTAACTAGAGAAAAACTGTCAGTTCCATAGCTAATTATAAACTTATTCAGGCAGGGAAAAAAGAAAAGAAGCACAGCATAAGAGTCTGTGTGCTTGGCACTGTATATGCACATGTCTATTACATCATGTCACATGTCATCTCTGGTACACTAGGAATCCTGAAGTCCAGGTAAAATAACCTGACACAACAGTGAATGTGAGCTATATTCACATACTCCACACGACCTGGGCAATTTACATAGCTGTGAGAATTCACCATAAATCCACATGATAAAATAAATTCAAACCCAAATCAGGCCAATGCTACATGTTCAGTGTGCACTCAGCACTGGATATCATATAGCATATTCAACTAATGGGGCACTCCATGCTTGGCAACAAGTAGCTCCCCCTAGACAGACACAGAACAGAAGACATTTAGTAAATGAAAAAAACATTTTGCCACCCATCCACGCCTATGATTTCGATTGATACAGAGGCCCATATGCAATTACATTTTTCTCGTGAGTTTTCTCCTAGGTGATATTTTCACACCTTGTCAACAAATTGCCTTTTAACCACTTGAGGACCACAGTGGTAAACCCCCCTAAAGACCAGGCACATTTTAGCTAAAATGGCCACTGCAGCATTA
This sequence comes from Hyperolius riggenbachi, assembly GCF_040937935.1. NCBI lineage: Eukaryota > Metazoa > Chordata > Amphibia > Anura > Hyperoliidae > Hyperolius > Hyperolius riggenbachi. The sequence goes on from NC_090646.1 coordinate 572,784,822, forward strand.
AGGCACAGCTGCAGGGCCGCACAACACAGAACACGAGTAATTCCCCCCCTTCCCCACCCCCCACCACCAACACAGCTCTCTGTTGGTGGGGTCTGATCGCCCCCAGTTGTTTATTTTTTTTTTTAATAAATATTTACCTTCGCTTCTTTTTAAAAAAAAACTTTCCTCTGCCTCCCCCAGCCTGCCTCCCTCCCTCCCCCAGCCAGTCTATCACAGCGATTGGCTATGATAGGCTTCAGCCTATCACTGCCGATCGCTCTCTTGTCTCCCAGGGGGACAGCCGTGTCACACGCTTGTCCCCAGTGCAGCGCTGCTGCGTGTAAATAGACGGCGATCTCGCTGTCTAACAGTCTCCCGAGCGGCAATAGCTGCTTGGAGACTGAAGAGGGGGCAGAGCTCCGCCCCCCGAGCATAAGATGCGTGCGCGCGATCGCATGCAAATTAGAGCCTCAGGACTTGACGCCAATTGGCGTTAGGCGGTCCTGGGGCTGCCGCCGAGGCCACGCCCATTGCCGTGGGGCGGTCGTGAGGTAGTTAAAGGAAATCTGAAGTGAAAATAAAGTTATGCTATAATGATTTATATGTGTAGTACAGCTAAGAAATATAACATTAGTAGCACATACAGTATATAAGTCTCCTATTGTTTCCAATACAGGAAGAGTTAAGAAACTTCAGTTGTTATCTATGCAAAAGAGCTTCTCTGATCTCTCTGACAAATTTAGTCAGAGAGCAGTGCTCTTTTCTGAAGCACTTATTCTCAACCTGTCTCTCACTGTTTCTTGTTTGTTTAAGGTTTTACTGCAGACCTTTTCAACTTTTTTGCTCTGTTGAAAAAATGATCTCCTAGGAGTCAACTCAGAAGAAAAAGTTAATTGCATATGGGCCAAGGGCCCATATTCTGAATATTGAGCCATATGCAATTCATTTTTTCACCTGGGTGATATTTTTTCTCCTAGGTGATATTTTCACAACTTGTAAATGAAATGCCTTTTACACCACCAGCAGGCAAGGAAATACTCAAAAGAATTTTGACAGTACTTTTTCACCTACTATTTGATACATTTTCCATTACAAATTGCTAAAAATTTAATTTAAATTGCAGATGAAATTGAAAAATTATCTCCTAGGAGAAAACTCAGGAGAAAAAGTGAATTGCGTATGGCCCAGGGTCTGATGTAATAACTAAGGCCTCTCCAGACATCAGCTACCATCACCCATGGGATTATCATAAATGAACCAGCCTACCTGGTCAGAAACTGCAGGACTCACCCGTATTGTGTGAAAATATAAGTGGCTACTAACAGGTTAGTAAATTAACAGTTGTGTGATTATAGACAGTATCCTGCAGGATTCTCCAGAGAGAACATTTCCTAATAAACTCAGGCTAATCTATGATGTTGAGGATCAGGGCCGTTTCTAGCCCCGTTCAGCCGGTTCTGCTGAACGGGGCGCCGATGAGAGACAGATTGGGGGGGCGCCAGGCAGAAGGATGTGACATCACCAGGTGGGGTGCATGCAGGTATGGCTTGTGCTATGGGCGCCATACCTGCCACCAGCCGCTGCCGCCATTGCCTGCGCCCCCCTCTCGCAATAGTCCTATCAGTCAGTGCCGCCCCCGCCGCCTGAACATCCTTGTTATTGCAGGCATCAGCGCATAAGCAGTGTCAGAAGGACGCACGCTACTCGCGCACAGTGTACACCACATGCGGAAGTGACTAATGACGTCACTTCCGCATGTGGAGTACTCTGGGCGCGAGTAGCGTGCGTACCTTCTGTCACTGCTTACGCGCTGATGTCTGCAATAACGTGGATGTTCAAGCGGCGGGGGCGGCACTGACTGATTCATCAGCGGAGGACTGGTCGCCGCAGATCTGAGGTCTGTAACCCCCAGTCAGCACCCAGCCCCCCAAGCAAGCCTTCACCCAGCCCCCCTAGAAAGCCGGCACCCAGTCAGCACCCAGCCCCCCCAGCAAGCCTGCACCCAGCCCCCCCCCCAGCAAGCCTGCACCCAGTCAGCACCCACCCCCCAGCAAGCCTGCACCCAGTCAGCACCCAGCAAGCCTGCACCCAGTCAGCACCCAGCAAGCCTGCACCCAGTCAGCACCCAGCCCCCCCAGCAAGCCTGCACCCAGCCCCCCAGCAAGCCTGCACCCAGTCAGCACCCAGCCCCCCCAGCAAGCCTGCACCCAGTCAGCACCCAGCCCCCCCCAGCAAGCCTGCACCCAGTCAACACCCAGCCCCCCCCCAGCAAGCCTGCACCCAGTCAGCACCCACCCCCCAGCAAGCCTGCACCCAGTCAGCACCCACCCCCCAGCAAGCCTGCACCCAGTCAGCACCCAGCCCCCCCAGCAAGCCTGCACCCAGCCCCCCAGCAAGCCTGCACCCAGTCAGCACCCAGCCCCCCCAGCAAGCCTGCACCCAGTCAGCACCCAGCCCCCCCAGCAAGCCTGCACCCAGTCAACACCCAGCCCCCCCCCCAGCAAGCCTGCACCCAGCCCTCCCAGCAAGCCTGCACCCAGTCAGCACCCAGCCCCCCCAGCAAGCCTGCACCCAGCCCTCCCAGCAAGCCTGCACCCAGTCAGCACCCAGCCCCCAGCAAGCCTGCACCCAGTCAGCCCCCCAGCAAGCCTGCACCCAGTCAGCACCCAGCTGCCCAGCAAGCCTGCACCCAGTCAGCACCCAGCCCCCCCAGCAAGCCTGCACCCAGTCAGCACCCAGCCCCCCCCAGCAAGCCTGCACCCAGTCAACACCCAGCCCCCCCCAGCAAGCCTGCACCCAGTCAGCACCCACCCCCCAGCAAGCCTGCACCCAGTCAGCACCCATCCCCCAGCAAGCCTGCACCCAGTCAGCACCCAGCCCCCCCAGCAAGCCTGCACCCAGCCCCCCAGCAAGCCTGCACCCAGTCAACACCCAGCCCCCCCAGCAAGCCTGCACCCAGTCAGCACCCAGCCCCCCCAGCAAGCCTGTACCCAGTCAACACCCAGCCCCCCCCCCCAGCAAGCCTGCACCCAGCCCCCCAGCAAGCCTGCACCCAGTCAGCACCCAGCCCCCCCAGCAAGCCTGCACCCAGCCCTCCCAGCAAGCCTGCACCCAGTCAGCACCCAGCCCCCAGCAAGCCTGCACCCAGTCAGCACTCAGCCCCCCAGCAAGCCTGCACCCAGTCAGCCCCCCAGCAAGCCTGCACCCAGTCAGCACCCAGCTGCCCAGCAAGCCTGCACCCAGTCAGCCCCACAGCAAGCCTGCACCCAGTCAGCACCCAGCCCCCCCCCCCCCCCAGCAAGCCTGCACCCAGCCTCCCCCCAGCAAGCCTGCACCCAGCCCCCCCAGCAAGCCAGCACCCTGCGCTAGGCAGCAGTCTGCCCTCAGGCAGCACCCTACCCCAGCATGCACTATGCCTCAGGCAGCCAGCATCCTACTCTAGGCAGCTCCCTGCCACAGCCAGCTCCCTGCCGACAGCCCTCAGCAAGCACCCTGCGCCAAGCCAGCAATTAGGGGACAGCTATGGCTACCTAATATCATGGGGATACATCTTGCAAGCTAATACTAATACTGTATATGTGCACGTGGCTACTTAATTATTTTATCGGGGGAACATGGCTAGTTAATTTGTTTATGCAGGGCAAACTTGGCTACTTAATCATTTTATCTTGACGCACCTGCCTATGTAATTTGTTTGTTTGAGACACCTGGCTGTTTCATTATTTTATTTGGTGGTGTGTAACTACTTCACTATTTTATCTCGATGATTGTGACAACTTTATTTTTATTGTGCGGCACATGTCTACTTATTTTATCTGGCGGCATGGAAGTATTTGATCATTTTATCTGGAGGCATGGAAGTATTTGATTATTTTATCTGGAGGCATGGAAGTATTTGATTATTTTATCTGGAGGCAGGGAACTTATTAATTATTTTATCTGGAAGTGGGATTGCAACATGTACTGGGAGGGGGGTTGTGGGGTCAGGCCAGTGGGGGGGGGGGGGCATATTTTTTGACTCTCGAACTGGGTGAAATTTAGCCTAGAAACTGCCCTGTTGAGGATGCTAGTTACAGCTGCAGTCGCACAGCCATTATTTCCCCAAACTTTTCAGCAACTGCCACTGTAGAAATGTCTGGATATCTCTGGAAATCTAGTGTGTCTGGCCGATAGCGTAGCTAACAGAACCAGCTCTATGCATTCACCACAATTCAGTGAATACACCAATGGGTCATCACAATGCTTTTACCTCCTATAAGGTAACCGCCTCTGCTGAGACTCTAGCGTGTGTACAGTGGCTCCCAATTCCACCTGGCGGAACCCTTCAACTGAGAGAGTGTACTCCCCAATCACCTGGTTCCCACATCACACCCACAGCACACTGTCGACCGTCCTTCCTCTCCCTTTCCCGCACAGCAACAGAACACTAGTAAGGCCACGTCTGGAATATGGAATTCAGTTCTGGGCACCACATTACAGGAAAGATATTGCAGTTTTAGAGCAGGTGCAGAGACGAGCAACAAAATTGATACGTGGGATGTAAGATCTCACTTACCAAGAAAGGTTAGATAAACTGGGTTTATTTAGTCTTGAGAAAAGACGCCTTAGAGGGGATCTAATTAACATGTATAAATACATCAGAGGGCAATATAAAAGCTTGGCGGATGAGCTTTTTGTCCCTAGGCTTTCTCAAAGGACTAGAGGACATAATCTGCGCATGGAGGAAAAACGTCTTAGCCATTTATTTAGGAAAGGGTTCTTTACAGTAAGAGTGATTAATATGTGGAATGCATTACCACAGGAAGTAGTTATGGCAAATTTTATACCTGCATTTAAAGCGGGCTTAGATGCTTTCCTTGCGTTGAAAGACATCCATGGCTACAATTACTAGGTAATGCCCAGTGATGTTGATCCTGGGATTTTATCTGATTGCCATCTGGAGTCGGGAAGGAATTTTTTCCCTTTTTGGGCTAATTGGACCATAGGTGGGTGCACAGTGAACAACAGGTAGGTATATGCAGTGATGGGTATTACAATGTGCGCCTGACACACACACAGGTAGTCACTGAATGTGCTGGGCCTGGCAGTGGCACACACAGTAGGAATTACCAAGGCTGTCTATGCAACACAAGTGTCAGTGACACACACACACACACACACACACACACACACACACACACACACACACACACACACACACACACACACACACACACACACACAAATAGATCACAAGAACAAGATTAGCTCTAAAAGAGCTGTTGAGGGGTGTTTTTTTTAGCAATAAGAATCAGCAAAAAGCAAGCTAAGAACCCTACAAGAGCCTAGCTAAGCTTTCCCTATGAGAGTCTGCAGAAGCTTTCCCTTTTCTAATTAATGCAGGCACACGAGTGAGTTCAATGCCTGACGCTGCCTGCCTTTTATAAGGGGGCATGGGGCTCCAGGAGGGAGTGTAGCCTGATTGGCTACAATGCGCCTCCTGAATAGGTTGAAGAGGGTCAAAGTTGACCCTCATAATGCACTATGGGGGCGAACCAAACTTTCAGAAAAGAACCACCGGAGTTCGCCGGGAACCGTTTGCCGGCAAACCGTTTGGGCCATCTCTATTGAATGCAAGACTTGAAAAGCATTTTTTTTAGGCTGCTTTCACAGTGGGACGTTACAGGCGCATGTTAGAGAAGCCTGTAACGCACCCCCACCGCACAGCAATGAAAAATCAATGGGCTGTTCACAGTGCCCACGTTGCGTTACACAGTAACGCTTCACGTCAAGACAACGTACTGCATGCAGTACTTTATACGCAGCTAAGCCACGTTAGACTGTTTGCACATACTCATTACGGGTGTTTTTTTTATTTTAGGGGCACAGAGGAGGCGGGGAGAGGCCGCTACGTTGCCAGGCACATGGCTACTTGGCATTCACTGCACTTGCAGTGTTTACTCTTTGGAGCGGCCGCTGATTGGCTGGCGGGACCATGTGATGCGGAGAGCTCCGCTCACGTGGTCTCCGCAGCGCCTCCGACAGAGCAGGCGCACCAAGAGCTGCTTGTAACGCGGCTCTTGGTAGCGTCCTGCTCCAACACCACCAGGCGTTGCATTAGGGGCACGTTATGTGCCCTATAACGTCCCCTAAACGCAACGTCCTGGTGTGTAAGTAGCCTTAGAGTTCAGCAGTAGACTCAAGTCCTTTTCCACTAAAAATTGCATTCATAGCTAAACGATTTGATAGTGATTTGCACCTATTTTTATGCGCTATTCTCCATGTATTGCAGGGTGATTTTTAATGGGATCGTCATTTTTCACAACACAACTGGGATTTTCTGGAAACAAGGGACAGGGCTTCATGCCACATAGGAAAATCGCATAGTATTGCACTTGCTATGTAATTTTTGTGTGCTCTCATAGACTACAAAAACTGTAACGTTTAGGTTAAAATCACATCTCCTTGAATCCCAGTAGTTGAAAAGGGGCTCTGTGATTTCAATGATAATCACAGCGCCTCTGCGATTTCCTAAGCCTATGAACATTGCATCCAATACGATTTTTAGATTGCAATGCGGTCAGTGCAAAGTGGCTCTAAAAGAGCAATAAAGTCACCAATTTTAAGTGTATTATTTGTATCTCTATTAGATGTCTGCTTAAACATTATTACATCACATTATAGCATTATCATTACACTTTCTTCAGCCATCTGCAGAGTGCATAGTCATATCACGGACTGTCCCTTTGTGAAGCTAACAATCTAGTTCCCACCATAGTCATAGTATAATGTCCCGTACATAGCCTATTGCTAATTTGGGGGGCTATCACTTAACTCAATTGTGTATTTTTGGAATAATGGAGTAAACTGAATTGCCCACAGGAAATAAACATCCACACAGCCGCACAGGAAAACCATTCAGACTCCATGCAGATAGTGTCTTTTGTGTTTTCTTTTCTTCAGTGTGCGCTGTCTCCACTATTTTACTTCATGTGTTTAAATGACTGCTTCATGATGAATAATGATTTTGATGTTAGTATTTTAGTGAGGTTTATGGGAATAATTTGCACTTCTGTCACTCATTACAGCGAGGGGAGGGGAAGTGACTTGGTGTGATAAGCTACACAGCTTGCTAGCAGCACCTGCCCTCTGCAAATATTGTTTCTGCTTCCTCTATCTGAGAAAAGCTGATAATAGCTCACGCATTAGCATGTCTGACTGACAAGTAAATGCTCTGCAATCTTTGTGAAGTCTACCCACATAGATATAGTGGGATTAAAACTTATCATTATCCAAATGATAGCCAGTGTATTAAAACCTTGTGTTAAAATCAGAATCATTTTATTTGGGCAAATAAGTTTGCATTTACAAGGAAATTAATTTAACAGTTGGTTACCGGACACAGACAAAATGATAAAAGGATAGACAGTATAGATATTATTCGACAGACAGTATGGCCTCAATTCACTAAGCTTTATCGAACACTTTATCGAACGTTTGATAATTTACCTCATGAGTAAAATCTAATTTTGAATTCACTAAGGTGTTGTAGATTTATCGAATGTTTCATCAATAAAATGTTCAATAAATCTATAACACCTTAGTGAATTCAAAATTAGATTTGACTCATGAGGTAAATTATCAAACGTTTGATAAAGTGCTCGATAAAGCTTAGTGAATTGAGGCCATATATATGAGTTAAAATATTGATAAGCAAGATGGGAAACATTCATCTTTCAGTTCCAGTTTTGTACTGCAATGCTTTCAATTTCTAGTAGTATCAGATTTGGTGTTTGTGCTGGATAATAATTGGCATGATTTTGCATTAAACACAACTACTGCCTGAGGGAAGAAGCTGCTCTTGCGCCTGGAAGTCATTGTTGTGACTGACCAGTAGAGATGGCCCGAACGGTTCGCCGGCGAACGGTTCCTGGCGAACTTCCGTGGTTTGCGTTCGCGGAGAACTTTTCCGGAAGCTCGATTCGCCCCCATAGTGCATCATTAGGGTCAACTTTGACCCTCTACATCACAGTCAGAAGGCACATTGTAGTCAATCAGGCTACACTCCCTCCTGGAGCCCCACCCCCCTTATAAAAGGCAGGCAGCGTCAGGCTTTTCACTCACTCGTGTGCTTGCAATAATTAGAGAAGGGAGAGCTGCTGTGCAGAGACCTATAGGGAAAGCTTAGTTAGGCTCTTGTAGGCTTGTTAGCTTGCTCCTTGTTGACTCTTATTGCTAAAAAAGCACCCCTCAACAGCTCTTTTGAGAGCTAATCTTGTTCTTGTGATCTATTTTTTTTGTGTGTGGCCCACTTGCATTATATACAGCCCTGTCAGTCAGTCGCAGCTGGCCTTTGGCCCCTTGGTGGTATAATTACTACTGTGCCAGGTGCACATTATAATACCCATCACTGCATATACCTACCTGTTGTTCACTTCAGTGCACCCACCTACCTACGTGAGCGCACACAGTGATATTTAATACCACCAGTCACTGTACCTGTTCACAGTATGTATGCATGACAGGTGCACATTTGTAATACCCATCACTGCATATACCTACCTGTTGTGTTCAGTGCACCCACCTACGTACGTGAGTGCACACAGTGTGATATACCACTCCGTACATACCTGTTAACTGCACCTGTGTGACTGCACATTGTATTAGTCAAGTCAGTGGATACCTTTCACTTCATTCCCCCCCCCCCCCCCCGATATGGACAAAACGGACAAAACAGGTAGAGGCAGACCCAGAGGAAGGCCACCCGGGAGGTCTGTGCGAGTTCGTGGTGATGTGATTTTGTGCGGCCCTTGACCAAACTACAGTGCTCAGAAGAAGGTACGTCCCATCAACTCCCAAGATAGTCAGGACGTGGTTGACTATTTAACACCTCATCTTCCGCAGCCACCAGCGCTACTACAAGCACAATGTAATGATCTGGAGGCAATTTCCACAGTCAGCGCACACCAAGTGCGCTGGAGCAGATGGAAATCCCCACAATCACAGAAACAGAGTACCCAGTATATATTTGTAGAGGAGAATTCCAACCAGCAGGTGGAGCTATGGAGTACAGAGGAACAAGTCCTCTGCACATCCACAGATGCCAGATTGAAATTGCACGATAAAGCAACACTGGGAAATAAACAAAGTAGCAACACAATAGAGAGTAAGTATAGAGACAGACTGTATGAATGTCCACCAATCTAGTCACCACCCGGCGACGGTAGACATATCACAACTGAACAGACCAGAGTAAGAAAGCCAACTGCAAGAGAGGCGATTGCTGTCAGAAACATAAGACTGAGCAAAGACAAAGCATGAATGAGAAATGAAAGACACAACAAACAACCACAATCCGAACGCCAAGGAAAATAACAAATGAACTAACTAAACGCGGTCACCACACGTTATGCGCAACAGTGACAAGCGCGTTAATAGCACGGTCACCGCACGTTAAGCGCAACAGTGACAAAAGCGTACCAACCCTGACTAACAAATAAACACGGAAAACAAAGACAAACAGATAGCGAGAACGCTTGCTAAATCGGTTGAAACACCAGACAACAGCAAGCATTTACTCTAGACCAAACAAACTAAACGATTCACTATCAGCCACCACTGGAGACAGTGTAATCGGAAGTACAGGACAAGACAAAACTAGACAGTACAAATAATACACACATCTGACAGCACTAATAGGAGTGCAAAGTGCACTCCCCAATAATTAACTATACTAGAATATTCAGCAATAAGATACAAAGAGGCTGAGGCTCTAAAGTCAGTCTTCACCAAACAGAACCTACGACGAGCAAGGAATTCTGGGAGGAAGTGACATTTATACTGAAAACCTTCAAAGGAAGCAGACAAGCAGATTGCAAGATAAGTGAATGCAAATCAGTCAGCCTTGCAAACTGACAAAAAGGCCTCTTTTCCCTGGACTGAACTATGCAACCTGCATAGGAAACCAACAAACTGTCCAGGGAATCAAGGCCAGCAGAGCGGATTCTGACACACAAAATCCGCAGCATTTGACAGTTCGCAAGAGTTATTTGGTGGGGAAATCACTGATGCACAGCCATTATTGTTACAACCAGATGAAGGCGCTAAGCAAGTTACACCACCTCATATGTCGGAGTTAGGCGACACTATGGACCTAACATGTGAGGAGGATGAAGAAGTACCTGCTGTTGGTGCAGTGTTGGAGGTGTCTGAGGCAAGCGAAGCTGGGCAGGATGATTATGATGATGACGATGATACGGATGACACATGGGTTCCCAATAGAGGAGATGAACAGGGGGAAAGTTCAGAGGGGGAGTCAGAGAGGAGTAGGAGGAGATGAGTTCCTGAAAGAAGCAGGGGGAGCTCATCGTCAGAACCAGCTGGTGGCAGTGTCCGGCGCCATGTATCGCCACTTATGGACAGCCAGCCAACATGCCCTTCAACATCAGCTGTGGATGCCACCATAGTGCCATCACCCCATGGGGCTCAGCGGTTTGGAAATTTTTTAATATGTCTGCCTCAGATCAGAGCAATGCCATCTATTCTCTCTGCCTCCAAAAATTGAGCCGTGGAAAGGCCAACACCCACGTAGGGACAACTGCCTTACGAAGGCACATGCAGAAAAGGCACAAACTGCAATGGGAAGAGCACATGAGCAAAAGCAGCACACAAAAGAAAAGCCACCCTCCTTTTCCTCTTCCTCCTTTAGGTGCAGCATCTTCAGCTGCTTTCTCCCTTGCACCTTCACAGCCACCCTCCTCCACTCCACCTCTGACTTTGAGCGGTTCCTTCTCCTCTGCCCACAGCAGCCAGGTGTCTGTGAAGGAAATCTTTGAGCGGAAGAAGCCAATTTCTGCCAGTCACCCCCTTGCCCATCATCTGACAGCTGGCTTGGGGGAACTGTTAGCTCGCCAGCTGTTACCATACCAGCTGGTGGACTCTGAGGCCTTCCGCAAATTTGTGGCGATTGGGACACCGCAGTGTCCCATAGGCGATACCCAAACTGTACCGTGAAGTTGAGAGGCAAGTGGTGTCATCTCTGGCACACAGCGTTGGGTCAAGGGTCCACCTGACCACGGATGCCTGGTCTGCCAAGCACGGTCAGGGCAGGCACATTACTTACACAGCCCATTGGGTCAACCTGGTGACCGATGGCAAGCAGGGAGTACCTGGCTGTGCAGCGGACCAACTTGTGACACCTCCACGGCTTGCAGGCAGGCCTGCTGCCACTTTCTGCTACATCCTCTTCGCTGTCGTCCTCCTCCTCCTCAGCTGAGTGGCAGTTCAACTCTACTGGTGCTGCGATCTCCTCTCCAGCCACACAGCCCCAGCTCCCCAGGGCCTATGCTGCATGCCAGGTACAACGGTGCCATGCCATCTTAGACATGTTTTACCTCAAAGCGGAGAGTCATACTGGAGCAGCTCTCCTGGCTGCTCTTAACAAACAGGTGGATCAGTGGCTGAACCCGCACCAGCTGGAGATCGGAAACGTGGTGTGTGACAACGGCAGCAATCTCATTTCCGCTTTGAATTTGGGAAAGCTGACACATGTACCCTGCATGGCACATGTGCTGAATCTGGTCATTCAAAGATTTGTGTCAAAGTACTCAGGCTTAGAGGGCGTCCTGAAGCAGGCCAGGAAGTTGTGTGGGAATTTCAGGCGGTCTTACACGGCCATGGCACACTTTGCCGATATTCAGCGGAGAAACAAGTTGCCGGTGAGATGCCTGATTTGCGATAGCCCGACTCGCTGGAATTTGACCTTCCTTATGTTCTCTCACCTGCTAGAACAGGGGAAAGCCGTCTCACCTGCTAGAACAGGGGAAAGCCGTCACCCAGTACCTCTTCAACTAGAAGGACACACTCTAGGGAGATGGGGATGTTCTGGCCCAACAACTGGACACTCATGCAAAATGCATGCAGGCTCATGCGGCCATTTGAGGAGGTAACCAACCTGATGAGTCGCAGTGAAGGCACCATCAGCGACTTGATCCCATACGCTTACTTCCTGGAGCGTGCCGTGCGTAGAGTGGTGGATCAAGCTGTGGAGGAGCGTGAACAGGAACAGTTACAGGAGGAAGCGTTGTGGGATAACTTCTCATCAGAACCAGATGTTTTCTCAACACCTGCGGCAGCACAGAGGGGGAAGAAGGAGGAGGAGAAGAGTCGTGTGGGGAGGAGGCGTCAGACTCAGATGATGAGGCAGAGGAAGGTGTTTCTTTGGAGGAGGAGGAGGAGGCGGCGGCAGATGAACAACCACAGCAGGCGTCGCAGGGGGCTCATGCTGCTCAACGTTCCTGTGGTATTGTTCGTGGCTGGGGGGAGGAGGAGGACTTACCTGACATCACTGAGGAAGAGCAAGAGGAGATGGATAGTACGTCTGGATCCAAATTTGTGCAGATGGCATCTTTCATGCTGTCCAGCCTGTTGAGAGACCCCCGTATAAAAAACTCAATTGGAATGAGCTGTATTTGGTGGTCACCCTACTAGACCCTTGGTATAGGCACAAAGTGGCGGAGATGTTACCAACTCACTTGAAGGCAGAAAGGATGCAGCACTTGCAGAACAAGCTGGCAACTATGCTTTACAATGCGTTTAAGGGTGATGTCACAGCAAAACGCAATAAAGGTACCACTGCCAGTAATCCTTCTCCCATGTCTACGCAGGCAAGGACAGGATGCTCTAGCGATCTCATGGTGATGTCGGGCATGCGGATATTCTTTAGTCCAACGCTTCGCCTTAGCCCTTCCAGATCCACCCTCCACCAACTCCTGGACCAGCAGGTAGCCGACTACCTGGCCTTAAGTGTGGATGTAGACACTGTGAGCAGCAATGAACCCTTGGACTACTGGGTGCGCAGGCTTGACCTGTGGCAAGAGCTGTCCCAATTTGCCATCCAACTTCTGTCTTGCCCTGCCTCAAGCGTCCTGTCAGAAAGGACCTTCATTGCAGCTGGAGGCATTGTCACTGAGAAGTCGCCTAAGTCACAAAAGTGTTCAGTACCTCACCTTTATCAAAATGAATGAGGCATGGATCCTGGAGGGCTACTGCCCGCCCGAAGACTAAGTCAGTCCCCACACACAGCATCTCTGCCTGCCTGCCGTGTGACTGCCTGCCCCAAGACTAAATCGCTCCTCACACAGCACCTCTGCCCGCCGGCCGCTTGACTGCCTTCTCTGCCACCACCAACAGTGTTCAGGACTCCAGGTGGATTCCTGAAATGTTAAGGCCGCGGCCGCTATACTTCTTTTTCTGGTGCGTGTACATGCCTGCCTAATTATACTGGCTGCACTGCAGCTGCAAGAACAAAACAAAAGGCATGTACATGTGCCAATTCCCCTTCGTGATCATTACCTTGCCGCAGTGAAGGGGCTTGCGTATCACATGAGTGTCTTGGGGGGGTGGGGGGGTAACACCCAAGATAATAAGGTAGTTGCTTGATTGTGGACAGACCAAATTGGATCAGCTGGACAGTCACTGTTGTTCTATCATTGAGCTACCACAACCCAGTGACCATGTGGGCTTGAAAACCGCCACGGCCTGCACTCTGGCCATGGTGCGCATCAGTCCAGCACGGCCGTCACTACACAAACAGGTGTTTGCGGTGCGTTACACAGTGAGTTTGGTGTGTCAGTATGAAGTAGTACTGTAATTACACTTCCTGATTGATGTATACACATGCAAAATATTTTAAAGCACTTTAGGCCTGCAGTTTAGCATTCAATGTGATTTCTGCCCTTAAAACGCTGCTTTGCGTCAAATCCATTTTAGAACCCTTGAAAAATGTTTTCCATCACTTTTGTGGCCAGCATACATTTTTTTAGTTTTCAAAGTTCGCCTCCCCATTGAAGTCTATTGCGGTTCGCGAAAGTTCGCATGAAACTCCACCACTACTGGCTGTGGTAGGCCAAACTTTTAAACTCGTACATCCTTTTTTAAACTTTTTTGATTTGCGGAGACTGGTAAAACTGTGAAATTAAGATTGGATACAGATTGTACAATTATATTTTATGTAGTAGTTAGTTAACTCTTTTGCTAAAATGCAGCAATTAGTTTTGATAATGCACACAGGTTTGTTTCACTTTATCTTATTTATATAAGATCTCAATGAGGGAAGACACGTGTATACTTTCTTTTTGGCCAAAACAGCTAAAATGTATATATGTTTGCTTATCTACAATAAAACACATACTCTATTTACAATTGGAGACAATAAACAAAAAACTATTTCTATTTATCATAGGTAGAACCTATTCTAAAGTTGATCATGATTATAAACATAACTTAGGCCCCTTTTGCAGGGAATCGTCATCACAAACACCTTGTTTCACAATTGCTATTTTCTCTTTTTACACCTCCCGTGTTTCAAAGCAATTATCATGCCAAGTCTGACACTTTGTTCCCCATTGCTACCATGCACTGCACTGGCGCGCCTGCACATGCAATGGAGAAGAGCTATAGCATATGAGCTGGCGCCAACTCTGCCCCATCCCCCCTTTAACCTGCCCACCCTGGCTGATACCTGGTCACTTCCTCTCTCTAGTGCAATGAGGTAGAGACTCGGCCGGCTACCCACGCTGTGTCACTTTTGCGGTGAACCACATCCCCCAACAGCAAAAAAGTAATTGCTGGGGGAGACTTGCAAAATTTTATTAGAAAGGGTTCATCTTTTAAAGAGTAACTGCCGGGCATAAAATAAAAATATCAGTTCATTACTTTTATCTGGTAAACGATTAATTTAACCAGGCAATCTAAAAGCTAAAAATCACTTTTATTTTTCTTCTCCATAAAAAAAATCATTCCCCAGTTTCCCTGGCTCTTATTTGGTACATTTGCCACACAAAGGAAGTTGCAGGGCATGCTGTTTTTTTTTTTCTTCATAACTTTCCCCCTCAACTTAACGAATGCAGCCTGATAGGCTGAAGCCACTTTCCCTCCTGTTTTCCCCTCCCACACCTCTGTTCCTTTCTGATTGGCCAATATTTCTCAATGCACTTTCTACTGAAGAGCTGGGTGGGAGTGTCTAAATACTGGGAGGGGGCGGGCAATGATACACAGACAGAGTAAGGGAGGAAATTATGTCAGGATTGGCTTCAAGATAGACAGAGACAAGTAGTGTAGATAGAATTAATTCTGCACACTCCCAGGTTAGAAAAGTCCAAAACAGTTTTATTCACAGATCACAGGTACAGCAAAATGGCTGACATGTTTCGGACCAAGTGTCCTTACTCATAGCCTTTAGACAGAGACAAAATGAAAAAATACTAAGAAAGATTTTCTCTTTTTTTACTATAGAAACATCACTAAAATCAAAATGTGGACAGGGCAATACATATGTTATGTTAGTGGAGCAAATATTTATCTACTTGTATATGGGGGTTTCGTTTCTGAGGTAGTATGGTTGACAGCTCCACTTTAAAAGACTTAGAAAAAAACCTGTTCATTCTAAAAAGAAACACAAAAGCAGATTATGCATCAGCTTTTGTGAGAATATGCATTCATTTGAAAAACTGTTTTTAAATGTGTTGGTTAACTTCTTGAAAAATGAAATAAAGAAGATAGTTGCTGAAAAAGACTGCAGGGGCAAAATGTGTCTCTTTTCTTGTTTGATTTGACAAAAACTCCAGTACTTAGTCATTCTACAACTGATCAAAGAGCTCTTTATATAGCAGGCAATCTTGAAACAAATTAGCTCGCATTCTGAGAAAGTCATCTTGAACGCACATATGATGATTTGCTTTACACATCAGAGCTTCAGCCACAATCTGAAATCTCCTAGTCGGATCAGCTAAGCTCTTTTTATAGACCAGAAGGTTGCCCTCTCACCTTCTATAGCTGGAGTTGCTAAGTAACAGAGGTGGACCACTGTTCTGCCTGGAGTGTTCTTGACCTGCCACCATGATCTCAGTCTCAAAGTCTGCTCTTGCTTATTGAGTCATAAGTGTGCACCATGTGAACGTTTCATAAATGATTTGTATTTCACTACTGAAGCTTACCTAGGTTCAACTGTGATAAAGGCTCAAGTAAGTTTATGATTTAATCAGCTGTAAAATCATTGAAAAATATTCTTAAAGTGACCTTGTAGCATGAGGGTTTCAGTGGTTGCTGTATTTACTTTATTCTTTTAAACAAATGCCAATGCCATGGTTACCCTTTTGATCTTTTTGGTTTCAGTAGTGCATGAATTACACACCTGAGTCAAGCTTGTGGTTAGTAAAGTCAGTCAGAGGCAGGAACACAATATTTTTTAGCGGCAATAGGAAGTCTCAATACAAAAATCATATAGTGAAAGTCTCAAAATGAAAATCATAGGGGAATTCATATAACGGCAATAGTAAGTCTCAATACATGAAAATCATGTAGAAGCCTCTAGTTGTCCAAATTTCCCAGGAATGTTGCTAATCACGGTTTGTGGGCAGGGGGATTAAGGGTTAGGCACCGTCAGGATAGGATTTAAGGTTAGGCACCACCGGGGGAGTAAAGGGGTAGGCATCGATAGAAGGAGGGTTAAAGATTACATTGGTAGAGGGAGAGTTCTTTGTGAAAGTAGAGTTAGGTTAGTTCATAGTAAAAATTTTATTTTCTGGATACACGTAAGGATGGAGGCGCCCAAGTGTAAAAATATATATAAACTTAAATAGTTAAAATAAGAATGAGCGGTAATCTATGACCTTTCCTGACCACAATGTCCTATTTACCTTGCTGCAAGGCACTGTGTACTGACCTGAGGAAGAGGGCTAGTAACCGTGAAACACATTGTCTATTTTGTGTTTTGATTAAATACTTTTCCAGTACAACTGGTGTTTTTGTCATGTGGAAAGGTAAGAGATTACCTCTCATTCTTATTTTAACTATTAGAAATGTATATATATTTTTACACTTGGGCGCCTCCATCCTTACGAGTGTCCAGATAAACCTCCTTTGGAGGTAATCGTTTTTTTCCATAAAAACTACAAACCCAGGAGAGCGACCATCCAGCTTCCGGCAGGACCTGGAAAACTGAACAAGGATAGTTCATTTCCCGCTGGCTTATATGGTGGTTGCAGGGATCTGCAACCTACTCTTGTGAGTATAGCTGTACATACCTACAACTTCCCATTTATTAATAATACTAAACCATTGCGCTCCTGGGGCCATATGCAATTCACTTTTTCACCTGAGTTTTCTCCTGGGAGATAAATTTTCATCTTCGATTTAGAAAAGTTTTTCAGCGCTTTTTCACCAAAAAAAGTACCAAAAAGTAGGTGAAAAAGTACTATCACAATTATTTTGCGTATTTTCTTGCTTTCTGGTGGCTTAAAAAGCATTTTATTGACAAGTTTAAAAATATCACCTAGGAGAAAACTCAGGTGAAAAAGTGAATTGCATATGGCCCCTGGTCTCTCAATTTACCTAGGTATTCTTGAGTACAAGGTCACTACAAGGATCATTGAAACCCTCCTATATATTTTTACTTTCTGATTGGCTTTCAGTTAGTCTGGGTTAATCAGCCAACAGGGCAGCTTTTTTTTTTTTTTTTACTAAAACGGTGTACTAAAATTATCTGCTACTGGGAAATCATTAGCAAGTGGATATGTACTGGTGCTCAGTCTAATGGAACCTCATGAGTTTTTCCCCTTTAAGGCTAGGTCCACATTACCCCCCGGAGGGACAATGGTGCGTATACAGCATACCCTAACATGATACACTGTGCCCCGTCCTAGCATCCAGCAAGATGTTCACACTGCTGCCACTGTCCTCCATGCTGCTGACATCACTGCTAGGCTCGGATGAGCATCAGGAGTCCCAGCAGAAGCTTAGGTCTTCCATTCTATTGTAAAAAAAATCAATGCAAATCCTACCTAGCAACAGGAAGGATTCTCATTTCTCTACCCCAAATTAGTAAGAATCTTCCCTAGTGCTAGAGATGGCTCTCATTGGTCTTTTACAGTCCAAAGGGAACCCTAGGCTTTTGTCAGGAGTCCAAGCGCATGATTCTGAGCCCAGCACCGGTGCTAGCAGTGCAGAGGACACGAATGGATACAGAAGACAGGTGAGTTCATTCTGAACTGTCCATTCTCATGGGGTTTGCACGGATTCTTTGAGCAAACGCAGCATATGCAGGCTCTGGAAAAATCTTGCCTGTTGGGAATGTGTACTCCACTCCCTCTCCTGTTCCCCTTCATTTTAAGTGGAAAGTGTGAATAGATCCTATGCCTAATGCTGGGCATAGACGGGTCGATCCGGCGGCCGATTAGCTGCCGGATCGACTCCAGCTGTGTCCCCGCTTGTCCGCGCGTGCACGCGGATTGATTCGTGCTTATCCCCACCGGCGGTCCCTATCAGCCGCTCGATTCCCTGCCATTGTCCGCTGGCGGGAATAAAGCGGGCGCGGGTCGAGCGGCTTGATCGGGCCAGCTGAATATTATCATACACGGTCGATACGTACCGTGTTTCTCCGCAGTATAACATAGGATCTCTTTACAAATCCGCTTGCAGCTTGCTGAACTGGAGCATTTTCACTGTAGTGTAAATCTAGCCTAACTCAATACGAAAAAGAGTAAAAGAAATAAGATATGTTTGCATGTAAAGGTCCGTACACACGCCGGACTGCAGGCAACGACGGGTCTGTCGTCACCTCCTGCTGGGCGTGTTTTCAGCAGACAGTCCGGCGTGTGTACAGTCTGTCTGCAGACTGATACGGCTGTTTGTGAGCGACCCGCCCAGCGGATTGCTCAGAAACAGTCTTATCAGTCCGCCCACAGACTGTACACACGCCGGACTGTCTGCTGAAAACACGCCCAGCAGGAGGTGACGACAGACCCGTCGTTGCCTGCAGTCCGGCGTGTGTACGGACCTTTAGGCTAGTTCTGTTGAACTTTTAGAGCTCAGCGTCTTGTGATTTCACAGATAACTTACATGACAATTCCTTTGATTTAATGTCCTCTAAGAACTGCTTGCCTCAGTGATCACTTAAAACCATGGGCGCGGCATGCTAAGAGACTTTGAAAGTGATGCTATAGCTGATTGCACTCAGATGCTAGTACCAATTAGAGCCGATTAGAAGAAATGGCCTAATGTGATGGATAACCAGTGACAATAGAGTTTCAAAGACATATTAAAGTCATACATCATATTTTAAAGACGTTACATTTTTAAAGTATTGTTTAAATTAGAAAAAATCCAATTAATAAAATATGCTGACAAGATGGTGTAACTAGTTCCTCGCATCACTTGTTGTGCCTTTCTATTGAATTTATTTTTCAATATCTTAATAGCATGATTTATCTACATGGGGCATCTCAGAACGATTATTAATTTTTTTCTAAACCTCTGAAGTCATTGCTATGGATTTGTTTACATTTCAAGTATTGTTATTGATCGCTATGTTCTTTTCGATGCTTTAGGTGACTATTCAAAAGTCCTCGAGTAATGAGCAACATGTTCTATGACAGGTTTCTTAATTAAAAGTTTTAATAGGAATATAATTACAGTGGATCTCTGGGTTTTAATACCGCAAAATATATGTTTTTTTGTGAAAAAAAGAATGTTCATCATTTTCTTATTTATTGCAAAAAAGATTTATGGTGCATTACTTTTTTATTGTTCGTAATTAACTTGCAAACTCAAGATGGAGTTTGCTAACTTTTATGAACAATCTGGTATACCTGTACTATTTAAATAGTATTAACTATTTAAATATTTTAACAGCAAGGCTCACAGCAAAGCAGGTCATTTCTGCGCATGCTCTTCCCCGCGCTGCGCCATAGACATAATGTTATTATGTCTGTGGCTGTGCTGCAGTGTAATTTAGGTGTCGGCGATTGCCGGACCCCAAATTACTGCTCCCTCCGATTTGCTATGACTCAGAGGGGAAATAGAAATGAACACCGCCAGGGATTTGAGTGGCAGCAGGGTGAGGCGAATGACCACTCACTGACCAGGTGCCGAGAATCCACATATGCGACTCACAAACACACAAGCTGTGCACACACTCCTAGGGGCTCAAAGTGTACTCTAATGAAAAAAAGTTTATCAGATATTCTTACCTAAATGATGTTTAGGCTCCCCTGACTCCTTCAGGCTCCTTACTGTGTCAGGCTGCCCCTGTGTATTGCTGCTGTAGCCAGTTTGTAGCTTTGACTGGGTTATGCACAGTCCCCACTGTGCGTCCCTGTGGATTGCACTCCCGCATGGTTGTGCACAACAGCCTTGGTTAAGAGCATCCTGGGCAAGAAAAGTTCAAAACCTATTGGAACTGCATATTCCTAGGATGCGTTCAGCATCAGCTGCCACTACAGAGAGCGGGTGGATGGGCTTTGCACGCGCCCTGTACATCCCAAATAGAGGCTACATTAACAAGACACAGTAAGGAGACTGAAGTTGTCAGGAGAGCCCATAGATCATTACGGTAAATATATATTTTTAAATCTGTTTTCCTCTTGGATTGGATGAAGGGTAGTACCAAACAATGACCCAGTAAAACAACACATAATCATATTACCCTCTGCACCGTCTTACTAAAATACAAAGGTTTCAATTTGAATATTGGCAGAAATGACCGACAATTGTTTCGGGGCCTCGCAGGGTCCCCCTTTCTCAAGGCGTGTGTGGTTACAATCAAACTTCCAAATACAACTAATATATACATGACTAATGCCCTATGCCCCCACCCCAAACCATAGTGAAAAGGTGATGTCATCTCCTCTGCTCAAAACAACAACAATACCCATTATGTCAAATGCTCACTAATCTATGCCATAAGCAATCCTGCTTTAAACACCAGTGTACACAGTACTACTGAATCATGCATATCTACCTGTCCCAGCGTCTCCTCGCAGTGCTCCTGTTGCAATTCATGTTAATTAGAACCACCGTTCAAATGTAAGCATCCATCGGGGAGCCGTTACTTGTCATGACTGACAGCTTCCCACGTTCCTAACTCCGTATCCGGCTATCGTTCGCGCCGCTGGCCACGCCCCCCGCTTCGTGACTGGTTGAAATCATCAAACCAATCACTATGCGGCATCACATCGCTGCCCGGCAACTGGGGCCGCAAGGAGTCATGGGATTGACTCCAGCGTGTCCCACTGTTGCCAGGCTACGCTAGTGTATCTCACGTGGGGAAAGAAACTACGGTGTCACATTCACCTCATTATGAGGTTGCTACAGTGACATCTAGTGGTGGTGAATATGCATGCACCCCATTCAGGAAAGCATACATGCCATACATACGTCGCACCTACGTTAGCGACCTCTAGAGGAAACAAAAATTAAAACAACTCTAATACGTTGTTGTAATTGATATGCCATCTGGTGGGCAAAAATGGCTATACATTTGAGTGTGGTTAAATCACCTTACCAGCAGCACAATCATACCGAACGATTCCGAGGAAAGCTGGGACAGCAGACAGTAATCCTGCAAAGTGAACAAATATATAGACAAGGTTAAAGGCTGTTGAGAACATTAAAAGGCAAGACATAAATTAAAAACACATTACTATACATATCCTGTGGAAAAAAAGTTAATATTATTGTTACTTTATAGTGACATGATATACATTTTTTATCATCTTTCTTTCAGAAAACACGAGAGGGGGTTATTTTTGTTCAGACCACCTGGATAAACAGTTTCTAGTTCATGTATCCAGTAGGCCTCTCTTTGCAACAAATGTTTGTCCCTATCACCCCCTCTCCTGGGGAGCTTTACATGTTCAATGACCTGTCCCTTCAGTTGGTAAGCCTTATGATTGTTCTCAATGCAATGAATTGCAACTGGTTTGGTGTAGTCCAATTCTTTCTTTTCTAATGTGGCCTTCCAGGCCACATTTACATCGCTGCGGTGTTTCTGAAACCTTTTCTTAAAGGGCGAGGTTGTCTTGCCCACATATACCAATCCGCATGGGCATTTCAGCATATAAACACAGTTGTCTGTATTACAATTGTAATATTCTTTTATCTGATATTTGCAAAGAGAGGCCTACTGGATACATGAACTAGAAACTGTTTATCCAGGTGGTCTGAACAAAAATAACCCCCTCTCGTGTTTTCTGAAAGAAAGATGATAAAAAATGTATATCATGTCACTATAAAGTAACAATAATATTAACTTTTTTTCCACAGGATATGTATAGTAATGTGTTTTTAATTTATGTCTTGCCTTTTAATGTTCTCAACAGCCTTTAACCTTGTCTATATATTTGTTCACTTTGCAGGATTACTGTCTGCTGTCCCAGCTTTCCTCGGAATCGTTCGGTATGATTGTGCTGCTGGTAAGGTGATTTAACCACACTCAAATGTATAGCCATTTTTGCCCACCAGATGGCATATCAATTACAACAACGTATTAGAGTTGTTTTAATTTTTGTTTCCTCTAGAGGTCGCTAACGTAGGTGCGACGTATGTATGGCATGTATGCTTTCCTGAATGGGGTGCATGCATATTCACCACCACTAGATGTCACTGTAGCAACCTCATAATGAGGTGAATGTGACACCGTAGTTTCTTTCCCCACGTGAGATACACTAGCGTAGCCTGGCAACAGTGGGACACGCTGGAGTCAATCCCATGACTCCTTGCGGCCCCAGTTGCCGGGCAGCGATGTGATGCCGCATAGTGATTGGTTTGATGATTTCAACCAGTCACGAAGCGGGGGGGCGTGGCCAGCGGCGCGAACGATAGCCGGATACGGAGTTAGGAACGTGGGAAGCTGTCAGTCATGACAAGTAACGGCTCCCCGATGGATGCTTACATTTGAACGGTGGTTCTAATTAACATGAATTGCAACAGGAGCACTGCGAGGAGACGCTGGGACAGGTAGATATGCATGATTCAGTAGTACTGTGTACACTGGTGTTTAAAGCAGGATTGCTTATGGCATAGATTAGTGAGCATTTGACATAATGGGTATTGTTGTTGTTTTGAGCAGAGGAGATGACATCACCTTTTCACTATGGTTTGGGGTGGGGGCATAGGGCATTAGTCATGTATATATTAGTTGTATTTGGAAGTTTGATTGTAACCACACACGCCTTGAGAAAGGGGGACCCTGCGAGGCCCCGAAACAATTGTCGGTCATTTCTGTGGATATGAAAGCTCAATAAAAGAGCGTGATTCTTTGAGAAAATTGGAGTGCTGGTATACTTGAATTCTGGACTTACGCTTTGGTGGTTTGCCTATACCACAATACCAAGCACCCTGCCTTTGATGGTGTGCCCAGTCACAACTCTTCTTGTCTCAATTTAAATATTGATTGTTCCCTGGAAACTTGATTGGAGGCGTATTGTTTGAGCCACCTTTGTGTAGGATTTACAACATTTTCACGTCCTGAAGCACGTCATCACTCTGTAAAATACCATAATTATATACCCTATGTATCTAGAAAATATTTTTTTAAAGCAAAAACATAAGTAATCACAATTGTAAACATTTAGCAAACATGAAAGACTACACTTATTTCCCAGTATACTTACCTTATATACTCAGATGTAAGTAGACCTTGTGTATAAGTTGACCCTAATATTTGACCCAATTTTTGAAAGACTTAAGTATAAGTCTATCCAGTAAAGTTGATGCCTGCACTTTGAGAACAGAAGATGCTTCAGCGCTGCAAGGAGGGGGAGAGAGAGAGGCACCCTCCTCCTGGCTATAACTGGGGAAATTTAAGACTGACTTGGGTATAAGGCAACCACTACATATTAATACTGTGAGTCAGTCTTCAATTTCTTGACTAGGGATGCTTGTTCGGATTCCGCGGAAATGCAATTTCCAATTGGTAATTGATTTTCGCATTGAAATTCGGAAATTGGTAATGCAAGTGCACTAGGCGGATTTTCGCAGAAATTTCCACCGATTTTAACATCAATTTTCTCAAAAACTACAAGGTCTTTTTGATTTTTTTTTTCCTCTTGTTTCCACTTTTCTGCTTAACATACCCTGAAAATTTGGTGTTTGTACAACCTACAGGGATTTTGCTATTAACCGCCAAATGTAAAATGCTGAAAATTCACATTACCAATATGCGGTATTATGCCAACTTTAGAGGGACTGTTAAAGCGGAATATAACCCTGCATTTCAACTTTGCTCTAAAACATTATTTACAGCATATTATATGCAACCAGCATTTTTTTTTTACTAGACCAGCATTGGAAGGGTTACACACAGCTTTAAAGTTCCTGGAGATTTCTGCAGACGCATCCGAAGCTGACATAGATACATTTTGTTTACATAAATGTATCTAAGTGTTGAATGTGACTCACTCTCTGACTGAGAAGGAGTTGGAGGACAGCCAAAGAGTGTGTAACATTTCTCAATAGATACATATAACTAAATAGAATGTAACAATCTGAACTTCTGCATATCTCTCCACGGAACTTTAAACCTCTGTGTTTAACCCTTCCAATGCTGGCCTAGTAAAAAAAATGCTTTTTGCATATAATATGCTGTAAATAATGTTTTAGAGCAAAGTTGAAATGCAGGGTTATATTCTGCTTTAAGCAGACAAATGAAAACAAGAAGAAAAAAATATTTCAAAAAGACTGTATTTTTTGAGAAAATCAATGTTAAATTTGGCAGATATTACTGCGAAAATCCGCATTGGAACCACTATGCAGTATGATGCCGACTTTAGAGGTTAATAGCAAAGCCCCTGTAGGTCTTTTTGAATGTTTTTCTTCTTGTTTCCACCTTTCTGCTTAACATACCCTAAAAATTTGCTTTGCTATTAACCGCCAAAGTTGGCCGCTGTTGACTGTAATGTAAAATGCACAAAAATTTGCATTACCAATATGCGGTATTATGCCAACTTTAGAGGGACTGTTAAGCAGACAAATGAAAACAAGAAGAAAAAAAAACATTTCAAAAAGACTGTATTTTTTGAGAAAATCGATGTTAAATTCGGCAGAAATTAAAGTGAAAATCCGCATTGGAACCACTATGCAGTATGATGCCGACTTTAGAGGTTAATAGCAAAGCCCCTGTAGGTTCCAGAAACACCAAGTTTTCAGGGAATGTTAAGCAGACAAGTGGGAACAAGAGGAAAAATATATTTCAAAAATCTTGTAGTTTTTGAGAAAATGTATGTTAAAGTCAGCAGAAATTACCACACAAATCCGCATCGGAAAGCGGAAATCTTTAGTGGAAAGCGAAATCGGTAGCAGTAGCGGTAATTGGCAATGGCAGAATGCGGATTTTCGGCAGAAATGGAAATTGGCATTTTCGACCATCCCTATTCTCGACTTATAGCAGAGTATATATGGTAAATAGGCTGAATAAGGGATGATGCTAAAGGGATGTGGTCCAATAATACAGTTGCCTAGCTGTCCTGCTCATCTTTTTGGTGTGCAGTACTGTCTGTTAAGGATGAGCGAGAATGTCACAAAAACACTTTAGCGAATTGCATTGACAACGTTAAGTCAATGGTGCTGATTTTAGCGGTTAATAGCAAAGCCCACATACATGCTGTAATCACCACATGAGCTAGGTATGCTAAGGAGAACAGCGGAAACAAGATGGAACAAACAATTTTCAAAAAGACCTTGTAGTTTTTTTTTTAGAAAATTGATTTTAAAGCTCCGAGAGGAAAAATCCTTTGAAATGCGATTAAATGAAAGATAATGTATCTATGCATTGGTATTGAAGATTTGCAGTACATGTATCCACAGAAACTGCAGTGAATGTCTTGCTCGGGGTTCCCAGTTAGTCGTTACCCATAGGGCGAGTTGCAATGCTTTTGCCTGGGATCGCTGTACAACCACAATACTGCTGTATAAGGATCCCTGGCAAATATACCTATAATTAGCGTTAAAAAAATAAAATAAAAAAATAATGTGAAGTCCCCCCTCTTAAGCCTCTAGATGACAACTAAGTGAGAGGGATATGGAGGCTCCCATATTTATTTCCTTTTAAAGTGGACCAGAACTCTTGCACAGGGCAGAAAGAAAACATAGAGAAATGCACCCTGAATGTATTTAGAGAGTTTAACCTGTTTAATCCCCCCTAATTGGTGTCTAATCACAAGCTGTAATTTGATCTATCCACTGTGTCACGTGACTGCCACGGCAGAGATGGCAGATAAGCTCATTTGAAAGCACTGGCTGTTAACAATATGTCTGCTTCCATGAATCAGGAAGTAGAAACAGTGCCGATTTATTTTAGGATTTGTATCACCTGTAACAAAGAAATGTTTTTTGTTTAAAGGTTATTATGCTGTTGCGTATATTTTAGAGCAGAAAGGACATTCTGAGTTCAGGTCCGCTTTAAGTAATACTAGTTGCCTGGCTATCCTGCTGATCCTTTGCCTGTGCTCTAAATTCTGGCTATAGCAGCCTGTGGGGTGACAAGGGGTTGAAGGACAACTGACAAGTGAGAGGGATATAGAGACTACCACATTTATTTCCTTTTAAACAATACTAGTTGCCTGGTAGCCCAGCTGATCTTTTTGGCTGCAGTAGCGACTGAATAACACCAGAAACAAGCTAGCAGCTAATATTGTCAGATCTGACAATAATGTCAGAAACACCTGATCTGCTGCATGCTTGCTCAGGGTCTATGGCTAAAAGTGTTAAAGGCAGAGGATCAGTAGGGCAGCCAGGCATTGTGTACTGTTTAAAAGGAAATAAATATGCCAGCCACCATATCCCTCTCGCTACAGTTGTCCTTTAAAAGAAAAGAACATAGACATGAAAAGCAGATGAGAGATCCATAGGTGTTCCAAGCGGCAAATACAATGCTGAAAGATTGGAGTAAGGATACCTATTGCAGCAGTTTAAAACATTAAACAAGATAAAACAATGGCAATGTGTCAGTGTAATAAATACAGGAATGAACAAATTAATCCTTTTCACTTGTACATACTGTATATCACATTAACTTTCATGAAGTCCAGTAGACAGCCAAGTAAATCATACTCCCATCTAGTGGAAGAAGCACATATTACAGCAAGATACAATTTTGCAGTTTTCCATTTTATTAAGGAGGGGTCAATATTATTTTAGAGGGATATGAGATGAAATAGAGGTCTAATTCATGTACACACATAACAAAACCTGTAAATTACAAATTAAAAAAGATCTTTCTTCATACATTACTGTAACCTCTGATAATTTCTCAATAATGTAAAAGTGTCTTCTGTCATTTTCTACAAACATATTTTATAGCACTATGCAATCATCAGTTTTACTTTTGTATCTTTTTTTATTTTTATGTTTTGTTTTGTTTTTCAGATGAAAGCAGCATCATTTCTTTCTGTAGTTTTCCCAAAGTTAATTTCCAAAGTTAATTTTGTTATTTTTACCAGCAGGGTGGATAATATTCGGCTTCCAAGCAATTTCTTTTATCAGAGTCGATCAAATAAATGCAATTGTTTAACATGTTAGTGTACTTAAAGAGACTCTGTAACAGAATGTTCAGCCTTATTTCTTCTATCATATAAGTTCCTATACCTGTTCTAATGTGGTCTGGATTACTGCAGCCTTTTCTAGTTGCACTGTGTCTGTCATATATCTAATGTTCTTTTCTTTGTCAAGCTTTGTCGACCCAGGTAGGAATGGGCTGCCTCTGTTTTAATGAATATAAGTTATGCACGCCTCCTCCAGGCTCTGTGTGCTTTGTTTATTTCTCACTGACAGCATCTCTGCTCTCAGTTTCAGCTTGTCTGTGCGGCAGTGATATTTGAGAAGTGAAATGAAGTTTATTGGATTTACAGAAAGTGCGCAATAATTGTTTAAACAAAATTAGGTAGGTGCATACATTTGGGCACTGTTGTCATTTTATTGATTCCAAAACCTGTAGAACTAATTATTGGAACTCAAATTGGCTTAGTAAGCTCAGTGACCCTTGACCTACATACACAGGTGAATCCAATTATGAGAAAGAGTATTTAAGGGGGCCAATTATAAGTTTCCCTCCTCTTTTAATTTTCTCTGAAGAGTAGCAACACGGGGATCTCAAAACAACTCTCAAATGACCTGAAGACAAAGATGGTTCACCATCATGGTTTAGGGGTAGGATACAGAAAGCTGTCTCGGAGATTTTAGCTGTCTGTTTCCACAGTAAGGAACATATTGAGGAAATGGAAGACCACAGGCTCAGTTCAAGTTAAGGCTTGAAGTGGCATAAATCTCGGATAAACAGAAGCGACGAATGGTGAGAACAGTCAGAGTCAACCCACAGACCAGCACCAAAGACCTACAACATCATCTTGCTGCAGATGAAGTCACTGTGCATCATTCAACCATTTGGCATAGTTTACACAAGCAGATGCTGTATGCTTGAGTGATGCAGAGGAAGCCCACAGCACAAACAGAACTGATTGAGGTATGCTAAAGCACATTTGGACAAGCCAGCTTCATTTTGGAATAAGGTGCTGTTGACTGATGAAACTAAAATGTATTTATTTGGGCATAACAAGGGGCATTATGCATGGAGGAAAAACACAGCATTCCAAGAAAAACACCTGCTACCTACAGTAAAATATGGTGGTGGTTCCATCATGCTGTGGGGCTGTGTGCCCAGTGCAGGGGCTGGGAATCTTGTCAAAGTTGAGGGACGCATGGATTCCACTCAGTATCAGCAGATTCTGGAGACCAATGTCCAGGAATCAGTGACAAAGCTGAAGCTGTGCCAGGGCTGGATCTTTCAACAAGACAACGACCCTAAACACTGCTCAAAATCCACTAAGGCATTCATGCAGAAGAACAAGTACAACGTTCTGGAATGGCCATCTCAGTCCCCAGACCTGAGTATTATTGAAAATCTGTGGTGTAATACATACATAGACAATACATACATAGACATATGACTAAGTTAAAGAGAGCTGTCCATGCTCTGAAGCCATCAAACCTGAATGAACTAGAGATGTTTTGTAAAGAGGAATGGTCCAAAATACCTTCAACCAGAACCCAGACTCTCATTGGAACCTACAGGAAGCATTTAGAGGCTGCAATTTCTGCAAAAGAAGGATCTACTAAATATTGATTTCATTCCTTTTTTGTGGTGCTCAAATTTATGCACCTGCCTAATTTTGTTTAAACAATTATTGTGCACTTTCTAAAAATCCAATAAACTTCATTTCACTTCTCAAATATCACTATGTGTGTCTCCTATATGATATATTTAACTGACATTTTTTATTGTAAACCAACGATTAAGGGCCTGTACACACTGAAAAACGCAGGCAAAAACGCAAGCGCATGCGTTTTTAAAGTGCCTGTAGTTTTAAAAACGCATGCGCTTTTTGTGCGTTTGCGTTTTTCTTGTAATTGCTGATTGGCTAGAATCCTTTGTTTTTTTTCTAGTTTACAGGAGATTGCAGAGTCTTCTGGGATACTGACTTCTGAAAAACGCAGGCAAAAACGCAAGCGCATGCGTTTTTAATGCGTTTTTCATGCGCTGCGCTTAAAAAAGCGCAGCAGGCACTGCGTTTGCGTTTTTTTAAAAACGCATCGCACCAGTGTGTACAAGTCATCACGATTTTCATTCTTTTTCAAAAGACCTTGCGTTTTTAAAAACGCATGCGTTTTTAAAAACGCAACGCAAGCGCAGCAGTGTGTACAGGCCCTTATACAGGAAAATCATGCTGATTAAGGGCCTGTACACACTGAAAAACGCAGGCAAAAACGCAAGCGCATGCGTTTTTAAAGTGCCTGTAGTTTTAAAAACGCATGCGCTTTTGCCTGCGTTTTTTGTGCGTTTGCGTTTTTCTTGTAATTGCTAAAGAATCCTTTGTTTTTTTTCTAGTTTACATTTCAACAGGAATCAGGACATTGCAGAGTCTTCTGGGATACTGACTTCTGAAAAACGCAGGCAAAAACGCAAGCGCATGCGTTTTTAATGCTTTTTTCATGCGCTGCTCTTAAAAAAGCGCAGCAGGCACTGCGTTTGCGTTTTTTTAAAAACGCATCGCACCAGTGTGTACAAGTCATCACGATTTTCATTCTTTTTCAAAAGACCTTGCGTTTTTAAAAACGCATGCGTTTTTAAAAACGCAACGCAAGCGCAGCAGTGTGTACAGGCCCTAACAAGGTTGCCCAAACTGTCACATCCCACTGTAAATATATATATCGTAGTGGTTAGCGCTCTCGCCTTGCAGCGCTGGGTCCCCGGTTTGAACCCAAGCCAGGTCAACATCTGCAAGGAGCTTGTATGTTCTCCCCGTGTCTGCATGGGTTTCCTCCGGGCACTCCGGTTTCCCCCCACAGCCCAAAAACATACAGATAAGTTAATTTGCTTCTCCCCAAAATGGCCCTAGACTATGATACATACACTACACAATACATACATAGACATATGACTATGGTAGGGACTAAATTGTGAGCTCCTTTGAGGGACAGTCAGTGACAAGACTATATATACTCTGTACAGCACTGCGGAAGATGTCGGCGCTATATAAACACTAAATAATAATAATAACTACACACACACATATTAGTGTGTGTGTGTATATATATATATATATATATATACATATATATATGTATATATGTATATATGTATATGTATATATATGTATATATATACACACACACACACACACACACACACACACACACACACACACACACACACACACACACACACACACACACACACACACACACACACACACACACACACACACACACACACACACACACACACACACACACACACACACACACACACACACACACACACACACACACACACACACACACACACACACACACACACACACACACACACACACACACATACACACACACACACACACACATCACTTCCTGGTTAGCAGCCATGTTTTTTGTTTGTAAACACTGCCTAAAACTGGCGATTAAAAGCTAGGATCGCGGCAGGGAGCGGCGGACACAGCAAAGAGGGATCCAGGAGATCACAGTGACTTGATTGGTATGTTTTTTATTGTACAGTACAAATTATCTTTAAAATTGTAGTTTGGCGGGGGCATAACTATAAATCATGGGACCCCCTGCAAAACTTTGATAGAGTCCCTCTCCCTCACGCCCCTTCCCTTGCCAACCACTTGGGACCCTCACAGGTCCATCTTACGAGGGTCATAAAACAAGTGTGGCCAACCTCATCTTCACACCTATAACAAGTGTAGCCACAAAAGCACCCCTTCCCCCACACCCAATCCTGTTCTGTCTTGTTATTATTTTTAAAGGATGACTGTGGTGAAGCAATATGAATGCCAGATGTTTTAGTTTCATTCGGATCTTTCAGCTTCAGTGGAATCTAAGTCACATACCTGCAAGGAACATTCAACCATCAAAGTCAGAACAGCTCTCTGCATACCCATCCGTAGTCAATGACTCAGAAAAGCAAGTAGTATAGCACTTTATAGCAATAAAGCTAGTAGCCTCCATATAGGTCTCACTACATTTCCTTTAATGTACTGGAGCCAGAATAGAATTGTCAATCCTCAAAATGTTTAGAGCAGCATCTTTAAACCTTTTTTTGTCTGAAAGAACCCTTTCAGAAAAGGTTTCTTATCTACAAGGATATATACACATTGTGAGCCCATGTAGTCTTTCTGATAAGCACAGCTTGTAAAAAGACCACATAGCGATGAAGTGAAGCTAAGCTACACTAAACTAAGCATGCCCATCAACAAAATGTGGCTATGTCAGCATGTACACACAGATCAAGCATGGCTGCTATTGTAGTCATGCCCTCTCCCCACTTTCTTTCCTAGGTTTATTTATATAGTGCTGATATTTTTACAGAGTGAAAGTCACTAACTGTCCCTCAGAGGAGCTCCTCATCTTATCTCTATCGTAGTCATATGTCCATTGTAGTCTAGTGCTAATTTTATGGGGAAACGTTTTTGGGATGTGGGAGGAAACCAGAGTGCCTGGAGGAAACCCACTCAGACACGGGGAGAAAGATAACAAAGGTGGTGATCAACCCAAAATAACAAATACAGAGATTATTAACCCCCCCCCCCCGCCCATAACAAAGGCAGTAATAAATACCCCTGCATAACAAGTGTGGTATAGCCCCTGTACCTTTCTATTTTGTGGCTGTCAGTGCAGCTATAAATATCCCCCCCCCCCCTCGTCAGGCTGTTAAAGGGAACCTTACCTGAGAGGGATATGGATGTTTCCTTTTAAACAATACCAGCTGCTTGTCAGTCCATGCTGATCTCTTTGGCTGCAGTAGTAATTGAATCACACACCTGAAAGAAGCATGCAGCTAATCCAGTCTGACTTCAGTCAGAGCACCTGATCTGCTTGTTGAGGGGCTGTGGCTAAAAGTACTATATAAATAGGATCAGCTGGAGAGTCAGGCAACTGGTATTCTTTTAAAAGGAAAATCCACATCCTTCTCAGTTTAGGTTCCCTTTAAGCCCACTCCCTCGCGCTCCTCAAACATTTGTGTTCATGTGTGCCTGTGTTAAACACACCTTGCTTACCAACCAGTGTCCTTTCCCATAGTCTTATGCTGGAATCCTCCTCAAACACAGTACATTCCAAACTACCCACATTTTGGAAGATATGGCTGATGCATATAGCCATCCTCTACTTGAAGCTGCACTCAGAGACAGTTAAGCAGAACTATCTTTAACAATACACAAAAGCAAGGGAAGCTATTCTCATGCTCTTGGGGGCCCAGGATTTAAAGGAGAAAGGAGATGCTGAGTGGTCAATTTATATACAAATAGTCATCAACCCCCTGCATTCAAACACTCGCAACAAGTGGAATATCTAGTAATGATAAAAACAGCACAACTTTAATGGTTGCAATAATGGTGGATACTCGCTTCCAAATGTTTCTAATTTAAAAGCATGTGCTTGCTGGCTCGTGTGGGTAGAGTAGGGACTGAGACCCTTTAGACCTTAAAGGATACCCGAACTGAAATGTGACATAATGAGATAGACATGTGTATGTACAGTGCCAGGCACACAAATAACTATGCTGTGTTCCTTTTTTTCTTTCTCTGCCTGAAAGAGTTACATATCAGGTATGTAAGTGGCTGACTCAGTCCTAACTCAGACAGGAAGTGACTACAGTGTGACCCTCACTAATAAGAAATTCCCCTTTTTTTACCTCGTTCTTGCTCTCAGAAGTCATTTTCTATTAGGAAAGTGTTTTATAGTTGGAATTTCTTATTAGTGAAGGTCACACTGTAGTCACTTCCTGTCTGAGTCAGGACTGAGTCAGCCACTTGCATACCTTATATTTAACTCTTTCAGGAAGAGAAAGAAAAAAAGGAACACAGCATAGTTATTTGTGTGCTAGGCACTGTACATGCACATGTCTATCTCATTATGTCACATTTCAGTTCGGGTATCCTTTAAGGTCTAAAGGGTCTCAGTCCCTACTCTACCCACACGAGCCAGCAAGCACATGCTCTCAAACCTAAAATTTACTCTGATGCCTGTTTTGTTCTGCCAGTCTATAGAACACAGAAATGCACATAAATCAAGGATCAATAGCAGTTGGCAATATGGGAATATTTCATCCTACATAAGTGTCAAAATTGATGCGGATGCCCTAAATGGTTTTCATTTATCTATGAAGCATTTTTTTTAAATTAATTGTGTACTTGATCTGCTATGTCTAAGACTTTTCTAAACAAACATTCTGTGTGGGAATTGAATCTCATCATCTTGGGTTGTCCCTGACTGACTACGTTGTTTATTAACACTTATGAACCCCATTCGTATGTAAGTAAATGCTGAATAGTTCTTCCGAGTGTTCCCTGAGGAGTTTCTCATCTCTGATTTTCTTAGTGCTTTGTATGTCTTCTGAAAGTTTTCAAAAGGTCACACTGCTAAATCACTCACCTCTTAGCTATCTTGACTGTGGCCAAATATAACCCAGGAGAGTTTTAGCAAAATCGTGCCCACAGAAGCCGATTTTTAATAAATCAAGGTCTGGTTTGGAAGCTCACTTATGTTCTCTTATGCCGTGGAGAACCTTACTAAATCAAGTCCTAAATGTTGTTCTTTTTGACAATTTTTTTTTCTGTAGGAATAAAAAAAAAACTCCCTTTGACTGTTAGTCTTTTAGTTTGCATTCTTTTCCAACTTTAATTAAAAAATAACGAAACAACAAGTTGATCTTATTAACTGACAGTGGATGAATTAACTGGACCAGAGACACACTGGAATGACATTTTATGACTAAGATATTGAAAATTAATTAAAAGTCCATAGACAATTTCAAATGGTTTGGCACAATCTAATTAACTTGAAATAATAAGTTATGAAATGCCATTTGATGTTTATTAAGACACTTCCTTTTAAGTGCTCATTAAAGCATCAATGTGGCACTTGTCATTGGGATCACTTATTAATATTTTCTTCAATCAATTTATGCAAATGAGAAGATTATATTCATGGAGTTTTCTTCAATAAATAATTTATTTAATACTAATACAAATTAAAGATGCCCCTGACGATGCTTGCCCTGTCTTGTTGAGTATTATCTTGCTGGGATTTGAACAAATGCTACTGGTCTTAATGCACTTACTTACATTCTCACAGCGAAGAATATGTTTTCTTTTTATGTTTGTTACTTTTAAAATGTAGAACAGCGCCACCTATGTGAAGAACACCAGGGTAGTATTGGTAGCACCGGTTCCTCTAGACAAGTACACCACTCCTACTAGGCAATGTTTTCATCAGCATAACACTTTGGCGGGAAAAAATATACAATGGGAAGCGCTAAAAGAGATTGTTAGATCTGTAACCCTGCTAAGAGGAGAGCCATCTCCCGTTACAACGTGAGCAATACAAAAATAACTACGGGAAACGTCTGCGTACAGATATCAAAAAGTTTATTAAAGAGAACCACATATCCAATCACATAGATCAACCCTTATCCCCCCTTAAAATACACGGCCGTGTATATAAGACTTGTCAGCTGACACCACACGCAAACTCCACACACTCTGGCAAACTGAAGTAAGATTACAGGTCCCACTACAGAAGGAGATCAATATGGGTGGAGTAGGGATACACCACACTAACACCACCCTAAGGCTTCATGTGACACTGGTCAGTCCACTTCAATAGCTATGCCAGAGAGGCAAAAAAAAAGCATCTTAAGTATGAGTTCAAAAGTACACTATGGGGCAAGACTCTCACATACTAGTCATCCAGATTTGAAACGAATACACAATCTGATGGGAGTTGATTGCGGTCCACCCGCTGTATCAACCAATTGATTATGCACAAAGCGCAGCGTTGTTATCATGGGATACAGCTAATTGCTTCCAAATAGTCTCAGGTATTTGCTACAGATTAACAACAGTCTATGTGTTGCTTAGCCAACATAGCTTAAGACATAATACACGTTACCCAAGCGGGCTCTCACCACCGCTGGGTTCTTCTTTGCGAGATGTCCCAGCTCTTTGTATAGCAGAGGTGACGGTGCGCACTTGATGCTCCCCTGGATGGTTCAAAGCTGCGAGAAGTCCTCTCACCCGGCGGCACACTGACACGCAGAGCCAACTACTCCAGATCAGCGTTTAAAATCACCTTCATTAGAACAGGAACAGGAACTGGCCCACAGGTATATCCCGAACCTGTGCTGGGGGATGGAAACTAGAAGCATGCAAGAGCTTCCTGAAAGTACATGTGGAAATGCCTTCCCCTTCTTTTTTAATTACCAGGTCAAGGAAACCTATTTGACCATCATCCACAACATGAGTCAGACAGATATTTCTGTCATTCATGTTGAGGTGATCAAGGAATACGGATAGCTCCCCTCTCGTCCCACGCCAGACCAGGAAGACGTCATTGATATAACAACTCCAGCAGGCGGCGTGTGCCCCAAAAAGCCCGATTCACATACACCTCGCTTCGCTCCAAAAGTCTGAGATGAAAGCAGGCATATGCAGGGGCACACGCCGCCCCCATAGACGTCCCCCTGATCTGGCGGAAGAAAGAGTCTGAAACAGTTCATGGTCAAAACAATTTCCAAAAGGTCAAGTATAAATTGTTTCCTCTGGTTATGCCTATGACCCACCTGGGTGAGAAAAAAATCGACTGCAGCAATCCCAATATGGTGAGGGATGGAGGTATAGAGGGCTTCAACGTCTATACCAACTAGTAAATCAGTAGAAAGTATCTGAAGACCATCAAGTAGGGATAGCACTTCACCTGTGTCCCGTGCAAAAGAGGGTAACCCCTCCACCAAAGGCTTCAACGTATGATGAAGAAACACACATACCTTCTCGAGGGAACACCCAATAGCTGACACAATCGGCCTCACAGACGGATGGTCCCGATTTTTATGTATCTTAGGAATCAAATACAGTATCGGTGTACGGTATGTCCACCTTCATATACCTCCACTCGTTCGTATTAATGGTTCCTACCGAGAACGCTGCATCAACCGTCCGATTCAATGTTTTCACAATGTCAGAAAACGGGTTGCCTCTGAGTTTAAGATAGACCTCAGGGTCATTCAACTGTCTATTAGCCTCTTCCATATAGAGCTGCTCACCCCAAAGTATGAGGTTACCCCCCTTATCACTAGGTCTAAGAACCACTCCTTCCATATCTTTTAACTGATCTAAGGCCTGTTGTTCATCCATGTTTAAATTCCTTTTTACTTGTTGTTGCCAGTTATTAGCCCTTAGGTCGTTCTCTTCTCAACTGCTCCACAAAATGCACGTACATAGGGATTGATTGAAAGCGAGGGAAAATAGATTGTATTTCTGTTTCTTTACTCTCTTTTTTACCTTACGAGTATTTACCCTTTCCTCTTTTTCCCCTCCTTTGCTTTCCTGCCTACATAGAGGTCACGGAATCGGCCCTCTGGGATAATTACACACTGCAATGTATTGTACACGATTGGGTGTGTGTTTGCTTCATTGGGCTGACAATGTGAAAACCTTGTATTGCACAGTGGATTGGTATATGTGGGGAGGTTCTGTCTAACCATCTATAGCCCACTGATATGTGTATACACTTCTATGAATCCTCATGAGAAGCTGCTGTCTTATAGGCCGGAATTGGGGCGACATTGATCCTAGGTGTAAGGTTAACTGACCGGGATCAATGCTGTCTCTACTGGTGTCTTGGAAGTAATGTTGCTTGTGATGTGCCACTGTGCACTTGCTGAATGTGTGTGAAGGGTTAATTGTCTTTGCCATTTTGCCATTTGCCATTTTTTTCCTTTTTATTAACCCTTTCCACTCGTATGTCCCGCATAGCGGGACATCACTATTAACATATCCTTGTCACTTTTAGTGCTGATGCAAATTATGTTTATTTTATGCTACACTAGATTAAAGAGGGACTTACCTAAAAGTAACTATGAATAAATTGGATTATTTTTTTTACAATATTACCTTTTAAATTATTTAGTCAGTGTTTTTCCACTTTAAAATCTGTCCTCACCCTGATTTACATTCATAAATTTGTCAGAGGTATTGTTTAAAAAAATAGGCCACTAAGTCAAGCATCACTATATGTAACATAAACATATATCATTTTATTAAACATAATGTAATACAACACATAACATACTTAAAAACCTCTTATGACCTCCCCAGCATGCATGTATAGGAAATATGACATACAGTAATAAATGAGGCTTGGGATCAATAATATTCTGTTGCCCTTGTTAGAACAGTCAGAAAACAGTCCCAATGGTGCATGTATTGTATTAGATAAAGAATATTGTGCAAGGACCACTAATGGTATAAATTAAGAGATAGGAAGAGCATAAATAGGATTAAGCCCACATGTGTGTGCTGAATAGGCACCAGTAGCATTACAGAGAATACTTA
The DNA here is from genome assembly GCF_040937935.1 of Hyperolius riggenbachi. Taxonomy (NCBI): domain Eukaryota; kingdom Metazoa; phylum Chordata; class Amphibia; order Anura; family Hyperoliidae; genus Hyperolius; species Hyperolius riggenbachi. The sequence continues at coordinate 572,822,501 of NC_090646.1, forward strand.
TCTAGAATAGGGATGATCGGAACAGGTGATTTCCAATATCGCGGAAATTCCAGGTTCCGCGGTAACGAAACTCTGTAACTGCTACATTCCGGCGGACCCCCGCGGTATTCCGCGGAATTCAGCATTCCGGCAGAACCATTTCCACAATGTTAAAGGGAACATAATGCATGTTTCCTTTTAAACAAATACCAGTTCCCTGGCAGTCCTGCTGATAACTTTGGCTTTAGTAGTGGCTGAATCACAATCCTGGTTACAATGTTTTATTTTTGGAGTAGCAGGAGTTGTCGTAGGCCAAGGGACCTAGAGGTGGTTTCACAGCGGTAATCACAATTTTTTTGGGAGCAGCAGGAGTTGTCGTAGGCCATGGGACCTAGAGGTGGTTCCACGGCGGTGATCACAATTTTTTGGGGGGGAGCAGCAGGAGTTGTTGTAGGCCATGGGACCTAGAGGTGGTTCCACGGCGGTCATCGCAATTTTTTTGGGGAGCAGCAGTAGTTGTCGTAGGCCATGTGACCTAGAGGTGGTTCCACGGTAGTCACTACAATTTTTGTTTGGAGCAGCAGGAGTTGTCGTAGGCCATGGTACCTAGAGGTGGTTCCACGGCAGTCATTACAATTTTGTTTGGAGCAGCAGGAGTTGTCGTAGGCCATGGGACCTAGAGGTGGTTCCACGGCGGTCATCACAAATTTTTTTGGGGAGCAGCAGGAGTTGTCGTAGGCCATGGGACCTAGAGGTGGTTCCATGGCAGTCATCACAATGTTTGTTTGGGAGCAGCAGGAGTTGTCGTAGGCCATGGGACCTAGAGGTGGTTCCATGGCGGTCATCACAATTTTTGTTTGGGAGCAGCAGGAGTTGTCGTAGGCCATGGGACCTAGAGGTGGTTCCACAGCAGTCATCACAATTTTTTTTGGGAGCAGCAGGAGTTGTTGTAGGCCATGGGACCTAGAGGTGGTTCCACGGCAGTTATTACAATTTTTGTTTGGAGCAGCAGGAGTTGTAGGCTATGGAAACTAGAGGTGGTTTCACAGCAGTCATTATAATTTTTTTGGGGAGCAGCAGGAGTTGTCGTAGACCATGGGACCTAGAGGTGGTTCCACGGCAGTCATTACAGCAAATTTTTTATTTAGTCTGTCCAATCTTCATCGTGAATCAGTGAGAGGGGCCTTGTAATTATCACTGATCCATGACTCGTTCTTATTTATAAACATTAGTATGTCCACATTGTCTGTGGACAGACGGGTCCTTTGGTCAGTGACCACCCCACCTGCAGCACTAAATACTCGCTCAGAAAGAACGCTGGCGGCGGGGCATGCAAGAACCTCCAGTGCATACTGAGCGAGTTCAGGCCAGGTTTCCAGTTGTTTTGTCCAATACTCCATAGGGTCATCATTACTCTCCATATTGTCTGGAGCAGTGGCTGACCCCAAGTAATGATTCACCATACGGTCAGCCGATGGCGGTGACTACTTTGCCCGCTGGTGGTGCTGCTGCTAGAAGGAGTATCTGGCATTGACTGATAAAATTACTTCAACATACTCAGTAGGTTCACAGATCGGCTATTGGTGCTGCTGCTGAGAGTGGGACCACCAGACCTTTGCTGAGTATGATGAGGCTTGGTAGCTTGGGCCCAGGATACAGGTTCAGGAAACGCATCTTCTACCCAATGAAGAAGGGCATCCCAGATTTGGCTCATCCTGGCGTCTGCTTGAGAGGGGGTATGAACTGCCGCATTTTCCCCTTGCACCGGGGATCTAAGATGGTGGCCACCCACATGTTGAGCCTTGATTTTAAAGTTTTAATCCGGGGGTCCTTACGGAGGCACTGGATCATATGCACAGCCATAGGGAAGAGATGTCTGCCATTAATCGCCTCTTCCTGGCTGTCAGAACTGTCGTCATGCTCCAGCTCCTCATGATCAGAATCTTCTTCCCACCCCCGGGCAATGGGCTCTTTCACTTCCACAAGCTCTGCCTCCTCATCCAGGACTTGAGCATGCTCACTCACTCCCCCACTTGACTGACCACTGTTCTGTAGGGCTTCCTCCCCTTGTCCGAGCACTTTGTCAAGAGCCTTGTCCAGCATGAAGATAATAGGGAGCACTTCTCATATGCTGCAGTACTCCTCACTGACCAATTTTGTTGCCTGCTCAAACAGCTCCAACACTTTACAGACCTGTCCAATCAGCTGCCACTGGTCCCTAGTAATGTAGTCCAGTGGCCCTGTTCTGGAGGAAGATGTCTGAGACAGGTATAGCCTGACCACCATTCGCTGCTCCCACAACCTCTCCAGCATGTGGAGGGTGGAGTTCCACTGTGTCGGACAATCAGAAATAAGCCTGTGCTGCGGCAGGCTATGGCGGCGCTGCAGCAGTTTCAAGGCCGCGGTTGCGGAGCGACGGATATGGGCTGACACTTTTCGTGCTGAGGCCACAGCATCCTTCAACTCATCAAAAGTTTGTAGACATTTCTGGACTACAAGGTTAAAGACGTGGGCCAAGCAAGGTAAGTGAGTGTAGCCACCTTCCAAAATAGCGGCCAGCATGTTGGCACCATTATCAGACACCACTACACCTGTGTCCAGTTTTCGGGGGAAAAGCCACTGCCGAATCTGATCCTGTAAGGATTACAGATCCGGTTTGCCTGTACTCGTCCATGGATTCGAGTTTTAGCACTGCTTGGCATCGATGGTGCTGCAGACCAGTGTAGGAGCGGGACACCTTACTGGGAGGCTCAGCAACGGGGGACTGGCCTTGGACAGAACAGGTAGCAGAGGGAAGTAGAACAGGCCTCCCCTTCAACCCACGTGGCGGCACCACCAGCTGAGATGCCCCAGACCCTCCTCAGCAGCACCATACCTGCTGCTCCAGCCATCCATAGTGAAGTTCACCTCGCCAATGACAGCGTGATCCATAGACCGGCCGACACACTCCACAATGTGCTGGTGAAGGGCAGGGATAGCATTCCTGGCAAAATAATGGCGGCTGGGGATCCGCCTTTGTGGAGCAACACTGTTCATCAGTCAGCGGAAGGGGTCACCGTCCACAAACTGGTAAGGCAGGGAGCATCAGCTTCCTCTGTAACATTTCTGGCACAGAGGCCTGACGCTGAAATACTGGTGATTCAGAGGAAACCAACAAGGGTGATGATGAGGTGCTTGCCGAGGTCTGGAGCCCTCTTCCAGCCTGGCATGCACAGGTATTTGAACTAGAATGGGTTTGAGCAGGTGGGATAGGGACAGGATGAGTAAAAAAAGAAGAGGAGGGGCCTGTTGCTGCTGCTTTTCCTCCACCCATATTATTGTAATACTTTACATATTCAAACTCCAGTCTGTGGTGGTTGCGCAGATGGCTTATCAGCCCTGATGTGCTGAACCCTTTGCCCGATTTCCCTCTGCTCACCGATTTACGGCACACAGAACTGACTGCCCTGGATTCATTCTCTTCCAGAACAGTAAAATAATTGTATGCAGGGGACGTGCGTGCACGTGGAGCAGTGGTGCGAGTGGTGCGACCTGTTCCAGCACGTCGATACTCAGAATTGGACTGGTGGGTACTGACAGACGGGAAAGCATTTGCAGGCTGCTGGCCAACCGTCTGCTCTGTTTCTTCATGCTGCTCATGCCTGCTAGTGCCTAACCCACCAGATGGCAACCACGGTGGATCAGCCGCCTCATCATTCAAAACATCAACCAAATCACTGGAACCCATAAGTGACTCTTCTGGACCCTCCACCTGGCCACGAAACACCTCTGTAGTTGACTGGTGGTGATGTACCGTACTTTTCGCCGTATAAGACGCACTTTTTCTCCCCAAAAAATGAGGAGAAAAAGTCCTTGCGTCTTATATGGCAAAGGCAGGGAATCCCCGATTTACGAACGCCCGCCGATACGAACCGCGTCCCGCCGTCGGGGATTCCCTGCCTGTGGTGCTGCTGTGGCCGTCTCCTTCCTCCCCGCTTCCCTCTACCCGCACCTCGGGTCCCCCCTGCGTGTCCTCGGGTCCCCCCTGGGTGAGAAACAGCAGCGCTTACCTTCTCCATCTTGCCCGCGGCGATTGAAGACATCTAGCTTCAGTGGGCGGCTTCCTCTAGTGCCGGCTTGTAATGACGCGTCATCGATGACGCGTCATTACAAGCTGGCACTAGAGGAAGTCGCCCACTGAAGCCAGATGTCTTCAATCGTCGCGGGTGGTGGAAGGGCATTCCAGAGGGTGGGGGCAGATCTTGAAAAATCCTGCAGGCGGGCATGGGAGTGTGAAATGCGTGGGGTGGTGAGGCGAAGGTCGTTGGAGGAACGGAGGGGGCGACCTGGTGTATACCTGTGAACAAGCTCCGAGATGTAGGTAGGGCAGGTTTTATGCACAGATTTATACGCCAGGCATAGAATCTTGAAACGTATCCGGAAACGGATAGGGAGCCAGTGCAGGGATTCACAAAAGGGAGATGTGGATGCAGAGCGGTGCGAAGAATGGATGAGTCTTGCAGCCACGTTCATCACTGATTGAAGGGGGGCAGTGCGTTTCAGGGGGAGGCCAGAAAGGAGGGAGTTACAGTAATCAAGGTGGGAGATGATGAGGGCATGGATGAGCAGTTTGGTCGTGTCCAGGGTTAAGAAGGGGCGGATCTTGGAGATGTTACGGAGGTGGAAATTGCAGGCTCTGGTGATGTTTTGGATGTGTGGGATGAAGGAGAGGTCAGAGTCCAAGGTGACACCCAGACAGCGGGCCTGGGAGGTAGGGAGAATGGTTGTGTTGTCGATTGTGAGGTGGAAATCTGGGAGGGGTGCAGCCAGCAGCATGGGGTGAAAAGATCAGGAGCTTAGTTTTTTCTAGGTTAAGCTTTAGGAACCTAGCTGACATCCAGGAGGAAATTGCTGAGAGACACGAGGAGACCTTATTTATGGTGGTGGATGAGAGATCGGGGGTATGGAGGTAAATCTGAGTGTCATCTGCATAAAGGTGGTAATTGAAGCTCAGGGAGGAGATAAGCTTGCCAATTGATGAAGTGTATATGGAGAAAAGAAGGGGGCCTAGAACAGAGCCCTGGGGGACCCCAACTGAGAGGGGGCAGGGGTTGAGGAGGAGCCATTGAAGGAAGTGGTGAAGGAGCGATTGGATAGGTAGGAGGAGATCCAGGCCAAGGCAAGACCATGGATGCCCATGGACTGTAGTGATTGGAGGAGGAGGAAGTGGTCAACAGTGTCAAATTCTGCAGAGAGGTCAAGGAGGAGCAGGATGGAATAACTGCCTTTGGCCCTGGCAAGGGTAAGGTCGTTGACCACCTTCGCGAGGGCTGTTTCAGTTGAGTGCGTAGGTCGGAATCCAGACTGTAGGGGGTCAAGTAGGGTATTGGTGTTGATGTATTGGGTAATGCGTTGGTGGCCTAGGCATTCGAGGAGTTTAGAAGCATAGGGAAGGAGGGAGATTGGGCGGTAGTTTGAGGGTAGGGATGGGTCGAGTGAGGTTTTTTTCAGCAGGGGAAGTACAGTGGCCTGTTTGAATGCTTTGGGGAAGATGCCTGTGGAAAGGGAGAGATTGAACAAGGAGGTGAGGACTGGGGCCAGGTCAGGGAAGTGGGGACGAAGAGTATTCGCGGGTACCGGATCACAGGGAGAGGATGTGGGGGGGGGGGGGGGGGGAAGCCACTAGCAGCAGGCTGACTTCATCAATGGTGGCAGGAGCAAAAGAGGCGAGGGGTGGATGAGACAGGGGAGCAGCTGGGAGGGAAGGCAAGGGGACAACCTGAGAGGCGTTGGGAAGGGAGGGATGGAGGAGGGAAATTTCATTGCGTATTGTTGCAATTTTAGTGGTGAAGTGGTTGGCAAAGTCGTTGGCTGAGAGGGAGGAGCTGGGAGGGGGAGGAGTGGGGTTGAGGAGGGAATTGAAGGTAGCAAAAAGCTGTCGAGGGTTGGAAGCTTGGGTTCCAATCAGTGCTGCAAAGTACCTTTGTTTAGCCTCAGAGAGGGCAGTGTGGAAGAGTAACAGTTTGGCCTTGTAATCTAGGAAGTCAGAATTGAGATGTGATTTCCTCCATTTGCATTCCATAGACCACAAAACAGAGGGAGAGAGTGCCTGGGGGTTGTATGGATGGGAATGAGATTATTATGGTGTGGTCTGCGGATGCAAGAGGAGTGTGGAGGGGCTGGAAGGGGGGTGGCTGGGAGTTTAGGGACCAGTGGGGGTCTAGGGATGGGTGGGTTGAGGATGGAGGGAGAAAGTACTGGGACCAGCTGGAGAAGCAGGTGGAGGAATAGCATGTGGTAGTGGTGGAGGGGTGGCAAAGGGTTGGTAGGAATATGGTGGGTGAAGTGTGGGTGAGCCAGAGAAAAGACAATTGACAATTTCCGACTGGAATCGCGAAAATCTCCATTCCGCGGAATCCGCTGAACATCCCTAATCTAAAGGAGCAAACTGCACAAGTCAATCCTGGTAAGATAATCAGAGGATCCCAAGTACGGTAACACGACAAATAGAGGATTTAGGTAGCCAGATAGCCTGCCATGCTTCACTGTGTTTTAGAGAGAGCCTGAAATGCTGGTGATAAAATTAAGACTCACTTTTGCAATTTGCTCCTCTAGATAAGTATCTTCCATATTGTTATTGGTGCCTATTCAGCACATACCTGTGTGCTTAATCCCTCTATCTGCTGTTTCTACCTCTTCATTTATACCATTAGTTATCCTTGCACAATATTCTTTATCTAATATAATACATGCATGACTAGCACTGTTTTCTCACTGTTCTATGCTGTTTGCTCCATGCTTTGTAATACTTGCCTTAATACACTATTTACTGACCTGAAGAAGTAGGCTAACTACCACGAAACGCATTGTCTCATATTTTCTTAACAAATGCACTACCGTCTTTTTTTACCCTATACTGTGTCATCCTGAGGTAAGTTCTTCTTACCTTTTAAACTTTTTTAAAATAATTTTATACTTTTTGGGGTGCCTTTATCTCTTCCAGGTTACATTATCACCCCCCCCCCCCCCCCCCCCGGCTACAGGGTGGTTATTGCTTTCCCTATACCTATAGTGACCCTAACTACACTTTTTTTTAGAGAGCGCCCTTACCATTTCAAGACATGTACATCTGCAAGTGTGATTGGATACATCACACCCTAAGCATATAAATTGTGGTTGCCGTTCCTCAACAGGGGATCATGAGAACCACTTTTATTGGTCTTATTTATACCATTTGTATAACATACTACACCAGGCCTGGACGAACTACGGCCCGCAGGTGCTATGAAGGCCACCTTTGTTAGAGGGCTGCATTCCGCTACTCTCCCCCCTCCCTCCCACCTTTCAAAAAAAAATATGTGTAGCGCATGTACAAAAAGTAACTAACCCAATCGCTCGACCCAGTGGCAAACTCCACGGCAATGGTAGAGTCATGTGACCTGCTGTCATTATGTACCAGTGTGTCACCTGATACCCCAGTCGCCATGGAGATTGCTGCTGGAACAAGCGATTGGGTGAGTCACACCCAATAACTTCTGGCTGCAGAATCTGGAAAGAGGGAGGAAAATAAGGTGACATGTATTAATGCAGCAGGTCGCATTCAAAAGGAATGCGGCCCAATTAAAAAAAGTTTGCCCATTCCTGCACTACACCCCTGTACTGCTCCTGGTCTCTCTTGTACTTTTTCCCTCTTTCTGGAAGATCCGACAATCTGCTTGTCACTAGCCTGCTATTTACCTGTGGCTTATCAATCCATCAACCGCCTCCCCCCACCACTTCCCGCCTCAGCTAGCGTCCTCCAATCGGAAGCTAAGCAGCGACCCAGAAAGTACTTGCTGGGTCCCGGCTTCGTTTCCGATTGGAGGAAGCTAGCAGAGGCGGGGAGCGGCGGGGGGAGCCTTTTGATGGTGGATTGACAAGCTGCAGGTAAATAGCAGGCTAGTGACAAGCAGATTGTCGCTAGCCTGACAGTATTTTGCTGGGAAGACAACAGAGGGGGGGGGGGGGGGGGGGGGGGCTGGCTGCTGCAGCACAATGACCCAGAGGCATGTCATTGTGCACAGGACATGCCGCCTCGGGTTCTCTTTAAGTTTACTGCTACACTATATTCTGTATACGGATAATTAGAATAACTTTTTATTCCCCTTTGATAGAGAGAACATTTGATTTAATCACCCTCATGTTCAGAATTGAAGACAAAGCAATTTTCACTGGATGTGACTGAGTAGGCAAATACCACATAACAGTATATTTCTGCAAATGTTTTACATTCTATTGAATGACCTTTGAATCATTTCATTAGACATATTAAGGCACATTTGGCCTGGTGCATGAACTTTGCAAAAATATGACAAAGTAGGCAAAGGAATTATTGCCTGCTGTAGTTTTCATATTTATTCACCAGTCACACATGAGAGAGTGAGAAAATAGCAAGCATCACTCCTTATCTGGTGCAATAATCTCATTTAAGGTAATTAACTTAAAAAGTTTTGCACTTTTTGATGTCTTTTTCTTAATAAAAGGTATTTGCATGAAGAATGAATAGCTGCCGAAATATAGGGCAGTTTTATCAAGATCATTGCAAGATAACTGGAGTATAATTAGTGCAAAAATGCAGCCCATGTCAAGATCAAAGATTCTGATTGGATGCTCTGAGCAGCTGCCCTACTGTTGCACTTACCATTTGAGTGTTAACCCCCCCCCCCCCCTAAAGACTAGGCCCTTTTTTCAAGAAATAGGCCACTGCAGCTTTTTAGGCCTTGCTGCAGGGCCGCACATGTCAGCACACAAGTGATATCCCCTTTTTAATCAATATTTATTTATTTTTTAAATAAAATAACTATTTTTTTTCTTTATTTTCTATACCCCCCTCCCACCCTCCCCCAACCAGCCAATCACTGTGATCAGCTGTTATAGGCTTCAGCCCTGAGCCTCTGGAGTACAGCGGTGCCTTAGATCGCAGCGCTGTACGGGGTAATTAAACGGCGGTTTCACCGTCTAACAGTCTCCTAGCGGCGATGCAAAATAGGATCTTACGGCAATGAACATTAGGTGGTCCTGGGGCTGCTGCCGCGTCCACGCCCATCAGCGTGACGCGATCGGCAAGTAGTTAATTTGCACCTGATTTCCATTGGTTTTGATAAACAGTGGCATAGCAATAGGGGATGCAGAGGTTGTGACCACACCGGGGCCCCTGGACTAGAGGGGTCCACTAGGGGCCCTCCTTCATCCATCTTATTAGCTTTTTAATAGTGCCATACTGGTTCCTTACTCTAAATATGCCTCTCTGATACTGCAGGTGTCCTTGATAGGTTTTGGGGCTTCATATCAATAGAGTGCTTAGGGGCCCCATGTAAAACTTACACTGGGGCCCCAAGCTCCTTTGTTGAGCCACTGTTGATTAATCTTAATTTTTCTCTCCTTGAATCCACATTTACCTGGACTTACTTAGTTCTTTCAATTTCCTGCTTGTAGACTTACTACCAGTCTTTCTCGCGCTTCTTAACTGAAATTAGTCATCAAAAGACCATCTGTGTACACAACAGCAATTTAACCAATACTTTTTAATTAAAGGTTTTATACTATAGAAGCTTATTTAGTTGCAGTGGACTGTTGTTCTGGCTGATGGTGAGGTACTCACATGCCAGGAGGGAGATCAGTGATTGAGGCAGAATCGTGCACATATGCTTTCAAGCTGTCTGTTGCCTGGGCAGCCGAGATATAAGGTGAGCACAGTTCTTGGTGGTGCTGGGTGCATGTGTGCTGAAAAGGTGGCCCCAAGCTTACACACGGTGATGGACCTGGCAGTGGGTGTCCCCCAAAACATTAATTCAAACAGTCTACGCTATGTATTTGTTTTATTTCATTCTATACATCTGAGGATATTGCAAGGTGGGAGGAGCCGAAGAGCCTGTACATTTGGAGTATTTATGCTTGGTGAGCTGTCTGTGGACCGGGGCAGCCATAGCAAAAGGTGAGAGCAGTCCCTAGTGGTGGTGAAGCACAGAAAGGAGGTGATCCTGTTAAACCACACTGGGAAATAGAAGGTGGAGGATCCCAGTAGCCCTTGCAATCTTTGCGATAAACTTTTTTATTTGTTTTCTCTGAGGTGCATTGGAGTTGAAGATTGGAAGAAAGAACTTATGAATTACTAAGTATTATTTTGTGGACGGTTGTTAGCAGACTGTAAGGAAGCGCAAGGTGCATCTGTATTGTTTACAATCTTATGAATATAAATGTGATATATATTCCTACCTGTGCGGCATACCTACAGTTAGGGGTGTTAGGTTGTATTTTAGGTGTGGAGCGCGCCAAACTTCCTATTGGGTATACCGTATATACTCGCAAGCAAGCCGACCCGCATATAAGCCGACCCCCAACTTTTAACTGAAAAAAACAGGAAAAAATGATTGACCTCATGTAAGCCGGGGGTAGGAAATGCTGGCCGTGTGATTCCCTCCAGTGTGTCCCAGTATAGCTAGTATAGTGTCCAGTATGGGTAGGTAGTGCCCCAGTATAGCTAGCATAGTGCTCAGTATAGCTAGTATAGTGTTCAGTATAGCTAGTATAGTGCCCAGTATAGCTAGAATAGTGCCTCAGTATAGCTAGTATAGTGCCCCAGTATAGCTAGTATAGTGCTCAGTATAAGTAGAAAGTGCCCAGTATAGCTAGTATAGTGCTCAATATAGCTAGTATAGTGTTCAGTATAGCTAGTATAGTGCCCAGTATAGCTAGAATAGTGCCTCAGTATAGCTAGTATAGTGCCCCAGTATAGCTAGCATAGTGCTCAGTATAGCTAGTATAGTGTTCAGTATAGCTAGTATATCAGTATACAGTAGCTAGTATAGTGCCCAGTATAGCTAGTATAGTGCCCCAGTATAGCTAGCATAGTGCTCAGTATAGCTAGTATAGTGTTCAGTATAGCTAGTATAGTGCCCAGTATAGCTAGAATAGTGCCTCAGTATAGCTAGTATAGTGCCCCAGTATAGCTAGTATAGTGCTCAGTATAAGTAGAAAGTGCCCAGTATAGCTAGTATAGTGCTCAATATAGCTAGTATAGTGTTCAGTATAGCTAGTATAGTGGCCAGTATAGCTAGAATAGTGCCCCAGTATAGCTAGTATAGTGCCCCAGTATAGCTAGTATAGTGCTCAGTATAAGTAGATAGTGCCCAGTATAGCTAGTATAGTGCCCCAGTATAGCTAGCATAGTGCTCAGTATAGCTAGTATAGTGCTCAGTATAAGTAGATAGTGCTCAGTATAGCTAGTATAGTGCTCAGTATAGCTAGTATAGTGTTCAGTATAGCTAGTATAGTGCCCAGTATAGCTAGAATAGTGCCCCAGTATAGCTAGTATAGTGCCCCAGTATAGCTAGTATAGTGCTCAGTATAAGTAGATAGTGCCCAGTATAGCTAGTATAGTGCTCAGTATAGTTAGATAGTGTTCTCATCCGACCCCCCCCCCCCCCAGCTATTCCTCCCTTCGTCTCCTGCACGGGCTTGTAAATAATTCACAGCAGCTCACCCCACGGCGGCTGCTGTGTGATGACGGAGGAAGCTGTAGGCAGAGCGGCTTCCTGTACGGGCGATGTGTATCGCCGTTGCTATGGGAATCGCTCTGCCTACAGCTTCCTCCGTCATCACACAGCAGCCGCCGTGGGGCGAGCTGCTGTGAATTATTTACAAGCTCATGCAAGAGACGGAGGGAGGAATATTGGAAGTCGCCGGGTAAGCTAATAGCAGCAGCAGTGGCCGCAGGGGGGGGGGGGGGGGGGGCGTGGGTTGAGCCTACAGACCAACAGACCAACATACATGACTCGCAAGCAAGCCGACCCCCCAACTTTTGGCCCACTTTTGGGGGGTCAATAATTCGGCTTGCTTGCGAGTATATATGGTATATTTAGAAGATTAGATATATTAGAGACAGTGTAACTAGAAAAGGCTGCAGTAATCCAGACCACATTAGAACAGGTGTAGGAACTTATAGGATAGAAGAAATAAGGCTGAAAATTTTGTTACAGAGTCTCTTTAAACTCCTGAGAGCAGCATATTTGGACTTTAAATGCAAATTCAAACGTTTCAGTAAGGTGCAGAAGTTTAATCTGCATACAGCAACGAAACTGATTCATTTTTAAATAAATCTAGCCGCGATGATGAATAAATGAAAAGATCCTTGATACGCAGTTCCAAGTAAAAGAATAATATGTATTGAAAAAAACAGGCTGCCCTTGAATCCATGATGCTCAGGGAGATATGGTCAATATTGTCAGAGAGAGAAGAGCCCTCTTGATGTAAGGATCTGACTATGTATCTCTGTACACTGTACCTCTGCTGCTGACAGAAAATCAAACAAAGCACTTAAAATATTTAATTGCACAGTCTAGTTCTCTGTCAGGGAGATGTTTATCACTGTTGTTCATTTAAACCTTTTACTGAGTGTTAGATATAACAAAGGCTGATGCCAGCTGCCGGATGGTCTTAAAGTGACAAAGAGTTGTCAAACGTGGTTTGTTAGCACTGCTTGTTTAAGCTTGTAGCTGGTGAAAGAATACACAATGTTCTTCTTCCAGTTCCCACACTTACACCTTTAAAAAACCTTCCAAAACGAGTGGCAAATGTGAGGTTCTGCCTTCATTATAATTACATGATCGTTCCCACTGCTCTAGTGAGAAACATTCAACTTTTTGACGGTAATAGAAGATCAAAGCTACTACAAATGGAATTAAATGTAGCATTTAACAACATTAAATTGCAAAATTGAGTTGCACAGTGTTAATATGTTCCACAAAAAGTTACTTTATTTTTATTCACTCATCTCAACTCATAAAAAGCAATATACCAGTTAGCCACCGACGTTTATATGCTCGACTTATGAATGGCATGGATTCTTTGTGTCAAAAAAAAATTCAAATTGGACTTGTAGTTTTTGAGAAAATCGATTTAAAAAAATTCATAGTAAAAATGGCTTTTAAACTTGCAAAAGCAAGTACAGGGGCAGAGTTGACACAGAGTAGGACACTGGAGGCACAGGGGGGCACAGAGGAGGCACAGGGGACAGAGATGGCACAGTGTTCTGACTTAAAAACAGATTCTGGTTAAGAACGAACCTACAGTCCCATCTTGTTCTTTAACCGGGGACTACCTGTACAGTAATTATTATTATGCTTTCATTGAAAGCCAGTCTTGCTGGCCTGTGCAATAAACTATAAGTGGTTGTTGTGCACGGCCATACCTCTAGTGGCGGTGAAATTGGTCCTTTGTGGAGGTGTATGCATGCAGTAACCTGCAGCCAGCTATAGGCTATTGTTGGCAAAATTACTATGTATGTTAAGAGCAGTAGTGGAAACAAGTCAAAAAAATAATAAAGACCTTTTAGTTTTTAACCCATTCAGGTTCCGTCGTTTTCACGTGAGAAATGTTCACCTCCCATTCATTAGCCTATAACTTTATCACTACTTATCACAATGCACTGATCTATATCTTGTTTTTTCCACTACCAATTAGGCTTTCTTTGGGGGGTACATTTTGCTAAGAGCCACTTTACTGTAAATGCATTTTAACAGGAAGAATAAGAAAAAACGGAAAAAATTCATTATTTCTCAGTTTTCAGCCATTATAGTTTTAAAATAATACATGCCTCCATAATTAAAACTCACGTATTGTATTTGCCCATATGTCCCGATTATAACACTGTTAAAATTATGTCCCTATCACAATGCATGGCGACAATATTTTATTTGGAAATAAAGGTGCATTTTTTCCGTTTTGCATCTATCACTATTTACAAGTTTAAAATAAAAAAATTAAGAAATATTTCATCTTTACATTGATATTTAAAAAGTTTAGACCCTTAGGTAAATATTTACATGTTTTTTTTTTATTGTAATGTTTTTTTTTTATTGTAAGCATTTTATTTGGGTAGTTTTGGGAGGGTGGGAGGTAAACAATAGATTTATAATGTAAATGTGTGTTAATTTTAATTTTTTTTTTACAGGTGTAGTATTAATTTTTGGCCACAAGATGGCGGCCATGAGTTCGTTTACATGACGTCACTCTAAGCGTAACATACGCTTACAGTGACGCATCGGGAAGGGAACGGCCAGAAAAGGCGCAGCTTCTGAGAGAAGCTGTCGCTTTTTCAGCGGGGGAGAGGAATCAATGATCGGGCACGGTAGCCCGATACATTGATTCCCTGGCTACCGAATAAGCGGCCGGGAGTGCGCGTGCACGCGTGCGGTCGGCCACGGGAGCGTGCGGTAGCGCGCATGGTTCCTGGACGTAGAAACTACGTCCAGGAACCTAAATAGGTTAAGAAAGAAGATGTAAAAAAAATTTTTAACCATTTTTCTTTTGCATTTTAAAATCCATTTTCTAAAAATCGACAAGGTCTTTTTGAAAAATGTTTTTTGGCTTATTCCCAATACCCCCTTAACATATCTAGAAATTTTGGTGATGATAGCATGTATGGGGGCTTTGCTATTAACCGCTAAATTTGGCACAAAATTATGTGATAATTATGAAAATTTGCGAAATTACGGTTCCTGAATACATTTACAAACTAAATTATTTAAAATTTTTCCTAAATTTTGCATTATAATTCTGCATTGTAATTACGAATTACGATGCAAAATTACGATTATGCGAAATTCGTGCTCATCACTACTGGTTCACGTCATGGGCAGCCAATGTGTTTGTTGAGCTGTATGGCCCAGAAGTAAGTCCTAAGGAAGAGGTGCCTGCTTGGTGAATTCTAAAAAAAAGGCTGGGGAAGCCTACAATTATCTCAAAAGCACTAACTGACCCATGTGCATTAAAAGGGTCATGTTGCAGTCGGAGTCTCATTGCATTAGGTGTGGTGGTGGCTTTACCTGTCTCATGGACTCTGGAGGGGCAAAGAGAGGTTAATCAAGGCACAACTACAGACTATGATGGCACTGACTGCAAATAACTTAGAAAGACTGATCATTAGAGCCTGAGAGCATAACTTAAGCAAGCTTAGTTTACAACTTATAAAAACATCAGTCGGAAATATTTTTTTTCTCATGACCCAGTAAATCAGATTTCTAATGCCAGTTTTGGGTTGCTTTTGCCAGTGCAATGTATGGATTGAGTACGGCTCAGTGGCCCATATGCAATACATTTTTTCTCCTGAGTTTTTCCCCATGTGATATTTTTAAACTTGTCAATAAAATGCTTTTCATGCTACCAAAAAGCAAGAAAATATTCAAAATAACTTTGATAGTATTTTTTCACCTACTTTTCAATATGTTTTCAGTTGAAAAGTACTAGAAAGTTAATCTAAATAAAAGATTAAAAATAATCTTTAAGAAGAAAACTCAGGATAAAACAATAATTGCATGTGGGCTCATGTATAGGGTTCCTAATAATGTTGTAATAGGTAACTCAGTTAAGGTATGGTAGTGAACCAGAACCATCAGATTATTTTGTGTATGCACTTAAAGAATCCAAAAGCTCCCGATGTAAAAAAAAAATCTCTACAAGTTACAACTTCATCTTATTAAAAAAAAGGTATTTGCAATTTCTACTTCAAAATGAGTGAAAAGTAATACTCATAATCAGGCATGGATTTACATCACTGGAGTCTATAAGCACATAAAGTCTGTCACCTTAAACTCTGTCCTCTGGTGAACTTACACAAATGCATCTCCCACCCTTCCAGTTCTTTGTGCTCCTTTGGCGGTGACCACCCCAGCCCCCTGTATGTAACATAAAAATCTTGATAGGCAGGCTGGATGGGACTAGCCAACGAACTCTCTATGCTGCAAAGGCAGTGACCTCAGCACAGTTCCATGATGATGAGCATGGATTCACAAACCTGTGATAGCCACCTCTAAGAACACTGGATCCTCCAGCTCATGTCTGGTGCTAAATTCAGCCCTGCCAATCATATATTACTTTAGGAGAATGGTTTGACATTTTGCCTTGCTCCTCCTCAATCATTTAGTGGATCAGGGCAGTTTCTAGGCTAAATTTCACCCAGGGCGAGGGTGTAAAAATGCCCCCCCCCCCACCATGGAGCCAGGTATAGGTGCCCACAGTATAGGTTAGCTACGTAGGTGCCACCAGTATGTGTTAATTAGCTAGGTGCCTGCAGTATAGGTTAGATAGGTAGATGCCCCCAGTATAGGTTAGATAGGTAGGTGTCTGCTGCATAGGTTAGGTAGGTAAGTGACTGCAGTATAGGTTAGGTAGGTGACTGCAGTATAGTTTAGGTAGGTAAGTGACTGCAGTATAGGTTAGATCGGTAGGTGCTGCAGTATAGATTAGGTAGGTGACTGCTGTATAGGTTAGATAGGTAGGTGACTGCAGTATAGGTTAGGTAGGTAAGTGATTGCTGTACAGGTTAGATAGGTAGGTGACTGCAGTACAGCTTAGATAGGTAGGTGCCAGTATAGGTTAGGTAAATGACTGCAGTATAGGTTAGGTAGGTAAGTGACTGCGGTATAGGTAAGGTAGGTAAGTAATTGCAGTATAGCTTAGATAAGTAGGTGCCTGCTGTATAGGTTAGGTAGGTAAGTGACTGCAGTATAGGTTAGGAAGGTAAGTGACTGCTGCATTGGTTAGGTAGGTAAGTGATTGCAGTACAGCTTATTAGGAAGGTGACTGCAGTATAGCTTAGATAGGTAGGTGCCAGTATAGTTTAGAAAGGTAGGTGCCTGCAGTATAGCTTAGAGAGGTAGGTGACTGCAGTATAGGTTAGGGAGGTAAGTAACTGCTGTATAGGTTAGGTAGGTAAGTGACTGCAGTATAGGTTAGGTAAGTAGGTGCTGCAGCATAGGTTAGGTAGGTAAGTAACTGCAGTGTAGGTTAGGTAGGTGCTGCAGTATAGATTAGGTAGGTAGGTGTTGCAGTATAGATTAGGTAGGTACTGCAGTATAGATTAGGTAGGTAGGTGCTGAAGTATAGATTAGGTAGGTAGGTGCTGCAGTATAGATTAGGTAGGTGCTGCAGTATAGATTAGGTAGGTGCTGCAGTATAGATTAGGTAGGTAGGTGCTGCAGTATAGATTAGGTAGGTAGGTGCTGCAGTATAATTAGGTAGGTAGGTGCTGCAGTATAGATTAGGTAGGTAGGTAGGTGCTGCAGTATAGATTAGGTAGGTAGGTAGGTGCTGCAGTATAGATTAGGTAGGTAGGTAGGTGCTGCAGTATAGATTAGGTAGGTAGGTGCTGCAGTATAGATTAGGTAGGTAGGTGCTGCAGTATAGATTAGGTAGGTAGGTGCTGCAGTATAGATTAGGTAGGTAGGTGCTGCAGTATAATTAGGTAGGTAGGTGCTGCAGTATAGATTAGGTAGGTAGGTAGGTGCTGCAGTATAGATTAGGTAGGTAGGTAGGTGCTGCAGTATAGATTAGGTAGGTAGGTGCTGCAGTATAGATTAGGTAGGTAGGTGCTGCAGTATAGATTAGGTAGGTAGGTAGGTGCTGCAGTATAGATTAGGTAGGTAGGCAAGTGCTGCAGTATAGATTAGGTAGATAGGCAAGTGCTGCAGTATAGATTAGGTAGGTAGGTAGGTGCTGCAGTATAGATTAGGTAGGTAGGTAGGTGCTGCAGTATAGATTAGGTAGGTAGGTAGGTGCTGCAGTATAGATTAGGTAGGTAGGTAGGTAGGTGCTGCAGTATAGATTAGGTAGGTAGGTGCTGCAGTATAGATTAGGTAGGTAGGTGCTGCAGTATAGATTAGGCAGGTGCTGCAGTATAGATGAGGTAGGTAGATAGGTGCTGCAGTATAGGTAGGTAGGAAGGTGCTGCAGTATAGGTTAGGTAGGTAGGAAGGTGCTGCAGTATAGGTTAGGTAGGTAGGTAAGTGCTGCAGTATAGATTAGGTAGGTAGGTACGTGCTGCAGTATAGCTTAGATAGGTAGGTGCTGCAGCGTTGTGGGAGCGGGCATAATAGTAATAACTCACTATTTTCTTCAGCAGAATAGCCGATCTCATCCCACGCTGCTTCAATGTACTTCCTTTCCCGTCATCTGTCTCAGTAACAGCGCCCCCTGTGTTGACATGCGGAACATCAACACAGGGGGCGCTGTTACTGAGACAGATGCTGGGAAAGGAAGTACATTGAAGCAGCGTGGGACGAGATCGGCTATTCTGCTGAACAAAGGTGAGTTATTACTATTATACTGGCTCCCACCGCCACAGCGCCCCCCTCAGGCCGCAACAATACAGCGCCCCGGGCGATTGCACGCATCGCACGCCCATAGAAACGGGGCTGTAGTGGATTCTGACTCTTCGAGACCATATGAACTTCATGACCATATGAATAAAAAAAACAGATGAACAGAAGCAACTAATTATGGCCTTGCTAGCCAGGTGTAAATCCAGATTTGCATATATATATATATATATATATATATAGAGAGAGAGAGAGAGAGAGAGAGAGAGAGAGAGAGAGAGAGAGAACTCTTGCCAGGGCATTACACATCATTTTAAACTGTACAAAACTTTCCGCTTGAAGTGAGTCCAGCTGAAAGTATTTGTGTTTTTCTTCAGTCCTCTCCTCAGCTTGAAAACTCCATATAGATGCCGAAGGATGATATCTATTGGGCCACAGATATAGCTTCAGGCAAGGTATAAGGAAATGCAACATTCATTATGAAAATACAGGGTATAGTACAGTACCTGAAGGCTGAGCTATGTGTAGAATAATTTATCACCCACGCAAGATGGGATGTGGAAAGACTGACCAAAATCAATACATACGATAATAACAGCAACATTAAATGTATTTTATATTTAACATAATGGGAAAACAAGGCAATAATATGGCACACATATAATAATAATGCACAAAAGTAAAAAAAAAAATGCACATGTGGGTTGGGTGTACATTAAACAAATGTTAATTGAAATGCTTATTGAAATGTGGCATAAGAGCTAATTAAAATTGAGTGGATCCAAATAGTTTGACTCCTTGGTGGACAGCTAGCTCTGCTTGCTTTGGGCATGCCTTATAGGAATAGACTAGAAAAGAACCTAAATCACTCTGCATGCCTAAAGGCTTGAAAAACCTTAGGGTATCACAATTACCATTCTATGCAAGCAGATTATAGAGTTTGGCAGCTGGATAGGTAAAAAGGCAATTGTAATGAATTAGTCAGCACTATATGCAGCTTCACTAATATGCTCCATCAGGTTTGTTTCCCCTTGTTTAGTGTAAATAGGGCCCCCTGAGTATCAATTCCTTTATATACGATATAAGCAAATTTACATGTAAGCAAAAAGTCATATTTAGACTTTCTGGTTATTTTAGTGATGGCTTTATAAAAAAAAAAAAATCAAAGATTACACGAAGTCTGTCTCTGCTTTGTCAAAGAAAAGAAAATCCTTCTTAAAGAGACTCTGTAACAAAATTCCCAGCCTTATTTCTTCTATCCTATACGTTCCTATACCTGTTCTAATGTCGTCTGGATTACTGCAGCCTTTTCTAGTTGCACTGTCTCTCTAATATATCTAATCTTTTTTCTTTGTCAAGCTTTGTCGACCCAGGGAGGAAGGGGCTGCCTCTGTTGTAATGGGAGAAGTTATGCACGCCCCCTGCAGGCTCTGTGTGCTTTGTTTATTTCTCACAGACAGTGTCTCTGCTCTCAGTTTCAGCTTGTCTGTGATGCAGTTTGTGAGGCTGAGGGGGGAGGGAGCTGCCTGTGAAATGCTGAGAAACTGTGACTAGTCCCAGACTGGAGTGCAGATAATTCACTATGTAATAAAAACTTGTAGTATACTGTAACATGATATATGCTATATATATATATATATATATATATATATATATATATATATATATATATATATATATATATATATATATATATATATTGTAACGGGAACAGGGTATGGGTTGCGTTTTGCCCTCTGGGGTGGGCTTTCAGAGCTGTCAGACAGGCGACACAGTTCTTTTCAGGTTCACCAACACCTTTATTGGCACACGTGCAAGGCTGTTTACAATATGTACAGGCAGGTAACAAAACCAAAATAAAATCCTAGCCGTCTGGCTGCTAACTAACTTAAACAAAATAAGTGAGGCTGTCTATTGCACTATGAACAGAAAAGTAGCACACTGACCAGAACAATACCTGTTTAGGTTTCTCTGAGCTCACAGAGCAGACCTGCAAAGCTCCTGCTCTAACACCAGCAGCCCCGGAGTGAGCAGCTGCCCGCCCACTTTTCCTTTCTTTTAACTCATCTCCCAGGTCAGCTCCAGCTGCCCTAATTATGCAAACAGACCTGCATAATAGAGAGACCTGGGAGAAAAGTACCTCCCCTCCAGCACTGTTCCCATTAACTCTTTCTTCACCATGCCACATACCCCCCCCCCCCCTTGTTTC
Organism: Hyperolius riggenbachi; assembly: GCF_040937935.1. NCBI lineage: Eukaryota > Metazoa > Chordata > Amphibia > Anura > Hyperoliidae > Hyperolius > Hyperolius riggenbachi. The sequence continues at coordinate 572,842,802 of NC_090646.1, forward strand.
AACCTCAGTGTTGAAACACCGCCTGCCACCAGGCAATGAACACGGGAGAGAGCATCTGCATTTGCCATGAGAGTTCCAGGGCGGTGTTCAACGCTGAAGGAGAAATCCTGCAAGGTAAGGAACCACCTGTTTACCCTACTATTGGTCTCCTTCTTTAAAGCCATCCACTTTAAAGGTGCATGGTCTGTTATCAGGATAAAGTGGCGCCCAAGAAGATAATACTTTAGCTCCTCTAAGGCCCACTTTATCGCCAAGCACTCCTTTTCAATCACCGCGTAGTTTTTCTCGTGCTTATTTAATTTCCGGCTCAGATAAACTACTGGGTGTTCCTCTTCACCATGGACCTGAGACAAGACTGCCCCTAACCCTACCCCTGAGGCATCCGTCTGCACCACAAACTCCTTAGAGAAATCAGGGGAGTACAACACAGGATGGGAACACAAGGCCTGTTTCAATTCTTTAAATGCCTCTTCTGCTTCAGAAGTCCACCTTACAGTCACATTCTCCTTGCCTTTAGTCAAGTCAGTCAGGGGAGCTGCGAGTGTGGAAAAGTGTGGAATAAAGCGTCTGTAATATCCTGTGATGCCCAGGAAAGTGCGGACCTGTCTCTTAGTGGAAGGGCGAGGCCAGCCCTTAATGGCCTCTGTTTTGTTTAACTGGGGTTTCACTACCCCCCGTCCTATCGTGTACCCCAAATATCTAGCCTCTTCCAACCCTATGGAGCATTTTTTTGGATTGGCAGTAAACCCCACCTCTCGAAGGGCATCAAGCACCATTTGTACCTTCTGTAGATGTGTACCCCAGTCTTCACTATGGATGACCACATCGTCCAAATAAGCAGCAGCAAACTGCTGCATGGGCCTCAAAATTTTGTCCATCGCTCGCTGGAACGTGGCTGGAGCATTTTGTAACCCAAAAGGCATTACCCGATACTGGAATGACCCTTCTGGGGTTACAAAAGCAGTTTTTTCTCTTGCCTCCTCGCTTAAAGGGATCTGCCAATACCCTTTTGTTAAATCTAGAGTAGTCAAATACCGAGCATTTCCCAACCGATCGATCAATTCGTCTACCCGGGGCATGGGATACACATCAAACTTTGTTACGGAGTTGAGTTTTCGAAAATCATTACAAAAACGCCAACTCCCATCGGGTTTTGGCACTAACACAATGGGACTACACCAGTTACTACTGGACTCCTCGATCACCCCCAAGTTTAAGATTTTTTTTACCTCTGCTGACACTGCTTTCCGTCTGGCCTCTGGAATCCTGTAAGGCTTCAGTCTTACAGTGACCCCCGGGTCTGTCACAATGTCATGGGTCGTCACCGTCGTCCGTCCAGGGTGTTCTGAGAACACCCCCTTATTCTTGAGAAGAAAATCTTTAACCTCCTGTTTCTGTACAGGTGACAGGGTCTCAGCCACTGTAACTTCTGGCACCTCGGATGCCTCAGAGGAAGAAGGGACAGGATCAGCCACCAGGGACACTCTCTCCTTCCATGGTTTAAGCAGATTTATATGATAAATCTGCTCAAGTTTCCTTTTCCCAGGTTGTAGGACCTTATAGTTTACCTCGCCCACCCGCTCAATTATTTCGAAAGGTCCCTGCCATTTGGCTAAGAACTTACTTTCCACTGTAGGGACTAACACCAACACCCTATCCCCTGGTGAGAAAGTACGGGTTCTTGCACTCCGGTTGTACACTCTTTCCTGAGCCAGCTGGGCCTGCTCTAGATGGTCTCGTACAATAGGCATTACTGCCGCAATGCGATCCTGCATATCCGCTATATGCTGGATGATACTGCGGTAGGGAGTCTGTTCTGTCTCCCAAGTCTCCTTTGCAATATCAAGGAGGCCTCTAGGGTGTCTGCCATATAACAACTCAAAGGGTGAAAACCCCGTAGAAGACTGAGGTACCTCCCGGATTGCAAACAGGAGATAGGGAAGTAAGCAGTCCCAATTTTTCCCATCTTTATCCACCACTTTTCTCAGCATACTTTTTAGAGTTTTGTTGAACCTCTCCACCAATCCATCTGTCTGTGGATGGTAGACTGAGGTGCGCAATTGGGTCACTTTAAATAATTTACATAATTCCTTGGTTACTCTGGACATAAATGGGGTCCCCTGATCAGTTAGGATTTCGTTAGGTATTCCCACCCTGCTAAATACCTGAACCAATTCTTTGGCAATTGTCTTGGCAGAGGTATTCCGCAGGGCGATGGCTTCCGGATATCGAGTTGCGTAATCGACAATAACTAGGATATGCTGATGTCCCCGAGCCGTCCTGATCAGGGGGCCCACCAAGTCCATGGCAATCCTCTGGAAAGGGGTCTCTATAATAGGAAGGGGAACCAATGGGCTCCGAAAATGAGATTGGGGTGCCGATTTCTGGCATATCGGGCAAGACTCACAAAAATTCTTTATGTCCTGGTGCACCCCAGGTCAAAAAAATCTTTGCAGCACCCTCTCTGTGGTTTTTTCGGTTCCCAGGTGTCCCCCCAACACATGACCATGGGCCAGGTCCAGAACCAACTGGCGATAAGGCTTTGGAACCACTAACTGTTCTATAATATCCTTACTCTTTTTACACACACGATATAGTAATTCTTGATTTATGGCCATAAAGGGATAGGCTACTCTATCACCGGGGTCAACCGGCTGCCCATCAATCATTATTACATTCTCGCGTGCTTTAGTTAAGGTGGGGTCCTTCAACTGCGCTGTTCCAAAATTGTCTCTACGCACATTTAAATCCCCAAAAGTTACACCACTCCCTGACTCCGCCAGGGGCTGTTCACCGTTGGAGGTAGAGGGAACTTCTCCAGGGTCCTCTAATTCCCCTGCCATGACTGACAAAGGAAAAGCAGTAGGACCGTGGGGAACCCCCTCAGAATGCTTAACGTCCGACTCTGGGGACACTTCGTCATTACCCACCAACTGCCAAAAATGAGGAAAATCTCTCCCTATTATAGCTGCATACCATAAATGGGGTACAACTCCTACCTCATGAGTTACTTGTCCCAGCGGGGTAGCAAACTCAGCGGTTGCCACTGGGTACTCCCGAGTATCCCCATGTACACATATCACCCCAACTTTTTTTTGATTGCAGATTCTCAGGAGAAATAACATCGGCCCTCACCAATGTTACCAAACTACCTGAGTCAAACAAAACATGTACACTTTTGTCATTAATAAATAGCTGTCCCATATGTTTTTCAGCTGCCACTGCTGACCATGCCGGGTTGGCAAACAAAGAAAGTTTTCTAGCACCGAAATCACACTGCATGGCCTCATCCACTAAAGGACAGTCTGCAGCTATATGTCCCAGTTCCCTGCAACGAAAACATTTATATCTTTCATAGTCTTTTGGTACAACCCTTCCTGGCCGGGAACGCCATTCATTAGAGCTTGCACCTGCAGTCTCTCCCAGTGTCCTCTCTTTCAGTGACCGCCCGCCCATTACCCCATTCTCAGGCTTACCGAATGCCGGGGGAGGTCTACTCCTCAGTTGGGCAGTCCTACTCCGAGAGTCCATCGACACCAGGTCCTCAGCGGCAAAATAACGTTCCACAAGTTCAATCAATTGATCTGCCGATTTGGGGTCCCCATGGCTCACCCACTTCTGTAGGCGAACAGGTAGTGACCTCAGGTAGCGATCCACCACTACCCTTTCCACAATCTCCGGACCGGTCAGAGTCTCTGGCTGTAACCACCTCTTAGCAAGGTGGATGAGGTCAAACATTTGGGACCTGGGTGGTTTGTCTGTGCGAAAGTTCCAGTTATTCACCCGCTGTGCCCGGAGGGCCAGTGTCACCCCAAGCCGAGCCAGAATCTCCTTCTTTAGGCTGTCATAGACCCGGGCCACCTCTTCCTCTAGGTCAAAATAAGCTTTCTGCGCTTCCCCTGTTAGTAAGGGGGCCAACAGTCCAGCCCACTGTTCTTTAGGCCATCCCTCTCTTTCCGCTGTGCGTTCAAAGGTTGAGAGGTAGGCCTCGGTATCATCATCGGTGGTCATTCGCTGCAGATATCGCCCCACGTGGACGAGTGACACAGGACTGGGGTTTGGTGGTGTGCTGTCAGCAAGACGTTGTGCCAGCTCTTTCAACACTTTCCTGTCCTCCGCAACTGCTTTCCGGTCAGCTTCCACAGTTGCGGCCAGACTTTCACACATGGCCTGTGACTGGCGCTGTATTTCCACGATCATCTCATGCTGTGCAGCAGTCGCCTTTTGTTGCTCAGCATTAGCGAGGATCAGCTGTTGCTGGGTCTCCCTCTGGACCATGTTTGAGAGGACTAACTGCTCCACCAGCTTATCCATCTTCGGTTGGTATTAAGCCTAGTCTGACAGCACACAACCTTATAATGCCCGCATCCTCCACCATATGTAACGGGAACAGGGTATGGGTTGCGTTTTGCCCTCTGGGGTGGGCTTTCAGAGCTGTCAGACAGGCGACACAGTTCTTTTCAGGTTCACCAACACCTTTATTGGCACACGTGCAAGGCTGTTTACAATATGTACAGGCAGGTAACAAAACCAAAATAAAATCCTAGCCGTCTGGCTGCTAACTAACTTAAACAAAATAAGTGAGGCTGTCTATTGCACTATGAACAGAAAAGTAGCACACTGACCAGAACAATACCTGTTTAGGTTTCTCTGAGTTTATTTGTAGAAAGGACTATGGTATAAACATAAAGCACAAAATCTTGTAGGTCTTGTGGTACAAAAATATCCAAAATCTTTATTGACACAGTTACAAAATTCTTAAAAAGGAGGTCTCTGCAGGATGCTCCTCATTTGCATGAATAATCACAGGAAATTTCAGTAATTTGTAAAAAAGGCTTTCAGCAAGAAATCAATTGGCAACGACACGCTCGTTTCGGGCATATAATGCCCTTCATCAGGCCACTGTATAAGCACTTTCTACAAAAGAGATCAAAAAAAATTCCCATTAAGAAACATTAATATAATGTATTGAATAAACGAGTACCGACACCCTACAGAAGAGGTTCCAAAAAGGTGAAGGCGGAGTGTGTTCTACACAAGGCCCTAAGCAGGGTCCTCCACACTACGTCCCAGAAAATATAGTGTCCAATCCCAAAGGAAGATCATAGAAGGGTAGACATATAAAGACATCAGTCCAGGTGTAGAGAACAGTGTGGCAAGAACAACATGAGGCAGTAAATATCGGCTCAATAGCCACACTGTCAAGGATGAAATGTAGAGTATATAATATAGTCAAGACCAAATGGGGCCCACACCATAAAAAATAGCAACAACCACATGGGGCCTGTAAATACTGGTCCCCGTTGCTATACTAAAAGAGAAAGAGGCACCTATGTATATAAAGAAAAAGGCACCTAAAAGTATAAAGAAATCAATAATATACATATACACCAACCTATATATCCTGTAGGCAATACATGGCAGGAGCAAAGGGTATGACAGAAACTAGGTCTGACCAAGCAGACACATATCACACCTGGCAAAAAATATATAGAGAGTATAAACATATATAGAGGAACAGTCCGCACTCAGAGACACTGCACAATGAATATGACCAACAGCATCAATATATTGCATAAACTACATCAATTATAGGTACAGTGAGATGGCAACTGGTTAAAGTCTCTATAAAGCCTGACCATAATATGTTGAATGTGTTACAGTACTAGAGACAGTGAAGGGTCCACATGACTAACACATAGGTCGATTATGATGCCACATATAGTACCCAACATCACTAACATATAGTCCTGTCACTGCACCAAAATGAATTGATTCCTATAAAAATAGACCAAGTCTATATACACATAAGAGTCCCAGCATATAATAAAGAAAGGGATCTACAAAATATGTTACTGTGTAATGGCGACTAAGCCACTTAAATACAACTACTCCGCTGAGTAGTTGTATTTAAGTGGCTTAGTCGCCATTACACAGTTGCACTCCTGTCTATAGCTGCTTGGTGATCTTTACACCTGCCATCAGGATTGTAAGTATCTATGCATATATGTATTGGTCTCATATTTTGTAGATCCCTTTCTTTATTATATGCTGGGACTCTTATGTGTCATAAGATAGCTTGTGTCGATGGTTCCTGTGATTGTAACAACCCCAGGTTCATCTAAAAGTCAAAAGGAGACCAGGAGCTCAATGGTGCAGAATCGTGGAAGATTTAGAAAAGCAAATTGCTATGGATGTATATTCTCACAAAGATGGGTTGCAAATCCTTGCAACCACTGTCAGAGCAGGCAGGAAATTAATCGTACCTGCTTAGTTTTCCAGGTCTGTGACAGGAACTGGGTGGTCGCAATCCGGAAGTTCTTTAGGACAACTAAAAAACGATCACCTCTCAAAAGAGGTATGACAAAACACTATTAAGCTGTTAATCTTATAAACAGAGAGGTAGACAGAGCGTAGATAGAGAGGCGCTCATGCTTGCTACACAACCATAGCAGTTAAGGCACCTGTCTTTTCACCGGCCTGAGGAGGCGGGCAAGCACCTGCAGAACACATTGTCAATTTTATGAGCTCAAATAAAAGACCTTTTTTGAATAAACTGGTCCAAATTCTTCAAGAGAGGTAAGATTACTGCCTCCCTACTCACTGTCAGACTCCTCACACAGCATTACATGCTGATTTTCGCCAATGATGACCTCATCACCTCGCTCGCTCTCCTCTCGCTTCTCCTCCTACTCTGACTGCATGCTGTTAGTGTAAACACAATACAAACATGCTGCCCCTGTAATCTCTGCACCTGATGCAAATGTTTCACCTTGCTTCATGAGAGAACCGGCCGTGGGATCCAGATGTTTCCTCTGGAAAACTGCAGCACGCATCATTTTTTTTTTCTCAAACGCAATTCGGATGTAGCCTATTGATTTTAATAGGCTGTGATTTAATAAGCATTGTGTTCGGAAAGAAGAGTTAGAACTCCATGGCCCTTATGCAATTCACTTTTTCATCTGAGTTTTCTCCTAGGCGATATGCATATTTTATCAGTGGTAAGCAAGAAAATACTCAAAATAATTCTGATAGTAGTTTTTTAACTACTGTTTGGTACTTTTTCACTTCTAAAATGCTGAAAAGTTATTTTAAATACATGAAGAAAAATGATCTCCTAGGAGAAGACTCAGGAGAAAAAGTGAATTGCTTATGGCCCCATTTTTTTCTCCGGGATTGGCAGGACTCATAGCATACGCATATGTGTCACAGGGAGAAGAGATAAGGAAAAACACTCCAATTACACAGAATTAAAATAAAGAAGAATCTAGCCACTTTCCACCTGATCCAAAACTAAAATAGTTTTATTCCTGGAAGTGGACTTTTTGTGTTTAGAAATTAATTACAATTATTTCTCTGCAGTGAAGGTCAATATACTTTTAGTTAAACAAAAAACATATATAGTTACACAAGAATATACAATAGATATACTTAATGTGTTTATGTTAAATGGTCCAAAACTCAGTAACGGCAGCAATGTAATTACTTCCAGTCACTGACAACAAGCTTGTCGTGGCCACCAGGAGCCAGAGAAATGGAACATGAAAGTAAAATTGGCATGGAGGAGGTCTGCCTGATTTCCCAGTACTGTAGCCACTGGGGAAGAGGTTATAAGAGGTCAGAATATGAACATTGTTCTAAGCATCTGAGAATATAAACACAAACTGAACTTCCAGATGTGCAGCAATAACAATGGAATGCTGCTATGCACCTGTGTCCTACACCTGACTCCAGCTGAGAGGCAGCACCGAAGGCAACTAGAAAAAAATGAAAGGGACAAAAAGATCCAACTGAGTGTAATGATTATCTAATTATTTATAGCTGGTACGGTTTATATGGGCCTTTCTCAATACATTTTATGACTTTGAGACTAACATTCAATCTAGCCATGTGTTCAATATGAATAAATGCAGTTTTAAATAAAAGTAGTACACACTAGGTACCTGAGTCTGTGTCTTATATGGACTTCATATAATGTCTTGCACAGCAGGTCAGATTCCGGAGGAGGAGGAAGGCCAGCACCGTAAGAAAATTTTGATCAACTCTACTGTTCTGTATACAGTTATTCTAGGACTGGACATCTTAACCTCCTTAGCGGTAACCCCATGCTGGATTTCTCAGGCCCCGCTGGGCCAATTTTCATAGTTTTTTTTTAATACACACAGCTTGCACTTTGCTAGCTGCGTGTTACCTACGATTGCCACCGCCGCATTAGAAGCCCCCCCCCCCCGAGACCCCATGCGCTGCCTGGCCAATCAGTTCCAGGCAGCGCTGAGGGGTGGATCGGGACTCCCTCTGATGTCACGACGTCGGTGACATCATCACGCCCGTCGCCATGGTCACAGGGGAAGCCCTAAAGGAAATCCCGTTCAGAACGGGATTTCCTGATGGGCCTGATCGCCGGAGGCGATCAGAGAGGGTGGGGGGATTCCGCTCAGCGGCTATCACGTAGCTGGCGCTAGGCTAGCTACATGATTTTAAAAAAAATAATTAAAAAGTAGTGCTGCGCTGCCTCCCTGGCGGATTTAATTGACCGTCAGGGAGGTTAAACTACACCTGAACTCAGAGGGATATGGAGGCTGGCATTTTCTTTTCTTGCATTTAAGCTGACAGTAAAAGTCATGCAATGCATAATTGCCATATAATACAACAAAATTATCAAATCATTGAGTGTAAGAACATGCTAGAAAAAATTCATATGGTATAACAGTATTAGCAAAAGAGTAAGAGTTATGGAGGGTGCCTCTAAACCCTGTCTTAAAGGGAACCTAAACTGAGAGTGATATAGATGTTTCCTTTTAGACAATACAATTTACCTGGCAGTCCTGCTGATCTCTTTGGTTGCATTAGTGGCTGAATAAAACACCTAAAACAAGCATGCAGCTAATCCAGTCTGACGTCAGTCAGAGCACCTGATCTGCATGCTTGTTGAGGGGTGTGGCTGAAAGTATTAGAGACACAGGATCAGCAGGAGAGTCAGGCAACTGGTATTATTTTAAAAGGAAAAATCCATATCCTTCTCAGTTTAGGTTCCTTTTAAGGCCATAAGTATAAAAAAAGAGAAATATCTTTCAGCACAATGGGCACAGATCATTATCATGAATATAAGTAAGGTTGCGATTTAGTCAGTTTATTCAGCTTTAGCATATACCCAGGTGATCTTTCCTAAAAAAGAGAGATAAGGAAAAGAAAGAAAGAAGAGGAAAGACTAGAAGAAGAGAAGTGGGTGGGGAAAGAATAAGGAAGAAAAGAGGGAGGAAACAAGGAGATTCCCCTGCACCCCTTATCCCTTACATCACCTCTTTATATCTCTGCGCTGTAACAGATCACGTTATTCTAACTTGCTGCAAGCAGGCTTTGTAGTAAAGGCTATATCCAGTCTCCATTGCAGCCCACACTAATTTTAACTATGCGTTATGCAAGTGACCACTGTGAATCCAGTCATAATTATTAACAGAGCTATTGCTAAAACACCCAACTACTACTGATACCTAAACCAGGAGGCTTTGCAAACTCATAAATACGGTTATACCCTATATGACTGATGTATTTGTAAATAAGACACAGGGTTCTATTTAGCTATAAATAAACATAAAAATATCTGTGTTTACTGCTGTTTTTTTCTACCATTTTATCTCTTCCTTTGTTTACTCAGCATCAATAAAGAAGAAAGTGACAGCATGCCAACATTTAGATTTTTTTGCTAATTGATCACTTCTGATACCTCCTGAAGTAGGCAGTATGCTTGAGCAAATAAATAAATACAAATAACAAATAATATACCTATTTCATCAGAAGTAATTCAAAGATTATATTTAGCCTATTAAAGCCTCTAGGTGCTGGTTAATTAATGAGCTGCCAGTTAATTGATCAACAGCTGTTGGGTTTGGCTAGTTCAATGTCAAGTCACTGGAGACTTCTGAATTGTTTGCTCATGACTTCATTGATTTGGCATCATTAACAGCATTGACTTCATAACGCTGAAGAAACAACAAATAAGTACTGGTATGATATACTGCCCACCAGGAAACAACAAAGCAATTCAAATAAGGAAAGAAAGGCACAGTCTGAAATAATAATGATGATGATAATAATAATAATAATAATAATAACAACAATAATAATAATAAAAACACTTGTTTTTCATAAACATGTATAATTAATATAAAAACATAAACTGTCAGTGTAAGTCAGTTAGACTCACCCACCCGCCAGGTTCAATCCCACAAGTGAGTAAGAAAGAATCTGTTAATTATACAAACATAAATAAACACATGAATGCAGATAGCATACTGTATATAAACTCAGGGCCGAGGCGATAGAGGCTCTAGCCTCAGCAAACAGTGTAGGAGGGGGCACACGCTCACTCAGCTATCATTCCCTATTGTGTTTGAAACAGAGAGAAATAAGAAAAGGGGATACATGACAGTGACTTCAAGCCAGATAACTAGAGATTAAGATGTTTGAGGGGATTTGGGACGCCTCTAAGTCTAATAGCAATCAGTGTGTGACGGCTGGGGGGGGGGGGGGAGAGATGGAAGGGCGCACTTTGGTGTCTCAGCCTTGGGTGCTGGAGGACCTTCTCCCGACTGTGTATAAACTGCCTTATGCATAGATTATAAAGTGCATATGTAGAAACACTTGGGGCCATATGCAATTCACTTTTTCACCTGCGTTTTCTCTTAGGAGATAATTTTTCATCTTCAATTTAAAACAAATTTTTAGCACTTTGCAATGGAAAAAGTATCAGAAAGTAGGTAAAAATTACTGTAAAAATTATTTTAAGTATTTATGTTCTTGCTGGTGGTGTAAAAGGCATTTTATTTTAAGATGTAAAAATATCACCTTGGAGAAAACTCCGGTGAAAAAGTGAATTGCATATGGCCCCTAATGTCTAGTAACCCATAAAAGAATGCAAATACAAGATGCATCTGTATAATATCATTTTTAGCAGATAAGGTATGCACATAATCTTTATTAGCTACTTGTATCACTTTCATGTAGCAATAAGGCATCAGATTTTGAGTACTTTGAACAATTATTATTATTATTATTATTATTTTTTATTTATATAGCGCCAACATATTCCGCAGCGCTTTACAAAGCACAATAAGACGACAAGGGGAACATAGATACAACTAACAAATATACAGCAGAGTTCCAAGCAGCACAAATATTGTTACAAAAACAGTAAACATTAGGAGGATGAAACTGCCCTTGCGAGCTTACAATCTAATGGGTAGTGGGGGACACACTAGGTAAGGGGGTGGAGGATGGATGAGGCAGTGATTCTTTGCCTCTGATTACATTGTGACAAATAAGTAAATAAAGGGCTATAGAATGTTATAAGCTTGTCTGAAAAGGTGTGTTTTAAGAGTGCGTTTGAAGATGTCCAGGTTTGGAGCATGACGTATAGGCTGTGGAAGAGAGTTCCAGATAAGGGCTGATGCTCGTGTAAAGTCCTGGATGCGAGCATGAGAGGAGGTGATCAGCTTAGAGGCCAGGAGAATTTCTTGGGAGGAGCGAAGGTTGCGGGAGGGACAATATCTTGAGATTAGTGAGGAGATGTATGGAGGAGACAACTCATGGAGGGCTTTGTATGTTAGAGTCAGGAGTTTGAACTGGATCCTCTGGGTAATGGGTAACCAGTGGAGAGAATGGCACAGTGGGGCTGCATCGGAAGAGTGTGTGGAAAGGTGAATGAGGCGGGCCGCTGCATTTAGAAGGGATTGGAGAGGAGCTAGCCTGTTTTTTGGTAGGCCACAGAGCAGGGTGTTGCAGTAGTCTAGGCGGGAGATGATTAAGGCATGAACAAGCATTTTGGTGGCCTCTTGTGTGAGGAAGGGACGGATACGGAATATATTTTTGAGCTGGAAATAGCAGGTGGTGGTTAATGAGGCAATGTGAGGTTTAAAGGAGAGCTCTGAGTCAAGTATAACCCCCAAGCAGCGGGCCTTAGTGGTTGAGGTTATTGGGGTGTTGTCTACCGTTATGGTTGCAATTGGTGGGGGTGTAGATAGCAATGGTGGAAAAATCACAATTTCCGTTTTAGTCATGTTGAGTTTGAGGAAGCGGGAGGACATGAATGCAGAAATGGCACGTAGACAGTCGGGGACTCTGGATAGTAATGAGGACAGGTCAGGAGCTGAGAGATAGATTTGGGTGTCATCCGCATAGAGGTGATACTGGAAGCCAAAAGAGTTAATTAGTTGTCCCAGGCCACGGGTGTAGATTGAGAAAAGAAGTGGCCCAAGAACAGAGCCTTGAGGTACACCAACAGACAGGGGGTGTGGAGAGGACTTGGTGTTAGAGAAGGAGACAGTGTAAGAGCGTCCAGAGAGATAAGAGGAGATCCAGGAATGTGCTTGTCCCTTGATTCCTAAAGATGACAGTGTGTGCAGAAGCAGAGCATGATCAACTGTGTCAAAGGCAGAGGAAAGGTCAAGGAGTATTAGAATGGAGAACTGGCCTTTGGATTTAGCTACCAGTAGGTCATTAGCAACTTTCGTGAGGGCAGTTTCAGTGGAATGGTGTGTGCGGAATCCAGATTGAAAGGGGTCAAGTAAGGAGTTGGTAGAGAGAAAGGCAGACAATTCTGAATGGATGTGACGTTCCAGCAGTTTAGAAGCAAAGGGGAGGAGCGAGACAGGACGGTAGTTGGATAGAGAAGTTGGATCAAGAGAGGGTTTTTTGATAAGTGGTGTGATGATAGCTTGTTTGAATAAGGAAGGAAAAGTGCCAGTGGAGATAGAAAGGTTGAATAGAGTTGTTAGAGCGGGATTAAAGGAGGAGGAAAGCTGGGGGATTAGATGAGAGGGAATGGGGTCCAGGGCACAGGTAGTGAGATGCGCTTTGGAGATTAGTGAGGAAAGACACTGTTCAGTTAGTGTGGTGAAAGATGTTAGAGTGGGAGACTGGTCTTGTGGAGCGGGTGGAAGGCAGTTAGTGGTGGGTGAGGGTGCAGGCGGACAGAAGGAATTTATAGGTGACGGCTGTGCTGGTAAAAATGGTTGTGCGTTAAAGCTATTACGTATTGCATCAATCTTGCTTGTAAAGTATGATGCAAAGTTGTCGGCTGACAGACATGTGGTAGGGGGAGGAGGTGGGGGACGAAGTAGGGAGTTAAAGGTGTTGAACAATTGTTTTGGGTTGTGGGACTGTGAGGAAATGAGCGAGGAGAAATAAGACTGCTTAGCAGAAGTGAGGGCATCCCTGAGCTCCTGCATAGTTTGTTTATAGTGATTGAAGTCTTCTACAGCAGTGCTTTTTCTCCAGCATCTTTCTGCCACCCTGGAGTGCCTTTTCAGCTGTTTGATTTGTTCAGTGAGCCAGGGCTGCCGGTTAGTTTGGCGGGGGCGGGTGGTGGTGAGTGGAACGGCTGAATTCATGGCAGAGGAGACTACATTAAATAAGTAACTGGATGCTGCCTCAGGGTCAGTGTAGGAAGACAGGGTACTTAGAGATTGCAAGGCCTCAGTCAGGGAATTTACATCCAGGTTGCGGTAATTCCTGCGCGTGACTGTATGGTGTAGTGTTGGAGGAGTTGACGGTAGAGAAGAATTGATTGAGAAGGTAAGAAGGTTGTGGTCTGAGAGGGGAAGCGGAGTGTTATGAAAGCTTGAAATAGAGCAGAGGCGGGTAAAGACAAGGTCAAGAGTGTGGCTGTCTTTGTGGGTGGAAGTGGAGGACCATTGGGCGAGGTCAAACGAGGAGGTGAGAGAGAGCAGTTTGGTGGCAGTAGGGCAATTAGTGTCGATGGGTATATTAAAATCTCCAATGATGATAGAGGGTATATCAGTGGAGAGGAACTGGAGAAGCCATGCTGAAAAGTGATCAATGAAAGTAGAGGCTGGGCCAGGCGGGCGGTAGATAATAGCAATCTGAATGTGGTATGGAGAGTAGAGACGGACAGCATGAACTTCAAAGGATGAGAGTGCGGGCAGTGGTGTGAGTGGCTTAAAGGAACAGTGTTCAGAGAGGAGGATCCCCACCCCCCCTCCATGTTTGTGGCCAGGTCTAGGGGCATGACTAAATTTTAGACCACCATATGATAGAGCAGCTGGAGACACCGTGTCTGATGGAGTTATCCATGTTTCAGTGAGCCCCAGGAAGGTGAAAGTGTTGGAGATAAACATGTCATGAATAAAGGCCAGTTTATTACAAACGGAGCGGGAGTTCCATAGAGCCCCAGATATGGGGAGGGGAGAGCTAGGAAGAAGGGGGATGTCAATAAGATTGTAGGTGTTCTGGGAGGGGAGGTGGTGAGGTTTGTTATTGGTGGAATGAGTTGTAGTCTGAGCAGTGTGAGGTCTAGGAGTGGGCCCTGGGTTCGGTGATATGTCCCCAGAAGCCAGAAGGAGTAGTAGGCAGAGCAGAGAGATGTGGGGGTGGGACTTGTGTGTATGCAAGTTAGGTTTAGTGAGAGCAGAGGAGGGGTAGTGTGAGCACAGAAATAGGAATAGTTCGTGGCTAGAGAAAAGGGGAGACGATAGCAGAGAGGGAGCAATCTGTATGGTGTTGCTGACAGTGGGAGGATGAAGTGACATGTGGATTTTCAGGAACAGAAGGCAAAAAGAAGCGGTTGAGAAAGACATTTTAAACATTCTGAAGGGATCTACAGGGCGATTGATAGCTGACAGCAGGAGGGTGGGGTATGTTTAGATACAGGAATTGCAGAAACAAGCAAGCATATGGTGAATCAGATTAAAAACAGTTAAGTAGCAAACCATGTGATCAAAGTGCCGAGTCTCCTGGCAGTTCTTTCTGTTCCCTTCTGGTTCAATTCTGGTCTAATTTGGGTCTTTTGCTGTGCACTTCAAATCATGCACTTAAAATTAATGCACATCTGACTAAAGTCATATCTGACTTAGAGACTAGATTAAGTAGACAGCAGAGGGGATGGAGATGAGTGCTGGAATTTGTGTAGGTAAGCTCTCAATGGTCAATAAACATCTCCTAGCATTCTGATTTCACCAGAAAGAGTGGTGATCATATTTGGCTAATATAAATAACCAGCTGCCCTGTAATTGATCAACAGCTACTGGGTTTGATTGTTTCATCTTCTATGACAAGAAGGTTTTTTTTGCTTATAACATGACAGCATTGACTTCAACCAAACTGAAGGTGACAATGTCAGTGCAATAAAATAGTGTACATATATTTACTCACCATAATTTCTTTATAATGATACATCTAAAAAAGATGTTCAGTAATTGGGTGTTGGGTAATGCCAGTTGTAAAATATAGGAAATGTTACAATATTTTACTATCACTTTCCATAACCTATCTCTCACTGTAACAATCCATCACATATGCCTGACACTAACTCCACCCCCCATCACCTACACTAACCTTCTCACCTACACCTAACACTAACCGATACCCCAGATACCCAGTTACTTACCCATGCCACTGCCTCCGTCGATATCTGGAGTTCAGCTACATGAGTTGGCCACTTACTGACCCCATCTGTTAATATCAAATGTTCAGCTCCATGTAGCTGAACAGCTGGCATTACTAGCCAAACTCTGTGGACCTGCTCTTGCTCACCTCTGACATTATCCACAATTTGGCTATATGAGAGTCAAACTCCTGCACCCGAATTATACAGTTGGCACTGCCATAGCCGAAGTTTACATTGCAGTCTATGGTGGGCCCCAGGTTACCAGTAGTGCTCATATTACCTGCTTTTGCTTTTCTAAATACTGCCTCTTTTTCAGCACAATTTTGTTTTTATTATTAGGGTTTTTTTTTTACTTTTAAATACAAGTTTTCACCTTTTCATAAATAAGGTGAATACTCACATCCAAAGTTTTACAAAAAAGTAGTAAATTTACAAAGTGACATTTTATGAACTGACACCAACATTTTAAAGTAAACCTGAATAAAAAACAAAACCGTATGATATAATGAATTGTATTTGTAGTACGGATAATGAATCGAACATTAGTAGCAAAGAAAATAGTCTCATATTTTTATTTTCAGTTATATAGCTTTTTTTTTTATAACATTGCATTATTCTGTCACGTTTGCCGGTTTAAAACCACGTTCTGTCTTTTAAGCTATAAAACAAAGCAGAAATAATGACCCTTTGAACTTTCTTGTAGTAAAACCTTATCTCAAGCTGTCTCTCACTGTTTATTGGCTGTTTAACCACTTCAGCTCCACAGGGTTTTTTGCTTAAAATCCAGAGCAATTTTCACATTTCAGCGCTCCTCCCATTCATTCACCAATAACTTTATTGCTACTCATCAGATGTAAATGATCTATATCTTGTTTTTTTTGCCACAAATTATGCTTTGTGAGGGTGATATTTGCTTTAAGTAATTATGCTATTATCTGTGCATTTTAAAGGGAAAAATTAGAAAAAAAAAGAAAAAATACACTATTTCTCCATTTCCATGCACTATAGTTTTCAAATAAACAATGTTACCATAGGTAAAACCCACACATTGTATTTGCTAATTTGTCCTGGTTATCTCAACATTTAAATAATGTTCCTAGTACAATGTATGGCGATAATATATTAGTTTCTGGTTTGTGTTTCTTGTTTTCTCATTGTACTCTATCAGTAATTAAAAAGCCCTTATCTTCATGATTAACAGTAATACACTCTCATGGCATACATATTTTAAAAGCTAAGTCCCTAGGGTAACTATGTATTCTCTTTTCAATGCTGTCACTTTTGTTTTTTTTTACTAGTATTTATTTAGGGGTATAGAGTACATGTAAATAACAGTTTTATTGCTTTTCATTCAGTTTTCTGGTAAAAAAAATCACATGACTTATCCCTCAGTTGTCAAACACCACAAAATCTATTCTCTCACTTGTCACGGTTAAAATGATACCCTATATACATAATCAGATAGCTTATTGGGCATACAGCACACTGTTTACCACAAGTACGCCTATCTACTCCCCTGAGATTCAAGTAAAGTTTTGTGGGGAGTAGATAAGCGTAGCAAGGGAGGTAAAGTGGTTAAGAGCCTCAGAAAACAGGATTGTCTTCGACCCAAGTTGGGTTAGAAAGCTCAGAGATGCTCTTTTGCATAGATAACAACTGAAGTTGTTTTAACTTTCCTGTAGTAAAAATCAATATGAGACTCTTTTCTTTGCTACTAATGTTCTATTTCTTAGTGTACTGTACTACCCATAAAATCCATTATCTCATAAGTTGTTTTTTTTTTTTTTTGCTACAGGTTTGATTTAATACAAACAACATAAAAATAGTATAAAACATCAGTTTTTAAAATCAAAAAATGCACCTGAAAAATGTAATAAAGTCGACTGAAGTCTGGTATGGTATAGATAGGCATGAATTCAAATGATGCCTCCAGCTCTTTTCCATATGCTTTTATGTTATGCATTCATGGAGTACTGTGTGTGATGTAACACATCAATCTATTCTCTTCCCACTCCAAGAGTGGCAGAATATTCAGAACTCTATGCCAGAAAAGTTGAAAAGTTCACTCGTATTTCAGCATTAATTTAAAAATGTCTATGGTGAAAAATCTGGGCCACTTGTTAAGAAATGTAAAAGATGATGCTGTTACAAAGTGAACACTTTGTATTAATATGCCTCTCGGTTATGTAATTCTGCATAACACCAGGCATTGCACGTGCTTCTCTTTGTATGTGATCCCTTTACAGTCTTCAAGGAAGCACGACGTATATTTGAAAGACATAAAACAAACTTGGATAAATGACACATTGTTAAAATAGGCCTCTTAAGCCTGTTCAGTGCATTTCTTAATATTTGTCATCCACTTTGTAACCTTGTTGTTATTGGCATATTCACTAGCAAAGATGACAAGGCAGAGCTATGGTATTATTAAAATTCATGCATGATACCTCTGGGTAAGTTAAAGTAAATCTAAAGTCTGATTTAAAAAACGTGTTTAACGTACCTGGACCTTCTTGCAGCCCCCTGGAGTCCTCCTATGCCCACAACCCCTTTTTAAGTCCCTTCGGCCATCAGCGGCGACCCCTGCTAAGCTGGCTGACCACATGCCTCCTCAACACACTCCTGCGGGATGGGCGCATGCTGTGCATGTGCAGTATGCGAAAATCATTACTGCACAAGTGCATTGTGCACCCGGCTGTGGGTGCATGATCAGGGTGCATGCAGCTCGGGGCCATGCATATGCAGTAGCCACTGACTGGCGGTGACTCTAGGGGGCTGAAAGAAGCCCCAGGTAAATTCAACTCATTTTATTTGTAGACTTAAGTCTCCATGCACACTGCATGCGATTCCGATTTGTAATCGGTTTTTACATCCGATTCCAATTTTTAATCATTACAGCATGTTGAGTTTTTTTCCTCCATTTTTCTGTTGAGTGCATTCAGGGAAATCAGAATTGAAAATCGGAATTGCAAAAACTGATTTGCAGTGTGCAGGGAGCCTAACACTACCTACCGTGGTCCTCTTCCCAGACATGAGCCGATATAGTTTTGCATTTGGATCATCCTTAGTACTGTAATGTAGTGTTTCTAAAGTAAAATTAATTTTCAATGAAACACAAGGTGGAGCTGGTGAGTATAAATTTAAGCTGCACTGTGAAATAGGCTGTCCTTCACAAAACCAATTTAAAAGATATAAAACATGGATTCACTGGCCCATGTGCAATTAACTTTTTTCAGCACTTTGCAATTACCCACTTAAGGACCACAGGCTTACGCCCCCCTGTGACCAGGCTATTTTTTACAAATTAGTGCTCGGCAGCTTCAACCACCCTGGCGTTCTATTTATTTTGCCAGGGTGGCTGCGCAGCGGGTTGTTTTGAATTTTTTTTTTAAATCATGTAGCTAGCCTAGCGCTAGCTACATGATTCCCCCCTCCCTGCTCCTTCCCTCCCACCCTTCCGATCGCCGTCGGCGATCAAGCCCGTCCAGAAATCCCGTTCTGAACGGGATTTCCTTTAGGGCTTCCCCTGTTGCCATGGCAACAATCGTGATGACATCATCGAGTCCCGATCCGCCCCTCAGCGCTGCCTGGCACTGGCCAGGCTGCGCACGGGGTCTGCAGGGGGGGAGGGCCCTCTTTCGTGTCGGGTAGCGGCGCATCCGTGGTGAGCAGCGGCGATCGTTAGAAAAACGCAGCAAGCGTTTACAAAAAAATTGATCAAAATCGGCCCAGCGGGGCCTGAGCGGCGCCCTCCGGCGGTCATTGACGAGCTGAGCAATACCGCCAATGGCTCGCTGCTGAACCACACAACTTAGCACACAAATGAATCCCCCCTTTTCTGCCCACCAACAGAGATTTCTGTTGGTGGGCTCTGATCGCTGCTGGCAGTTTTAGTTTTTTATTATTAATTTTTTTGTTATTTAATTTTAATTTTTATTTAATTTATGGATCCCGCCTCCCTCCCCCCAACAGTCAATCACAGCGATCAGCTCTCATAGGCATCAGCCTATGAGAGTCAATCGCTCTCTGAGCCTCACCATGGGACAGCCGAGTGTCACTGCTGCCCCCAGTACAGCGCTGCCGTAGATTTCAGCATTGTATTATGTAAATAGACGGTTTTGCCGTCTAAAAGCCTGCTAGCAGCAATCGCTGCTTGTGGACTGGTGATGGAGCGGACCTCCGTCATTCAAGCGGGGATGCGCTCGCATTGGCGTGCGCGATCCCCTGCAAAACCCTGCCCTAGGACTTTAGTCCTGGGGCTGCCACCTTTTCAACAACTATCGGTGTTAGGTGGTCGGGTAGGGATTGAAAAAGTGCCAAAAAGTAGATAAACAAAACTAGTATCAAAATTATTTTGAGTATTTTCTTGCTTGCTGATTGTTAAAACTGCATTTTATTAACAAGGGGTAAAAATGTCACCTTGGAGAAAATTCAGGAGAAAAAGTAAATCACATATGAGCCACTGGACCATATGCAATTCACTTTTTCCACCATGTTTTCTCCTAGGTGATTTTTTCACACCTTGTTAATAAAATGCAGTTTAAAAACCAGCAAACAAGAAAATACTTAAAATAATTTTGACAATACTACCTACCTACTTTTGGTATTTTTTTTCAATTGTAGAATGCTGAACAGTTAATTTAAACAGAAGACAAAAAAATATCTCCTAGAAACTTAGGTGAAAAAGTGAATTGCATATGGCCCTCTGCTCTTTTAAAAGTAAACTCTTTCTTTATTATAGTGTAAATAATTAATATGCTCATTGCAAGAGAGGCATTGCTCTGCACTTTACACTGCAACAAAAATGGACAGTTGTGGCAACTACAGTGATAATAAACAGTGGTGGAATTTTACTGATGTTTCATTTTGCTAATTGAGAGGAAAATAAAAACACAGTACTAGTGGACATAGTTGATTTAGAGGTACATTGTTCATTATATCGATACAGTATATATATTTGTTATATTTTTATTTTTTCACTTTTTTTTTAATCTGCATATTTTTTTATTCAATTGTTACACTTTTTATAATGCTAATAACATTTAGAAGGACCCCCCTTACTGTGGTGAATGAAGTATACGAACAACTGTTAATCCACGTCAGACTCGGTAAAAGTAATCAAATTTGCTGACGACACGACCATTGTCGGTCTCATCACCAAAAATGATGAGACGGAGTACCGTCACCAGGTCGATAGCATCTGCCACTGGTGTAGAGAAAACGGTTAGGTCCTGAACACAGCGGAAACTGTGGAGATGATCGTTGATTTCAGGAGGCGCTCCTCCACCCCGCCTCCAATCTGCATTGATGGCAAGGAAGTAGAAAGAGTCCCCAGTGTCCGCCTTCTGGGCACAATTATCTCCAATGACCTGAGGTGGAAAGCCAACACTGCCTCAACAGAGAGGAAAGCCCAACAGAGGCTTTTCTTTCTCCGCCAACTGGAAAAGTTCGGTATGGCCCAAAAGCTTCTGACAAACTTCTACTCTGCCACAATCGAATCTGTCCTATGGTCGTCCATCCTGGTGTGGTACGCCAGCTCCTCCGCCAGCGACAGGCTCAAACTGCAGAGGGTCATTAGATCAGCGGAGAAGATCATCGGGAGATCCCTTCCCACTCTAGACCTCCTCTACCACTCTAGGCTGAACTCCAGAGCTTTAAAGATCACCAACGACCCCTCACACCCAGGCTACCGCTTCTTTAGTCAGCTCCCCTCGAGACAAAGGCCCCGGTTCCGATCCATCTTCACCAGGACCTCAAGACATAAGAACAGTTTCTTTCCCTTGGCTGTCAACCTTCTGAACTCTCACCATTAGAAATGCCCATCCCAACCCCAAATATCATGCCCGAACTGAGGCACTCTGCACATAGACGATGCTCCAGCTTAAGTGTATTTTTTGGGTTATTTTGCTAGGTTTTTGTGTGGTACTTATGCCACACTGTCTCCCTCTGTATAAATGCTATATAATGTTCTGTTCCTATTGCATGTCCTGTCTTGTAACTGTAACTATTTCATGTATCAGTACCCCTGTACGTGCCAAACCCAATTCCGGGCACGACCCAGTCGTGCTTGGCGAAAATAAAGATTCTGATTCTGATTCTTCTGATTCTGATTCTGATTAGGGGATAGGCCAATTGATGTAAACAATTGACTGGATGTAACGTAAGCTGAGTATATTTACATGTTGAATACAATTCTTTAAATACTAATTCGCTCTGTGAGAGGTGCCTGGCTCTTCTACTGACCACATATGCTATTGCTCCGTTGTTATTGCCTGATGAAGCGGGATCAAACCTGCGAAATGCGTTGCATATTTGGAGTTCATAAATAAAATATATTGACTGTGTTTACTACAGTCATTGTGTGTCTACTTGGAGGAGGTAAGTCCACCACTACCTCCTCTATTTACCAAGAATTTGGTTTTTAAGCTCATTTAGCTTCCTTTTATCCTTTTGGCGCCTCTGTTCTCCTGCATAACTTCTGCACTATGTTGTGCCTGAACCAATGGAGGGCTCTGGTCAACAGGGACTTACGGTACTTTATAAAAGTTTAATTTACATCCATAGAGGGAAACCGTAATATTTTTTGAAAGTCTGGAAAAATGCCAAGACAGTGGCCCCTAAGTGGTCAATGAAATTGGACCTTGCTCGTTTTCCCATGGTGTTCTGCACACTCAAACTCTTTTTTGTGACACTCATAATATTGTACTTCTGCAAGTTTGCAACTTTAGATACTGTTTCTTTTATCTTGTTTAGCATAACCCAATGTGAAAACTTTGAGATGTACATTTTATGTTAATTGACTGCTTAACTGCAGTTACAATAAAGTATTGAAAAAAAAAGACAATGGCTAAGCAGTCTGTGGACATTTTTAGGTTTAAAGTTCCGTTATGCTCCTCTCAGTCTGCGGCATGCTGTGACATAGTGCGCAGCGATTGTCACTGTGGATTCCTCTTCTCCCAGTAAGTTATATGTTTTTCTCTCATCTTTTAATGTAAGAAAGTCTGGGAATAGTTACATAGATTTTTTAAAGTGTCCCTGGTTGCATAACATTTGGGGGTGCAGCAGGACGTGGTTTTCATCCTCAAAGTTCTTCTGCTCACAGTGTTGGCATAGTCTCTCCTCCCTGGGTTTGTACGTCTGTCTGTGTCTCCCAGACTCTATTTCGAGGTTGTAAGCATGCAGTCTGTAGACACTCAGGATTTGCCTCTCTTGAGAATTTTGGAGCTTTTCCAGGTATCGGGCAATTTTATATTCTCTCTGTAGAGACTGATATATGGTTAGCTTTTGTGACTGTTTTATTTCACGCCTCCATTTTTCCACATAGTCCTCTTTGCTCTTGGCTGTGGTGTGTTTTATCTGGACTCTTGTTATGACCTGTGGATCGGGGGTTGGAGGGAGTAGAGTTGACCACTACTTTCAGTGCACATGGCTTTTCGTGGTCTTCATTGTGGAACATGGCTTTGTAGTGGAGTGAGTTAGGGCTGCTGCCCTGTAGGTGGGCCCAATATGACAACACTCTCTTCTGTATCTCAAGCAGTAATAAGAATCTACTCAGCTCAGCTCGGCAGGCATTGTTTGAGGTACTTCGATGGAGAAGGAGAAGGTGTTTGCAGAATTTCAGGTGGAATATTTCTGTTGAGCTGGATTCCCATTTTGATTGGTCTGGGTAAGTGGTGGGGCCCCATACTTCACTTCCATACAATAGGATTGGGGTGATGACACTGTCAAATACTTTCAGCCAGACCCTTACTGGTGGTTTGAGGTGGTACAGTTCTTTCCTGATGGCACAGAACGTTCGGCATACTTTGGCTTTTAGGGCCTCTATGCCTGAATTAAGGTTCCCAGATTGGTTGATTTCCAGACCAAATTTGATATTTCTGCAGTGCCTGATTGCACATCGTTCTTACCTCAATGATCTATGTTATGCATCTATTTGCTTTTCAAATCATGAGCACGCAGGAAATTGAACTGAGATAAAAAGTGTGTGACTCATACCTCTTGTGCATCACTTACACTCCCGCTCTGCCTATATAGAGACTGTGATCCTTATAGTGCCGGCCTACTGCATACTTCTTGTACTGTGCAAAAGGAGGGAGCATATGATAAAACATATTTCCAATATATTTCCATCTGTTCACTTCTTTCCTCTGTATTTTTCTTTCTTGTTTTTCTATAATTTTCTTTTTGTACACTCCTTTTCTTTTCTTTTTTTAATATTCACTTATTTTGCCCTTCTTTAAACTTGATAGGCCATCTCAGATGAGGAATGAGATGCCAGCTTGCTGAAATGTATTAAAAATGAGTGTGCAGTGTGTGGCAGTAATATTGTAGATCAGGGCTGCCCAATAGGTCGATCACAATCTACTGGTAGATCGCGAACTACTGCTGAGTAGATTGCGTCCACGTCCTGTCATATTCTTCTGCCGCACAGCAGCGGCTGTCAGAATTTGCTGCCATAGCAGCATCAGAGTGGAGAGGCGTGGCTGAAGGGAAGGATGATAACCTCTGCCCTCAACCAGGATTGGATGACACAGTATGTGTGACTCAATGCAGAGCCCAGACAGCCAGACAGGGCTGCATGTCACACATACAGTGCTGGCAGCCAAAGTGAACATACAAAGTAAATTCTGAAAGTAATGCTGTGCAAACGAATGTAGTTTACTCTGGTGTTGTTCCTAAAACTTTTGAGTTATTTTGAGTTGAGAATATAATATGTGACTGCCTATGAATGCCAAGATGGGAGAAGTGTGTGTGTGTGTGGGGGGGAGGGGGGGGGGGGGAGGAGGGGTTTGTGACACTGTGTGGGGGAGAAAGGTTGGTAGATCACGTGGACTCTGCAATTTTTAACCACTTCACCACTGAGGGGTTTTACCCCTTGAGCACCAGAGCAATTTTCACCTTTCAGGGCTCCTTCCATTCATTAGTCTATAACTTTATCATTACTTATCACAATGAAATTAACTATATCTTGTTTTTTCCGACACCAATTAGGCTTTCTTTAGGTGGGACATTATGCCAAGAATTATTTTATTCTAAAAATGTTTTAATGGGAAAATAGGAAAAATGTGGGAAACAATTCATTATTTTTCAGTTTTCGGCCATTATAGTTTTTAAATAATGCATCCTACTGTAATTAAAACCCATGAAATGTATTTGCCCATTTGTCCCGGTTATAAAACCATTTAAATTATGTCCCTATCACAATGTTTGGCTCCAATATTTTATTTGGAAATAAAGGTGCATTTTTTTCAGTTTTGCGTCCATCCCTTATTACAAGCCCATAGTTTATAAAGTAACAGTGTTGTACCCTCCTGACATAAATATTTAAAAAGTTCAGCCCCTAAGGTAACTATTTGTGTATTTTCTTTTATTGTAAATTTTTTTATTTTTTTTTTAATTACAAAAAAAAAAATAATAATTGTGGAGTGTGGGAGGTAATGAGTTTTTTTGTGTAAAAGTAGTGTATTTGTATGTGAAAAATGCTTTAGGGTGTAGTTTTACTATTTGGCCACAAGATGGCCACAGTAACATTTTATTTATGCGACCTGCAAGCGTTCGGAAGGACGCTTGCAGGAACAAAAAAGAGGCTGGGAACTTTTTTTTTCCTTCACAATGATCGCTGCTTCTCGTAGAAGCAGCGGATCATTGCGGGGGCTTAGATCAATGAACGGGAATGGATTTTCCCATTCATTGATCTCCGGGCGAGCGGGCGGCGGCGTGCATGCGAGCAGGAGTGCGCGCATAAGCGAGCGGGAGTGCGCGCATAAGCGAGCGGGAGTGCAGGCAGCGGCAGGAGCACGGGAAGTACGGATTACTCCGTCCCTGGTGGTAAAAGGATGGAAAAAGGGACGGAGAAATGCGTACGGGTGGGGGTAAAGTGGTTAAAGTAGCTCGCGAGCCGAAAAAGTGTGGGCACTCCTGCTGTAGATCCCTCTCTGATCAGATGTTGATCAGGGAGGGATCTATCCTTTGGGTACATCAGGTGGAAATCGGCCAGTATATAGCAAGCTTTAAAGGGGCACTACAGCGAAAAACTGTAAAATTTAAAATATGTGCAAACATATACAAATAAGAAGTACATTTTTTCCAGAGTAAAATGAGCCATAAATTACTTTTCTCCTATAATGTTGTAATTTACAGTAGGCAGTAGAAATCTGACAGAAGTGACAGGTTTTGGACTAGTCCATCTCTTCATAGGGGATTCTCAGCAAGGCTTTTATTCTTTATAAAGATATTCCCAAACAAGGATTTAAACAATGATACTGCCAGCTTCCCTGCTCCCTACACAGTTTTTTGGCAGTTGGACAGAGTAACTGCCATTCACTAAGTGCTTTTGAAAATAAATATATCCCTGAGAATCCCCTATAAAGAGATGGACTAGTCCAAAACCTGTCACTTCTGTCAGATTTCTACTACCTACTGTAAGTGACAGCAACATAGGAGAAAAATAATTTATGGCTCATTTTACTCTGGAAAAAAATGTACTTCTTATTTGTATATGTTTGCACATATTTTAAATTTTACAGTTTTTTGCTGTAGTGCCCTTTAACAAAGTAGGTCTATGTCTTCATAGTTACTGCTGTTTTGCTTGTGACTTTGTTAATATTATGTCTCTTTGCACAGTGATTTCACTGTTATCTGATGGGTTACTTCACATCAAAAAAAGTGAGAAGATACTTCTTATCAGATCACTACAACCTTAAGAGGAGGACAACAACTATGGTTTTGTTCTAGTTAAAGTGAGCTCAAAGCTTATCTTATTCATGTTTAAAAACAGAAAAAGACGACATAAAGTAGTTTATTTGTTAAGAAATGAACACTGTGATGAACTAACGGTACCGTCTTGATTTAACATTGTTATAACTTTGCCAGTTCTGTGGGAAAAACATTTGCTTTTGACAAATACTGAAGGATATGTAAAGATGTGTTCCAAAGTCGTGAGTAACTGTACACATTTGAATTAAAGACACACAAAGAAATCATTATAAAAATGCTATCATTCCTTCCTTTTTGCAACTGCAGAGCACTGTAAAGAACATGTAATACGGAAAACTAGAATAAAAAAAAAAGTATGAAGACATTTTTAACCTCAAATTTCATCTATTTATTGAAATCAGTGCATTGTTATACGGTTGCTGAACGTTGTAAGCCGGTTCATGGAACAGTCGCCTGCACCTTCTATGACAAAGCCACAGGGAGAAAGGATGTACACTATTCTTCATCTTCATATGAAAGTAACAGAGAACCCTCATGTCAGACTCTCTTTTCACAATAACAAAGACCAGCTTTACCTTTGCATATTTATCTGGAACTAAAAGCAATGGTGTTGAATTGTTGAATTGTCCATTGTTATAATAACAACCAAGGAACTTATTCTATTTCTTTAACAAACTTAAAAAAATGTCCCCGAAAATCGTTTCCTACCCTATGATTTTAACTACTTGCCGACCACGTCACGCCGATGGGCATGGCCGATGCGCATCTCCTGCTTGGGGGACGCTCGGGAGACTGTTAGACGGCAAGCCGCCGTCTAATTGCAAAGTACAGCGATGCGATCAGCAGCAGCGCTGTACTGGGGACATCCGTGTCACATGGCTGTCCCCCTGGGAGACCTTAAGGTGATCGGCTGTCATAGGCTGAAGCCTATGATAAATAAATAATAAAAAGTAGTAAGATTTATTACCAAACAAATAAAAAATATTTACATTACAAAGAAATAAACACGGGGGCGATCAGACCCCGCCAACAGAGAGCTGTGTTGGTGGGGAGAAAAGGGGGGGAATCACTTGTGTGCTGTGTTGTGTGGTCCTACAGCTTAGCCTTAAAGCTGCAGTGGCCCATTTTACATAAAATGGCCTGGTCACTAGGGGGGTTTAACACTGCAGTCCTCAAGAGGTTAACTTTGGCTGCCCTTATTCAATTCACTTTTTTTCCTACATGATATTTTTACACCTATTCAATAAAATGGCCCATATGCAATTACATTTTTTCCTGAGTTATCTCCTAAGAGATAATTTTCATCTTCTCTTTAACCACTTTAGCCCACGGGTTGTTTTCACCTTATGGACGAGAGGAATTTTAACATTTCAGTGCTTGTCCCATTCATTCTCCAATAACTTTATCACTACTTATCAAAATGATGTATACCTTGTTTTTTCTGCCACCGATTAGGCTTTTTTGGATGGTACATTATGCTAAGAATTATTTTATTCTAAATACATTTTAATGGGAATAATAAGAACAAAATTGAAAAAAAATAATTATTTCTTAGTTTTCAGCCATTATTTTTTTAAAATAAAACATGATACTGTGGATAAAACACACACACTTTATTTGCCCATTTGTTCCAGTTATTGCAACGTTTAAATTAAATCCCTAGTACAATGTATGGTGTCAATATTTTATTTGGAAATACAGATGCATTTTTTCAGTTTTACATCCATCACTAATCAGAAGCCCATAATTTAATAATAATATACCCTCTTGACATCCTTATTACAAATTTTTTATTCCCTTTTGTATAGGTAAAATCTGACTATTTGGCCTCAAGATGTCCTCCCGCAGTATTTCCTATCCACGTACAATAAGTATGCTATAGAAAGTATTGCGTTGTTGCAGTGTAACTAGGGAAGTGATGCAGGCATCCATTGATGCCCGTGATCAGGGGGGGCTAGGGAGATGAATGAATGTGAACAAAGTTCCCATTCATGAATCTAATGATCGGCAGGAGAAGCAGCGGAAATGAGCGAAAGGGAATGCGGGGGCTCTGTTTAAGAATTATCACTGTTTTTTGAGCAAAAACAGTGATCATTCTTAGAGGGCAACTTTTGTCCCCTGCCACCAATCCCCCCTGTTGCTGGGACCATCGCGATCGTGGGCTTCTGCCCGCACAATCACGTGCACAAACTGCAGGGACATGAGCCTCTCATGGTTAAAATAATTATGCATTTTATAATTAAAAAGTACCCACAAGTAGTTTAAAAAGTACTATCAAAGTTATTTTGAGTATTTTCTTGCTTGCTGGTGGTTTAAAAGGCATTTTATGTCACGGTATGAAAATATCACCTAGAAGTAAAAATGTAATTGCATAAGGGCCAATGGCCTCAATTCACTAAGATCATGCTGGAGATAATAAGGCAAGAGAAAACTTACCTCCACACAGTGAGAGAGTAATCTTATCTCTTCATTCCTTAAGTTACCTCCTCTGTAGTTATTTTACCTCCTCTGTAGTTATTTTACCTCCTCTGTAGTTAATTTACCCTCTCTGTAGTTAATTTACCCTCTCTGTAGTTAATTTACCTCCTCTGTAGTTATTTTGACACGCCTGTCTTTAACTCTGGAGTTATTTTAAGGATTGGAGAGTTAACTTAAAGACAGAAGAACTAACTTTAGGCTTGCCTGAGGTAAAATGTTTCCTGAATACTACATGCCTTATCACCATGGTAACAACTCTAGAAGAGTTATTAAAGACAGGAGATAAGTTTAGTGAATTGAGGCCAATGCCTGTTAAGCAACCAGCAAGCTAGAAAATACTTAATAATAATAATAATTTTAACACTACTTTTTCAGCTACTTTTTGGTACATTTTCAATTACAAAGTTTTTAAAAGTTATTTTAAATAGGTGATGAAAAATTACCTCTTAGGAGAAAAAGTTAATTGAAAAAGGGCCCATGTCACACTCTGTTTTATCAGTTCTGGATTCATGTAATATCAGTAATGAATCTCAATCAGTAATGCTTTAAATTTATGTGTTAACAAATTCAACCTGAGAAGATGTTAAGCTTGCCTTCATCTCCCCATCAGACCCCAAAAAATGTTGGCACACAAATGGAGAGGGATTTGTACCACACAGCAGAAGCTAGTGGAGAGATATAGTAGAGAATAGATTCTATTCTGCAGTGTCTCCTTGCATGCATGCAAGTGAAGATGGCCTGTTGGTTTAGAAAAACTTGGCTAGTGACTACATTTTTTCAGTTTGTTTTGTTAATCTTTTGTCAGTCGAAATAGATGACTAGTTTCAAGTCAAACCCTACTATGTCCTTTTTACTAAGTGTTTAAAGAGAACCAGAGATGAATCAAATAAAAGCTTTTATACATACCTGGGGCTTCCTTCAGCCCCGTACTCATGGATCACTCCCACGCCGCCGTCCTCCGCTGACTGTATCCGACGGTACCAGGTCCCATCATTTCCACCAGTCGGCCGGTGGACGCGGCCAATTGTCCGCATCACAGGGGTTCCCTCCTTATCCTTACGCGTACGGCGCCTTACTGCGCAGCCGCATGCGTAAGGGTATGGAGGGAGCCCCTGTGTATGCGGTCAATTGGTCGCGTCCGCCGGAAGTGACGGGACCCGGTATCGGCGATAGAGGAAGCAGATGATTGCGGCGTGGAAGCGATCCGGGCTTATGGGGCTGGAGGAAGCCCCAGGTATGTATGAAATCTTTTTATTTTTTTTACTTTCCTTCCTCTCTGGTTCCCTTTAAGTACGTTTACAGAATGATTGGAAGACAAATTTGTGTTCAACTATTTTGTATCTCCCAATTAAATATACACAGTGCTTATATTTTGGCAACTGTGCACCATTTACTTTGTATGTGGAGTTGCATTTGTTGAACAGTTTATAATTAGTGCACATCATTTTGGAGACTAATTATATTCATTAAAGAGGAACTGTAACCAAGGATTGAACCTTATCCCTGTCAGTAGCTGACACCCCATTAGAAATTGTTACCTTTTTATAATAGATCATCAGGGGGTTTGTATGGCTGATATTGTGGTGAAACCCGTCCCACAGTGTGATGTCAGGACCTAGTTCCTGACAGTTTTCTGTCTATGAGCCTTGTTGCATTGTGGGAGATACCACTTTTTTCCAATTGCCAAGCAACCAGTATCTCCCTCTTTGCATATGTACAGTATATCTATAAAAAACAACAACCTTTAGCCTATCGCATTGTTAGGGGGTGTGGTTAAATTATGGCAATTGGTGCTGTCTGGTTTTTTTTCATGTTTGCCAGTAGTAAAGATGATTACTTGCGGCCTGATTGTGGATCAAATAATATGAACAAATTATATGGCGAATAGCAATCATTTCTTGAACGAACCTATTTTTTAACTTCTCACTTTGCAATGTATTGATTTATTTTTTCCCCTTTTCGCTCAAGTTCCTCTTTAAATGCACGTCTACATAATATATTGTGTTTGGAATGAGGCAGGTATCAGTTACGTCTTTGCTAATCTATTTGATGGCAACAGAGATCTCTCTACCTCCTACCACGTTTGCCTGCTAATCTAGCTTACCTGCTGAATACATTCCTGCTGCATACATGCAGAATATACATGTGTATACATTCCTGCAACATCTGCTAGTGCAAGAAAAATGTACCATATTTTCATCAACTACTCAAAACAACAGCATTTGGTTGAGGCTGAACCTTGGCAAAGCTGAGCTACTGGTAGTGACAGACCATAGATCAATACAACCAAATTTGAGAAACAGGTCAAGCTGGAACAAGCACAGGGATAAGGGCTCAGAAATCAGAATTCAATAGCATTAAGGAAGAACCAAAGTATGCTGGTAGTTTGCTTGAATGGACATCCAGTCATGTTTAGGGGGCAAATAGATGTGCTTGCTGAGGACAACAGGACAGTGGAAGGACATCTGCTGGTGGACAGTTCAGCAAATATTATGCATGAGTATAGGACTCTACTTCTAAGCAACACCAACCTAGATGATCCACAATATCAGGGGGCACTTTATAAAAGGGGAAGGGAAGTCAAAACACTCTTGTCCAATGTTTTGGATGAGTGGTTCATCCCCACCTCCAGTATCCAGGAGGAGGTGGGAGTTATAGATTGTGGACACCCATATAAAGGGTTCAAGTAAAACACGCAACATAAAAAAAGCAGTGTTATAGCTTTCTGATTCTGTATATCACTGCCACATATACCTGCTGCTTAAAAAAGCCTGGAATAACCTGATACCTGGACAAACAGTTTCTAAATGCACCATATGCTGTGAAAACTGTCTTGATAATCCCCAGGATCTTCTTAAAAAACATGTCACACAAATCTTCTCGAGTACAACCCCAACTCTGTGGAATGAAATTCCAGAAGCTCCATCCCCAAAATGCAGCTCAAACCATACTTATGTTTCCATTTCTATGAAATATTTTCTCTGCCAAAAGAACGGACCTTTCTTAGTATAGTACGTAGAAAGCTCCGCAGCTGGTTGTTTATCCAAAGAGTTCTAGCACTTGATGACCTCTCTGCTAGTCAGTCTTTTCTAGAAATGTTTACAAATGAATCTTACAAGACTAATTTAAAACCAAATAGCCTCTTCTAAATAGATCATGCCCACAGCATTTATAAACATGTTTTGTTTTTGAATAAACGTTTCTAAAAGAAAATGTGCAGAATTTGCTATAGGGGCAAGTGCTATTTTATTGTGTTTGTGTTTCTTTTTTACAACTTTTGTCAAACATAGAGCACAGATGTCTACTTACCACAATATGTCACTACTTATAATCATGGTGGATTTTGCAAAAAAAAAAAAAAACACACACACACAAAACACAGGGACCCTGGAAGTCCGGTCTAGTGCAGTATGGTTAGTATAGATCGGTACCAGTCACATAAGTATAGGATACTCACAAGTCTGGGTTGCTACTCCCAGCAGCCACCAATGCACATGTGGGGAGGACCGTCCCCATTCGGCCTTGTGAGAGATAGGTGGTTGCAGCTCCAAAATAATAAAGCATATGATAAATCATAAAATTAAGACCCCACCCCCTTTCCTTTACAGGGATAACTAAGGCCCCTTGCACACTACATGCGATTCCAATTCCGATTTGCGATTTTGACGTAATTTTACATGTGATTCCGATTGGCAATTTTTAATTGTTTTTTCTGCGTTTTTCTTTTGATAGCATCCAGGGAAAATCTGAATCGCAAATCGAAATTTGGATCGCAAACCGGATTTGCAGTGTGCAATGGGTCTAAGACTAGGCCTATCATTTGCTGCACACTTGAGCTGGGGAGTGCTGTCCTCATAGTTTGTGATGTTATATACAGTACTTATTAGTAAAATTCATTTTTATTAACACATTGATATGATAAACTAGGATAAACAATAATACAGACCTCTTCTCGTATCATTTACTTAGGATAGCACTACTTGGAATGAGGCCCCTCTATATTACAGTGCACCTATCTCCCTTCCCTCTTCTAGCATTCTTACATTCATGCACTCAAATAATTTTATTGCTAACTTTTTTGCTTTAACTTTTCCCCATCCTCATTCATAAGCTTCCTTCCTTTCATCTAGTGTTTAAACGGTATCTGCGCAAGGGGTAAACATCCCAATTCCCTCCCAACGGTCATATCTGACCAGCGATTGTGCTCCACTCAGCCAAATTAGCCATAGTTGTTCCGAAGAGAGGGTTGGAAGCTGCATTATATAATGTCAGACACCCCACTCTCCTCCTCCCACACGTATCAGCAACATTCATCAACATTCATCAACATTTTACATTTTTTCTTTTATTATTTTATCATTTTTGGGTTCCTCCAGATTTTCTTTTTTATAGTACTTATTTTATAGTACTTATAATCATAGAGTTTAATTTCAAAGTATATTTTCATCCTGTATGCATTACATTTTGCTGCTTGTTCAAAACTTGCACAAAAAAGAAGATAATATCCCAATCTGAAAGACAGCTACGTCTGATGAAAATGTATTTGTACCAGCATGTTCATGCAAAATATTCTAATCTAATGAATAATGCATATTCTATTCATAATAACTTATAGCATAATTATTTTCCTTTCTTTCGGTTTCTTCTATTTTTGGTTTTTATTCAACTGGAAAAGCTGATTAATAAAAAAGAAGAAAAAAAAAAGTTTAAAGCATCAATTTGATTTTTATTTTTCTGCATCACTGCTTAGCTTTATATACCTCATCTAATAGTTCTTTGCTTTATTGATGATGATGAATGCTGGGCTATGTCAGGACTGTAAAACTTTTCAATAAAAATGACAGTCGATGTAAACAATAAAGCAATTTTTTTCAATCCTATTGTGTAGGTTAGATATTTTTATTACCATTCATGTGGAATACATTTATGCAGTGGATTACAGCTGTGACTTTCTACTAATTTTATATCAGGAACATTTTGAATACTTTATTTTGAAGTATTTTTTTTTTTATTTATTTATAAATGTATGTAAAGGCATTAGTCAGAAAAGTTTAAATTGTTTATACATTTTTAGGGCTTATCTAAATGATTGCATATATTCCAGAACCAAGATGTTTTTACTAAACATACTTTCATTGTTTAACAGATCCTTAAAGGACCACTATTGCAAAAATAATAAACACTTAAAATAAAGTAATCCCATACAAATAAGAGGAAAGTTTCTTCCAGGTTAAAATTAGACATAAATGACTTTTCTCCTATGTCACTTAAAGTAGGTAGTAGAAATCTGACAGAACTAACAGGTTTGGACTAACCCAGCTCCTTATGGGGGATTTTCAGGGTTTTCTTTATTTTCAAAATCACTTAGGGAAGGGCAGTTGTTTTGCCCAACTTCCAAAAAAAATGTGCAAACAGATAGGGGGGTGGTCTGCATCTTTATATAAATCCTTTTCAGGGATTGTCTCTTTAGAAATAATAAAGGCCACGCGGAGAATTCCCCACAAAGAGATGGACTAGTCCAAAACCTGTCAGTTCTGTCAGATTTCTACTGCTTACTGTAAGTGACAGCAAAGTAGGAGAAAAGTAATTTATGGCTGATTTTACTCTGCAAGAAACATACTTCTTGTTTGTATGTGTTTACATGTATTCTAAATTTTACAATTTAACAATAGTGGTCCTTTAATTAAAGCGTTTTAGATAAATACGGTAAATATATTTAGTATTTTTGTAAATGTTATTAGTCACGGGCGCATTTTGTAAACTTAAATCATCACAAGCGCAGTTTGGAAACATCAATAATCTGCGGGCACCATTTGAAAACGTTAATAATCTCTGGCCCCCATTTTTTCCTGTTCAGCTCCCATCAAACGATATTTATTATGGGAGTGAATGTCGGCGCCCTTTTTGTCCACTTGCCTCATGCGCCCAAATTTCCTGCTTCCCCTAATAACTTCCAGGTAATAACTAAAGCTTTATAATACATCCTCATGCCCCCTTGTATGCTATTTGTGGATTCTAACATACCACTCTTTGGTGGGCACACTTATCACTGATTCCTTTTTTCAATATGCACACGAGGACAGTTGAAAATAAATTGAATTGCATAAATTTTTACACTATGAAATGTAAATGCTTGTATTGCCAAGACATTTAAAAAACACAGAATGGATTGAATATAGTCATAAAGAAAACACAATAAGAAATTGTGTGCCTATTTCCAACTCAATTCAGATCTGAAGAAAAAGTTTTGGCTGAATTTCCACCTGTAAGTGCAAACTCCATTACATCAACATAAAAAACAAACATCACAAATGGATTTACCAGCGTGTGCTGTGCCTACAATGGTGCTCAGAACTTAACACTCAGTGTGAATGTACTCAGCAGAGGCGCAGGTGTCATATCTATAGACACAACTTTCGTCTGTTTCCATGGTAACCCATTTACTACAAGCACATTTAAAACTCAAGAAAGTGGAGAGAGCAAGAAAAAAAATTGAGGACCAGAAACATTGCCAAAAGTAACTTTAAATGCTGAATTGTTTCTTAGACGCTTTAAAGTGGAACGGAACTCTTGTACAGGACAGAAGGAAAACATAAAGAAATGCAACCTCTATGTATTTAGAGAGTTTAGCCTGTCTAATTACCCCTCATTTGTGTCTAATCACCCCTGATCTAATTTGATCTCCTAAGATGGCCACAAATGGTTCAATTTCTAGCGGAAAATCGTTCGAGCGATCAGAAATTCTAATAGGAAGTGAAATCGTTCACTACACCATCAATTAACCAATCATTGCTTCCTATCTATCACAACCAACAAGAAAATCCAAATTTTGGTTAGAGGAAAATTAAATCGGACGATTGTTTTTATAATCGTTCGTAATCGATTGTGCCCATCAACAGAGATTATTTACAACCAATCCGATCAGAATTTCTGATCGCTCGAATGCTTTTTCACCAGAAATTGGACCGTTAGTGGCCACCTTTAGCTGTATCAGCTCAGGAATCTCTTCTGCCATGACAGAGCAGCTAATTTGTAAGCACATGATATTAACAATATGTCTTCTTCCATGAAAGCAGGAAGTAATCACACTGCGGATTTATTGAAGAGTTTGTATCACCTGTAACAAAGAATTGTTTTTTTTTTAAAGGTTATTATGCTGTTGCGTAACTTTTAGAGCAGAGAAGAAGTCCTGAGTTTAGGTCCGCTGTAAGCTACTTTTTTATCACATGCAATCTTTATTATGTTTGAACAGCTTTTATACCAGTTTGGGTATTTTTTTTTATGTATTTGTTTTTCAGAATTATTTTTAATTTATATTTTGGTATGTATATAATCTCCTGTTGCAGTATTTCTCTACAAATGTTTATTCATAGTCCCGCACCTAATAAAAGCTAAAGAGGCATGATCAAACTATGTAACAATTGTTACATAACAATGAATATGTACAGTAATATATCTGGGTACATTATTGGATCTGCAGTGTAATCATTTTACATCAGAGACACTGAACTTATTACTATCCCTCCCTATTGTCTCTTATTCTTCAGACTTTTGCTTTTAAACAGCAGACACAATGTATCTATTACTAAGTCATTCAGACATTAGAATTTAAAAGAAAACTGAGCTGAGAGCTATACAGAGGCTGCCATAATTATTTCCTTTTAAACAATACCAGTTGCCTGGCGTCCTGATGATCTGTTTGGTCAGTAGCATCTGAATCATACATCTGAAACAAGCATGCAGCTAATCTTGTCAGATTTTTGTCAGAAACATCTGATCTGCATGAAGAGGAGGTGGCTGTACACCTTGAAAAGGGAAGCACAGAGACAACAGGAGCCCAAATAGCCCAATATGTCACCAACACAAGGAATATGCAAAGAAGTAGACCGTGGGGCAACCTTCCACATAAGGCAGGTGCAGATTCGCAGCTCCCTTTCCACTCGGGTGTTCAGATATTGCCGGAAGCAGTCGCTCTCCTATGTAAAAAAGAGGCCCTCCCTGCATGGCTATATTTAATGTTTGGCACTATTATTTGGCCTGAAGAAGTGGGCTCAAAACGAAATGCATTGCCAGTGCATAATAAATGTCATTTCTATATAAAGTTGTCATTATTGAGGTAAGCCACCTCCGTTTTCCACTTTTAGTTATTTTTAATCTAATTTTATATACCTCTGGGCACCTTTTATGATCTGATCTGTATGTACCAGCTGCCTAAACGCCTTGAGAACGAGCATGAGCCAGAAACAGCAGTCTTGTCGCCGCCATTAGCCTAGCACAGCATTTTTACATCTTGCTGAGGCAATAAAAGAGCATATTTCCTACTTGGTGGTGTCAGCCTCTATCTTCTTTTTGGTTTTGGACTCCAGAGTACGTGGGTCTTTTTAGGCTTAGGCACACCGGTCCCCTTCTTTAGTGAGTGCCACTCCACCACATTGCTTGTAACCTTCCTGGCATTATGATTATTTCCAGATTTAGGGCTTAAAAGCCGTGCAATTTTTTCACAAGCTTTTAGACCCTAAAAACAAGAAAAAAAAACATAAAAAAATACCACCGAGAGATCTGCAGCAGCTTCTGCATAAAACTTACTCAGGCACAGGATTACCAATCTGAGCTGCGGATTTCTATCCCAAGCCTGAGTCGGGATTACCGGTAAGGAAGTTAAGTAGTTATGACAGTCTCTAAATTATTCTGAACCCACACAATTATTACTATAGCTTCAGTCAAGTTTTGGGTGGCCACTGTATTGTCTATTGTCCTCTACAAGAAAAACAGTCAGGCAGGCCTCACGGAGAGTATCTTGGATTCATGCCATTCAATTACCTATTTAATTTTATTGTTTCTATTATTATTATTTTAAACTCCTTCTTGACCACTTTCATACCACTGTCTTTGAACAGACCGCAAACTTTTTTCTGAAAAAACTGAGCAGTGATCACTGTGATTGGCTCACAATGGTCACAGGGTCAGGAGCCAATGAAATTGACTGAGATGCAGAGCTCTGCTGTCAGCATAACAGCAGACCAAGCTGGTTACAGGCTCATGATATTGGTGGTATTGTGTGATCAAATGCGTAAATTGAAATCTACACCTGGCAAAGATAAAGGGACATGCACAGGGAGTAGATTTCAATTAGCCTAGTCCGGAAGTGGTTAAACTATCAAATCACTAAAATTTCTTGAAATTTCTATGCTGAAAATTTATGTTTTGTGTGAAAATCTAAAAGTTTTACAACAAATGTATATATTAAAGAGACTCTGAAGTCTCGCTAAAATCCCATTTTTACTTAACTAACTTCATTAGCCCTAATTGCCTACCAAAAACACTGCTTCTCTGCGCTAAAATCGCTATAACCCCCCCCGAAATACCTGGGGGAAGATTTGGGCAGCACTTCCTGTAGAGGCAGAGCTTTGAGCAGTAGCTCTGCCTCTACTCCCATTAATCGGCTCTGATCGCCACCTCTCCCTGCCCATCTCAGTCTTCTTTCACTGAGAAGGGCGGGGCAGAAGCGGCGATTAGTGCTGATTGATGAGAATAGAGGCAGAGCTACAGCCCAAAGCTCTGCCTCCCCCAGCGGCAAAATCCACGACCAAGAAAGTCGTGGATTTTTGCCTTGGGATTTGGGGTTTTTTATAGCGATTTCAGCCGTGGGGATGCAGCCTTTTAGGTAGGGCGTTGCTAATGAAGTTAGTTAAGTAAAAAAATGGGATTTTAGCGAGACTTCAGAGTCTCTTTAAGTGTTTAAAAGTAAATTATGGTTTACAACATTGTTTCCTCTCTCATTTACATATTTGTAAAAAAAGTGCTAAAAATGTGCAATAAAAAACAGTAGCATATTTGTTTCAGACCAGTATAGACTGATAGCATAATCTCCAACAGTACCCACAATT
This sequence comes from Hyperolius riggenbachi, assembly GCF_040937935.1. Taxonomy (NCBI): domain Eukaryota; kingdom Metazoa; phylum Chordata; class Amphibia; order Anura; family Hyperoliidae; genus Hyperolius; species Hyperolius riggenbachi. The sequence goes on from NC_090646.1 coordinate 572,881,286, forward strand.
TTTTTTGTAATCTATTGCACACTGTTCCTGCTGCCTTGCCTAAAAAAGTTTGTAGAACAACACAAGAAAGCTACTAGTGTTCAACATCTGTATGAGTGCAAGTGACACATCAACAGGCTAACAGATGATGTGTCGCAACAAGGGTTGAAAGTGTAGATTTTTCTCAACAACACAACAAGATGTCAGTCAGCATTTTCTGACGTGTTTAGCTGGATCGCATCAACTGTTGCCATGATGATGTGTCACTTATACTGAGACAGCTGGTGAGCATTGAAAGGAGGCAGAGTACAGAGCTTCTTTGTGTTTGTATATACAGTCATTGGAACCCAAGGCTGCAGGAACACACTGAAAAGTATCAAATTAAAAAGAGGGATACTATGAGAAAATTATAGGTTCATAAGCTATTACTCTTATATTTTTAAAAAAACAAACATATCAAAGTTAAATGACTCCTGAATTTGGAACAAAGCAGTATATATATATATATATATATATATATATATATATATATATATATATATATATATATATATATATATTTGCTGTACATTTCCATTTCATCTTAGTCCATCTATTCTGTGCTGCTCAAGGCTTCCCTTATCCAGTGCACAGGAACAAGTGCTTCTGAACCCTGGGCGCGCAAGCACTCTAACTCGTATGAACACATGAGCGTTTGTTTCCTATGGGAAAGGTGTGAAAGAAAACTGAGCTTGCCCAGTGCAGATACTGTACCAATGACGAAGCTTCCAGTCCAGCATCAAGAGAACAGATGCCAGAACAGGGAATGAGAATTTGGCATTGGCATTTTTTCAAACATGGAGATTGTAGAGTTGTACATGAAGAATCATCAATTTGATATTCGAAAAAGGCAACTAAAATAAATATTAGGATTGGTGTTAATCATTATAATAATTATAATATAAATAATCATTATAAATAATTATTTAGGAATTTTAGGGAAAACTTATTTTATGAATTGACAAAAAGAAAAATGATGTAGATGATCTAAACCAAGGCAATCATTGCTGGTTGAGTTCCTCTTAATCTGGCTGTGGGACCTTTGCGATACTGGCTAGTAGATTGAGAGATCTTGACACCCATGTTGATGGAAGTGTCCTTTAACACATTCTTAGACGGTCTTCCAAAGTGGGTGTCATGAAAAACAAAACATTTTTTCTTCAAAAACATTCCTAAGAATTAATGTTTTTTCTTTACTTTAGTTGCACTCTTTTTTGGTTCTTTATGTTTACAGAGGTGCACTTTTGCATTCAAATTTAACAACTGTTTGGGCTTCCTACATTGTTGTTATTAGATAAGACGGGTAAGATTGTTCTTGACTTCAAACTGTCTGCATGAAATTGAATTTTTTTAGATTGGTATATTAATGCAGTGCTGTGGAACACTTAAAGTTCCATGTGACATACCCATTTTTCAGAAGCTTGAGTTCTAGCATGTAACCAGAATGCATTTAAAGTGTCCAAATCTATAAGATCCATATAAACATTTTTTTTTCCACAACATGATGCGTAGCAGAAAGTCAATCTTCTTTTAAGATTAGTTCATCTTTGTTACATTGTTTTACTGATCAGCAGAAATGGTTATTCCTTTTATCCATCCTAGGGCCTAAGGGCTCATTCACATTACAAATTAATGTATAAATGAAAACACATGAATTGGTCAGTGAGTTTTTCTGCATTTCAATGCATTTCCATGAGTTTTAAATTCCATTGAGTTGAAATGCACTGCACAGCAACTCACTGTTGTAGTGTGAATGATAAAATAAAAGTCTGTGGACTTTCATGTTGCCAAGTAAAACGCACTCCATGTGCAGTGTGTCAAAACTCACTGCAACTCACATAGTTTGAATGAGCACTAAATGTTTTTTTTGTTAGCTTCATTCAACATCAGAATGGTAATTTTTTTTTCAGATTTTTCTCTCATGCTTTTCCTTTTACAAACATATCAGTCAAATCATGCATACCTCAAAACCAAATTTCTCTATAGCAACTAATGACGAGGACTGGCTACTATATACCAAATGTATTACTTTATTGGACATATTGTCCATCGTGGGCGAAATACAGTATTTTGCATGGATCCTGGGCTGTCACACTGATCATCCTTTGCAATGGTCAGTGGTCTATAAGTTTCTTCAGTACAGATTGTTTCTCTTTTTCACATGCTATGTAAATGGCTGGAAAGAAATTAAAGCGGACCGAAGCCAAACATTTTTTTAAATTCAAAATATTTAGTTGCACATGCAAAGATAAATAAACACACCTTCAAGCCTATGAGCATTTCAGTGCATGCTTTTCACGCTTCTCTTTTCATAACTAGTTATACAGGTGGCAGCCATTACTTCTGAGCTTAGTAGGAGGTTTTAGATCATGGGTGTGTTTGTCATCAGCTACCCTCCCTCACAGGAGCGTCATCCATGTGAAATCTCACCAAGCTGAGATCACCTCCCCCGTGACATCATCAGTAGCAGCCTTTTTGTTTTTGTTTTTTATCTCCTCCACCAGTCTGCCATATTCTGTCCCGGCAATATGAAAGGAAGGGAGGGGTTACTCCAATAAATGTAAAAATATTTTATATTTGTCATCATGCAGCTGAAAAAAGGCTGCTATTTATTATTATAATTTAGAAAATAGATTTTATTTCTGAAATCTTATTTTTAATTTGGGTTCACTTTAAATCTAGTACAAATGATGGAGTAAGCCAATAAAATGCTCCGATCACAGTATTTGTTAGTTTTAGGATGTGCCTTCAAAATTTAAAATTGGCAACTCTGACAATAATTGCTGTAGCCTGTAACTGTTTATTAATTTTTATAAATTTCATTTTGGAAAAAGAGTTGTATGGGCTTATGATTTTAGTAAAAATGCAAGATGATCTGTGTGCAAGGATTTTTGCTTTGGAGCTGTCTTTCAACACCACAGCGCTGCTACCTCATTTCTGTACAATCTGCAGCTTTTTGCTCACTATCACTATATCCCAGGCACTCCAACACTTTACTGACATCCGCTGCTTGCCGCCACTACATTGCTTAGCACCCTAACATTCTGCCGACATCCGTTGCTTGCCACCGCTCCATTGTTGAGAACCACAACACTATCCCAATGTCCCCATACTTATGTCACACTGCTCAGAGTTAACATCCTCAGTAACAATATTTAGTATATTTGCCTTATTAATATGGTAGATTTGAAGATGGTTATCTTGGTTTAAAAAAATTGAAAAACATTATTGAAAGTAATGTAATTTCTACTATACCAAGTAAAAGGCAGCAGAAAACATATTCCTGCATACAGATAGTAGGCTCAGAGAAAAGCTTCTGCTTAAGTGTACAAAACAATAAAACCACCTGCCTAATAATGTGAAAGTTGCCCTCGTGTTACTAAACACATCAAAGTGGAAACTCCAAAAGCCTGCTGAGGATATCATTAAAGGTAGGTCCTTTAGATCTTACAAGTTGGATATGATGCTTTCATAGACTTCAGTACACCACATAGAAACACAATTGGATTGAGATCTTGAAAATGTAAAGACCAAAGAAACTGTGCTATAATAAACCAGGCCACCTTCTTCCATTGCTCCATGACCTACACTAGTTCTGTCCACTGTATGCACTTTTGGCAAGCCACAACATACTAAACGAGATTAAACTTATAGAGATTACAGACATATGGCAATGGTAGGGATTAGATTGTGAGCTCCTTTGAGGGACAGTTAGTGACAAGAAAATATATATATATATATATATATATATATATATATATATATATATATATATATATATATATATATATACACTGTACAGCGCTGCGTAATATGTCGGTGCTATATAAATACTAAATAATAATAATAAAAACTGTGTTTGCCCTTTTCTCTTAAACTTTCTCTCATGGACTGCATTCGAATTTTTGCAACAGTAGTTCATCTATAACAAGCATCCTGCAACAGCACCTAGTTTTCTCCTTCATTAGAAAATAGGCCTAACAAGAAAGGCTGAACTGATGGACTTACTGTATGTAGGATTCCTATCAATGCTAAAGAACTGTATAAACAGACAGGGAGTCAATAGCCAACACATAAATTCTGGTGAAAACTACCTAGGCAAAACAGTTCAACCCAAAGCTAGATGCATAGGGATCAACGAGGCAGTTAAAGGGCCAACTGGGCCATGAAACAAAAAAATATACTAACATAATATGAACTCCATGCCTTCAGGATATGCTGTTCACGTAGGACGACCTACATAAGTTACACTAATCGGGTAACAAGTGTGAATAAAACTTATTTGTTCATTTAGACCTGGTGGTACACAAGCTCTGAGCTCTTTTACCCACCTGGACTCACAGTGAAACAGGAGGCGATCAAAACTGCCACCTCTGATTGTATGGTGAATGTGATCTAGTCCAATAAACCTCACACCTGCAGTACTGTCATCCTGGTGTTTAGAGAAATGCTTGGCAATGGGAGACTGCACCTTGCCATCCTCAATGTTATTAATGTGTTTTGAAATCCATTTACAAAATAGTAATTTCTTTGTACCGACGTAAAACGCACCACAGTGGCACATCAAAAGAAATACCACTAATTTCATTTTACAGTTTGTAAAGTGAGGCAGCATCAGTCTCCTACTGCCTGCCAGTAATAGCATCCCCCCAGGTGTAGATTCCCATGACCTTACAATGTTTTTTGGGGGCAGAGCCCAAAAAGTTACTGCAAACGAGACTGTCGAGCAGTGACCTTGCTATGTCGAAAGTGGCCAATAGTAGAATATCAGTATCATTACCGATATTCTACCATCAGCTATTTTAGCATATCAGTAAAATTAACCTGTACTTTAATGTTCACACTAACCCTCCCCTATATATGCCTAACAGTAATCTCCCCCCACCTGCTCCTAACAATCGACCCACCAAGTTACTGGCCAAGCCATGCCAGCAATTAAAAAAACTGGAATTTGGCTGCAGTGCAGTCAAACTCCAGTGCAACTACTGCCGCCAGCTAGCTATCTTTTTTAAAATAGCAGCTATTTTTGTGGGCACTTCCAGCTCCCAAATTTCTTGGCGGTGCTCAAAATTCCCTGGCCCTCTGCCGCCCAAAATTACCACTTCATCATGGAATAACCCACAATGCTACTGTTATGGAAATTCTGTGACCTACTTATCTAGCCATCATAATTTAACCCTCACGTCCCGAGGTTTACTCTTTTTTCCTGATTCCATCACATCATCTTCAAAGACAAATGGTTTCCTTCTTGCCTTATATATCCCACCACTTGACAGGTACCATTGCAATGAGTTATCTAGTGTTATACACTTCACCGGCCATCAGTTTTACATTTCATGGCTGATCAGTGGTTCTCAGACTTGGAAGTAATTGTAGCTACATTAGCTACGTCAAGGATTCTAAGAAAGAGGCTAAGGCTTATCAGTGTTGGAGGAAAAGAATGAAAATATTCCAACAAAATTATTAAGACTCCTATTATAGAGCACTCAAACTGAAAGAAGTGATTTGTTGAAGGAAAGAATTTAGTCTAATGAGCATAATTTACAAGAATAATAATGGAATTTGGATCTCACTAGGGATACCTTCAAGCTATTCTTACTAAGCATTGGCACATATCCTGTCACGGTGAACAGACTGAAAAAATAGTAGAACAATGTCCATTATTCATGCCACACATTGTAGCAACTAACATGCTAGCTCTCAGTGAGTACCATGAAAACATCTCAGGAATGGATCATGTGAATGTTAGAGGCATGCAATACTGCAATCACTTTATATTTTGGTGATTTGAAGATTACATGTCCATGAAAAGAATTTTATATTTGTGAAACCAAAAGGGAACTTAGGATCAGAATACCGGAACATAAAAGTGACATCAATTTTTTTTTCTTACATCAGAAAGCCTGCATGTGTAACATTTCTTGAATTTCTTCTAAGCTGTGGCAATTAAATAGATTGTTTACAAAGACTAATAGACAGATTCAGAGCAGATTCAGGGCAAAAAGAAGCAGTCTAAAAAAAATGCACATCTACGCGCATCTGGGGATGCCTCTTGTAATGCTGTCTCTGCACAGAGTAAATGTATCAACTCAGGCAGCTTCTCGTGTTACCGCCAGCTTAGTTCGGGAAATCACCGAACTTCTATCGCAGCTGTGAAAATGTTTATGAATTAGCACACAAAAGTCTAAAATACTGAATGCAGTATTTTCCCGCCCAGATTTTTTAACCGAAAATACTTTTATGAATGATGGCCTAAGTCTACATTGTGCAAGGTTAGATGGAGTACATCATAAGGGGCTAAATTGCAAATCGGAGAATGCAAGATGGTTTTTGCAAATATCCTTTTGAAAAAATATATTTTTGGGGAATTACAGTTTTAATACCACCCATTGGTCTCAACAATGAGTTGTACAGTATTTAAAGATGTATGGGTAAATACTTACTCCTCAAAATTAACCTGAACCGAGTAAAATTATTTAACATAAACACATGATGTACCTGCAAAAGAATATTACATACTTACCTCGCCTTCAGTTCCTCTCAGAAGCTCACCATTTTCTTTTTACAAGTCCTTCCATTTATGACAAGATTTTGTCAGAACTGAAATATATCAGTTGCAGTCAGTTATAACGGAAAGGACAACTGATGAGCAAGGTAATGCCCATGTTTCCCTATGGCTTAAGTAGGCAATATTACAGTTTAACAGTGTACTGACCAGGAAACTGTTATGGGGTAATGACCATTTTCAAAATGGAGGACGGAGAATTCCATTGATCACAGACTGATCACAGACTGGGCTCTTCCTGTTCAGTAGTCGGCAGACCCAGGACCACCTAACGCCAATTGCCATCAAGTCCTGGGGCTGCATCTTGCAGGAGATTGCGCGCAGGCTGCGCGCGCATCTCCTGCTCGGGGGGCGAAGCTACGCCCCCTCTTCAGTCTCCGAGCGGCTACTGCCGCTCGGGAGACTGTTAGATGGCGTGATCGTCGTCTATTTACACAGTACAACGCTGCGATCGGCAGCAGCGCTGTCCACCTGGGGGACAAGAGAGTGATCGGCTCTCATAGGCAGAAACCTATGACACCCGATCGCCGTGATTGACTGGCAGGGGGTGGGCGGAAGGGACAGGGGGAAAAAAATAAAAATTTTATTAACAATATATATAGATAAATATTTGTAAAAAAAACAAACAACTGGGGGCGATCAGACCCCACCAACAGAGAGCTCTGTTGGTGGGGACAAAAGGGGGAAGGAATCACTCGTGTCCTGCAGCTTGGCCTTAAAGCTGTAGTGGCAAATTATACAAAACACAGCCTGGACTTTAGGGGGGTTTACCGCTGTGGTCTTCAAGTGGTTAATGATGGATATGATTTAGTTATCCTATATCTTACTGGTGGCTATCAGTTGCCTTGCTGTTTTATGCCTTATGACTCAACAACACACAGTGTCAGCTTCCATACTTTTATCATAGCAAGTGGGAGTGGAAAAAAGGAGAATAGACAATGGAGCTCTATCTAAGCATAATGGCAAGTAAAAGTGGAGGGATACACAAATTGATATTACTTTTGTGCATTTGGGTACCAACATAATGAAACCACTACATATGCGGTAGAAGAGCTTAATCTCTCCCCACTTGGCTTTGAGATCAATGTTGATGGATGATCTCTCTCTCTCTCATTTGCGCAAAAATCTTAAAGGTATACACTTGGAAACCAACAGCCAGGATGAAACTATTCGTGTAATATTTGGGCCCCATAAAGTGTAACACTTAATGGAGCTCAAATAATAAAACCATTAAAAGATTAAAACACAAACGGTGGTCTGACTTACTTCTGACAATGGACATGTAAAAAAAAAAATTAATGATAAGCGGCACAATAAACATTTTTCTTGACCTATTCGGTGTCAAAGGTTGGTTGTAACTTATTTGTGTCTTTAGCCCTTTAATCAGTCTATCATTTATACATTTTTATTAGTAGTATTTCTATTATGACAGGTTCACTTTAAACATCGGATGATCAGATGATGAATGTGTGGTTACCATATTTCTATTTGCGTGAACCAGAAAAAGTAAAAGATCATGACTTGTACCAGAAAATTGCATTAGCCCACATTTTCTCAATATAAGCATTCATCAGCAATGCATCCGCCTGTTTGTTAATTGTAGCTTTTACCAACTTACCTAATATATAGAAACATGGGATGACCTTAGTCTAATTGTTTTGCAGCAGTCCTTGCACAAAATGCTGCCCCAAGGAATAATAAAGGGAAATGTGGTCAGATAGCTTAACTGCCAAGCAGATGTTTCATTAAAATATCTCTATGATGAAACCACCCATACATTCCTATTAAACTAGACCTATAAATGGAAGAAGGGCAAGGCATACACAGACTGACTCTGTAAAAACATCTCTGGTTTAAATGTATCAGTTTTAAATTCCTAATAATGCTTAAAGTGACCCTAAAGTCAGGAATAAAAAATGAGTTTAACTAACCTGGGGCTTCCCTCAGCCCCCTGAAGCTGATCGGTGCCCACGCTGACTCCATCAGATGTCCATGAACCGGCCGGCGGCGACTTACGGTTTCGCCGTCACCGGCCGACAGGCTGGGGACGCGAGTGATTCTTCGCGTTCCCAGCCAGAATAGTGCCCCCTATGCTGCTATTGCAGCATAGGGAGGTCGCAATAGCAGCATAGGGGGCGCTATCCTGGCTGGAAACGCGAAGAATCACTCGCGTTCTCAGCCTGTCGGCCGGTGACGGCGAAACCGGAAGTCGCCGCCGGCCGGTCCATGGACATCTGATGGAGTCAGCGTGGGCACCGATCAGCTTCAGGGGGCTGAGGGAAGCCCCAGGTGAGTTAAACTCATTTTTTATTCCTGACTTTAGGTTCACTTTAACAAAAGTGGGTAAATGAGTGCAACATGGGTTTGTTTGGGTCCATCAAAACTGTCACATTTTTTGCATGCATTAGCAGAGTTACAACTTGTGTTATAACTTATACAGCAAATCTAGTGTCTCTCCCTAAATGTATATTTTGCATCATATGGTGGGTCTGGTTGTGGGCAAGTGTACACAATCATTTGCTTTAAATATCTGATGTTTTTCTAAAGCATTTTAAAGTGGAAGTAAACTCAGAACTTCCTCTTTAAAGATCTTCCGCTAAAAGATTAGCCAAAGCATTATAACTTTTATGTTAAAGGAACTCCGAGCTCAAAATAAATACAAAATTAGTACTCACCTGGGGCTTTCTGCAGCCCAGTGTAGGTTGGGACGTCCCACAGCGACAACCTGGCTCTTCCCCCAGGCCCTGTCCAGAAATGGCTGCCCGGCGACTGCCCGGTGACACTGGGCCCGAGTGTCGGGCTCCTTCTTCCTTATACGTCATTGCTTTCGTCACACGCCGGCCGCCTCGCGTCATCACGGTGGCTGGCGTGACAGTACGGCGCATGTGCGGTTTAATCACGCATGCGCCGTACTGTCATTCCAGCCTCCGTGATGATGCAAGGCGGCCAGCGCGTGACGAAAGCAATGACGTATAAGGAAGAAGAAGCCCGACACTCGGGCCCAGTGTCGCCAGGCAGCCATTTCTGGACAGGGCCTAGGAGAAGAGCCAGGACGCCGCTGTGGGACGTCCCGACCTACACTGGGCTGCAGAAATCCCCAGGTGAGTACTAATTTCGTATTTATTTTGAGGTCAGAGTCCCTTTAAAAAAAAATCTTCATTACAATTTATGGAAATCCTAAAAAAACTCTGAAGTTTTATTTTAGTTGCAATCTAAAGTAGGTACTGAAAGTATTACTTAACAGGGAAAGAGCCACAGAGCTCCTGCAGTCTATTCGCAGCTGCTCGTAATAACTGATAAGACACATTGATCTTGCTAAACAAACAAAGAAAACAGAGCAGATAATTTCTTGAGTAACTATATGTGGAATAAAGAATTGTGTGCTGTTGAAGAGTCCATTTTAATGATTTCTGAACACAGTGCTTTTTAGTTTATATTGCTTTACATTTTTTATTTTTAAAACATGTTACGGTATACTTTGCTGCATATTAACCTTATTTGTGATACAACAGGAAATGTAAAAGCTTGGTGGATTTCTGCTGCCCATGTATATTTACTGTAAGAATGGTCAAAAAATTGCATTCATTCAATATTCACTCATGATTCATCATATACTCACAAAGTTGAATAATTCACTGCATCTATACAAGCTCATTCTCTCAGAAACCAGCATGTAGATTAAGTCAACGAGATGTAAATCATTTGGCGTTTTTGCAGGATAATGCAAAATTTGCAAATCTATGCAGCTTTGAAAATGGATTGAATCGAATTCCACCATGGCGGGATTTGATTGGTCAATTTTTATTGGTATACATTTCCATATAAGGTTTGCAAAATCCTGTATAATTTCGGAAATATTTGCATCTTGCTGTTTATGTTTAAGTGAACTGCAACACAAACTCATAGTTGTTGCTGTTCTTCTTATTATTATTATTATCCTTCATGTATTAATTTAGCACTGACATTTGCCTCTACACAGAGGACACTGAATAATTCATGTCTTTAAAGTGGTATGAGACTCAGAATCTCCTCTTTGTTCTAAAAGATTATTTACAGAATAAAATCTACTATAAAAAAATATTTGTAGCAAAACAGCAAACAGATAAACTCAGTGGACAGCTCCTTGCTTCAGTGGAAAAGTTCTGGCTGCATCTGAAGAGGTGATAACATTATCTTTTGTTTACATTACTTTGTCAGATACATTTAGCAAACATTAGCAAACTGTCGAAACTTAGCTGTACTAAGCTGAGAAGCAGAAGGAGCTGAGAAGTTACCACTAGATAGATTTTGACCACTCTGCGACACAGGATGGTGGCCACAGAGTGGCTCTCTCCTTCCTCAGTCACGCCAGGTGACGTGACCTCGCAAGAGGTGAGATGTGTAGGAAATGCGCACTCACTCGAACACTCGTTCCCTGCAGTCAACAGAGCGGGGCCGCCACAATCAGCCTGCCAGCCGCAATCGACGCTGATAGGCTGAATTTAAGACAAATAAAGCAAAAATATATGTGTACAGCACTGCGATCTAGAGCAGTGCTGTACAGAGGACATCCCTGTCACTTAACTGTCCCTCCCAACAGCTCCCAAACTAATCCCTATCATAGGCTGATGCCTATCTATGTATAGTGTAGTGTATGTATCGCATACACTACACTACAATGATCATATTTTACTAATACAAAATAAAGATTGCAGCAGCAATCAGAGACCACCAAAAGAAAGCTCTATCCGTGGGAAGAAAAGGAGGGAAAATACATTTGGGTGCTAAATTGTATGACTGAGCAATACACCATTAAAGCTGTGAAGTGCTAAATTGTAAAAAATGGCCTGCTCACTGAGAGGGGGCATAAACCTGTGGTCCTCAAATAGTTAATATATAAATACAGCAGCTATGCAATGAAATGCAATGGCAGCTTTCACAGCAGATAAACTATAATAAAATTGGGAATTTGTAAACAGGCAATATTACTTGTGCACAAAAGCAAATATAACTGGATGGATAATAAAAAGTAGGAAAGCACATTTTTATTGAATGTTGTCAGAGTTTTATCCCACTTTAACTGTCTCTCATCGGAAAGAAATCGAATCTCTTCCATAGTAAAAGTTGAATGTCCTTATCATATTCTAAGAACTATTTTGGGGTGAACCAATTTAACTTATCAGCATGATTTTGTGATGTGTTTAAAAAGCAGACTTACCGTTTGTCAACCCCTTGTCAACACAGAAATAGAATGCAAACTCCATTTTTGTGTCCAATGTAGATCCAATACTATCCCCAGTTTCTATTACCTTTTCCTTAGCAATGAAGAAGGCATAGATTGTAGAAATATAGGCTTTTCTTTTCATTTATTGTAAATAAGGAAGACATTTTAACCCTAGGTAATACTATGATTAAGCATACATTTTATGTAATTTTAGATAATGGTGCACAATAGCAGAACATCCGTCATTATGAAGTGCTCTATCCACTTTATTTCCAAGGTTTTGCTATGTAAATCTGCACGGCTTCTTTTTAATCTGCATTTAAGTTGGTTAGAAATGCAGCATAGTAGATGCTGGAACTGTGCACAATGCCTTCATTTGCATTCATCTAGTTTTGAATTTTAACATTTCTAAGTTTAAACAGCTCAGGGATTCACCAGGTCTTGCAGCCGGGTATAGCAGAGTACAGAATAAGGACATCAAATGTAAATGGAAAACTTTTAAATACAGAACATATTATTGGTAAGATCATCCTCTGATCTGCTACTTTATCACTCTAAAAGTGCTGCTTTATGACTCTTTTACATGATACTGTAATGACAACCCTCTCATCTACTGCTGTATCACTCCGTGAAAAACTTTTGGTATTACCTTGAATTAGGCCTGTAATGACTGCTCAGCAAACAAGGTGCCATCATTTTCATATTTACCCTTTAGTCTCCATGTGTTTGATCTGATCCAATATCACCTGGTGCACGGGAACCTTTTGGCCAGTTTTCTCCTGGCCAAAAGCACCTAGCTGACACAACTGAGAGATCAAATTACAGCTTGTGATTAGTCACAGATGAGGGGGAATTAGACAGGCTAAACTCTCTAAATACATACAGGATGTATTTCTCTCTGTTTTCCTTCTGTCATGTGCAAGAGTTCAGGTCCACTTTAATAATCACTGCTTATTTAAGACACTCGCTTTTACAGCCCCAGTTCATCTGGGTAATCTGAAAAGTGCTTCTCTTTTCTTTAGTTCTTGTCTACTATTAATATTTCTGTAGTCATTATGGGTGATTTCAACATCCATATAAACACTTATAATCCTACCACCAACAATCTTCTCTCACTGGTATGGTTTCTCTCAGGGGTTCTCTGTACTAAGTCATATCAGTAGCCCCTCACATGACCTCAACATTTGTAATTTATGCTCTTTTCCTGATGTTTACTTTCTCACATTCAGTTTACATTATGTATTAACCTTTGTTTTCTCTTTCGATGATTCTTCCACAGATACACACACTTGTGTATAAACTGTGGCAATTGGGACCTGTACTCTCTCACTCTCTCTCTCTCTCTCTCTCTAAGGCACTGAAACCTCATTGTTCTCACCTTGCCCTCTTCCACTGTCTGTGACTTCACATCCAACATACTGGAATGGCTTGCCCATGCACAATTAGCTGGCTACCTCCCTTCATACTCCTTGTTTGACCATCTCCAGTCTGGCTTTTGATCCAGCTACTCCACAGAAACAGCCCTTTCCACAAGATCTAATGATTAACTATTCTCATATAAGTTTTATGACTATCTTAGTGATCTTCACTTCCTGGATGGCCTGAGAATTATATTATACTATTTACAGTGTGTTTGCAATGAGTGCAATTCCAATTCCGTGTTTATGAACGTCAATGAGACCTCCATGAGGAGCAAAGACTGTTGCTGGGGTTACTTAGACAGTTTTTAAGTAAAGGCCACCTAGGCATGTGGATTGAGAGCTACCTAGTGCACATTGAACCTTTCCTTTGTTGAGTTGCTGCTGTCTTCATACAGTTCCTGCATATCCTTAGACACTACAAGATTAGCTGGGCAAAGGTGAGAACTTAGGAAGCTGCCCTCTTCCCTCACTGCTAGAGACAGGGCTGCTGTTGTGGTGATGATTGTTTTAGTACTGTGAGAAGGGAGGCAAAAAGGTAAAGTTGGGAGACTGCAGGACCAGGGGATGTGCTGGAGAGATGACAGATATACTGGCAAATGCGCTTCTACTCAGGGTCGGATTTACTATAAGGCACTGTAGGCACGTGCCTACAGGCACCTGATGATGGAAAGGTGGCTCACTCCCTCCTTCCCTATGCAGAGTCCTGAGCAGAGCGTAAATTGAGAGGTTACTCACCCTGCTCTCGACATTCCACTTCCGAGATCTCCCTTCAGTCGGGAGCGGCACTAGCTACTTAATACTGAGGATACCTCTGGCTACCTAGTACTAAGGTGACACCTGTAGCTGCCTATGACAGGCAAGGGAAGTAAGGAAGAAGTGACAGCTGGGACAGCCAACACACTTGTGGTGCTGTTCGGTGGGGGTTTGTAGGTTTATGGAGGGAGAAGTCTAGGGTGCCAGGACATCTGTGCCTATAGGCTCCTGTGAGGTAAATCCAGGCCTGCTTCTACTGTATAAGTCAGTATATGTACAAATGTACATTTGTATAAATAAATTATATATATACATCCATGGGGGACCCAAAAATGCAGTCCTAATATGAGTAGCAATTCTACACTAATGCCACTTTAACATCTGCAGCTTGTGACACGTGTGTGTACAACCTTGTAGAGTGAGGGCAGATGTACAACAGGGACACAAGAGTGCTGGCAGGAGACTGCTTATGTAGAGGACCATGCTGGAGCTGAGGAGGCCAGTGCACATGACCCAAGGCAGTAGTGGTTAGGAAACAATTGCGGTAAAACTGTGTGCAGGAGACAGGGGTGTAACTATAAATCATGGAAAACACCTGCTCTGAAGGATGGACCCCTTATCAGAGGGAATGAAGTAGTAGTTGGGGTCCCTTACAGCTCTGCCCCCCGCCTGTGGTTTCAGGGGCTGCTCCCCTGTAGTTACCCCCCTGGTAGTAGGTGACTTTTATATCATATGGTGATTGGTTTTTAATAATAATAATCCGAACATTTGTATAGCGCCTTTCTCCTGTCGGACTCAAAGCGCTCAAGAGCTGCAGCCACTGGGACGCGCTTTAGGTAGTTTTTCTCAGTTTTAACTGATATTATGAATTATGGATTACTTAACTACCTGCGGACCGAGCAAGTATGAATCTACGGCGGGCAGGGGGCACTGCGGTCCTGACCTGACGTAAACTCTACGTCCCATTGACCGCGCGCCCCAGCCCGTCCCCGTCGCTCGGTCCGCTCTGCCCCCGCCGCAATGTGATGCCCTGCCGCCTCTATGACGGCAGAGCACTGTGAGCCGGGCAGGAGCCATTTTCATTGGCTACTGGCCCTGTCATTCTTGTAAGCCATTCCCATTGGCTTACATGGAATGACAGGGTCAGGAGCCAATGAAAGCGGCTCCTGACCGGCGCACATCGCTCTGCCGTCATAGGGACGGC
The DNA here is from genome assembly GCF_040937935.1 of Hyperolius riggenbachi. Taxonomy (NCBI): domain Eukaryota; kingdom Metazoa; phylum Chordata; class Amphibia; order Anura; family Hyperoliidae; genus Hyperolius; species Hyperolius riggenbachi. The sequence goes on from NC_090646.1 coordinate 572,896,450, forward strand.
AGAGAGAGCAGCCCACGGCGGGGACAGAGCAGCGTGTCCGGCAGGAGCGACGGTAACTTGCGGCAATTCGTCGGGAAGCGGCGGTTTGCTGGACCAGCACCCTCTGGTCCTTAAGGGGGCAGAGGGTGCTGGTCCCGAAAGGGTTAAAGAGGAACTGGAGTGAAAATAACAATGAAAAATGAAAAATACTTATTGTTTACAATATTAATTTATAAATGATTTTGTCCGTGTTTTCCCATTGTAAAATCTTTCCTCTCCCTGGTTTACATTGTGAAATGTACCACCAGTGGTGACATCATTAGTTCTGCCAGGTGATTGTACAGAATCTTCGTTACCGAGAGTTCTATGCACAGAGCTAAGTATTGCTTGCTTGGCAGTTGTAAAAAGCCATTATTTCCCACAATGCAACAAGGTTCTCAGATGGCAAACTGTCAGGACCTTGGTCATGACATCAAGCTGTGGGAGGGGTTTCACCACAATATCAGCCATTCAGACCTCCCAGCCCCCCTAACAATCTGTTTCCCATCACTTTCTTGTGGAAAAGGGGATATCAGCTACTGAGTGTAATGAAGTTAAATCCTGGGTTCTTCTTTAAAGGAGTTCTGGGTTCCTCTTTAAAGAAGTCCCAGTATTCTCTGTTGTTGTAGATTTCACTTGCCTCTTTGAATGCATTGTGTTTTGCTTTCTGCAGAATTTCAGCATTCTCATGGAAATGGCTAATGATGAAGGGAACTCTGATTGGCTAATCTCTAGGAATGTCTGCCTGTCAATCACTTCTACTATGCAGGATTAACTAGACACCTTTATGATTTCCAGTGAATGCTGCCAGTAGCTGCAGACCAGCATTGACGTTCTGAATACAGGCCAGCAAATCAACCCACTTTCACCCTGAATCTCTTACGACATCTAAATAACTAGATAAAATGAGTGCTGTGTGTAAGTCAATTACTTTACCCTTCCACCATTTTTATTATATATACAATACACACGAATAGCTCTGATAATGCAAAATGCTTTGCTTTTCATGCTTTATTACAGGGAAACAATTGTTTAAAATCCTGTTTTTTATGGCAATTCATAGCAATCTTGCGCAGCATTTACATTTTACCGTGCAAAGACAGACAATTTAGAGACAATCAGATATAACAAATTGGAAACAGAATGAAGTCTGTACTTGTAGCGATTTGGATAGCGAACATCTATTTTATATATCGGAGTTGAATTTAATAATTTTCCACTCACTGGCAGAGCTGTCATTCACAACCGGCTTTCAGAACCACCGCAGAAAGGAAATGCATTGTAGCCTTGTAATTCTCTAGTGAGTCAGCCACAGATGAAAAGGGATATTCAGCTGCTCCAGAATCTTTTTTTGTGTGTGTGTCAGTTGCTTTATCCATATTTTTTGCATACCGTTATTTATTATTGTTGCTTCAAACTGTCACATTTACTAGCGGCCGGTAATTTATCAGTCCTGCTTGCTATGCAGCAGCCCTCTACTATGATTAGCAATATTTTGAGCACCTGCTTCAGTAGATATGATGGATCACCAGTACTTGGGCATTCATCTCAGGAGATATTATAAGGAGGCACAGGATGCAGATTGGCTGCCTGGATTTTATGTTTTCCAGCTCCTTATTTTTATTCTTCAATTAAATATTCTGTCATCTCAGTTAGAAAAGAAATTTACATAATTACAAGACCATTGTTGGGCTTTATTGTGCATTGTAAGTTTTTTTTTTCCCTCTTTCTTGCTAGTTTCTTTTTTTCTACTTTAGATCTTGCATTGCACTAATTTATTATAATGACCTTTTATGGTGCATCGTGATGGTTATGGGCTACAATTTGCTTTTGCTGCCTGCCTATCCCTTTTTGAGGTACACATACATTATGTAGCTACTTTATATTCTGAGCGGGTTGGAACTTTTGTGATCAACATTACATTATTATTACTACAGTTTAATAAGTAACAAGGTACTTTTTTTTCTAACAAGCTCGGCATTTTTCCACATTGTGGTTGAATATTAAGGTGTTCCTGAAATGAAAAAAACAAAGGCAAAATAATTTATACATACCTGGGGTTTCCTCCAGCCCCCTTTAGGCTGTTGACTCCCTCACTGTCCTTCCGGGCTACCTCTATGCTCTGCTAGCTTTCCAGAAAACCTTCCAGTCGCGGCCAGTCGGCCATGTACTGCAGATGGTTGGCCCAGCCGCGCACTCACACCCATTGCTCTCCCATTGCCAGGAGCGGTTTGCACTTGTTCGGTACTACTGCTCAGGCGCAGAACACTCCCGGCGGTGGGAGCGCAATGGGGCATGCACGTCCCGCCAAGCTGTGCATGCACAGTACGTGGCGACAGGTGGCGATTGGAAGATATATCTGGATGGCCAGTGGAGTATCAAGGCAGCCTGAGAGGATGGCGAAGGAGCCAACGGCTTGAAGCGAGCTGGAGGAAGCATGTACTGTATAATGTGTGTATAAATGCTTTTATTCATCTCTAGTTTCCTTTAAAGCACAATTTCAGAAAATTCTGTTTTCTAACTTATCCCTCCTGCCTGCTTAACTAATCGAACAGTGCACCCTCCCCACCCCCACTCCCTCCCCCAACAAACACACACAATACTCAGAGCCACTTTGGTCCTCATTATAATTTCACAACCATTCCCCTTCCCACAACCTCCATCAATATTTCCCAAAAATGACTGTGCTCATTCAACAGTGCCACATCATGTGCCATAGCCACTCCCATACAAACTTAAATACTGAGCATAGATCAGTGGCTGTTATAACCAGATTTTATTTCCAGTTGGTGGCAAAGGAAGAGGATAAGAGGCATGAGTACCACACCTCCTCCCAGAATTCAAAGTGGTAGGCTGGGTGGCTGCAATGATGTGACAACCCACTTCAAGAAGCTGATGGTTATCACAGAAAGAAGTCTCAGAGCGACATCTTAAAGCGGTGCTCCAGAGTAACTTAACGTTATGTTATAGACACTCTCTCTTTCCTATTATGCATTTGGATAGCCACAATCTTTTACTCACCCTCTCCCCTACTCTAATCCATATAAGGAGAAGGCCCTATTCCCATTCCAGAATAATGCTATGGATTTTTTTTAACAATAAAACTTTATTCACCACTTCATCACTCATAAAAACATGCTATGGCATTTTACTAAAGGAGGGGTTACATTTTCCACAACCCAGCCTTCTCCTTATATGGAATAGAGTGGGTGAAGGGTAAGTAAATGAAATTGTGGCTATTTCGATACCTTATAGCATAAAGAGATGGTGTCCCTTACTCTAATGTTGTTATACTGGAGATTCACTTTAACTCACTTTTGTGAATCTATGTAATTATGACAAGAGGTCTTTAGGGAAAGAAGAACCCTCCACTACATTGAGCTGGAGTTAAAACCACTTTTACTACTAAATAAATGCTTCATGCTTGAGATATTTCCAAGTGTTTCTATACATATGATAATATGATTGTTGAATTGAAATTTTGAAGTAATTGTAAATAAATCTTGCAACTGTTGCTTAAAGGACCACTAGCAAAAAAGTAGGCAGTTAAAATCTGACAGAACCGACAGGTTTTTGGCCAGTTCATCTCCTCATGGGGGATTCTCAGGGTTTTCTTTGTTTTCAACAGCATTTCCTGAACAGCATTTGCAAAGTCTAACTGACAAAATAGTTACATAGTTACATAGTTATTTTGGTTGAAAAAAGACATACGTCCATCGAGTTCAACCAGTACAAAGTACAACTCCAGCCTGCTCCCTCACATATCCCTGTTTATCCAGAGGAAGGTGAAAAAACCCTTACAAGGCATGGTCCAATTAGCCCCAAAAGGGAAAAATTCCTTCCCGACTCCAGATGGCAATCAGATAAAATCCCTGGATCAACATCATTAGGCATTACCTAGTAATTGTAGCCATGGATGTCTTTCAACGCAAGGAAAGCATCTAAGCCTCCTTTAAATGCAGGTATAGAGTTTGCCATAACGACTTCCTGTGGCAATGCATTTCACATCTTAATCACTCTTACTGTAAAGAACCCTTTCCTAAATAAATGGCTAAACCGTTTTTCCTCCATGTGCAGATTATGTCCTCTAGTCCTTTGAGAAGGCCTAGGGACAAAAAGCTCATCTGCCAAGCTATTATATTGCCCTCTGATGTATTTATACATGTTAATTAGATCCCCTCTAAGGCGTCTTTTCTCTAGACTAAATGAACCCAGTTTATCTAACCTTTCTTGGTAAGCGAGACCTTCCATCCCACGTATCAATTTTGTTGCTCGTCTCTGCACCTGCTCTAAAACTGCAATATCTTTTTTGTAATGTGGTGCCCAGAACTGAATTCCATATTCCAGATGTGGCCTTACTAGAGAGTTAAACAGGGGCAATATTATGCTAGCATCTCAAGTTTTTATTTCCCTTTTAATGCATCCCAAAATTTTGTTAGCTTTAGCTGCAGCGGCTTGGCATTGAGTACGATTATTTAACTTGTTGTCGATGAGTACTCCTAAGTCATTCTCCAAGTTTGATGTCCCCAACTGTATCCCATTTATTTTGTGTGGTGCTAGACCATTTGTACGACCAAAATGCATGACTTTACATTTTTCAACATTGAATTTAATCTCCCATTTATGTGCCCATATAGGCATCCTATCCAGATCCTGTTGCAATATGACACTATCTTCCTGAGAGTTGATGATTCTGCACAATTTTGTATCATCTGCAAAAATAACAACATTGCTCACTACTGCATCTACTAGGTCATTAATAAATAAATTGAAGAGCACTGGACCCAGTACAGACCCCTGTGGGACCCCACTGCTAACAGTCTCCCATTTTGAGTACGATCCATTGACCACAACTCTTTGTTTTCTGTCCATTAGCCAGTTCCCTATCCATGCACACAGACTCTTCCCCAGTCCTTGCATCCTCAACTTTTGCATCAGACTTTTGTGGAGAACAGTGTCGAAGGCCTTTGCAAAGTCCAAGAATATCACATCTACAGCTTTCCCAGTATCCATATTAGCATTCACTACCTCATAAAAGCTGAGTATGTTAGTCAAACAGGACCTGTCTTTAGTAAACCCATGTTGATGCTGAGAAATAAGATTATTTTCTACTATGAAGTCATGTATAGTGTCTCTTAGTAACCCCTCAAATAGTTTGCATACAACTGATGTTAAGCTTACAGGTCTATAATTTCCTGGATCTGATTGTTTGCCCTTCTTAAATAATGGGAAAACGTGGGCTGTAGGCCGATCCACTGGGACTCTGCCAGTTGCAAGAGAGTCACAAAAGATAAAAGGGGTTTATCTATAACTGAACTTAATTCCCTTAGGACCCGAGGATGCATGCCATCCGGGCCAGGTGCCTTGTCTATTTTTAATTTATTTAGTCTTGCCTTCACTTCTTCCTGCGTTAAGTATTTAATATTACAGTTAGAAGATTGAGACTCTTCTGCCTCTGTAATTTGCAACAGTGCTGTTTCCTTTGTGAAGACAGAAGCAAAGAAAGCATTTAATAAGTCTGCCTTACCTTGGTCATCCACCATTGAGTTCCCGCCCTCATCCTTTAGGAGTCCTATACAGTCAACCTTTCTTTTTTTAGAGTTGATGTACTTGTAAAACTTTTTTGGGTTAGATTTGATATCCCTAGCGATTTGATTTTCAGCTTCGATCTTTGCCAGCCTAATTTCTTTTTTACAATTTTTAGTGTGCAAGTGAGTAGGGAGGCCGGCTGGTATCTTACTATTTTGCCAGTTAAACTGTTGTTCAGGAAACCCTGTTGAAAACAAAGAAAACCCTGAAAATCCCCCATGAGGAGATGGACTGGCCCAAAACCTTCGGTTCTGTCAGATTTTAACTGCCTACTTTTTTCACGATAGTGGTCCTTTAAAACTTACTTCATCCAGAATGAATATGTGATACATCCAACATTTGATGAGAACTGATGGAAAATAAAATCCAGAATTACAGTACTGCTGAATTTTTTACTTATTCATTCCCAAACATACCAATCATTTGACTGTGAAATATTAGATTGCTATGCGCTTTGTGAATCGCTAGTGTGACTGTCACTGAGCTTTTACCTATTGCAGCTTAGACAAACTTATGACTGCATATTGAGGGGCATCTATGTTCTCTGGATAGCGCACTGGTATTGCTGGTGTCTTTGATGTAGGATTGGAGCCTTTGACCAGGGTTCAAGTCCTTGCTCAAGCCACTACGTAAAATGCCTTTGGATAAGGCTCCCTAATAATTCTTGTTCGCCTTTGGAGCGCTCCCTAAGGGGCTGCAGTGAGTCCACCAGGAGAAAAGCACAATATAAATGTTCCTTGCCTTGTCTTATTAGAATGTGCTTAGGGATTGACCAAGCAAATAATTAAAAAAAATGTCTTTTTTTCAGAATAGTATATCATATCTTCATTACACTTTTATTGGCTGATCTTGGATTTGAGAAAACATTTGACGGCGTAAACATACAGTAGATATAGTCTATGCTCAGCAATGAGAGCTTATGGAGATCCTTATAAGTTCATCCACTCTGTGGAGAAAATAAGTAGATGTGAGATAATATGAAAAACATAGAGAAAAGATATCTATATCATATTGTATAGTCAGACAACAGAAAAAGTAAGGGGGGCTAGTAAGTCTGGCCTGCTTAATTATCTTTGTGTTATTTATTAGAAATTATGTTTACAATTTGTACTAACCAAACACATTTGCTGATATTATGTACTGTAATCACTATTAGTACTTTGGGAATTTTTCTTCAGGATCCCCCCCCCCCCCCCCCCCCCCAAAAAAAAAAAAAAAAAAAAAAAAAAGATATACATGACATTGATCCTGTGTGTCTCACAAAGATTAGGTAAAGGGCCCATAGACGGCTGTGAGGTCCCCCGGCATCCTCCTGGCTCCTTCCCTCGTTCTGGTCCGGGCTGCGGTTACAGGACGACTTTGGCCTGAAGTTGTCAGGTCTGCTGAAGTCAGGCCAAAGTCGTCCTGTAACCGCAGCCGGGACCAGGACCAGGGAAGGAGGCAGGAGGATGCCGGGGGACCTCACGGCCTATGGTGGGCTGGAGGAAGCTCCAGGTAAGTGTAAATTCTGTTTATATCACCTGCTCAGGTCCCACAATATTGGGGAGGAGAGGCCCTTAAAGTTAAAGAAGGTGTATTACCTTCTCAAAAGTGGCAGAAAGGTCCTCTTTTAAGAGCCCCCTTGTCTGCTTTTTCCCAGACATATATTATTGTAGTGCTCATGCTCTGAATTGTGATAGTAACTTGTAATTTAAAGTCATTGCAATTACTGCAGTTTTGCCTCTGACAACAAAGACTGACATAGAGATTGTAACCAGATTGTGAGGCTGGAAACTGGTAGCATGTAGGAAATATTAACTCTGCCCATTTTGTGATATAAGGAGGAAATGATTCAGCTAACATCAGTTTTATGGACCTTCAAATCGAGACATTTAGTGCTGGAGGAATGAGTGATAGGAATAAGTATGTAGATTCCATGAAACAAAGTCTGCAATAGAGTATGTGCTGCCATGCCCTGTCCAATCACAAATTAGTCATCTGTGTATAAGTCACAAGAATGCTGGGCTACACTACAATCTGTAGATAAGGAGGGACCAGAGGCCTTATTTAATCCACCTTTCCTCCTAAGTTTTTCCTTGGTGATATTATCACACCTAATCAATAATAATACACTACCAGCAAGGAATACAGAGTGCTTTTAAACAGAAGGTGAAAAATTATCTCCTGGGAGAAAACGTAGAAATAGTGAAACGAATAAGGGCCCAGGAATACTAGATAGCTTGCTTGTAATTTAGCGGATCAGCTGATTTCGGCTCGCAGCTCCAAGAGCCGAGCACCGAAACTGGGCGCCCCATAGCAGCAATGTTTTGCTGCGCGGGGCGCATAGCGGTAATTCGGGGCCAGACCCCGAATTACATCTCCCTCCGAGTTGCGACAACTCGGAGGGGGAATAGTGTTTAACGCAGCCTTGGAGTTAAGCGGCTCCCACCGCGCCGAACTGAGCGGCGCCGAAATAATATGCACCCGTAATTTAAAGTCGAATTAAAGACATTGGCGTTTTATTTATTTTCATTTGTATTTTTTTTGTACAAACTAAGTTTGACATATTTCTGTACAGTCTACACAGTTTGGCAGCCTTTTACTTTTAACTGTACATCGCCATTAGGGCTCAAACCCACTAGCAGCCTTTTCTTAACGCTAGTGATTTGATAAAGCTCTTGCTAATGCAATGCTATGGGGGATTTTTATAAAATCACATCCCTCAAGTGAGATCACACACATAGCATTACATTAGCAAGAGCTTTTCAAATCACAAAGAGCTCAGAAAAGTGCTCCTAGGGGGGTTCAGGCCTTACTGTTCTTTCTATTCTTTTTTTTCCTAGCATTGCTTTTTAAACAATTGTTATTTTTGGTTGGTTTGCAACTTTTCAGCTAATTACTTCTGAATGATTCTGTCGTAGTACAGTTTTTTTCCCGTTATAGGAAAAACGATTGCCACAGATGCAGATGTATATTAAAGTGATGTATCACATTGCTGTACACCACCTGTGCTGTCATCTGCACAGTGTAGTTACTATTGCTAGATTGCTACACTGTTCACAGCTTTTTTTACCTATTACATAATACTGATTGCTACTATTTCATACATACATTAAAATTAATAAAGTACGCTGTTGTATACTCAGCAGTGAAAAGATCTGACAATTGTTTTGCAGTCTATGTTCCCTTTAGGAATAAATCTCACTTCCTGTTATTGGTAACCTTGTCACAACAACAGGAAGTGAGGGAAATCATACAGGTGCAAAAGTGAGAGAGTACCCCCCTAAAATTAAAATTAACTCTTTTCCACACTAGTACAATTTAGTGCTGTCTGTGTGCTGCCATTGGAAACATTTTGGGCTCGATTTACAAAAGGGTGCTAACTCAGTTAGCACGCCTAAAAGCTTTAGGCGTGCTAACTACGGTGCTAAGTAAAAACAATACTAGGTAGGCGCTAATTGAATAAACTGATTTATTCTGTATATATATATATATATAAGTGAAGTCTAGAACATACGATAAATGATCATACATGCACACTACATGCACACCCACTGCTCTGCTGCAGCAGAAAAAATCTAAAAAATCTAAAAAACTAAAAACAAAAAACGTATTATATAAAATTGCAAAATGATGCAATGAGGTAATGGTGCCTAATAGGTTAATTGAGTGTAAATAACGGAGTCTTGACCAAAAATGGTGATGAGGCTTAGTTTTCCTAGTGATAAATATCACAATAGTCAAACGAGCAAAGTAAATAGCAGCAAAGGTAAACCTGATAGATATTTCAGGAAGTGGTAGTTACTCACAACCTCCGTAGATGTTCCGTAATAGCAGTCCTGGAGCCGCTCTATCCTGTCCGCCCCGGCCGGCGGCTGGGCAGGAGAGTCTTTGACCCGCTGTTAAGATGGTGATTAGCAGCAGGGTCGGGCAAGCTCGCCCGGCTTCAGTATCAGTAGAACAGCGTTTCGTGTCCGGAAAATCTTGCAATATAATATTATATAATACGTTTTTTTGTTTTTAGTTTTTTAGATTTTTTAGATTTTTTTCTGCTGCAGCAGAGCAGTGGGTGTGCATGTAGTGTGCATGTATGATCATTTATCGTATGTTCTAGACTTCACTTTTATATATATACAGAATAAATCAGTTTATTCAATTAGCGCCTACCTAGTATTGTTTTTACGGTCTATCTTCATTTAGGGGTCTTTGGGAATACCCCATTCTAGGTGGAGCAGCTGCTAGTTTCATAGGCGCCACACTATACTATTTATTTCTAGGGTGCTAAGTAGTTTGCATGTGCTAACTAGGGTGCTAAGTAGTTTGCATGTGCTAACTAGGGTGCTAAGTAGTTTGCATGTGCTAACTACGGTGCTAAGTAGTTTGCATGTGCTAACTACGGTGCTAAGTAGTTAGCACGTGCTAAGCATGTTAGCACATGCAAAGTGGCTTTTCACTGGCGTGCTAACACTTAGCAATTTTTTGTGAAACAAGCCCTTTGACTCTTTTCCTGCTCTGTTTCTGTTTTGATCCAAGTCTGTATCATGCCTAAAGAACAAACATAAATTACCACTATCACAAAAAATTGTAAAATTCAAAATACCTACTTATAAGAAGTATCGTTCTCCCAGAGTAAAACTATTATTCTCCTGTGTTGCTATCGCTTACAGTAAGGAGTAAAAATCTTGACGGATCTGACAGGTTTTGGACTAGTCCATCTCCTCATGGGGGATTTTAAATATTTCATTTAATCTTGCACCCCTTGCTGGCTGAGCAACTGTCGTACAGTAAGTGCTTTTGAAAATAAAAAAAAACCCTGAGAATCCCTCATGAAGAGATAGACAAGTCCAAATCCTGTCACATCTGTCAGATTTGTATTGCCTACTGTAAGTGACAGCAAGATAGGAAAAATGTGATTCATAGTGCATTTTCCTCAGGAATAAATGTACATTTTATACGCAAGCCCCAGGTAAGTAAAGCTTAAAGGTGACATCCAAATAATTGAAGAACGTACTATGTGTTAGATTTAATGCACTGTAGAAGTTAAGTGCCACCCACTGCTATTACTACACAGTCATCTGTAATATTCGCCATATTACAAGGCATTGTTATTTCCGCCTTACTGCTGCCTGAGTCCATTGTCTGTGCAGGTACAGGCCAAGTGGAGTCCACCGTTGCTACCCAGGAAGTTAGGGCTCACTGAGGTCGGAAGACACCACACTGATCGGAAAAACTTTGGCCTCGCTGGATGCCAGCTCCATCCATGCATCGGCTGCTGCTGCTCCATCTCAGCAGGGACACCTTTGGTTCAGCCCCTCCATGATGCCAGTATCTAATCCGGAAATAATTGCTGCCACGGCCAGATGCTTCTTTGATAGCCAGATTATCTTGACCAGCCCTGCTGACTGCTGCCTAGGAGTGAGGGGCCCACCACAGAAATGAACACTACTGCTCCTTATTAGAGTTGGGCCGAACCTCCGATTTTCGGTTCGCGAACCCTGTTCGCGAACCTCCGCGAAAGGTTCGGTTCGCGAAAAAGTTCGCGAACCGCAATAGACTTCAATGGGGAGGCGAACTTTCAAAGTTTTAAAAAATTCTATACACTGCCAAAATGATAGAAAACATGTTTCAAAAGCTCTAATGCCTGGAGTCACACCTAATTGAGTGAAATACACTTCACTGCTCGAGGACCCACCCTCCCTCCCTCCTCAAGCAAGGTCCTTTATACCATTTGCCTACCTACACTAAGTAGTTATGGAACAGCTGCTACACACTCTCCCACCACCTCCCACCTCCCTCCTCCCTCCTCCCACCTCCTCCTCCCTCCTCCCTCCTCCCACCTCCCTCCTCCCACCTCCCTCCTCCCTCCTCCCACCTCCCTCCTCCCACCTCCCTCCTCCTCCTCCCTCCTCCCACCTCCCTCCTCCCTCCTCCCTCCTCCCACCTCCGCTCCTCCCTCCTCCCACCTCCCACCTCCCTCCTCCCTCCTCCCACCTCCCTCCTCCCTCCTCCCACCTCCCTCCTCCCTCCTCCACCACCTCCCTCCTCCCTCCTCCCACCTCCCAACCTGCCCTCCTCCCACCTCCCACCTCCCACCTCCCTCCTCCCACCTCCCTCCTCCCTCCTCCCTCCTCCCACCTCCCACCTCCCACCTCCCTCCTCCCCTCCCACCTCCTCCTCCCACCTCCCACCTCCCACCTCCCTCCTCCGCCTCCTCCCTCCTCCCACCTCCCTCCTCCCTCCTCCCACCTCCCACCTCCCACCTCCCACCTCCCTCCTCCCACCTCCCACCTCCCTCCTCCCACCTCCCACCTCCCACCTCCCTCCTCCCTCCTCCCTCCTCCCACCTCCCCACCTCCCACCTCCCTCCTCCCTCCTCCCTCCTCCCTCCTCCCTCCTCCCACCTCCCACCTCCCTCCTCCCTCCTCCCACCTCCCACCTCCCACCTCCCACCTCCCTCCTCCCACCTCCCTCCTCCCACCTCCCACCTCCCTCCTCCCACCTCCCACCTCCCTCCTCCCACCTCCCTCCTCCCACCTCCCTCCTCCCACCTCCCTCCTCCCTCCTCCCACCTCCCACCTCCCTCCTCCCACCTCCCACCTCCCACCTCCCTCCTCCCTCCTCCCTCCTCCCACCTCCCTCCTCCCTCCTCCCACCTCCCTCCTCCCACCTCCCACCTCCCTCCTCCCACCTCCCACCTCCCTCCTCCCACCTCCCACCTCCCTCCTCCCACCTCCCTCCTCCCTCCTCCCTCCTCCCACCTCCCTCCTCCCTCCTCCCACCTCCCTCCTCCCTCCCTCCTCCCTCCCTCCCCCCTCCCCCCTCCTCCCCCCTCCCCCCTCCCCCCTCCTCCCACCTCCCTCCTCCCACCTCCCACCTCCCACCTCCCTCCTCCCTCCTCCCACCTCCCACCTCCCACCTCCCACCTCCCTCCTCCCACCTCCCTCCTCCCACCTCCCTCCTCCCTCCTCCCTCCTCCTCCCACCTCCCTCCTCCCACCTCCCTCCTCCCTCCTCCCTCCTCCCTCCTCCCACCTCCCTCCTCCCACCTCCCTCCTCCCACCTCCCTCCTCCCTCCTCCCTCCTCCCACCTCCCACCTCCCTCCTCCCACCTCCCTCCTCCCTCCTCCCACCTCCCTCCTCCCTCCCCCCTCCTCCCTCCTCCCTCCTCCCCCCTCCCCCCCTCCCTCCTCCCTCCTCCCTCCTCCCACCTCCCTCCTCCCACCTCCCACCTCCCACCTCCCTCCTCCCACCTCCCACCTCCCCTCCTCCCACCTCCCACCTCCCACCTCCCTCCTCCCACCTCCCACCTCCCACCTCCCACCTCCCTCCTCCCTCCTCCCACCTCCCTCCTCCCTCCTCCCTCCTCCCTCCTCCCACCTCCCTCCTCCCACCTCCCACCTCCCTCCTCCCACCTCCCTCCTCCCACCTCCCTCCTCCCTCCTCCCCCCCTCCCCCCTCCCTCCTCCCTCCTCCCCCTCCCTCCCCCCTCCTCTCCTCCCCCTCCCCCCTCCTCCCTCCTCCCCCCTCCTCCCCCCTCCTCCCCCCCTCCCCCCTCCTCCCCCCTCCTCCCCCCCTCCCCCCTCCTCCCCCCTCCCCCCTCCTCCCCCCTCCTCCCTCCTCCCCCTCCTCCCCCCTCCCCCCTCCCCCCTCCTCCCTCCCCTCCCCCCCCTCCTCCCTCCTCCTCCCCCCTCCCCCCTCCCCCCCCCTCCTCCCTCCTCCCCCCTCCTCCCCCCTCCTCCCCCCTCCTCCCTCCTCCCCCCTCCTCCCCCCTCCTCCCCCCTCCTCCCCCCTCCTCCCCCCTCCTCCCTCCTCCCCCCTCCTCCCTCCTCCCCCCTCCTCCCCCTGGGAGGAGGGAGGTGGGAGGAGGGAGGAGGGAGGAGGGAGGTGGGAGGTGGGAGGAGGGAGGAGGGAGGTGGGAGGAGGGAGGAGGGAGGTGGGAGGAGGGAGGTGGGAGGTGGGAGGAGGGAGGTGGGAGGTGGGAGGTGGGAGGAGGGAGGTGGGAGGTGGGAGGAGGGAGGAGGGAGGTGGGAGGAGGGAGGTGGGAGGAGGGAGGTGGGAGGAGGGAGAGGGAGGTGGGAGGAGGGAGGTGGGAGGAGGGAGGTGGGAGGAGGGAGGAGGGAGGTGGGAGGAGGGAGGAGGGAGGTGGGAGGTGGGAGGAGGGAGGTGGGAGGAGGGAGGTGGGAGGAGGGAGGTGGGAGGTGGGAGGAGGGAGGAGGGAGGTGGGAGGAGGGAGGAGGGAGGTGGGAGGAGGGAGGTGGGAGGAGGGAGGTGGGAGGAGGGAGGAGGGAGGTGGAGGAGGGAGGTGGGAGGAGGGAGGAGGGAGGTGGGAGGAGGGAGGAGGGAGGAGGGAGGTGGGAGGTGGGAGGAGGGAGGAGGGAGGTGGGAGGTGGGAGGAGGGAGGTGGGAGGAGGGAGGAGGGAGGTGGGAGGAGGGAGGAGGGAGGTGGGAGGAGGGAGGTGGGAGGAGGGAGGAGGGAGGTGGGAGGTGGGAGGAGGGAGGAGGGAGGAGGGAGGAGGGAGGTGGGAGGGAACGCGAACCACCGAAGTTCGCCAGGAACCGTTCGCCGGCGAACCGTTCGGCCCAACTCTACTCCTTATGAACTGGAACACCGCTGCCAGTATTGCCAGATGTCATAAATTGGGATCCACAGCAGCATCAGCCATCACCGCTAGTTTCTTTCATGAACAACTGGCCATCACAGCTGAGCCTTTACCTCCCTCTGCCCCCCCCCCCCCTCCTTAGGGATGATTGGCAAGTGCGGCTGGTGGTGCCGTAATATGGCTAACTCCAACCTGAATTATTGCCAATACTTTCTGTTTTAAGAAAGACAATTTTTGTCTTTCTTAAATCCATGGCTCTCAGTCCTACTCCATAGAGTCAAATAAATCCATGCCATGCAATGAGGATCAACCAATTCGAAACAGTCTGTATGCATGTTGGATTAGTTTGGCTCTGTAATGTTAACAAGCTGACACATCACTGCATTATTATTATTTATTTATTGTATTTATAAAACACCAACATATTACACAGCGCTGGACATTAGTTTAGGCTACAGACAATATTTAGGGGTGACATACCGCAAAATGACAATACCTGAATACAAGAAAGACCAGATCACGCAGCACAGTATGAGTACAAGGTAATGCTTAGTCACTGGAGAGGAGCATGGAGATTAGGCAAGTTAGGTTCACTCAGATGCATAGCATGGGTTCACAGTAATGGAGGTGCATGATCAGGTAGGACACAAAAGGAGGAGGGCCCTGCCCAAAGGCTTACAATCTAGAGGGATAGGTAAGGACATGAAAGGTAGGGCACCACAGTTCAGCTGTGGGTTTAGAGCACTTGTGAGGGGTAGTAGGCCAGAGTGAAAAGGTGAGTTTTGAGGGCCTTCTTGAAGATGTTGAAGGAGGCCGCTGCCCTAATGGGTGGAAGTAGGGAGTTCCATAGTGTTGGAGCAGCTCTTGAGAAGTCCTGGAGGCGTGCATGGGACTAGGTGATGCGGGGGGCGGTTAGGCGAAGTTAATTGGAAGCGGCTAGGATCGAGCGGCTAGGTGTGTACCTCTGAGTAAGATCGGAAATGTAGGTTGCACAGGTTTTGTGGACAGATTTGTAGGTCAGACACAGTATCTTGAATCTGATTCTGGACTGGATAGGAAGCCAGTGGAGGGATTCAAGGAGGGGATCCGCCGTGGTGGAGCGATGGGAGCAGTGGATAATTCTGGCATTCATGATGAACTGGAGTGGGGCTGTTCGGGTCAAAGGGAGACCAGACAGAAGGGCATTGCAGTAGTCAAGGCGGGAAATTATGAAAGCATGGATGAGGAGTTTGGTGGTGGAAAAGGTCAGGAAAGGGCGAATCTTACAGATGAATTTCCGCATCCATACACCTCTGAGGTCTATAGGGATTTTAGCATCCATACAACTCGGTCGTCTATAAAAATTTCTTTCTGCATCCACATCTATAGGTACAGTATACAGTGGGATGCGCAAGTCTGGGCAACCTTGTTAATCGTCATGATTTTTCTGTATAAATCGTTGGTGATAAAAAATGTCAGACACATAGTGATATTTGAGAAGTTAAATGAAGTTTATTGGATTTACGGAAAGTGTGCATCTCTAGGCATTTCTGTATTTCTGCATCCATACGCCTCAAAGGTCTCTAGTCATTTCCGTATTTCTGTATCGATACACCTCGAATGTGAATAGGAATTTCCCAATAGTCATATCCATATACATCTGCTATCTATAGAAATTTTGTTATTTCCGCATCCATAGGCCGTGAATGTCTAATGCCCCGGACGTCTAGTGGCATTTCTTTATTTCAGCATCCATATGCCTCAGATGTCTATAGGCATTTCTGTATTTTACGCATCCATGCACCTGGGTCATCTATAGAAATTTCTAAATTCCCTTATCTATAAACCTTGGTCGTCTATAGATTTTTTTTTATTTCCGTATCCATATACCTTGGACAGCTATAGGTTTTTCTATATTTCCGTATCCATACACCTCGGATGTCTATAGGCATTTATGTATTTTAGCATCCATATACCTCGGCCGTCTATAGAAATTTATTTTTTCTGCATCCATGCACCTCGAGACTTCTATAGGTATATATCTGTTTCCGCTTCCATACAACCTGGACATCTATAGGCATTTCTATATTTCTGTAGACATTTACCTTAGACTTCTATAGAAATTTATATATTCAAGTATCCATATACCTCGGACTTCTATACACATTTTTTTTTTTTTGCATCCATAAACCTTGGACATCAATAGAAATTTCTGAATTTCCGTATCCATAAGCCTTGATCATCTATAGAATTTTCTTTATTTATGTATCCATGTACTTCATATTTCTATAGGGTTTTTTTTGTGTTTCAGCATGCATAGGCCCATAGGCATTTCTGTATTTCTGCATCCATACGCCTCGAACGTCTATAATAATTTCCATATTTCTGTATCGACACACCTGGAACATCAATAGGAATTTCCGAATTTTTATATTGATATATCTCTTCTATCATCTATAGAAATGTTATTTCCGCATCCATATGACTTGGACATCTATAGGCATTTCTATATTTCCGCATCCATACGCCTCAGACGTCTATAGGCATTTCTTTATTTTCGCATTCATATGCCTCAGACGTCTATAGGCATTTCTGTATTTCTGCACCCATACACCTGGGTCATCTATAGAAATGTCTAAATTCCTGTATCCATAAACCTTGGTTGTCTATGGAATTTTGTTTTTTTCCGTGTCCATTAATAATAAAAAAAAAATACTAAAAGTACTAGAGGCAGAAGATCACCAGGGCAGTCAGGCAAATTGCATTGATTAAAAGGAAATAATAATGTAAGCCACTCTCAGTTATGTTATCACCCTTAGTCCAGGCTTGCTTTAAAGGACAACTGTAGTGAGAGGTATATGGAGGCCAGAGGCGGCCTTAGAGCATGCGGGGCCTAGGGCGAGTGTCATACGCGGGGCCTAGAGCCATAAGTGTAGGTCATGTACCGTACCACCCTGCTCACGGGCTTGTCCACCTCTAATGCAGTATGCCTTATTATTGTTTAAAAACAATTACGTTTGTTAAAGGCCACTAAGCCAACCAATATACTAGGGATGGGTACTAAGCTGGCTGGGGAGCTAAGGATAGGTAAAGGCTGGCTGGGGAACTTGAGATAGGTACAGGCTGGCTGGGGAGCTAGGGGTGTGTACCTGACTGGCTGAGGATGGGTGCCAGGTTGACTGGGGAGTGTGTCTGGATAGAGATACAAGATTTGGAGACCAAAGTTTGTATCTCTAGCCAGACATTCTCCACAGCCAGCCTAGTACCCATCCCCAACTCCCCAGCCAGTCTAGTACTCATCCCCAGCTCCTCAGTCAGCCTAGAAACCATCCCCAGCTCTCCAAGGTAGCCTAGCATCCATTTCCAGCTCAACCAGAAGAACGGGGTTCTCAGTGCGAGCGCAGCAAGGCATGACCACGGGCAGGGGCGCCTGCCTGAAAATAATTGTAATGCAGATATTATGCCCCTCAGAGGTAAAATGCAGATATCATGTCCCCCACATATCAAATGTAGATATCATGCCCCACACAGATCAAATGTAGATATCATGCCCCACACAGATCAAATGCAAATATCATGCCCCTCACAGATCAAATGCAGATATCATGCCTCACACAGAACCAAATGCAGATATCATGCCCCTCACAGGTCAAATGCAGATATCATGTCCCCTACAGATGAAATGCAGATATCATGCCCCACACAGAACCAAATGCAGATATCATGCCCCACACAGAACCAAATGCAGATATCATGCCCCACACAGAACCAAATGCAGATATCATGCCCCCCTCAGAACCAAATGCAGATATCATGCCCCCCACTGAACCAAATGCAGATATCATGCCCCACAGATCAAATGTAGATATCATGCCCCACAGAGCGCAGTAGCGTCCAGATGACGTCGGCCGGACCACGTGACTCCCGCGGTGGAGCGCAGTAGAGGCCGACCCGGAACCCGACCTGGCGAGGTCGGCTCTGCCGGCGAAGATGACCGGGAGATGCAGGAGCTGTGGCGGGGGCACAGGACAGCTGCCCCGGGCTGGAGGAAGCCCCAGGTAAGTGGAACTTTTTTTTTTTTTTTACCGCGGATCATTCTTTTAAGGACAGTCAATTACTGACATCTCTATGCACTCTGTGCAGTGCTTCTATGATAATATGGTAGGACATTAGACTATGACTATGGTAGGATTAGATTGTGAGCCCCTCTGAGGACAGTCAGTGACATGACTATGTACTATGTAATGTGCTGCAGAAGATGTCAGTGCTATATAAATACATAATAATAATATGGTAGGACATTTGACTGTGAAGGGATTAGATTGTGAGTTCCACAGGCACAGTACAGATCTGTGAAGAGGAGCGGGGTCTGCTCAGATTTCCGACAAGCTCTTGTCGGAAATCTTTGGGTCGGAAATCTTTGGGTGTCCACAGCGACAGGGGACCAGAGGACGCCATGGGAAGCCTCTATAGAAGGCTTCCCTCTTGTTAGGCAAGTACTGTAAATCTTCCACATTCCAATGTGCTGTGCTGCTGATATCTGGCTTGAAAATGAAACTAGCAGATTTTCTCAGTGTGTGTTTCCTATATACATGAGTGGTCTCAGTGGGGAAGAGGGGATTTCTGGGGCCATAGCATGATATTGATAAGCAGGCAGCTTATCAATATCATGCTATCAGTCATATTTAGCCCCAGAAATCCAATATTTTCCAACACCACACATATACCGGTATATATATGGGGAAAACCACTCAGAAAATGACTAACTTTATTTTAAAATCATTAAAAAAAAACAGCACTCAGAAGCAATGCAGCAGCATCAGTGTGATTGTGCCATACTCATCATTTATTCCTACTGCTGCAGCTGCTGCATCAGACACACAAGCAGTGTGTATGACACTCTGACCCATGTGTTGTCACCTTGTCTGTGTCCACCACGGAGCCGTGGTAATGCTGCAGCTGCTGCCTGTGTCCTCAGAGCTGGCAGACTGTGCCTGTCTCTCTCACACACACACACTCTGGTGCATGCCTTAATGCCTGTGTCCACTCACTGCCTGCAGCTCCTGCTCGAGTCTCTCTGTGCCTGGGGAATTTTTTGGGGGCACAGCCACGCAGGGGAACAGTCTCTCTGTTGCCCTTATGCCTGGAAGAACAAGCGGGGGGGAGGAGTTAGAGGCGGGGCCTCACAAACATAGTAAACCCTACTCTGGAGGCTGTTGGCTGCTGCTATGAGGAGGGGGCGGGTTTAGAGGAGGAGGCTAAAGCAGAGAGCAGTGTTGACTGCCTCTATTGGCCGGGAGCAGAGGGGGGCGTGTATGGAGGCAGCGTTGGGCTCTCCTGAGCTCATAGCAGGGTTGCCGTAAATTAAACAAATGCACGGAAGGTAATCTCAGCGGGCGGTAGTATTCCCTATACTTTCTGACCGCGGGGCCTCCTTCAGATGCGGGGCCGGGGGCGACCGCCCCAGTGGCCCCCCCCAAAGGCCGCCTCTGATGGAGGCTGCCCTGTTTATTTCCTTTTAAGCAATACCAGTTGCCTGGCTAACCTGCTGATTCTCTGGCTCTAATGCTCCTAGCCATTGACCCTGAACAAGCGTGCAGCATATCAGCTGTTTCTGATATTATTATCAGATCTGACAAGATTAGCTGTTTGCTTCTGGTGGTATTCAGACACTACTGCAGCCACATAGATCAGCAGGGCTGCCAGGCAACCGGTATTGTTTAATAGGAAATACATATGATACATCTGTTGTCTTTTCAGTGAACATGCCCTTTGCAACTGGATGGGGTGGGTAAAGTAATAGGCAGAATTCTTTTTTTGCAGTAGCTATCACCCTCAGAATTACAGTAAGTGTTACCCTGTGATCAGTTTTTGTGTTTAAATTTCCGTCTGGCTAATCAAGCTACCTTTGAAAAACAAGCTAAAGAATGAAAGTTGAGATTTTTAGCTAGAGGGTATAATGAGATATTGATTCAGCAGGTGTATGAAAAAGCTAATAACCAGGATAGAAAATCACTGTTGCAACAAAAATGTAAAAAGTAAGAAGATAACTTTTATATGCATTTTACTTCCTCTCCCTTGCTAATAAAATTAAAGATGTTATTCACAAAATGTAGTAAATATTTAGAAATGATGAAGCCTGAAATCAATGTTAACTGAGAAGGTGTAAACATTGTGAAGAGACCATGAGCTGTGTCTTAACCACTTCCGTACCAGCAGTCTCTACCCCCTTAAGGACCAGAGACTGCTGGTACAGTAAACCACTTCCTCCTGATGAATCGCCGCACATACCCACCGCTCTCGCCGGTCACAACGCTGCCTCATCGCCGCAGGATCCTCTCTCTGCTGTCTCTATGACTGCAGAGTGCTGACAGCCGGTCAGGAGCAGCTTTCATTGGCTCCTAACGCTGTCTATCAAAGGGAGCCAATGTGATTGGCTCTCCGTGATCATGCGGTCAGGAGCCAATGAAAGCAGCTCCTGACCTGCTTATAGAACTCTGCCGTCTTATAGATGGCAGAGTGAGCAAATTGTGGCAGGTTCAGAGTGGTGGTTTTTGCGGTAATGGCGGGGACGCGCGATTTAACAGGACAATGAATCTACATCCAGTCAGTCCGGCAGCACCATTTGCTGGACGTAGATTCACACTTCGTCGGTCCGGAACCAGTTAAGAAAGAAGACTGGACTTACCTGAGGCTCCATCCAGCCCACCATAGCCAGCGAGGTCACCAGCATACTCCTGGCACCCTCCGCGGTCCCGCTGGTGGCTCCGGTAATGCGCTGACCTTGGGTGAAGTCACTAATGCTCACCCCTGCTGTGTACCCGACGTGTCATCACGCCGGTTGCTGTAAGGGTGGTTCGCAGTTCATTCTTTAGAGACCCACGCATGCGCTGGACTCTTATGGCAGGTGACGTGTACGCAACGGGAACGCAGCGGGGGTGAGCATGTGTGACTTCATATAAAGTTGGCGCATTACTGGAGCTGCCACGGAGAGGGCCAGGAGGATGCGGACCTTGCGGGCTACGGGGGGCTGGAGGAAGCCTCAGGTAAGTCCAGTTTTTTTCTTTTTAAGACACGGCTCAGGGTCCCGTAAAAGATCACTTTCTCAAAACTGAGTTGGTCCAAGGCTGGAAATACTTTGTAATTAACAAGAATATGCTTATATGATTCCAAAACTGCTAGAAAAAAATTGAAAGTAAATGAATAAACTATGAGAGTACTTTCACAATTGATGTCATAGAATGACCTTTTCAATAGGAAAAACTATCCACATTGTAAAAGATAGATATCAGGAACACTACCGCTCAATCTACAGTGGTTAAAGAGGGATATGGAGGCTACCATATTTATTCCCCTTTTCAGCAATACCAGTTGCCTTAGTATGCAGTAGTATCTGGATCACACTAGTTCTGACACAAGCATGTAGATAATTCAGTCAGACTTCAGTCAGAAACATCTGATCTGCATCCTTGGTTAGGGTTTATGGCTGAAAGTATTAGAGACAGATCAGACCCAGATTTACATCACAGGAGCCTATAGGCACAGATGTCCTGGCACCTTAGACTTTGCCCTCAATGACCCTACAAACCCCAACCAAACTGCACCGCAGGTTTGCTGGCTGGCCCAGCTGTCACATCTTCCTTACTTCCCCTGCCTGACATAGGTAGCTACAGGTGCCCCTTAATATTAGGTAGCCAGAAGTGCCCTCAGTATTAAGTAGCTAGAAGTGCCCCCAAGTATTAGATAGCTAGAGGTGCCCCTGACTGAAGGGAGATCTTGTCAGTGGAATGATGAGAGCAGGGTGATTACCTTCTTATTTACACTCTCATCAGGACTCTGCATAGGATAGGAGGGAGAGACGACCTCAGGGAGTAAGCCGCCTTTCCACCATCAGGCGCCTATAGGCACATGCCTACAGTGCCTTATGGTAAATCCAGCCCTGAGGCAGATGATCAACAGGACTACCAGGCAACTGGTACTGTTTAAAAGGAAATAAATATGTCAGCCTCCGTAACTCTCTCCCAGTTAAGGTGTCCTTTAAGGGTCACTAACTGATAAAATAAATTGTGAGGAGTTTTTGAAGGTAGCATTTTAAAGGACACCTGAAGTGAGAGGGATATGGAGGCTGCCTTATTTATTTCCTTTTAAACAATGCAGATTGCCTGGCTAATCTGTTGTTTCTCTGCCTCTAATACGTTTAGCCATAAACTCTGAACAAGCATGCAGATGATAAGTTCCTGACAAATATCTGACAAGATTAGCTGCATGCTTGTCTCAGATGGGCGATTTAGACACTACTGATGCAGGCAAGATCAGTAGGATGCCAGGCAACTGGTATTGTTGAAAAAGGAAATAAATATGGCAGCCTCCATATGTCTCTCGCTTCAGGTAGCCTTACAGTTTTACCATTGGAGAAATTACAAATAATGTTATACAGGAAGTACAGTAACTGTCTTAATCACTTCAGGACAATAGGCTTACACCCCGCTAGTGACCAGGCTATGTTTTGCAATTCAGGCCACTGCAGCTTTAAGGGCTTGCTGCAGGGCCGTACAATTAAGCACACAAGTGATTCCCCCCCTTTTCTGCCCACCAACAGAGCTTTTTGTTGGTGAGCTTTGATGGCTGCTGCCTTGTTTATTTACTTTTTTATTATTTATTAGTTTTTTTCTAAATTAATGTTGCTATTTTTACTTTAATCTTTATAATTCCACTCCCTCCCTCCTCCCGTCAGCCAATGATAGTGATCCACTCTCATAGACATTAGCCTATGAGAGCCAATCACTCTCTGAGCCTCCCAAGGGGACAGCTGAGTGACACGGCTGTACCCAGTACAGTGCTGCTGTAGGTCGCAGCGCTGTACAATGTAAATAGACGGCGATTTTGCCATCTAACAGTGACCTAGCGGTGGTTATCTAGCTCCGTCATTCAAACGGGGATGCACTCGCATCAACAGGCAATCCCCTGCAATCTCCGCCCCCAGGACTTTGGCGTTATGCAGTCCTGGGGGAGCTGTCGCTTTCTTATCTTTTGGCGTAATGTGGTTGTTAAGCAGTTTAAGAGTAACTTCAGCTGTTGAGCTTTTAAACATCATATATTGATGGCATGAGGTTGTTAAAGTTTACTATAATTTTTTTTTTTTTTTTTTTTAGTAGTCATTAGTTGTTTATAAAATTAGGTAGAAATGCTTTAAAGGGACCATTTTGTTTTAAATAGTTCACAATCTGGACCAATTCAGGGAAAACCTCCATATGCACCAATGTAAAGCACAATATTTACAAAATTCTTATCTTATTTTATAGAACCCCACAAAGGCTACACAAATGGTTCTCAGAAGTCTTCCCACTCTGCTAGAGGGGCTGCAATGAGGTAGGTTCTCTGGAACTCTTCTTCTGATTTTTCCCCCCTGATTTTTCCCAGTGATACAGATAGATCATGAGTCATGAAACAAGCTGAGTCACGCTATAAACAGTCCTAAATGGCATGCTGTAACTTCACTGCCTTGTAATACTCTAGTGGGCAGCGCTCAAAGTGGAATGGCATCACTACAAAACCTGGGGGGCGTTCCGAAGGGAATCTTGTACATTAATTGTAAGAGACACTGATAATAATTGTTATACTTTTTAGCCAAACATACCAGTGGAGGCTATGTTTTTATACGTACATATTACATAGTACATATAATAGTACATATAATAAAAGTTACATTTCCATCATTCTCTTCTCTGTGGATGTGTAATTTATATAATGTCTCCCTTAAAGTGTAGCTGGGGGCGACAAAAAAAATGACCTTAGAAGAGGGCAGCCTCTGGATCCTGCAGAAGTTGTCCCACATGCACCTGGCCCAGAATGTTGGTGAGCATGAAAGAAATCTGACAAGAACTTGTCAGATTTGTGATCGCGATTGCGCTCCTCTCCATGCATGAGCATGGTCATACTGTGCCTGCACAAGTATGGCCACACCTGGGCAGTAAGCCATGCATGAGTGGCTCCATGCTACTGCCCAGGTGCTGCTGTACTTTGAGAGCGATCCTGTCAGCAGCGATAGAAGGACTGGGAAAGCCTGTGGAGGATCCAGAAGCTTCCTTTTACCTAGGTAAGTATCTGTTGTTTTGATTAGGTTTGCCTATTTTCACCTGTTTCACTGGGGTTCCCAGTTTGAATCTGAGCCAGCCAAGGACACTAGCTGCATGGAGTTTGTATGTTCTCCCCATGTTTGTGTGGGTTTCCTCAGGGCACTCCACATTCCTCCCACATCTTATGCTGGGTACAGACTATGAGATTTTCTGGCCGATTTTCTGTCAGATCGTTTATTTCCAACATGTCCGATTTGCCTTCCGATCGATTTCCGAACATTTTGCAATCGATTTCCGTTAATTTTAATAGAAATCAATCGGAAAATGCTCGGAAATCGTTCGGAAAGAAAATCGGACATGTTGGAAATAATCGATCTGACAGTAAATCGGCCAGAAAATCTCATAGGGCCTGATTCACAAAGCGGTGCTAACAGTTAGCACGCTGGTGAAAAGCCCTTTATCATGCCTAAACTCAGTTAAGGCATGATAAGTTTAGGTGTGATAAGTTTAGGTGTGATAAGTTTAGGCATGATAACTTTAGGCGTAATAAGTTTCGGCGTGATAAGTTTAAGCGCCAACTGGGTTAGCACCGCAGTGCACAGCTGATCAAAAGTTTTGCGCTAGCAAAGTCTGGTGCACTTTGCATAAAGTTCAATGGCGCTGTTTTGCGTGCGAGACTTTGCGCACGATCTAAACATATCTAAACTTATCATGCCTAAGCTTATCACACCTAAACTTATCACACCTAAACTTATCACGCCTAAACTGGCTTTTCACCAGCGTGGTGCAATGGTTATCATGCCTAAAGTCTCTAACTGGGTTAGCACCGCTTTGTGAATCGAGCCCATAGTGTGTACCCAGCATTAAACGTACTGGCAAATTTATTGGTCTACTACCCAAACCATTGCCTTTGACTACTTTAATGACATTAGACGGACTATGGTATGGATTCGTTTTAAAAGAGAAAGTTGCAAACACACAACAATGGAATTTGAAACACAATGGGATTTGTAAAGTGCCAATAAAGACGTCAATGCTATATAAATACACAGCAATATAATAATAATAATAAATAATAATAATAATTGCAGATTGCACCTCATTGTGGGGTTATATTGATTCTCAATAGTTGACAGTATTTTAATTTAAAATAATGTTTGAACATAAAATAATGTTTGACCATAAACCTTCACAGGCCTAATATGTCATATGGCAGCATTTTAGCATTGTATGGTAGCAGTAAAGAAAAAAAAAGAACTTTTTCTATATTTTTGTAATATTTACATAATTATTAAGGGACCATAAAGTATAATCTGGCAATATGAACTGAGAATAGAAGGAAAAAGCTAAATCTGAAGTTACCTGCATTGAAAACTGCATATTTTCAGTATTTCCATAGGTTGGAGCCGTAATTAATCAAAGCTGAAAAGTCAATAAAGTGAACAGAGTTCCTAATCCTTGTTGCTCAGTGAAGTCATCCATCACAAAGGGGAGGCCTGAAAGATCAAAGGCGAGTCCTTTCCAGATGCTGGGAATTGTCGCATGATACTCTCAGAACAGTACTGCTTTTCTGGGGTATAGATCAGGAATAGGAAAAGAAAGCTGTATTCATGTGGTTTTCACTGAATGTAATACTCTATCAACAGCAGTGTTGCTTGCAAATTTTTTCCAAACTCATTTTCGCATTGACAATGCTATTTTTGATTTTGAGAAAATATTTGCAAAAATAAATTGGATTTTTGCAATATTACTATTATTATTATTAGTGACCTTAGCCTGTTTAAAAACGGGCTATGTCTGTCACCACTCATCCACCGCACACCCGCACACGTGCGCGAGCACACCCACCGCACGCACACGCCTGCGCCTCCTGGCACCCCGCTGTGTCATTCTCCAGCTCTCCTTAGTGTCTCTGCTCCCCTCCCTGCAGATGCGCACAACAAAAACACACACACAGGGACATGGGACACAGAGACACTTGCGTTTTATTAGGTAAGATATAGTATTTATATAGCACCGACATCTTCTGCAGCGCTGTACAGAATATATACTCTTATCACTTAGCTGTCACTCAGAGGGGCTCATAATCTAATCACTACCATAGTCCTATGTCTATAAATCTATTGTATAGTGTATGTCTTGTAGTAGTCTAGGGCCAATTAACCTGCTGGGCGGTCTGGACGAGCTCAGCTCGTCCAGTACCGCCGGAGCCTGCCGCTCAGGGCCTGCTGGGCCGATTTGGCTCAAATAAAAAGCAGCACACGCAGCCGGCACTTTGCCAGCCGCGTGTGCTGCCTGATCGCCGCCGCTCTGCGGCGATCCGCCGCGAGCAGCGGCGAAAGAGGGTCCCCCCAGCCGCCTGAGCCCAGCGTAGCCGGAACAAAAAGATCCGGCCAGCGCTAAGGGCTGGATCGGAGGCGGCTGACGTCAGGACGTCGGCTGACGTCGATGACGTCACTCCGCTCGTCGCTATGGCGACGATGTAAGCAAAACAAGGAAGGCTGCTCATTGCGGCCTTCCTTGTTTATTCTGGGCGCCGGAGGCGATCGGAAGAACGCCTCCGGAGCGCCCTCTAGTGGGCTTTCATGCAGCCAACTTTCAGTTGGCTGCATGAAATAGTTTTTTTTTTATTAAAAAAAAAACCCTCCCGCAGCCTCCCTGGCGATCTTAATAGAACGCCAGGCAGGTTAAGGGGGAAACCAATTAACTTATTTGTATGTTCTTGGGATGTGGAAGGAAACCATGGGGCCCAGAGGAAACCCATGGAGACATGGGGGTGAAAGGAGTCGGATCTATTTAAGTTCATGTCAGATATCAGATGCCTTAGACTACTTCATTTCCTGGCGCCAGGACATGTCACATAACGTGGTTAACAGGACACACACACACACACAGGAGTTGTGAGCACAAATTATGCTGAATCTTTATTACAGTTGTTTTCCTTATATCCTACTCAATACAGGATTTTGCTCATGCGCAGTTTATCATCATATGTCACCATAATTACAGAAAGTCATGTGATTTACGAGAATTAACACAGTTCAATGATCACGGGAAAACATGTTATTTATGACATTCCAGGTGTCCCCAGTTGGGGCATTTTATGGGTTTTGCCCAGAGAGAAGAATTTGGCTGTTCTCTACCACAATCAGCCAGCTCTTCCTGCACAGATGTGTGTGGGTGGCTGATTGTTCTATAGACACATTAATATCTCACTGAATAGATACATGAGGCACAGACTTAGATACATGTATGCTTGTATATGAAATTGATCTATATACTAATATATATACATACATATATATATATATATATACATATATACCTACATATCCTTTCAGTCCCCCCTTTGGTCATTTCTTCCAAAGGAAGAAGATGACCATACTAAAGCCAATACCTAAAGCAGGCAGAGCTAGCATCACAGTGGGCAAAATTTTGGTCGAAGTCTCCTAATGGTCAAACCACGAATAGCTATTTGGTAAAGTACTCATAACAAAGAAAATGATTAACTAACCTGTAACCTTAAATAATCAAGTAAACAATGTTGGCCAATCTAATGGCCGAACAAATCAGAAAAATCAGAAAAGAACCAAATCAGAAATTATTCAGGAAAAAACCCAATAATTATTTTTCCTGATGCAAGAACATTTCTCTTTCCTGATGTGATCTAGTAAAGATCTTATGCGGACTACATGTGAGGGTACACTCATGTGTTTAACTTAGCCTGCGGCAGGAATATTTCTCTTAGATCAATATAAGAAGCTTTCTTATCTCAGCACTTACTCCAAGAGAAACTTCCATCTGCTCTATTTTAGAAAAGGCTTGTCTAAATACTAGGCCTCGGGAAGGCCAGGGTCAAAAACCCTTATGATGGCAACTAACTCATGCATAAGGTGGCTATATTTGGGAGATAGTGGTCTTGACTCGACAACCGTTTGTGAGGCATGGCAAACTTCTCACCTTCCATCAGCCACTGTACTCCAAGCTATCTCTGTATCCTTTACTCAAAGTCACACACTCCTGTTAACCCAGGGGGTGGACACCAACCCAACTACAATCATACTCAGGTCTTAATGCCCAGAGTACAGAGGCTGAGGTCAGAAATACAGGAGTACTGCCAGAACTCACCAAGCAAGTCAAAACGTAGCTACAGGCCTCAGTCCAGGACACATTTGTGAGAGGGAATACAGATCACAGCAGAAGTCTAGGGAACAAGGCTGCATGAGACCATCAACATCTCTGGCCTTCCAATTATCCCATATTAAATATACCAATCTGGTTGCTCAAGGCAACTGTGTTGCTGTGAAATTGTAGTCCATCACACCAATCATACCGACAGAAGCCTGTTATGCTTGCTCAGACAAACAGATACAACTCTGATTTAACAAGGGAAGGGAATGTTAACTAATTGACCTTTTTACCACAGTAATGGTAAATATCTATACAGACACACTACAAATCAAAGCAGAAAAAGATGTAACTAATAGCAACCGCTGCCAAAGATACTCTTTCAAGGTCAGGACTAACAGGACAACTGTAATGATGGCTACCTTCAGATTTAACCATACTAGAAGGACTCTGCTAATCACACATATGGACACTCACCAACTATATTCACAATCAGGATAGGACAAAATATAATACTCTAGCAAAACTTAGCAAGACAACTATGACCAACTTGAATTTACTAAAGACCAAGGTACCAAAAAATAGGAGACTTGTTCCCTGAAAATTGCCCACTGAGATCAGGCCTGCTGAATTATATGGGTCAGTAACAAATAAGCATATGTATATAGATATATAAATTTTACTGTCTGATAAATATACAGTTTTATAGTTATCTGGGTTGAAACAAGAGGTGTGTACATAACGTTTAACCAAAAAAAACACCATACCGGCCCATTTCACTGCTGATCCAGAGGAAGGCAAAAACCCTTATAAGGCATAGTGTAATTAGCCCCAGAAAGGGAAAAATTCCTTCCCGACCCCGAAATGGCAATCAGAAAAAATCCCTGGATTATTCAGCATTTGGCCTTAGTTAGTAATTGAGATAAAAAAATATCAGCTCATTACATATCAACCCATTATCTAACTTACAAAAACCCTAATTCTAATTTTTACTTAAAGAATGATATAGCAAAATAAAGGCTTTTTACTATTCAGAAAGCATTAACCCATAATGTGACTTCCAACTAACTCTCCATCTAGAATATCCTTAATATCGTAGCCCACCCCTCTAGTACTGAACCAATAGAAGTTATTTTTAGATAACCCAAGGTTTTCCCCATAGTCACTATTAGTAGCTTTCCTACGAGCCCAATACACATAAGAATGTCCCACAATCCATACAATCTTCCTGGGTCTGAGATCCAGATCTTGTTCCATTCTTCAACGGATGACACACGCAACTATGGAGCTGATGAAAAGTCTCTTTCTGGGATTCAGGCCTTAGTTGAACTATTTCACCCAAAACAGTGGATCCAGTAAGAAATCCTTCTGTAAAGATAGACTCAGGATGGCCTCAGACTCCCTCTGGATGGATGACTTCCGGATGGACTCCGGTCAGGCTGTCTTATCCTCCTCAGGATAGATGTCTGGCAAATTGTTTCTGAAAGAATAAAGAGAAATGTGCGAGCATCATTTTTTCCCAAAAAATCCAATAAATCATTTATTTTTCCTAGTATTTGTAATACCCATATGATTCATACTCTCCACCATGAACTTCAAAACATACTTAGCGGATCTTTCTATGATCCTAACGGATTTCTCGCAATACCCCGTTCGCATGACGTCGTGTCGTTGTACCCGTGCGAGTATGTGACTCCATACATGGCAGAGAGGATAAATTCCCAATGAATTTTATACCATAATGAATTCCCATTTTTCATTTTTCCATTACAAGTCACACTCTCATTCCATCATACCTTCCACAATCATACCACATCAAGAAAGAGCTTAGGTGGCCCTAGTGCAATATCTACCTACCCCTTCTTACTATACCACTACATGACACAGATCACTAGGCCTGGGCTGGGTGGGCTCTTTGGCGGACTCTTTCCCCTCTTTGACCATACATTAAAGTTATTTTAATGTCTGGTCAAAATTAGCAAAAGACTATATGGCATGATATGAGCAGGGTCAAAGTACAGTGGAACAGTGGCCAGCACTGGCTCCCTGTAGTAGGGTTGGGCCCCCTTTTATATAAAGGACCTTTATAGTGTCCTTCTCCCCATAGTGCGCTTAAGGTATTATAACTATGGTTGTCCCCGAGACACACTTCTATAGGCACATATACAAAGAACAGCACTACAGAGACTAGGCTAAGGCCTCCTTACTAAACAGATACTGTCCTACAGATCAAGCAGAATTGAAATTAAAAATCCTGTCAGGGGTAAAGCATCTAAGCAGTACACTATAAAACAGTGTATTTTTTTCCTAGAGTCTTTAGAACAGTGAAAAATTCAGTCAAAAATCCAAAAATCCATCCAAATAATTGTCATATCAACATCAAATGATTCTGCAGTTTGTCAAAAAAATTCAAACACTAAAATAAACTATTTTCCTAAGGATAAAAAATGTACTTATTTTCCTATGCTGCGTGCAAGGATTTATTTTAATTTACTTTAAGGGTTTTGGGCTTACAAAAAACCATATATTCTCACTAAAAACATGAGTGACTTAGAGTCAGAGCCTCAAACAGCTCTCTGCTAATATATTTGTCATTAATTACATACACACAAAGATGTTGTGTCACCCGGAGAGGAGATATTAATTTAAAGGAGATGGATTTACTAACAGGAAGGAGATGGATTTATGAACAGGAAGAGGGGTAATTAAGGTCAAAAAAAAACCCCACTATTGGGAAAGAATTCCCATAATCTAAAGGGTGGTATGAAATAAACAGCAAGTGTGACCCAGAACTACACATGTGATCTTAATTGACCTAAAACTGTATACCTGTCCTGACTATTTAATATGTCCTCAATGTTTTCCAAAAATATTCCCAAATGAATATGGCTTTCACAGTTTCACAATATCCACTAAAATATAGTACAAACAGTATACAATGCATTATTTTTTCAATAGTTGCATGACATTTAGAAATATTGAAGTTACAATAACTGTGCTTTATCAGAGTGGCTTGGAGGAGGAGCAGTTCTCTTATTAACCTCTAGATGGCGAAGAGGCTGAGAATCCAGAGGGTGTGCTGGAATTTCTTGCACTGGGTGACCAGGCCAGTGAAGAATTAAATCAGACACAGTTTAGTTAGAACAGCAAGTAACACTTCAACAGTGAGTTGCAAACATCATTAAATGCCTTTTTCTGCTGCGATTGATATAAAAATACAGCCTACCAACTATGATACGATATTCAAGAAGGATTTATTTATGGAGAACTATTGAGTAAATCATTTGAATCTATATGCTTCAAAGTTACAAGCTATATAAATTCCGTTCAAATATGAACATTATTCTAACAAACTTATGGCAAACTACCATGACATGGGGAAATGATTTAACTCTACTCACTTGTATAAGTCTGGGTGAAAAAACGCCATTACCCAATTAACCCACTTTAGACTAAGGGAATTGGGTTGTACTAAAAACTCAATTCACTTTACACTATGAAACTAAGGTAACACGGTGACGTAGAAGCCAGTGCTCTCGCCTTGCAATGTTACCCAAATCTCTGACTGGTCAACATCTGCATGGAGTCTGCATGTTCTCCTCATGTCTGCATGGGTTTCCCCCATGCACTCAGTTTCCTCACCAAAAAAACCCCACAGACAAATCAACCGGCTTCCTTCCAAATTGGCCCCAAACTATGATATATGATTTCACTATACTACCTATGAAAAAATATCAGAACCCCTTTTGGACATGTATAAAAACTCCAAAAATCTATTCTGCAGTATGGGAAACTTCATTCATATACATATGGACCTGGGTGACAGTTAGTATCAATTAATTAATCTAATTTAATTTGAAGATACTAAGTTTCTGGATTAGGTCATTATTTACTAACCTCTGTATCTAACTGAGAGAAACCTAAGATGTTGTTTAGATAAATATGACAATTAAATTACATTCTTACACATTACGTATTCAGAAAAGCTTTTTAACTTTCATTTTCTTCAGCAGAAAAAAAATGACAACTAGTACGTTTAAGTTACTTCCTCATTTTATTGCTGGTGGCATAGTTTCCTCAGAGAGAGAGAGAAAAAAAACCCACTTTTAAAAAATGACATTTAACCCCTTTTTTTTCAGACTCTGCCACTATCAAGAATACATCTGTATATATGCAGAAATACTTGATATTTCTCCACATCTACGGACATATATGTTTCTTAATTAATCTAATGTTTTAATGTTAGACCCCATTAGAAAAAGTAATAAACTTTTTACTTCCTCATTTTTATTTCTCTGTCACTGACTACTTCAGAACAGGAACCCATACGGATGTTGGCGGGCGCAGATTAGATCACTTAAAAATGACATGTCCTCATTTTTAACCCTTTCAAACTTAAAGGGGAATTCTAACACTATTTAATACGACAATTTAAGTATTTCTGATTATTTCAAGATTACCTCTAAAAATCATTACCCATAGGAGTGTGTATCTGTTTAATTAACTATTTGCTAACAACTAATTTAAAGATGAGAAAGAAGAAAATCTATTTTATTGAGGCAGATATACCCATAGTTTCAACATATAATTTAGCGGGTGCCCAGTGACGTGACTAAGGAACTGCGGGCCCTGGTGTAAGTTTTACATTAGGGCCCCCCCAAGACCTCTATACATAGCAATTGATACAGCGTGCCAAAATTTATCAAAGACAACTACAGCGTCAGAGATACAAGAAGGGGATTAGGGATTGCTACTATTCAAAGCATCTATAGAAGTGATTATTACCACTACAGGACAACTAGAGAGCTAATACTGCGATAGAGGGTGGACCCTTCGGGGCCCTTGTGGACCAAAGGCCTAGGTGCGGCCACTACCTCTGTACCCCCCCTATTGCTACGTCCCTGCGGATATTACCTCTCTCTACCATACATATGACAATCATGTACTCGATACAATCTCTCAATTTTCACACATATGTGTCAGTTTACACATAATACATATGAATACATTGTGATACATGTTATTTTATAACTATACCCAAATTTGCAGGAAATTAATTACATTACTGTATTTCGGAAATGTTTTTTTTCAACGAAGTTTGTATTAAATGACCCATGGATAATTCAGACAATATTAATGATCGGTCATCTACAAAAAGTCCAGTATAACAGAATTTTTCCCAAGGTGGCATCTGAAACCAGTTTTGTACGTACATAGAATTTATACTGGCGATTTTCTGCAAGTGACCGCTCTTATCTGAGTTTCATGAGTGTCCTTAATATTAATTTTACTAACCATCTCTTTAGAAATCTTCAGAAAATACAGTAATAATCTTATAACACTTTATATAATACTTTGTCATCGCTGGCGCAACCAGACGGAGAACAGACATAAAACACACATTACTAGTCAAGATTAACACACAAACAAGACAGACTTGGACATATATAATTCTAATCACCGTTAGACATAGTTCTTTAACCAATTGTATATGGATTGAACTATTATTCCTTTCTCCCCCCCCAAGGGAATGACAGCCCAAGACTAATATACTATATTATATTCTAACCAAGAATGAACAAAATATTTTTCTTCCAGATATTCTGGCAACACAAAGGTTCATAAATTTCATCTATATTAGGGATTGAGATAGGAAACATTTTGACAATATTTTGACCCATTGATCTAATTCCAGTTTTACACTGTAATTTATTGGCCCTCTATTAAATCTGTGTGTCAACTACAAATATAAGATATTGCCGTACCAATAGACAATTCTTATCTAGATAAATTATAATTTATATATTTTTAAAATTTATCAACACTATTTTTATCAATAACTACTATTTATCAATAATTCTATCTATAATTCTCATCTCATGAGAACAAAACAAACTTTGTCTAGGGATTTTATCTTTCTACAACCTCACTAAACCCAAACTGTTTCTCAGAGTTTAATAACTTTTTTGTTAACCTTACTAATAAAACAGATTATTAGTTACAAAACAAACGCAGACAAATAATCTAAAACATCTGAATCTTATCTGACATTATAAAAACCTTACAAAAATAAACTGTAATAAACCCATTCAAAACCTAAGAAGAACTACAAATACCCAGAAATCCATACCATATGGTGTCCTGTTCATTTCCCAAATGAACTCTATTTTCTTGCCAAAAGAAAATGTATTGAAGTTGATCAGACTTCAAATTTGCTAGATTTTTCCCAAAAAAATCTATATTTCCCTTAGACCTACTAAGAGAAGTGTAATAGACTTACCAAAAGTCTACATTTTCCCTAATTTTTTTTTTTTTATTTTTTTATTTTTTTTTTTTTAAACTAAGGCCTTCTAAAAACCTTATAATGTATATAATTAAATTATACTATCAAAAAACACAAACTCCAACACCGGATTCGTTTTGGTATCAACAGAAATTTCACATAAATAATATAGACACCTCTCTCTTTAAAAAAAACAAAAAGAGAAGTATAGTCATATTACTTACGTGAACTCTGCAGAAGACCATCCGCGGCGAGCCCTCAGCTGAAAGGAGTCGGATCTATTTGAGTTCATGTCAGATATCAGATGCCTTAGACTACTTCATTTCCTGGCGCCAGGACATGTCACATAACGTGGTTAACAGGACACACACACACACACACACACAGGAGTTGTGAGCACAAATTATGCTGAATCTTTATTACAGTTGCTTTCCTTATATCCTACTCAATACAGGATTTTGCTCATGCGCAGTTTATCATCATATGTCACCATAATTACAGAAAGTCATGTGATTTACGAGAATTAACACAGTTCAATGATCACGGGAAAACATGTTATTTATGACATTCCAGGTGTCCCCAGTTGGGGCATTTTATGGGTTTTGCCCAGAGAGAAGAATTTGGCTGTTCTCTACCACAATCAGCCAGCTCTTCCTGCACAGATGTGTGTGGGTGGCTGATTGTTCTATAGACACATTAATATCTCACTGAATAGATACATGAGGCACAGACTTAGATACATGTATGCTTGTATATGAAATAGATCTATATACTAATATATATACATACATATATATATATATATATACATATATACCTACATATCCTTTCAGGGGGGAACATACAAACTCTTTGTAGATGTTGACAGGGCAAGAGCACTAACCATTACACCACCATGCTGCCATATGCTCAAAGGAAACAATTTTTTTATTTCCGATGTGAAAATTCACAGAAAAGTGAACATTTTACAGCAAACGTGCAAAAATCATTAATTTTATTGTGAAAGTTCACAAAAAATCACGTATTAAATATACGTATTAAAAACATATTACAAAATAATTTTTGACGGCATTTTCGTTAGAAAGTCAAATTTTACATTATTTTCGCGAAAGTAAATGCAAAAAGAATATTGGCATTTTCATTCATCACTGATCATCCGTTTATGTAAAACAAAAGAAGAAAACCGAGAGTCCAATATAGTGTAGTAATTCCAATGTGCATGGTGAAATAATTCAATACTAAATATACTCACATATGTGGGTTGCCAGCCAGGCACCCACTCTAAGTGCAGGTGGGGAGAATTATGACCTGACCCCACTCAGGCATAAAAAATTGCTCTCTGTAGATAGGAAGAAATGGGAATAACACCCCTCCACCCGGGGTGGACTAGACTAGGTACAAAAGTTTGAACAGAGGCGCCAAAATAGAGTAAAAACGTCTAATAACAGTTTAAAAGGGGAAAGTTGGTGGACTTACCTCCCTCAAGGATAAACAGACAAGGATTCATTATTTGCCCGTGAAACACGTTGCATACTGGAGCTGCAATTAAATGTTGTTTTATTAATAAAATAACGAATCCTTGTCTGTTTATCCTTGAGGGAGGTAAGTCCACCAACTTCCCCCTTTTAAACTGTTTTTAGACGTTTTACTCTATTTTGGCGCCTCTGTTTAAACGTTTGTACCTGATCATCAGTTTATGTTATTATAGTAAACCTGTGTCAAAATGAGGATACAAGTGCAATGCATAAGAAGGGCTCGCCTGCTATCTGTCTTCTGGTGTGATTTTTTTTGTATTGGTTGTGGTGTGATTTGTTTTGTATGGGGTGGATTCACTAAACCTCCTGTTACTCGCTCTATTTCCACAGCCTTCTTTAAATGTAATGTGCTCAAGGCTACACGTGCTATTAGCTGCGTAGCATGCGCATACACAGGAGTGCACGCTATGCTGCGGGTAATGCAGCATAGCGAACGCTATTACCTTAAAGGAGTCATCAGGGCAAATCTATTAAAATGAGTGGTACTTACCGGGGGCTTCCACCAGCCCCAAGCTCCCAGGACCTCCCTCGCCGCAGCACTGCCCGCAGCCGTTCGCCGGATCTCCGACCCGGTCCCCGGCGGCGACGACGTCAGAGCGACCTGGAGGTCGCTCTGTACTGCGCCTGCATGATCGTCGCTGTCAATCACCGCCACGTGGGCCGGAGCTGACTGCACAGGCACAGAACTACTGCGCCTGCGCAGTCCGCTCCAGCCCACGTGGCAGTGATTGACAGCGCCGATCACGCAGGCGCAGTACAGAGCGACCTCCAGGTCGCTCTGTCCGCATTGCCGGGGACTGGGTCGGAGCTCCGGCGAACGGCTGCGGGCAGAGCTGCGGCGAGGGAGGTCCTGGGAGCTTGGGGCTGGTGGAAGCCCCCGGTAAGTACCACTCATTTTAATAGATTTGCCCTGATGACTCCTTTAAGCCTCCTTCCAGCAAATAAAGAGCTCTCTTCTCCTTCCGCCCAGAGCCCCTTTGTGTCCAATCACTATTGAGGATGTGATTCCCGCACTCTGATTGGCCCAAATAGGATGCTTGTCAAGTGATCATGTACTCTATAGTGATTGGACCCGCAGGGGCTCAGGGCGAGAGGGGAGGAGAGGAGCGTTCCCCATTTGCTGGAAGGAGGCTACCCACAGCATTGTGTGTGCTCCTGTGTATGCGCGCGCTACGCGGCTAATAGCATGCGTTGTGTGCAGCGCATTACATTTAAAGAACGCTGTGGAAATAATGTGAGTAACAGGCAATCACTTGTGTTATTTCCTTTAGTGAATCAACCCCTGTGTTTTTAACATCTCATGGTGGATGTGATCATGGGCATCAGTACACTTCATGTCTTGCCTCAGTGTTTGTAAGACTCATTTCCCACTGGAAAGTTGCATTACTTTACGTTATAAGTTGCACATAACGCAAGTAAAAACAACATTTGCTTGGCATATGATAAAATACATACAAAAAAAGCAAATGACCAATGATCACCTTGTATTGCATCACAACTGATGAGGTGTGAACTGTTCATGACTTAAAATTGCACTATGGTACGGTGAGAAAAACAGTGTCCCTTACCATGCAACAAATGATTAGTGTTAAACTTTATTTATAAAGCACTGTTTCTAAACTTTATTTATAAAGATAGGGGAGGCATTACAACATTGAGCGGTGTTAAACAGGGCCATTGCAATGTTAAAAAAACAGTACACAAAATATTGATGCAACAGTACTAAGCGGTGGACAGTTTGCAATGTAGGGATAAATATTTCAGACAAGTCACTTATTCCATAACAAGGTAGAGAAAAGCGCAAAGGGAG
This sequence comes from Hyperolius riggenbachi, assembly GCF_040937935.1. Taxonomy (NCBI): domain Eukaryota; kingdom Metazoa; phylum Chordata; class Amphibia; order Anura; family Hyperoliidae; genus Hyperolius; species Hyperolius riggenbachi. Next base: position 572,934,446 of record NC_090646.1, read on the forward strand.
GAGAGTCCTGCCAAACATGCTTGTAATCTAAGGGGTGGTGGAGAGGGACACATAAGGGAAGGGGGGGTGTATGACCAAGGGAGAGGGTTAGAGCTATGAAGATATGAACGTATAAGTATGAAAGTTCCTCTTTAGAGGAACTTTAGAGAAAAGGAGAAAGAAAATCAATCAATCAATACGTTGCAAAGTGTGAAGTTAAAAAATAGAAGAGAGATCAAGAAATGATTGATATTCACCATGTTATTTGTTCATATTGTTTGATCCACAATCAGCCTGCACATAATCATCTTTAGTAAAAGATTGTTTTTTTATATTCATACAGCTGTTATTTCCCACAATGCAACAAGGCTCACAGACAGGAAATTGTCAGGACCTAGGACCTGACTCCTGACATTACACTGTGGGAGGGGTTCCACCACAATATCAACCATACAGTCCCCCTGATGATCTTTTAGAGAAAAGGTAAATCATTCTCATGAAAAAAGGAATGAAGTTCAATCCTTGGTTACAGTTCATCTTTAAAGAGGAACTCCAGTGAACATTTTACTGTTGGCAGGTGATGTAGCTGCTGCATGGTTTTTGGCAGTTGGAAACAGCTGTAAACAGCTATTTCCCACAATGGAACAAGGTTCACAGACAGGAAACAGCCAAAAGTTTGAACTTTTATTGTGGGAGGGGTTTCTTGTGGGAGGGGTTTCACCACAATATCAGTCATACAGCGCCCCCTGATGGTCTGTTTGTGAAAAGGAATAGATTTCTCATGTAAAAGTTAAATTTTTGGTCGGAGTTTCTCTTTAAGAGTAACTGTTGATTCCCACATGGGTTTCATGCTTCCTATGGCACTACAGCTCATGGGTACATCAAAAAAGGGCGTTATAATTGTATATTATTGTGAATAACCTTCATTTATTTCTTATTTTAATAAAATCTGAAAATATTGTTTATTACGAAGATATAAATATAACTACGTTCGTAATAGGTGTATTAAAACATTAGTAAGTATTACTAAAATTTTAATAAAAAACTAAACCTAACCCTACTCTCACACAGAACCCTCTCTGTACCTATCCCTAACCCCTAGACCCCCCCTGATGATGCCTAAACCTAACACTCCCCTGGTGGTGCCTAACCCTAAGACCCCCCTAGTGGTGCCTAACCCTAACCACCCCCCTGGTGGTGTATATTGTACTGTAACTATACCTAACCCTACTATCACACAGAACCCTCCCTGTACCTAACCCTAACCCCTAGACCCCCCTGGTGGTGCCTAAACCTAAGACCCCCCTGGTGGTGCCTAAACCTAAAACCCCCCTGGTGGTGCCTAAACCTAAGACCCCCCTGGTGTTGCCTAACCCTAAAATCCTTTGTGATCGCTTTATTATGTGGATAATAATGTTTTACAAATAGTGACTGTAAAATATATATTGCAATTGACGTTACGTACTGATCGCTTTATTTTGTGAATAATAATCTTTTACAAACAGTAAGGGATACAATTTTAAATAATGTTTTAGTTAAATAGGATAAATATGTTTAGTATTTTTATAAACGTTATTCGTCACAGGCGCATTTTCTAAACTTAAATCATCACAAACACAGTTGTAAAACATTAAAAATCTCCGGGCGCCGTTTGTAATACGTAAATAATCTCCGGCGCCCTTTTTTCCTGTTCGGCGCCCATTAAACGATATTTATTAAAGAAGTGAATGGCAGAGCCCTTTTTGTCCAATAACTGCCGGCGCCCTTTTTTCCTGCTTCCACAGCTCATTGTTTGTGAATGGTGTGAGTGCAGCTTTCCTGTATATAAGGTTCAGAACTTAAATAGACATCCAGTTACGGGTAATGCATGAAGCACTTGCTTGCTGTGCTGACTGATGGGGTAGTGTACTGACAAGTTCAGCAGTGAAAGCTAAAGCTGGACATTCACTGGTCAGTATGACCAAAAGATAGGGCCCTCTGAGATTATAATCTGGTCAGAGAGAGATCTATCTGAATCCTTCCACACTCTGCACACAGATATTTTACATATTTTAGCATGAAATCTATTAAAAAATGTACCTAACTGCAGCATTGCAGAGTTTGATGGAGTGCAACACTATGGGCCGATGATCTGCAGATGCACCCGACCTGTAGCCGATCTATATCTTCCACCTGGTATGATCTACTAAGTCCATTGATTTCAGTACAGCCTCTGTTGATCAGCGCAGACAAGATCTTCAAATAGAATCACAAACTTCAATATCCACCACCACACCTCTTGTGATCGCACTCGCCAGCTCTTTGAAACATACAAAATGATCATATGTGTTCTGTCAAATAAACGTATGCCCCTCTGGTCAAACTTGGGCTCCTCTCTGCATCATCTTCAATTCCTGATTTGCATGGCGTCCTGTATAATAAAACCTAACTGTCCCTGCGTCATCCACTTTCCCTGTCTGTCCGTCCGAGGCTTTTTAGTACTGCACATGTGCGCAGTACAGACAGCCATTGGGACGGGAGGTAAGGCCAGGGAGTAGGTCGGCTGTGTACGTGGTGGGTGGGTGCGTGTGCGACAGGTGTGTGCCATTTGCACGCGCAGAGGCGGGCACGCGTGCGCGCACTGACTGGCGGCAGTAATTTAGCCCGTTTTTAATTGGGCTTAGGTAGACTAGTCCTATATAATAAACCCCTGTGTCTCTGCGTCCCGTCCCTGTGTGTGTGTGTGTGTCCCTGCTTCCAGACTTGACAGTTGTTGTCTGAGAACCTCATTGCATTGTGGGAAATAACAGCTTTTTCAACTGCCAAGCAAACAGCATCTCCCTGTGTGCATATACTTCGGACAGTGGTGGTGGGAGACAGGTGAGCGGGAAGCGTCAGGATGCGCGTTGCTGGGGTTTAGCGTCCGTTGCCTAGCACCCGTTTTTTAACGGGCGGGCCTTTTTACTGGTAAAACATAAAATGCTCTGCATAGCGTAATCAAATTTCAATCAAATTTATTCTCCTTGAAGTTTGTGATTCAATTGGAAGATCTTGTTTGCGCTGATCAACAGAGACTGTACTGCTACTTTTTGGAGATTGACATGGGGCATCAATTTAGATCGGCAGCAATTTTGATTGCATTGTAGTGTGTGTGGAATTGCACACAAATCGTTTTTTGTATTAAGTCAATTTATTTTGCCCCAAAAATTGATTGGTTGGCATGTAAGGGCATCAAATTCTAGCATATTCGATCAAATGATTCAATGAACTGGTTATAGTGATGGGCAAAATGTATCTGTGATTGACCAGCTTCAAAATCTCTGCTGTAACAATATTAGTGCTTGTTTGTATTAAAGGTTGCTATTCACGCAGTGCAAAAGGTTAATATTATCTACAGAAGAAGGAATGTATTATTCAAGTAATTTTATTCTACTGCAATAATGATCTCATCCTTCATTTTCATCTTTAGTTCCAGTTTAGTTTAGTTTCATCTTTCAATCTGTAATTATCACCTCCATTTGTTAAAAATGGGGTGTTACTCTATACTTTTAACATACACCTTTTACAAAGAATGAACTTGAAAAAAAGAAAATTAACTAACAACTCCTTATCATCACAAACAAAAATGATATCATGTTTTTCTAAGACATCAACGTGACAAACGAGAATATCTTTATCACCTGCTAATTTAATAAACCTTTAAAGCAAACATCAAAATATGCATAGTAGGTTAAACACTTGTGCAGACAACGCTAATGATAAATGAGTTGTCCACTGTTTGTTTTTCTTTTTGTGGTCTTTAGCTTTTGTAATTATTGCGCTAATTTACTGACCAGTATTTATGAATACAGGAAGTGCGGCATTTCACTTCCTGAATTTATGTGAGAATGACTGTTTTACTGAAATGTTTAATCTGCTTCTAAGGATTGACTGGTTGCTATAAGCACAATATTCCAAAACATGGGAGCAACTGTGATCGTGTAGCATTACACCTCCAAAGGTGATAAAGACCCTGCCAGAAGCCCAATATGACATCCTTGCTGAAACTTCAGGTACTATACATACGCATAATGGGGGAGGGTAAGTAGTCCCTCTTACTGTTATAGGGGCAGGAATTAGATGTAAAAAAAAAGGCTTAGTGGATGTAAAAACCAATATGTGGCTAAAACAGTTGTCTCTGAGTATACTTGGGATTGGTTAACTGTTTAAAATTTCCAGTATTAAAGTGGATCTGAGGTGAACTTTTACTCATTGCATAATTGTGTTCCTTTCCTATTGTTTATAGGGCATTCCTCAAGCCAAATACTTTTTTGTTTTTGTTTTAATAATCTGATTCCCTATAAACTAAATAAACCATGCCCACAGGTTTTCAGAGAGCCTTGGCGGTAGCAAGGGCTCATGGGAGCTCACTCTGGGCAGAAGGAGGAGGAGGTGTTACTAGCCATTGATTTCAGAGGCAGAGGGGAGGAGGGAGGAGGGGGGGATTAGGTTTTTTCACAGCTTTATGTAGATGAAGATTTCATTTTTTCAGCACGACCTGGCACCTGCTCACAGTGCCAAAACCACTGGTAAATGGTTTACTGACCATGGTATTACTGTGCTCAATTGGCCTACCAATTCTCCTGACCTGAACCCCATAGAGAATCTGTGGGATATTGTGAAGAAAAAGTTGAGAGACACAAGACCCAACACTCTGGATGAGCTTAAGGCTGCTACCGAAGCATCCTGGGCCTCCATAACACCTGAGCAGTGCTACAGGCTGATTGCCTCCATGCCATGCCGCATTGAAGCAGTCATTTCTTGTAACGATTGGTGTCAGCAAAAAACAGATTTCTGATTATGTGGTGATCTGCAGTATCACCAATAATACAGATGCTATACCTGATTATATAGTGATCTGCAGAATCACCAATAATGCAAGTATAGTAAACAGATAAATGTGATAGCTTTATTGAACGGTGGTGTATTGGTGCAACAGTAAGTACTGACAGGTTTGGCAACACCTCACCAGAGGAGCTGGTGGGCACTGTCGGTACAGCGAACACCTCACCAGTGACGAGGGCTCACTGGTGAGTAGAGTGGTCAGACTAATCGAGTTGGTAACAGACAGGCAGATACAGTACAGAATTAGAAGGCAGAGAGTAAGGGCCCGTTTCCACTATAGCGTTACGAAATCGCCGGCAAATCACCGCAGGCAAATCGCATGCGGGTGCGATTCCGCATGCGTTTTTTGCTGCGATTTCGCATAGGTAAGGCTGTATGCGATTTTAACCATGTCACTGCCTGTGTGAATTAACATGGGTACCTATGCGAAATCGCGGCAAAAAACGCATGGGGAAAACGCATGCGATTTCCCTATTAAATACATTGCGTGCGATTCGCCTACATTCCACATGCAGGCGAATTCTGAGGCCCCTACCCTGCAGATTTTTTCTGCACAGAAAACCGTGCGGGGAAACGCACAAGTGGAAACAGTCCCATCCACTTGTACTGACTGTGCGAATCCGCATGCGGGCAACGCATGCGGATTCGCGATAGTGGAAACGGGCCCTTAACGGTAAACAGGCAGAGTCAGCAGCAAGATCAGATGGGCTAAGGTACAGAATCACTGAGCAAAAGAGTAGTCAAAAGGAGCCTAGAGTCATACACAGATAATCAAACAATTTCCAATGATTTATAATTATAGCTATCAAAGGGTCTGAGCGCTAACACATAGTATTTGCAACAGCAGATGAGGAGCAACTGACAGGCAGCTCTTTTTATCCTGGGTAGGCTCTGCAGAGCCACCCAGCCGCCCAGCCAATCCGGCAGCTAGCTGGAGTCAGCTGACCGGCGAGTCAGCTGACTCCCCGTCTAGCTGCATAAAGGTCCTGCCGCTGGGCGTAGCCCGTGCCCTGTGTGCGGCTGAAGGACCTGCCTGTGACAGGGCGGCGGGGACCGCCGCCGGCTGATATGTGGAAGCGGCGGACATGCCGCTCTCCGTCGCGCCGGTATCCTCGTTGGCTGTTACATTTCTGCAAAAGGATTCCCAACCAAGTATTGAGTGCATAACTGAACATAATTATTTGAAGGTTGACTTTTTTGTTTTAAAAACACTTTTCTTTTATTGGTCAGATGAAATATGCTAATTTTTTGAGATGGGAATTTTGGGTTTTAATGAGCTGTATGCCAAAATCATCAATATTAAAACAATAAAAGGCTTGAACTACTTCAGTTGTGTGTAATGAATCTAAAATATATGAAAGTCTAATGTTTATCAGTATATTACAGAAAATAATGAACTTTATGCTATTTTTGTGAGAAGATCCTGTATATACTAGCTGATTGCCTGGTGTTGCCCGGGTATGTATTTGGCTGGTGTTGGCTCGGCATACTTTTTCTAACCCTAACACAGTTACTCACTGACCAAGTTTGTGAGCTTTGCGGTCTTTGGTATCAATAATTTGCATTGCAATGAAAAAAACAAGAAGTACACTTTGACTTGAAGTGAACAGCTTTTGGGAAAAAAATGCGTTGAAAATCGCTGTGTTCAGAGATTTTTAAAGCAAATTTTACAGTTTTTCTATACTTTACATTGAAGCTTAATCAACCTCCAAAATGCTGCAGGACCTGCATTTGCATTGCCAAATTATAGCTTTTGCTGCTCGTAATATTGTAGCAATTTCTTGGATTAGTTTTTTTCTGTTTTCTCAGCCTAAAGGAGTACTGCAGGGGGGTTGGGGGAAAAAGAGTTTAACTTACCCGGCGCTTCTAGTGGTCCCCCGCAGACATCCTGTGCCCACGCAGCCACTCACTGATGCTCCGGTCCCCACCTCCAGCACTTCTAGAATTTCCGACTTTAAAGTCGGAAAAACCACTGTGCCTGCACGGCTGTGTCCTCGCTCCTGCTGATGTCACCAGGAGCGTACTGCGCAGGCACAGACTGTACTGGGCCTGTGCAGTACACTCCCAGTGATGTCAGCAGGAGCGCGCGTGCAGATGTAGTGGTTTTCCGACTTTAAAGTCAGAAATTCTAGAAGTGAACCGGAGGCAGGGACCTGAGCATCGGGGAGTGGCTACGTGGGCACAGGACGTCTGCGGGGGACCATTAGATTAGTAAGTTTAAAGCGGAATATAACCCTGCATTTCAACTTTGCTCTAAAACATTATTTACAGCATATTATATGCAAAAAGCATTTTTTTTTTACTAGACCAGCATTGGAAGGGTTAAACACAGAGGTTTTAAGTTCCGTGCAGACGTTCAGATAGTTACATTCTATTTAGTTATATGTATATATTTAGAAATGTTACACACTCTTTGGCTGTCCTCCAACTCCTTCTCAGTGAGAGAGATGAGTCACAATAAACACTTAGATACATTTGTGTAAACAAAAAGTATCTAACTCAAGTTCGGATGCGTCTGCAAAAATCTCCAGGGACTTTAAAGCCCTGTGTAACCCTTCCAATGCTGGTCTAGTAAAAAAAAAATGCTGGTTGCATATAATATACTGTAAATAATGTTTTAGAGCAAAGTTGAAATGCAGGGTTATATTCCGGTTTAACTCTTTTTCCCCCAACCGCCCTACAGTAGGCCTTTAAGGATTTTTTTTTCACCTACTTGGGGAGCTCATTGACTGCATGTTATCCATTCACAGCAAAATCTTCCACATGCAAGCACCACACCTCAAATCACCTCCAGGGCCCATATGCACCACCAGCAAGCAAAAAAACACTTAAAATAATTTTGATAGTACTTTTTCATCTACTTTCTGGTTACTTTTTCATTTGCAAAGTGCAGAAAAACTATTTTAAATACAAGATGGAAAACTATCTCTTAGTTAAAAACTGCTTAATTGATAAGGGCATAACGACGGACTTGCCCACACCTGCCTATGAAATAGCCATTGAGTCAATTGTCCAATAAATTTTGAGCCCCTGAAATGAAGGGGTTGTGTTAAAAAATGCTTTAGTGATTGTTTTGTGGCTATAAAGCTGAAATTCTGCACTTCAACTGCATCCGAGTTGTTTCATTTAAAACTCGGTTATGTACAAAACCAAAATTAGAAAAAGGTGTCTCTAACTGTACAACTGTATAACTTTGGGTATTGTTTGACATTTATTAAAGTAAGGGCTTGTTCACACCTAGGGCATTTTCGCCTTTTTTTAGCGTCACCGATTTTAAAAATTGCTCTAAAAGCACTTGCGCCTCTGGCAGATCTGCAAAACGCTAGAGGTTTTTGAAGCAGATTTTCAGAGAGATTCTAGGCATGTTTAGAGAGATTTAGGCCTAGTGCACACCGAGCGGTTTTTGCAGCGATCCGCCGGCCACATCCGCCTGTAAAAACGCTTGGCTAATGTATTGCAATGGGATGGTGCACACCGGCGTTTGCGGTTTTCTGAAGCGTTTCGTCCTCAATGTAAAGTATAGGAAAAACGCAAACCGCTCTGAAAAACGCTACTTCAGCGCGGTTTGCCAGGCGCTTTTGTTACAGAAGCTGTTCAGTAACAGCTTTTATTGTAACAATATATGAAATCTGCTACACAAAAACGCACCCAAAACCGCTAGGTATTTTAGAAAACCTCTCTAAACATACCTAGAATCGCTCTGAAATCAGCTCCCAAAACCGCTAGCATATTGCAGATCTGCTAGCGATTTTGGTGTGCACTGGGCCTAAGAGCAGTTTTCCACTTTCCTATACTTACCATTAAGGCAGAGACGCCTCCGAAATCTAAAAAATGCTGCAGGACAGGAGTCTGCGTTTGGAGGGAAAACGAGCTGCTCTGGTGTGCACCATCCCATTCACTTTCATTAGCCAAGCGATTTTCCCCCTGCAAGCATTTTCAAAGAAGCTCCAGAACCGCTCTGGTGTGCAACAGCCCCTAATGTGGCTTTTATGCAATTGTTTTTCTGTGAATACTACTGAAGTTAAATTACATGAAAATCCATTTAACTAACTTCAAAATTGCATGCAAGTTTTCATGCAAAATCTAATTTTTATGCCTAATTTCATCTGCTCTTCAGCACTTTTTTTAATGTTTTGTATGAAAATGTTCACTTTGAAATTTTTCCATGAATACCAATAAAAGTAATTTACATGAAAATTCAGCAAATTAGCTTCAAAATAACATGCACATTTTTGCGCAAAAGCAGATTATATGTTCTGCATTAGCAATGACTTGCAATGAAGATAAAATCAAACGCCGCACACAAAAAATAAACCTGCCATCCAAATTTAAAAGGCAGACAAAAAGTGATTGCAAATTTGCATACAAATGCAAAAAATACCGTAATGCCATTGAAATACATCCCACATGCGGTGATTGCAGTTTAGGAAAATCACAAATTACACACACAATTGTGCAAGTCAATTTTCATGTGAGTTGCCTGCATTACCACGAATTGCAGGTTGCAAGCAAAAAAAAAAAGAAAAGAAAAAGGCCTCAATTCACTAAGCTTTATCAAACACTTTACCAAACTTTTGATAATTTATCTCATGGGTAAAATCGAATTTTGAATTCACTAAGATGTTATAGATTTATCAAATGTTTTATCAATAAAACATTCAATAAATCTATAACACCTTTGTGAATTCAAAATTAGATTTTAACCATGAGGTAAATTATCAAACAATCGGTAAAGTGTTTGATAAAGCTTAGTGAATTGAGGCCAAAGACCTGCCTATTGAATTTTAAACACAGAAAACATTCACATGCCAATCCCACAAAATTGGAAATACACTGTGATATCATTGAGATACATTAAATCTGTGGCCTACACGCGGCGGTCCCTGTAAAAGATGTAATCAACGATTACGTCCAACCAAGCCTCCCACCTGAATGCTAATTTATGCAGATCCTGCTAGATCGGTATGGCAGGCAAAGGGTGTATGACCGTACACCTGATTGGCTGACTGGCGCCTGCTGGCCAGATAGAGGTAGGAAATTGCCTGAACTGGTAGTGAGCAATTGTGTGTGTTGCAGTTTGCATTTAGTTTAGAGGTGTTGGAGGTAAAGCCCCTGGAGGTGAGAGAGCCAGGTCTCGCCCACATTTCCCCGTGGGTATCGCATGGTGGTTTGGGGGCCCCGGCCCCCAGCAAGTGAGAGAGGCTGGGGCCCCCGGCTGTCATGCGAACCAGTGTTTGTGATTTGAAATTTCTGTTTTGCAGCTTCCAGGATGCGGTTGACAGGTGAGTGGTTAGGGAGCGGACTGTGTGGGAGATACCTACACGCGGCGGTCCCTGTAAAAGATGTAATCAACGATTACGTCCAACCAAGCCTCCCACCTGAATGCTAATTTATGCAGATCCTGCTAGATCGGTTTGGCAGGCAAAGGGTGTATGACCGTACACCTGATTGGCTGACTGACGCCTGCTGGCCAGATAGAGGTAGGAAATTGCCTGAACTGGTAGTAAGCAATTGTGTGTGTTGCAGTTTGCATTCAGTTTAGAGGTGATGGGGGTGAAGTCCCTGGAGGTGAGAGAGCCAGGGCTCGCCCACATTTCCCTTTGGGTATCGCATGGTGGTTTGGGGGCCCCAGCAAGTGAGAGAGGCTGGGCCCCCTGGCTGTCGTGTGAACCAGTGTTTGTGATGGCAAACACATTTTTGCAAATTGCACACAAACTTTAATAAGTGTGAACCCTGCCTGAAAGTTAAACAGTACAAGTAATAAACATGGACTGTTTTTTTCCTTAACCATTTCGGGACCGGCGCATTGTGCTGTGGGGGGGGGGGGTGCGCGCGTTTGGGGGGGTCAGGTGGCCGGCCCCTCTGTGGCTGGCTGGGCAGTGTCCCCCCCATGGTGGCAGGTGTCCCCCCTTTCACCAGCAGCCACCACTCACCTTCCAGGCTCCAGCGATGAGCCGCAGTAGCTCCCTCTTCTCCGGCCGGCATCTCTGCTCCTAATGCCACTTAGTTCCGGGTCGCGGCTTAATGACGTCATCAAGCCCGGACCCGGAACTGAGCGGCATTAGGAGCGGAGATGCGGAGATGCCAGCCAGAGCAGAGAGGGGGTGCCGGTCGTCGCTGGAACGGCAGGGAGGTGAGTGGATCCTCTTCTCCCCCCCCAGCCGCCGCCGCTGTCAAAGTGATCACTACCATCCGCCGGCGATACGCGATGGCTGCTGATCACTGAGGGGAGATGTCAGCTGTCATATGACAGCTTAATCTCCCCCTCCGGATGCGCACGATCGCGTCGGGAGTGGAAACGGCGGGCCGGCGCATCAGGCTAGAACAGCCACAAGTGCGGCGTAGAATCTAATGCAGGCAGTCCAGAAAAGGTTAAAGAGGAATTGTCACGAAAATCTTAAAATTTAAAACACATACAAATAAGTACATTTCTCCCAGAGTAAAATGAGCCATAAATTACTTTTCTCCTATGTTGCTGTCACTTACAATAAGTAGTAGAAATCTGACATTACTGACAGATTTTGGGCTAGTCTCTTCATGGGGGATTCTCTTTATTCTTTATAAAGACATTCTCTGAAAAGTCTTTATACAAAGATGCTAACCAGCCTCCCTGCTCGCTGCACACTATTTTGGCAGTTGATTGGAGCAACTGCCATTCACTAAGTGCTTTTAAAAATAAAGAAAACCCTGAGAACCCCCCTATGAGAAGATGGACTAGTCCAAAATCTGTCGGTTATGTCTGATTTCTACTACCTACTATAAGTGACAGCAACATAGGAGAAAGGTAATTTATAGCTCATTTTACTCGGGGAGAAATGTACTTCTTATTTGTATGTATTTTAAATTTTAAGATATTTGCGACAGTTCCTCTTTAAGTTCAGGAACTAAAATAAAAGAGAACATCCGAAGGAATAAAAACTAGTTGTTGCTAAAGCTAAAGCTTGAAGCTGAAGTGAAGATACTTGAATTACATCATTAGCTGCATGAATCATTTCACTGCTATTGTTCAACAGTATGTGTGCCGGACATGTATAAATGATCATATTCCCATGGCCCTGCAGCCACACATACACAAGCAAAGCCGCAATATTAAATATTTCATTCTTTTATTGATTTATCCTCTTCATGGGCTTTGGTTTCATACCTATGCACTGTAAAATAAAAGTTAGATAATAAAATATCTTCAAAATTATTTTTAAACAAAAATGAAACACATACCATGTTTAAACTTTAAAAAAATGGCTATGCTTTTTGTTCCTCAAAGACAATTTTAAAAAACTATCTAAAGCTGTTCAAAATGAACGTTTTTAGAGAATGATATATACCAATTGTTTTAGAGTATAAGACGCAGTTTTTCTCCTCGAAAATTGGAAGGAAAAACACAGTGCATCTTTTATTCCAAAGGTCAGGAATCAGGAATTCTTTATTTCGCCAAGCATGACTTGGTCATGCCCGGAATTGGGTTTGGCACAGTACATATAGCCCAGGAGAGACAACGATAGGTAGCATAGAACAGCAAGAACAGAAGTTAACACTATACACTTATACACAGAGGACAAGCAGTTACATTTACATTAAATTGCAATTAACATTTGCGTTACATACTAGAGCAGCAGTTTACATGACCTGTAACAGTTCTAAAAGTCATAGAATGTCCGATCATTGATTAGTTTTTGTGTGCTGATGGGAGTATGTGGAGGGAATTAAGGAAGCTGACGGCCGAGGGAGTTACTGTGTCTGGCAGTCCTTGTGGAGATGGCCCGAAGCCACCATCCCAGTGGGAGCTGACAGAAGTAGCGGTGGCCCAGGTGAGAAGGATCGTTAACGATCCTCAGCGCCCTCGATCTCAGCCTTCTCTTGTGTAGGAGGTCAAGTGAGGGGAGAAGTCTTCCTATGACCCTCTCCGCTGCCCTGATGACCCTCTGAAGTGTAAGCCTGTCGCTGGCGGTGGTGCCAGTGTACCAGACCAGGATGGAAGAGCAGAGGATCGATTCAATGGTGGCAGAGTAGAAGCTGGTCAAAATTTCTGGGGCCATGCCGAACTTCCTCAGCTGACGAAGGAAGTAGAGTCTCTGCTGGGCTTTCCTTTGGATGGCAGTGATGTTGGGCCTCCAGCTGAGGTCCCTGGAGATGGTAGTGCCCAGGAGACGGGCGCAAGGCACTCTAGCCACTTCTGTCCCATCAATGTGGATTGGTGGTGGGGGGTGAGCAGATTTCCTGAAGTCAATGATTAGCTCGACAGTTTTTACAGTGTTGAGCACTAGCTTGTTCTCCTTGCACCAGCGGGAGATTCTCTCCACCTGCTGACAGTACTCCTGGATGATGTCCTTGGTGACGAGACCAACAATGGTGGTGTCGTCGGCGAACTTGATGACCTTGACTGAGTCTGCCTTGGATCTGCAATTGTTTGTGTAGAGGGAGAACAGCAGTGGAGACAAGATGCAGCCTTGGGGGGCACCTGTGTTCGTGGTCATGGTTTGTGAGTGGATGTCACCCAGCCTGACAGTTTGGGTCCTGTTGGTGAGAAAGTCTGTGATCCAGAAGCGCAGGCTTGGGTGCACACCAAGGGCCTGATTCACAAAGCGGTGCTAACAGTTAGCACGGTAGTGAAAAGCCCTTTATCATGCCTAAACTCAGTTTAGGCATGATAAGTTTAGGTGTGATAATTTTAGGTGTGATAAGTTTAGGCATGTTAAGTTTAGGTGTGATAAGTTTTTGGGCGTGATAAGTTTAAGCACCAACTGGGTTAGCACCGCAGTGCACAGCTGATCAAAAGTTTTGCGCTAGCAAAGTCTGGTACACTTTGCATAGAGTTTAATGGCGCTGCTTTGCGTGCGGGACTTTGCCCGCGATCTAAACTTATCTAAACTTAGCATGCCTAAACTTATCATGCCTAAACTTATCATGCCTAAACTGAGTTTAGGCATGATAAAATGGTTATCACGCCTAAAGTCTTTAACTGGGTTATCACCGCTTTGTGAATCGAGCCTCAAGTGTTGCTAGTTCTTCTTGTAGGATGCGTGGACAAATAGTGTTAAACGCTGAGCTAAAGTCCAGGAGTAGTATTCTGGAATACGTGTCTGGTCTGTCAAGGTGGTCATAAATGAACTTCAGGCAGATGTTTATAGCGTCGTCAGTGGACCTGTTTGCCCTGTACGCGAACTGATGGGGGTCTAGAAGGGGCAAGGTGGAGATCTTGAGGTTGGATAGGACCACTCGCTCCAGAGTTTTCATTATGATGGACGTAAGGGCTACCGGTCTGGAGTTGTTCAGGTCCGAAACTCCCTGTTTCTTAGGGACAGGTATGATGGTCGACCTCTTGAAGCGTCTGGGGACTATTCCTTCACTTAGTGATTTGGTGAAGATGGCGGAGAGGATGGGAGCGAGTTGCCTGGAGCAGGTTTTCAGGCAGGCTGGACACACGCCGTCCAGTCCAGGGGCTTTCCTGGTGTTTAGCCTTGACAGGAGTTGCAGGACATCAGCCTCGCTCACCACTAGAGAAGGAGCTTGGCTCGTGATATTCTCCTTGAGGCGAGGAGGGGGGTTGGGCGGTTCCAAATGTACCCTCGGTTCTTCCTACCTCTCAAACCTGCAGTAGAACTTGTCAAGTTCTTCAGGTAGTTCCAAACAGGGAGGTGCATGTTGGGGGAGGGGGGGGGGCTTGTAGTTGGTGGCAGCCCTAAGCCCCTTCCACACAGCTTGAGTGTCATTTGAGCAGTGGTTTTGTTTCATCCTCTCGGATGTGTCTAGGTATCCTTCCACAAGCTCTTACTGATGCAGTGACACGCTCTGTCTTCTCAGTCCATCTCACTGCTTGTGAGCCTCCTGCAGACACAGTGGCAGCTTTGCTTCCGGCTTTGGCGGAAATAGCCAAGCCTGATAGGATCTGCTTTACTGCTTTACTGCACAGGTGCAGATGATGCGTGCCTGCGCAGTAGAGCGGATCCGATCAAGCTCGGCTATTCCACCTGAGCCCGAAGGAAAGCCGATACTGAGCCTGCGCAAGAATCACACAGGATTGTTATGATCCTGGAGCCAGCACCTGACAGCGCTGGAACGGAGGGATGGAGAAGCACGGGGGAAGCCTCATTAGGATCCAGGGGTTTCCCGAGTTAAGTAGCCCCCAAGGGCTCTTTTTTTCTTACAGATTCTATTTAAGATTTGTGTCAAGCTATTTCCCTGTACACATGGGCGTCCGCAGAAAATTTTCCAGGGGGGGGCAAAAAGTGGGGAGTTAAAAATTTGGGCTGGTGTTGTGTGGCGCGCGTAGCGCGCCAAAAAATGGAGCTACGTCATGCGGCGCGCGTAGCGCGCCGCGCCGAAAAATGGGTGTGGTCATGAACCAGAATGTGGGTGTGGTCGTGGGTGGAGACAAGTTTACATGAACTAAGCAATGGTGGGACATTAGATTAGGACAATGGTGGCGAACCTTTTGGAGGTCGAGTGTCCAAACTGCAAAGTCACTTTACTATCACAAAGTGCCAACAGCAATTTAAACTAAATACAAACGTTTTAACTCATACATGAACATTATGGAAAATTAAGTTGAAAATAAACTGTGAAGATAAACAATTTCATCCATCGTACTCCTGAAAAAAATTATTCATTTTTTTTAGAACCTCCCAGTTTCATTTTCTGTTTTAAAAAGCAGAAAAAGTAGGTTTAATGCTATTGTCTCATATGATGATGATTCAGCTTTTTCCATAGTCTCGCAGTTAGCAATCATGTGACCCCCAACAAGACAAATTCAGCAATCATGAGGCCCCCCCCATCAAGACAAATTCAGCAATCATGAGGCCCCCAACATGACCAACTCAGCAATCATGAGGCCCCCAACAAGACAAATTCAGCAATCATGAGGCCCCCAACAAGACAAATTCAGCAATCATGAGGCCCCCAACAAGACAAATTCAGCAATCTTGAGGCCCCCAACAAATCATGAGGCCCCCAACAAGACAAAGTCAGTAACCATGAGGCCCGCAACAAGACAAATTCAGCAGTCATGAGGCACATAAATAGACAGCTTTTCACATAAATAGGCAGAATGCCCCCTTAATATGTAGACACCTCTCACCTGGCAGCAGTTCCCCAAAATACACTCAATCTGACAGCAGTGGTTCCCCAAAAATAGGTAGCCCCAGGTCTATAGGTGTCCCCAGAATAGGTGGCCAGCGGTATAGATGTCCCCAGAACTGGTAGCCAGGGGTAGAGATGTCCCCAGAACAGGTAGCCAGGGGTATATGTGCCCAGTATATGTAGGCACGGGTATATGTCCCAGTATATGTAGGCAGGGGGTATATGTCCCAGTATATGTAGGCAGGGGTATATGTCCCAGACAGTATATGTAGGCAGGGGTATATGTAGGCAGGGGTATATGTCCCAGACAGTATATGTAGGCAGGGGTATATGTCCCAGACAGTATATGTAGGCAGGGGTATATGTCCCAGACAGTATATGTAGGCAGGGGTATATGTCCCAGACAGTATATGTAGGCAGGGGTATATGTCCCAGACAGTATATGTAGGCAGGGGTATATGTCCCAGTATATGTAGGCAGGGGTATATGTCCCAGACAGTATATGTAGGCAGGGGTATATGTCCCAGACAGTATATGTAGGCAGGGGTATATGTAGGCAGGGGTATATGTCCCAGTATATGTAGGCAGGGGTATATGTCCCAGACAGTATATGTAGGCAGGGGTATATGTCCCAGACAGTATATGTAGGCAGGGGTATATGTCCCAGACAGTATATGTAGGCAGGGGTATATGTCCCAGTATATGTAGGCAGGGGTATATGTCCCAGACAGTATATGTAGGCAGGGGTATATGTCCCAGACAGTATATGTAGGCAGGGGTATATGTAGGCAGGGGTATATGTCCCAGTATATGTAGGCAGGGGTATATGTCCCAGACAGTATATGTAGGCAGGGGTATATGTCCCAGACAGTATATGTAGGCAGGGGTATATGTCCCAGACAGTATATGTAGGCAGGGGTATATGTCCCAGTATATGTAGGCAGGGGTATATGTCCCGGTATATGTAGCCAGGGGGATATGTCCCCAGAAAAAGTGGCCATGTGTGCAGGAGGAGGGGAGCAGCGGAGAGAAGAGGGAGAGCTATGGGCACTCACCTTAGGGGGCTCTCCCTCCCTCTCTCGCTCTCCCCTCCGGAGTCCGGAATGAAGTGTGCAGCGGCTGGCAGCGGTGGGCGGAACTTACCTCCTCTCGTCGCACGCGCCGGATGGATTAGCCGCTACTCTGGCCTGATCCAGACCAGAGTGCGGCACCAGAACTTCCGGCGCAGGAGCGAGAGGAGGTAAGTTCCGCCCACCGCTGCCAGCCGCTGCACACTTCATTCCGGAGGGGACAGCGAGGGAGAGAGAGACCCCTAAGGTGAGGGAAGGGGGGGGAGACGTCCGCCCTTCCCCACTGTGCCCATAGCGCTCTCTCTCTTCTCTGCGTGTTCCCCTCCTGCTGGCTGCACGGGCACGCGGCCAGGGGGGGGCAGCGGGCGGCCAGGCTCGGGCAGATGCCCGGTTTTGCCATATGTGCGGACGCCCATGCCTGTACAGTTCCTCAGAGGTGCGGCCCTACCCTGACTGCATTCAGGTAAAGAGTTCACTACATCTTGAGCCTAAAACATTGGGGTTCTTTACAAGTAAAACAGTGCAAGACAGTGCACACTGGAGCACAACTGGTGCAAATGATTGATCTGGGTATTTTCTGTGAATATCTAAAGTTTGGGTAATCTGGGTGCCAGGGAAAGCCACTAGTAGAATATTGGAAATGTTACTATTATTAAATTTAACTCCATTCTCACTTGAACCCTCCCTCTATCGACACACACCTCGCCATAATCTCTATTGATATCAGTTCTGCCTTTGCTGTTAAACTCACCCTCCATTAACATCTGCACTGCCTATAAACAATGTTTATTGGGTGACGCTAGCACCCAAAATACCCACTGGGTGCACAATTAACATTGAGGTCTGCGTGGAACTCATTTTCTCCACTTTTGCACCTTTTACTCCAATTTTACTTGCACTGGTTTTGTTAAATTACCCCATAGTGCAACTATTGTTTGCTGGTTTACAGTGATTAAGAAGAGTGGAGAAGAGTTAAAGCATACATGTACCTGCAGAACAGAGACCAAACATAGATGGGTGCGGCAACATAAGGTGGTCCCTTGATGCGGCACCACAACTACGGCCTGCAGGCCACATGGAATTAACAACTATACAAAGCATTGGGAAAACCAGAAAAGGCTCTCGCATTTGTCCCCCGGGCCGGACTTCATACATACCTGCTATAGAGGGAGGTAGTGCTTGGTGGAGTAGCTTTCAGTGAGCAGAGTGAGTGGTAATAAAACGGATGTTGCTAAACATCCAGGGGACACTGGAGGGCTCCTGTACACATGCTAGAATATCACCCAAGGTGGTCTTCTTTATTGGCTACCCAGGCTTAGCCTAATCCAGACCATCATGTGCTGTAGAGGGGCTATGTAATGTATCCACCATAATGTCCATGTAGACTTCAGTTTATCAGCACAGTGGTAGAATCATTAAACAAGCAATTAAAGTCATAAAATACATAACATCAGGAATGCCTATGATTTCTATACCGTATTTCAGTATTTTTTAAGCAATCAATACATTTGTAAAACCTAGCCCAAAAGCAAGCCACTAAATGCTCTCCTACCAATTTCAAGCTTTTCTATTTTAATTTAATTTTAGTATAGTGTAGAAAAATAAATACATTATGCACTTAAAGGGGAACTTCAGCCTAAACAAAATTACTGTCTTTAAGTTACATTAGTTATGTTAATTAGAATAGATAGGTAATATAATCTCTTACCCACCCTGTTTTAAAAGAACAGGCAAATGTTTGTGATTCATGGGGGCTGCCATCTTTGTCATGGGGGCAGCCATCTTTTGGGTTGAAAGGAGGTGACAGGGATCATAAGACACAGTTCCAACTGTCCTGTGTCCTGATAACCCCTCCCAGCTGCACACGCTAGGCTTCAAATGTCAAATTCAAAATGTAAAAAAAAAAATATTGCTCCAAAACAGCAGAACAAGAACAACAACATCAGAAATCCCATCATGCTTTGCACAGCATCAGGGGAAAATGCCAGGGCAGTTTCCTTCTCTGCTGCAAAAAATGAGGCTTGTATAAGAGAAACAAAGTTCTGATGCTGTGAAACTGTTAAAGAAACACCAAGCCTTTTCAGTTCTGCTGAGTCGATTTTTAGTCTGGAGGTTCACTTTGAATATGTAAAAGTAAAATATTTACCGATACACACAGCATGACATATTTTACATTAAATGTGCGTATCATTTCATTTACTAAATCTGACTTCTTTTATTTTGAAAATATTGTCTGAGAAACAGAACATGTTTAGGAAAAAAAATCTCTGCCAGCAAGCTGGCTCTAAGCTGGACTTCCCTGTCTTTTGGCAGCCTAGAGAGCCACATAAGACCAGTTTATGGCCCCCAAAACATTGGGAAACCCAGCTGTGTGAATCCATCCAGTTGGATCTTATAACGCTGTGAATCTTTAGAATGGACTGTAAAACACATGGGACCAGGTTACAGAATGCACCATAGTTTCCATAATGGTCCAGGAAATCAATGGCTGGGTCAGTTCATAACAGATGTAGTCAGAAATGATGCATAGCCAATTATATACAATTTGGACAGCAACTTACCATGCCTGGAGCAGCTTGGCTGCATGATGTGCTTGATCTTGCCTAATCCTCAATCTGGGTATACAGATGCATAATAGCTTATTGGCTCATTGTAACACTTTGATGAATATCAATGTACATCAGAGAAGCTAGATTCATGTGTGCACCTTGGACAGTGAATGTGATGATCTGTATTGCAGTTCTCTTGGCAGTTGCTGATAAGATAACGTTTTGGGCAGTTTATATTGCAAACTCTGAGAGCCCTTTTCCACTGATCAAATTTTGATCAGAAATACAGTAGGTTCACACACAAGAATTGCTTGTGCTTCAACTATTGCAAGGGTAGCATGATTATCATTGAAATTGCGGTTTCATTGTTCCCCAAAACACAAATGTAATGCATGCTACAGTTTTCCTGTGTTTAATTTGGGGTTAAAGTCTATGGGAACACAAGAAATGCATGTATAGTATAAATATATACTATACAATATATAATAAAAAAATGATATGCAGTGCTGTGTGGTTGTTTTGCAATTTCCCATTTGTCTTTCTAATGGAATTTGAAAATTCCAAACGTAATCGTAGCAAAATGAACAATAGCACCAAAAATAATATTGAGGCTTGGAACCCACCAGAGCGTTTTTTTGAGAGTTTAGGGAGCGCTTTCAATCGCTAGCAATATCCCTAACCGCTCTGCCAATGTAAATGGATGGAACAGATTCTACTAGAGCGATTGTGATTAAGGCAATCACAATTGCCGGACATGCAGCATTTTGGGACTGTTTAAATTCTAATGAATTGTATAGGAGCAGGGAAATGGTTCCCAAAATTGCTTGAAAAATCACAAATCTCTAGCAATTGTGATAGCGCTTTGTAGTGGGTTCCAGGCCTCAATCTTGTGGAAAACCACTTCGTGAAAAGCAGAGAATTCCAATTGCATTTGCCACCTTGGTCAGTATTGGAAAAGGGCCATAAGGGTCATGGCACTTGGGCAACTTGTCCCAATATGCTCTAGCAAGTTGCTGAGATTAGTCTCTGGACACAGCACATAGCTAGCTGTACACATGCCTTAAAAGCAGCTGTCACCAGCAGTAGAGGGTCTCTGCAAAGACAGTGACGGCCTTCACAGCAATTATGCATATGAAAACAATTAAAGTAAACCTGCAGGGTTGGAAAAAAAAGTTACATACTTACGTCAGTATGGTGAAGACTTTGGATGCTTCAGAGGCTTCCCCAGTGTCCCCACTCCGCTGCCAGTCGGGACCCTCTTCCACCTTATGGCTGCAGGGCCTCTTTGCACTAGTGCGGTAACAGTGTGCAGGAGCAAAGTGCGGCCCACACTTGCAGTGCAGTAACATGAAGTGGCTTGTGTACAGAGATAAAGCACATTCGGCTCCATGCTACTGCACAGACGGGTCACATATGTAGCGCCTGGTCAGTGTGGCCATGCTTGTACATGGAGGAGGGTGCGACTGTGAGCAGTATTCAACTTTAATGTTGAATATTCTTTAGAAGGTCCCAGCACATTGCAGAAGGGCCATAGGAAATGTGGGGAAACCGGAGCAGTAGAGTGTTGTACTATCAGTACAAGCAAGAAGTTTTGAAATGTTATCATCCTGATTCAAAACTTTTTGCTTTTACAGGTACAGGTAAATAGTAAAGGCAGGATGTGGTTGTGCCTATTCAAAAACTTTCAGGAAAGTGTGCATAACAATAGTAGACATATAAAGAATATACTTAGGCATGCATGGAGAACTATGATGGCCCTGGGCACTTAACACAGTTTCTATTGAAAAAAAGGACAACTCTGCAACTTTATTGGGGATGAAATGTGCTGGATGTGTCTGTTCAAGCTGAAGTAGCTGTCAAAATAATTACAATTAGATTATGAGCCCCACTAAAGGATGATTAGTGATATGAATTGTTGTGATGTTCTCTGTGACAGGTGGCAGTAATAATGTTGAAATAATAATAATATTTATACTATTATATCGATCCCAACACAAAAAGTAACATACATTGTGATATTGTTTCATTGTGGTTCATAATGATTTTTTCTTATACTGTTTATTGGAATTAAACCCCTTTCCACCAAATTAATAAAAATAAATATACTGCATATGATCATATTTTCAATACTAACTGAAGATTAAAGGTACAAACCTAAAATGACAACACAAAGCATCCAAAGATAAAGGTCAGTTCACAAGGTCTCAATATATATATATACCATGCATTAGAGGCCTGTATCGCGTCGGTACCCACAGGTTACACGAAATGAGGACCGGGTTCGGGTACCCGTTTTGATTTTAATCAGGTTGCGGATCGGGTGTGGGTAGCGCTTCTGCGGGTCGGGTGCAGGTACCAAGTTCCCTAGAAAGCGGGTTGCGGGGCTGCGGCTTGGGTACCCGTGGGTACCCCCACGGGGCATCAGGTTGGGTACCCATGGGTTACCTGAAATGCGGGTCAGGTTCGGGTACCCGTTTTGATCTTAATTGGGGTGCAAGTAGCGGGTCTGCAGGTGCGGGTCGGGTGCGGGTACCAGATTCACCAGAAAGCGGGTTGCGGGTCGGGTGCTGGTCTGAAAAATTAGACCCACGCAGGCCTGTACCATGCATTACACATTTATATATAATTTGATAAAATAAAATTGCTTATTTTTTTACAATATTAATTTACAAGGGATTTATCTGTGTTTGCCAGCGGGTAAAATTGTACCTAAATCTTACCTCACCGATATACATTCTTAAATGTATCAGTGGTGCCAACGTCTTCATTTCTGGCAAAGTGAATCATTGCTTAAGGTTTTGTTTTGTTTTTTACCTCTGTGAATTGAGCAGGCCAGGCATATCAACTGATCTGCCTGGTCTATCTATGGTAGAAGGCAGAGTGATATCATAGCCTAGGCTAAGCATCACTGGGAGGGTGGGGTTACATACCTATATACAGCAAGATACACTCAAACCATTTTACAGGCTTTTGGGAGTGTGCTATAGCAACAGATAATTCAGAGACACAGTGGTATTGCATCTGGAATAAGATAGCGCCAGAAGTACCTTTCTGTTGTTTTACAGCCAACCTATATATAGATTGTGGGGCAGCACGGTGGCATAATGGTTAGCCTTGCAGCATTGGGTCCCTTGTTCGAATTCTTTTAGTAATAAATCAAATCATAGGCAAAAGTGTTGGAAAAAAAACAACATATTATTTCATCTGTAGTTTTCTTTTTATACTGTGAAATTTTTTATCTGAGT
Organism: Hyperolius riggenbachi; assembly: GCF_040937935.1. NCBI lineage: Eukaryota > Metazoa > Chordata > Amphibia > Anura > Hyperoliidae > Hyperolius > Hyperolius riggenbachi. The sequence goes on from NC_090646.1 coordinate 572,957,228, forward strand.
TTTTGCAAAACAGGAATATGACAGCCATACAACACACAACATGAAATGTTATAAACGTGAGTATTATGACAAGCGTTGATCATAACAAATTTGCACTTGTTAACCGGTTCTATCAATATAGGAGTGTATTCCTCTATAGGATTTAGCCCATATACCGAATGATGGCTGGTACACAATCTGTTTTTATGGAGGGGGGGGGGGGGGGGGGGTTATATATGTGTTCTATGCTAAAGGGTTTGTATTGTTTGTCACTAAAATTATGTTTAATTATATAAAACTCATAGTTCTGTGCTCCCTTAATTCACTAAAGGAGATAGATCCCATTTATCTGAGTGCTTAATAATAGATGGGACACAGAGAGCATTGTCCATAGACTTTCATTTTACCTTTTACACCCGGCACTGCGTTTTGGTGCATTGCGGTTCAACGCACCTGGGAGCATTGAACTGCCGGGACCCGGTTGGGTTAATTAATTACTACCTCCGCTAATCAGCGTCGCACCACAACATCCCGACGACACGCCGCAGGCTATTCAGCGCGTGCAGGAAACGGCTCCTGCACGCATAGTATAATGTGAAAGAACCCGAAAGGATTGACAGCTACAGCCTCCATACCCACTTAGGTATCTCTGAGAGCTGAAGCTCTGAGCAGACACCTTGGATCTGAATGGACCGTGGATGTAAAGTGATTAACATGGAAAATGTGAAATGTTATTTGAACTGTAGAGAGCCCCTGCAATTGTCATGCCTCCAGCTCAGTAGTACGAGACTCAGGAGCACATTGAGAGGGAGACTGGAGAATGAGCACTTTTGTGGTACATCTATAGAATTACTAAGTATATTTTTTTGTATCCAGTAATCATGTTGCCCTCAGGCAACTAAAAAGCTTAGACCTGTACATAACATTGCAAGATACAACTAACCAATATTCTTGACAATGCCTTTAAAGGTCACTGTTACATGTTTCAAAAAAGGTTTTTGTCATTTAAACATCAACATTTAAGTGGAAAAATAGCAGAGTTATAGAAATATAGTGAGGGAAACTTTGCACCCTGCATGCTCTTTATCACCTTGAATTGCATATGACCCAATAAGCTCTACTCAACACATTTTGGGCCTCATTCAATTCAAATTTTCTCCTCGGTGATGTTTTCACACCTTGGCCCATGCGTCTTATACGGCGAATGCAGGGAATCCCCAACTTACGAATGCCCGCCGATACCAACTGACAACCCACCGCTATGTCAGGTACTCCCTGCATTGTCCCCCCTTCTGTTCCCAATATGTCCACTCTGTCCCCAGTGTTTGTCCACTCCCCCGTGTCTCCTGCTCCCCCTGTATAAGTAGAAGTGTAGCGGCAGCCGTCCTACCTAATCCAGCAGCTCCCACGGGGATCGCAGACCTCTCCTGTTCTGTGTGGCTCCCCCTCCCAATGCTTCTGCAATTCAATCTGCCCCCTCTTGGGGTCACGTACCACTTCCAACCCTTCAGCATTGTGGACTGACTGAAAGCAGCATGTGTATATATTTGGCAACTGTAAGGTGGACCAATTGTGATATAGTGATCCCTGAGGAAGCGGAGCAATCCATGAAATGAATGTCAGGCCGGTATCTGTATGCTATTTTCTGTATTGCCTGTGCTGGTGCAGGTTGTGCATTACATAATCTTGAGCAGAGGATTGGTGCCTTGTTTGCTTTTTTCCCTACATCTACAGTGTATGGAGTATCTGTTCACATGTGCTGCACACCATTACAGTAGCAACCAGACACCGCAGTCTTGCAGTGCATTCAGTGCCAACTCTCTACATCGGGGTCCCCATACTTTTTGGCCGAGGGCCGGGTCAGCATACTTCAGACTGCTGGGGGCCCGGAGTATACATAAAATGATGTAGAAAAACATTACACTGAACCTAGGTATTGCAGACAGCACCTACTAACAAGTGCAGCCTCATGTCTCAGTATGTCAGCAATGTTTAGATAGTATGCCCCCTTAACTCAGTAAGTGTAATTATTATGCCACCAACACAGCAAGTGCAGATATTGTGACCCTAGCATAGCAAGTCATATGTGAGCCCTAATGCCAATTATCCACCCTTACACATGGGCACACACATTCATGCAGTTCCTGAAGAAGTTTTTGTGTGCCAGACAGTGAAACATACCTAGGATTGGAAGCCAGCGAATGACTGCTTTCTGGCTTCCATGTGGAAGGGTGGTGCCAGCTCTGCTATATACAGTGATGTGAAAAACTATTTGCCCCCTTCCTGATTTCTTATTATTTTGCATGTTTGTCACACTTAAATGTTTCTGCTCATCAAAAACCGTTAACTATTAGTCAAAGATAACATAATTGAGCACAAAATGCAGTTTTAAATGATGGTTTTTATTATTTAGTGAGAAAAAAAACTCCAAATCTACATGGCCCTGTGTGAAAAAGTGATTGCCCCCCTTGTTTAAAAATAACTTAACTGTGGTTTATCACACCTGGGTTCACTTTCTGTAGTCACCCCCAGGCCACACCTGTTTCAATCAAGAAATCACTTAAATGGGGGCTATCTGACACAGAGAAGTAGACCAAAAGCACCTGAAAAGCTAGACATCATGCCACGATCCAAAGAAATTCAGGAACAAATGAGAACAAACGTAATTGAGATCTATCAGTCTGGTAAAGGTTATAAAGCCATTCCTAAAGCTTTGGGACTCCAGCGAACCACAGTGAGAGCCATTATCCACAAATGGCAAAAACATGGAACAGTGATGAACCTTCCCAGGAGTGGCCAGCCGACCAAAATTACCCCAAGAGTGCAGAGAAAACTCATCCGAGAGGCCACAAAAGACCCCAGGACAACATCTAAAGAACTGCAGGCCTCACTTGCCTCACTTAAGGTCAGTGTTCACGACTCCACCATAAGAAAGAGACTGGGCAAAAACGGCCTGCATGGCAGATATCCAAGGCGCAAACCACTTTTAAGCAAAAAGAGCATTAAGGCTCGTCTTAATTTTGGTAAAAAAACATCTCAATAATTGTCAAGACTTTTGGGAAAAAAGCTTGTGGACCGACGAGACAAAAGTTGAACTTTTTGGAAGGTGCTTGTCCCGTTACATCTGGCGTAGAAGTAACACAGCATTTCAGCAAAAGAACATCATACCAACAGTAAAATATGGTGGTGGTAGTGTGATGGTCTGGGGTTGTTTTGCTGCTTCAGGACCTGGAAGGCTTGCTGTGATAGATGGAACCATTAATTTACTGTCTACGAAAAAAATCCTGAAGGAGAATGTCCGGCCATCTGTTTGTCAACTCAAGCTGAAGCGATCTTGGGTGCTGCAGCAGGACAATGACCCAAAACACACCAGCAAATCCACCTCTGAATGGCTGAAGAAAAACAAAATGAAGACTTTGGAGTGACCTAGTCAAAGTCCTGACCTGTATCCTATTGAGATGTTGTGGCGTGACCTTAAAAAGGCGGTTCATGCTAGAAAACCCTCAAATAAAACTGAATTACAACAATTCTGCAAAGATGAGTGGGCCAAAATTCCTCCAAAGTGCTGTAAAAGACTCGTTGCAAGTTATCGCAAACGCTTGATTGCAGTTATTGCTGCTAAGGGTGGCCCAACCAGTTATTAGGTTCAGGGGGCAATCACTTTTTCACACAGGGCCATGTAGGTTTGGAGTTTTTTTTCTCACTAAATAATAAAAACCATCATTTAAAACTGCATTTTGTGTTCAATTATGTTATCTTTGACTAATAGTTAACGGTTTTTGATGAGAAGAAACATTTAAGTGTGACAAACATGCAAAAGAATAAGAAATCAGGAAGGGGGCAAATAGTTTTTCACATCACTGTATACAGCTTCTATATGCAGTCACTAATATTTTAAGATGCAGCAGGCCACATATATATGTAATACATTTTGTGTGTGAAGGACTGGTAAAAAAGCCTCAGGGGGCCGCAGTCAGCCCGCGGGCCTTTGTTTGAGGACTATTATCGGATTATTGATTATTACAGGCAGAGGATCAGCAGGAATGCCAGACAACTTGCATTGATAGAAAGATAGCTGCCTTGCTTTTTTTCTAAGGCTTTGTTCACATCTAACATCGAAATAGATGACGAACGATTTTTTTCCCCCTCCCGGTGTTTACCTGCGTGCTACAATTTTGTGTAAAGCGCTTTTCAAATTGCTTTTGCAGAGTGATTTCTTTTTTCACTTCCTGACGCAAGCCAGGAAGTGAACTCCGGAAAAGAATAAATACAATGTAAAAGCGCGAACGCAATCACTGCAAAAGTGATTTTGTGAGTGTTTTGCGTTTTTTCCTATACCTTCCATTGTAGCAAAATCACCCAAAAAAGGGGACAGGCAGCACTTTGGTCAGCAGAAAGTTGACAAAACGCGCAGATATGAATAGTCCCATAAGGATTTATTGCACATCGCTTTTAAGGTGATTTTCAAAATTAAAAAAATAGCAAAAACGCCCTAGGTGTGAATAAGTCCTTTCAACAGGTTTCCTTTAACTGCATATCACAGCCTGTGCATGAATGGGAGAGGTGAGTGGGGAGGAGGCCAATTAGTGTAGTCATGTGGGACAAGGAGGCGGTGTCCGCACAGGACTTCAGCTTGGCTACTCTCTCCTTGGTACAGTGGGAGAAATGGCAGCGCTTTCAAACAAATCTCATACCTGAATGGTTTATCTGCAATGGTGAGCAGAGCTCCAGAAACTGGACTATATTACACACCCAGCATACACTGCAGGCAAAGAGAGGGAGGGGGAATTAGTGATTAGTGTGCACCCGTGGGCAGAGCTCCAGAAACTGGACTATATTACACACCCTGCATCACTATAGACCAAGGGGGGGTGTTAGCTTCAGTGATAATTAGTGCACAAATTATGACCTAATAGACTTCCCCCCGGCGGTGACGTACCCCCTTGGGGAAGACCTACCTCTAACCTAGCAATAAAAACATAATTCCTCGTGCTGCTATTCATAAATGGTATACACATTTCATAAGACAAGCAAAACAGACAAATGATAAGCGCTCAAGGATGCACCTGAATTGTAAGCTAACACCCCCCCTTGGTCTATAGTGATGCAGGGTGTGTAATATAGTCCAGTTTCTGGAGCTCTGCCCACCGGTGCACATTAATCACTAATTCCCAGTCCCCCTCTTTGCCTGCAGTGTATGCTGGGTGTGTAATATAGTCCAGTTTCTGGAGCTCTGCTCACCATTGCAGATAAACCATTCAGGTATGAGATTTGTTTGAAAGCGCTGCCATTTCTCCCACTGTGCAAAAATTGAATGTAAGTATACTAGAGGCTAGCTGCCTTCACTGTTTTAAATTCACTCTCAAATTTTTAGATTAGAATTTAGCACATAATTTTGCATCTGTTTTGCATTAGAGGCATGTATTCAGCCCTAGGGGGCTCTGCATTGCCGCTGATGGCTTACAATTCAGGTGCATCCTTGAGCGCTTATCATTTGTCTGTTTTGCTTGTCTTATGAAATGTGTATACCATTTATGAATAGCAGCACGAGGAATTATGTTTTTATCGCTAGGTTAGAGGTAGGTCTTCCCCAAGGGGGTACGTCACCGCCGTGGGGAAGTCTATTAGGTCATAATTTGTGCACTAATTATCACTGAAGCTAACACCCCCTCTTGGTCTATAGTGATGCAGGGTGTGTAATATAGTCCAGTTTCTGGAGCTCTGCCCACCGGTGCAGACTAATCACTAATTCCCCCTCCCTCTCTTTGCCTGCAGTGTATGCTGGGTGTGTAATATAGTCCAGTTTCTGGAGCTCTGCTCACCATTGCAGATAAACCATTCAGGTATGAGATTTACTCTCCCTGGTAGTTGGAAACAAGAAATGTAGGAAAAAAGGCAAATGTGGCAAATGCAAGTGTTTTTTGTTAGTGATAAGGTATAAATGGAAACTTGTCACGGCATACTTGTAGTCTTCCATTGGTGTAGCTCACCGTGTGCTCCATAAATATGTAGAAGGTAGAAGTCCAATGTGCGATGTGAGGAAAAGGACGTGCACCATCCATTTGTTTTACTTAGACAATTTAATGCAAAAGTGTACAACTTCGTCCGCTTACAACACCCACAGGATGGCTTGTAATAGCAAAATTTGACATGTGGAGAGACATTAAAGAGACTCTGTAACAAATTTTTCAGCCTTAGTTCTTCTATCCTATAAATTCCTATGCCTGTTCTAATGTGCTCTGGCTTACTGCAGCCTTTCCTAATTGCACTGTCTCTGTAATAAATCTTATCTCCTTTCCTCTGTCGTGTCTGTCGGGCTAAGGCTTGAATGTGTGGAATGTTCAGGGCTGCTTGTGATTGGATAGAAGCGATACACACCCTCTGCAGGCCCCCTGCGGGCTCTGTATGACTCACACACTCTGCTTATGTGAGCCTATCACAAGCTGGTTATTTTGTTTGTAAACACTGCCTAAAACTGTTAATTACAAGCCAGGATTGTAGCAGAGAGTGGCAGAAACAGCACAGAGGGGCACAGGAGAAAATAAGGAATAGAATGGTATGCTTTTTAGTGTAAGAATATTAGAGTACAGATTCTCTTTAAAACAGAGGTGGAGATGGGCGGAGGGCACAGGATAGACCTGCTATGCCCATTTTGCATCACACTGGACATCACACTGGACACTTGGTCATGTTGTTGTCAACTCTCTGTGGAATTGACACCACTCAAGAAGCATGGAGGAAAATTGCTTTTATTAGGTAACTATGAATATTTCCCCTATGCTTGCTGCTATAAAGATGCAGCTTACCTGCCACAAAGACAAGTTAGCAGTATCGGTTTAGGTACACTATAAACTTCTAGTTCAGACTTGCTTTTCTGAAATCCCTGGCAGCAAACATGATTTTCGTGTGAGTAATGGCTTGGTCTCCTATTCACCTTAACCGTCAATAAAACATCCAATTGGGTGAGCTAGGGCTAAGTCTTCAGGATTTTTTATTTTGTCTTTTTTATCACCCCTGTTCTGTGATACATTTCAATTTATTAAATAAAGCTGAGAAAAAAAATTCATTAGAAAATCTACCTGAATGTAATATTTGTTATGATAGTTGTGACCTTTTCAACATTATGTTTCTCAACCGTCTAACAATCCTTAGTTCTCCTGCTGGAAATAAATGAGGTAAACAAGGGAGTAATGACAATAGCAACAGACCAATTCATGGAACCAGGAAAAGGTCAAAGCAATAGAGTATATTCCTGCAATGACAGATGCATAAAAAAAGACATTCTGGTTCTGAGACATCATCTCCATGACACAGACTGTAATGAGGATGGAAAATGGCATATATAAATCTTCTTCTGAGACAATAATTGTTAAAATAACCGGTAATGTGCTTTACATTTTCCGACTGTAATTTTGTATTTGCTTCTCCCGGGAAGATTAACAGTGTTTGAAAAAAAAAAAAGAAGATAAAAAGGGAAAATTACAGACTACACATTGATTTATGGGAACTTTGTCCTTTAACAGTTCCTCCCCCGAACTGTTGGAACTTGAATATTTATACTAAAATGTACCATGTTTGGAATTTGATGGACAGAATATATGGGAAATAATGATACCACTTCAGTAAAACCTAATGCGCAAATCCGCAAATGTAATTTATGTCTGTAGCCATGACCTATTTTTCTTTCTTTTTTTTTCAGAAAAGTGCAGTGAGGACATAGTTTTACAGTAACAAATTGATTCCTTGTGTTCCCTCTTTTCCCTCTTTTGAGCATCTTGTTTGTAAAAAATGTAGGCCTCCTACACATGTACGAGACATGTTGTCCAAGGGGCATCATAATCCGATCCCTCATGTGACATTGCAGGGCCAAGGCTTTACAGACGCCTCGCTAGCTTACAGGCTAGTGATGTGTTCAGTTACTTTGCAGTGGTGCGGTTATGATGTCATGTGTTAGCACAATGCTCTTGGCCAGCACTCGGAAGAAAGGATCTGCCGAAGGGTCAGGGGCAGCTGATTCTCAGCTCAGTTTCATCTAGCATGTGTACACAGCTTAGGTTAAACTGGATATGAATTTAAATACTATGTGCAAAGAGTAGATATAGTTCATAGTGATGTACCATTTGATTATTCACAATGTAATTTTTTGCACAAGTGTTCATCCTTACCTTTCTGGAATTTTTCACTTTGAGTGGTATTAAAGGGGAACTGAACCTAGAACTTCCTCTCTGCTCTAAAAGACAAGCAACGGCATAATAACCTTTACAGATAAACATTTCTTTGTTACAGCTGATACAAACCCTGTAATAAATCTGCATTGTGTTCACTTCCTGCTTTTATGGAAGCAGACATAGGGTTAACATCCTGTGTTTACAAATTAGCTACTCTGCCGAGGCAGCCAGCTGTGTCAGCTGACACAGCTGAGAGATCAAATATACTTGTTATTAGTCACAGATGAGGGTGAATTAGACATGCTAAACTCTCTAAATATAGACAGGGTGCATTTCTCTATGTTATGTTTTCCTTCTGCCCTGTGCAAGATTGCAGGTCTACTTTAATCAGGTATGAAGGGCACATTTTCTCAAACCTTGCTCTTTAGTTTATCCATACAGGTCTGTCTTGCAATACTTTTTATCTCCCAAATTCAGAGAGATAAACTGCTAATATTTATTTCCTCGGCAAACGCCTATAAACTCTATTTCTACCCTTGGCTTGCTATCTGTGTTACTCTTACTAAGAGAACAAACTTTTAACCACTGATTGCAATGAGATAATCGTTTTTTTGGGGGGGGAGCAAACTAATGCACAACACATTTTTTTTAAATGACACCAGCTATTCATGCCACTGTATCAATCAGTATTTAATACAACTGAAGGAGGTATATACCATGGTGATCAATATATAATTTTCAATGGTATCTAGTACTGGTACGCCTAGAGCATATTGGAAATGGCAACTATATTGATCTATTTGCTAGGATTTATTCACAATACATACTTGTAACCAGTATACTCAATTAAGACATAACTCCAGTCCACCTGTGTTATATGACACTCCAGCTGAGGGCCAATCTACCACGTACTGATTAGTGCTTGAGAAAGGATTCCTGTAGATCTGAAACAGACTGGTGCTATCACAGACATTATAATTGCTAGGGACAATGAGAGTGCTTCCCATCACTGATGTCTTAATTGAGTTGACAGGTTGCAGTGTTGTAGTGCTTCTGTTCACATTTAGAGAACTCAATTAATTTAAATAGCAGTGCATTCCCCGGAAATGTGGAAGGCTTTCCATGCTATCTTGGTGCCAATTACTGCTGTAGAAGCCATCCAGATTGCCATACACACCACCAGTTTCTTTTTGCATTCACTTAAGTTGCTTATAGATTTGGATTCTGCTTGAATTAGAACATTTTGGTTTTTGCCCAACAGCCATAAAATCAGACTTGATCCTATTCAAAAAACTAACGCTGCAATATGTTTAAAAAATATCTTAACTTGAATTTTCAAGTTCGTTATACTTTAGTTTATGAAGCAGTTTACTACAGAATGTTTACAAAAGCAATCTTCAGATTTATGTACAATTATTGAAGGTCAGTGAAGGATAAATGATGTCCACTTCTCAGACTGACTGATCCAAAGTCACACATAAGTCTTCTGTTTTGCAAGTTGCCCTGTTCCCTTGAAAAAATAGGGAAAAAAATAGGGGAGTCTCACCATGGCCTTTATTCTTTATAAGGACACTCCCTAAAAGGATTTATACAATGATGCTGGCCAACCTCCATGCGCGCTGCACACTTTTTTGGCAGTTGGACGGAGTAACTGCCATCCACTAAGTGCTTTTAAAAATAAAGAAAACCCTGAGAATCCCCCATTAAGAGATGGACTAACCCAAAACCTGTAGGTAATGTTAGATTTCTACTACTTACTGTAAGTGACAGCAACATAGGAGAAAAGTAATTTCTGGCCCATTTTACTCTGAAAGAAATGTACTTCCTATTTGTATATGTTTACATGTATTTTAAATTTTAAGATATTTGCAACAGAGGTCCTTTAAGTACAGCTGAACTAAGATGGATATGATGGCTGCCATATTTATTTCCTTTTAAATAATACCAGTTTCCTGGTAGTCCTTCTGATCTCGTCGGCTACAGTTGTGTTTAAATCACACACCTGTATCAGCCTCCATATCAAATCTAAGTTCAGGTGTGCTTTAAAGCTTAATCTTCTGACCAGTATGGATGGCCAATAACATGTAAATAATTCCAAGTTGATGCACAATTATACAAATTTTGTATGCAAATTTGTGCAGCTTTAAAATAGACCAATTGAATTTTACCTTGACAAGATCAGATTGGTTGATTAAGCTGTTTGAATTTGCATACATAATTTGCACAATGCTACATTAACTTGGAATGAGCTGCATCACATTGATCATACCTACTGGACAATCTTTTTTCCATGGTGGATGAAGTTGTTGAAAAATCTTCAGAAAAAGGCTATACTGTTTCTTTTTTAAACAACCAAAACAAATACTTTTTTCCTCATGTTTAATTTCCTACTAGAAGACATGAAGATAAGGCACTGCACTCTCCTCTCTACAAAATCCTAGATAACACTATTTATTCATCTCTGAGCTGATAAAAAGGATACAGAGTTGAAAAGGAATGACACCAGCCCCCCAACTCCCTTCCCTTCCTAGTTCCAGGGACTTCAACACAGAACTAGAGAGTAAAAATTTGTAAAATAAACATTGCCGGAGAAGGGAGAGGCAGCAGAGAGTAAAGTAAAGAGACAGTTCACTTGTGTTCATCATGTATCAGATACAGTTTTAATAAACAGGAGAGAAAGACAAACAAAATGTATAGGTTTAACCACTTCACCTCAAAGGGTTTTTCCCCTTAAAAAAACAGATCAATTTTCACATGTCAGCGTTCCTTCCATTCATTCACCTATTACTTTATTACTACTTATAACAACAAAACAATCTATATCTTCTTTATTTTGCCACCAATTAGGCTTTATTTGGGGTATACTTTTTGCTAAGAATTATTTTAATCTAAGGGTGTTTTAACAGGAAAAAAAAAAGAAAAAAATTGGAAAAATTCATTATTTCTCAATGTTCGACCATTATAGTTTTAAAATAATACATGCTAACGTAATTAAAACCCACACATTTTATTTGTATGGTGCCAATATTTTATTTGGAAGTAAACGTTAATTTTTTAAGTTTTGTGTTCATCCCAGTAATTACAAGCCTCTACACCTCCATCCCTCATGATGGGGGTGTGGAGGCTGTCCGCTATATATTGGAAACTGCATCAGACTTTAATGACAAGCAAGTAGATTTTGTATGTACGTTACTGAACATTGTATTATCATGTAACTACTTCAGATACGAGGATGATTTCTATATGCAGATCAGGGGTACAGCGATGGGTTCGAATGTGGCCCCGTCCTATGCTAATATATATATGGGCACATATGAAGAGATGTTCATTTATCCGAATAAATTGTTTCAACAATATGCTCTACAATGGTTTAGATATATAGATGATATCTTTTGCATATGGATGGGGCCACATTCGACCCTTCAGGATTTTGTTCAAGAAGTTATGGAACAGTGTCAGGCCATTAAGCTCACCATTTATAGCTCAGAAACGCAGGTTAGTTTTTTGGATACACTTGTGGTCAGGAGGGGGGACAGGTTGGTCACCGATCTCTATGTTAAGCCCAAGGATGTGAACTCCCTGCTTCACTTTGGGAGTTTTCATACGTGGGCTACTAGGAGGTCGATGCCCATTAGCCAATTTCAGAGGGTACAGATGATTGTGGCGGAGGAGGACACTCGAGATATTAGGATGGATCAGATGCAAACTAAGTTCTTGGAGAGAGGATATCCACCTGACATTGTTAGTCAGGCTAGAGAGAGAAAAATAGGGGAGGTTGCAGGGAGAAGATCCCGTAGACAAATACATAATAGAATTCCTTTTGTATCAAGATACAACACAGCTAGTGACAAAATAGCTAAGATCATAAGAAAACACTTGTACTTGTTATCCGAGAGTTTTCCACAGATACCACAATTTACTAATTTACCCATTTTTTCCTATAGGAGGGCTCATAACCTACGTGACCGGTTGATACATGCTGACACTCAGGGAACGGCCAGATCAACAACATCCTCATGGCGAGGTACGTTTTCATGTTTGAATTGCGTACATTGCAATTCTGTCATCAAAGGGGATGAAGTGATACATCCCCACCGTGGTACGAAATTTAAAATTAAGGGGTGCTATACCTGTGATTCAATGTTTGTTGTATATGCTTTGAAATGCCCGTGTGGGCTTCTATATGTTGGTCAAACCACGCAAAAATTAAAAAAGCGACTTTCTTCACATAAACATGCGATTCGAGAGAAGTTGATTGATCAGGCCGTTCCTTACCACTTCACACAAGCAAATCACAATGTTAGCCAACTGAGGTTCATGGTTCTAGAGCAAGTACCCCCCCTTAGGAGAGGGGGAGATCGTATTAAAAAGTTATTGTGGCATGAAGCTCATTGGATTAAGACTTTTGACACCATGGAACCCAGGGGTCTTAATCGTGAACTTGATCTTTTACCCTTTATTTAAGCTGGCATTGAATCCCTGGTTTCCATGGTGACGGGATCTTATATCACATGTAACCTCATCTACTGGTCCTACTATGTTCCTATGTATATTTTAGCCATCATGGCTATATTAGCTGCCTGGTCTTTGCCTGCACAGATGTCAGCATTTCCGTGATGTTTGCATTTATTGTTTATACTTGGTATCCGTGGTTACTTCAAGCTATATTTACGATCATGGCCGCCGCATCATGGACGCTTCCGCATTCCAACTTTGATGAGTAGCGCTGACAGTGTCGGTGCTCTCATCATTGGCTGCTGGCTTGGTGGGCGGTGAGACGGTATACGTCACGCCAGCACACATAACTCCCGACGTCTCCCAGGAGGTCCGCCAGAAGGAGGAGATAGGCGGAGCTGGTGATGACGTGGGAGGAAGCCGGAGCCCGGAAGTGTTCATCGTAGCGGCGTCCGTGTATCTGGAGGGTGTGTATGGACACTACCTCCATGAGGATATCCAATGGGATCCCGGTAGCATAGTTCCCCATCAGGTCCGACTTTGTACGGACTGCTGTGATTGGTTGTGAGTATTTCACATTGCTATTGGTGTTTCCCAGCCTTTTTGTACTTTATATAGTAGTTTAACATGTTACAAGTTGTTAATGATATTCAGCCTAGCTTGAGAAAGGGGTGTTACTCCGAAACGTTGCTGGAATGGCTGTCTATGCTTCATTGAAAGAGCAATAAAAGAGCATTAAATATCCTGGATGGTGCCGGTCTGACCTTTCTTCAAGTAATTACAAGACTAAAATGTATAAAGTAATAGTAATATACCCTATTGACATACATATTAAAAAGTTCAGTCCCTAAGGTAACTATTTATGTAATTTTTTTACAGAAATCCCAGTAATTACAAGCCTAAAATGTATAAAGTAATAGTAATATACCCTATTGACATACATATTAAAAAAGTTCAGTCCCTAAGGTAACTATTTATGTAATTTTTTTATTTGTAATTTTTTCCCCCCAAAATTTATTTTGGTACCTATTGGGGAGTGTGGGAGGTCAGGGTTTAATTTAAAATGTTTAAATAATGTCAAAATAGGTCATTTATATAAAAAAAAAGTATTTGGCCACAAGATGTCCTCGCAGCTCACTTCCTTATGCACAGTAAAACTACACAAACAGGAAGCACTGCATGGACAGTCTTTGTGAATGGCGGCGCCGTCTCATAGACAGCTGCGGTCATTCACACAGGGACTTAGATCTAGCGGTTAACGATTAGCGGTGGGAACACTAATTGACAGGCAGTGCAGGGGAAAGACATGCGGCGGGTAGGGATGTAGTAGCTACGTCCCTGTACAGAGTTATGGCATTTTGCAGGGACATAGTTACTCGTCCCACGGGAGGGGAAGTGGTTAATGAAAAATAGAACTATTAACATTAAAGCTATAATGAGTGAAATGGATAAAACATGTATTTTTTCATTTTTTTCACTTATTTTAAAATGCATAGAAAATATGGTAATTTCTAAAAAAAATCAACCACAAAAAGGCTAATTTGTCCTGAAAAAAATATATATAGATGATTTAGATGCATTGAACTTGAAAAAAACTTTTGAAAAAATGCGGCAAGTCAGTTATACAATTATCTGACAAATGATGCAGTCAGTCTGAAAACCAAGCAATGCATTACCTTGTAGTGATAGGGAGCATGCCACACACACATATGTAATGTTTCCCCATTCATTTTATTGTGCAGGTGCTGATGCAGTGAGGTATGGCTCCAGATGTGCAGGAAGATCGTTGTGGCTAGTCCCCTGATGAGAGGGATACACTGTATCATAGCCATGGTAAGCAGGGTGATAGCAAATTACAATCCCTTGACTTAGTAAATCATGCACGCTGTGTCTCCATATAAAGCATTTATTAACACAGTTTCAAATGGCAGTATTTCACTGACTCCAAAATAGTTTTACATTTATCTTGATTGCCAGAGATTTTTTTTCTGAATGTTTGCAGTCAACAGTACACAAAGAGTATTAACAGATTGACAATAACAATAATACGCAGGAGGTGGTGTGAAATACTGATGGCCCAGATGTTCATAACCTGCATGAAACCTTTATTGTAGCTCTTTACAGCATGTAGAAATATGTTGTTTCAAAGACACTGCTGTCAACCAAGATGGTTAAGTTTAAAATTTCCGTAGTGACATTGAAGTAATGGGAGGGAAGTTTGTGCAAACTGTAGGGCCATAATGACCCACTGCTAGTTCTTTAGAATTCTTTAAGATTGATTCAGCAAAAAAGCATTCACATGTTTATTTATTTTAATTTAATACTTGACCTTCCAAATTCAAAAAATATTGTTCTTTTACAGTTTTCATGTAAAAGAAATAAAAAGATTATAAATAGTTTTAAAGTTTTGTTTTCAGCTACTAGAAGTCACTCTTTTTCTTGTAAGTTCTCAGTCTGAGCATGAAGATGCGATCGTATTTCAATGCATTGTTTTGAAATATATGCTTAAAGTAGTCTGAAACTCTGACATAAAATTCAATAAAAATGTGTTTTCCTACTTTGTATTACTCATACAGTTATCATATTTGCTTTTGTGCACAAGTAATATTGTCTGTCTACAAATTACAAGATTCCAAAGTACAGTTTATCTTGCCCTGAAAGCTGCCTTTGCATTTTATTTTTTTTTCTATTATAACTGCTTTTAATTATATACTAGGCTACCTAAGCCCATTTAAAAACGGGCTCTAGGTAGTGATTTAACCGTGCGTGCCCGCCGCCCGTGCTCCTGCCGCGCTCCTAACCACCATGTGCGCACACTCGCCTGCCCGCTGCGAGCGCGCACACGGCCGCCCTGCTCCTGGCCTCACCCCCCTGTCCCAACGGCTTTCTGTACTGCGCACATACGCAGTACAAAAAAGCTTTGGACGGACAGACAGGGAAAGTGGATGACGCAGGGACAGTTAGGTTTTATTGTATAGGATTAAAATCTTCTAATGAGCTGTTCTGAGTTCTGTGTGTGTCTGAAGCAGAGACAGTTTCTCAGAGAGTGTTTGTTTACATTCCAGTGTTGATACATTTGTGTTTAACAAGTAAAAATATACTGTTATCTGCAGTTTAGTTGTGGATTAGAAGCTGAATAGCAGGACAAAGTGCTTTGTTTAATCATTTCAGTGATGTTCTGCTAGAATTTTTTTTCTGGGATAGTAGCTTTAACCCTTATGGGTCTCATATGTTATTGGGAGCCAGTAAATGGCAGCAGAGAGTATTCTATTGTGAAGCAGCATCTGAAAGCAGGAAAAAATTACACACGCTATCGCTACTAGCTACTATGCGTGGTAGGAGGAGGTGGCAGGGTTGGTTTTTGTGACCCAGAGGGGAGGGCTCTTTTGCTAATTGGCTGCACTTGGGGAGAGGGAGGGGGAGAACTCCCAAAGCCCCCGGACCCCCCCTGCGGTAGCAGGGGTCACAGGGCTGATTGTTACACCCATGAGTAAGGCCCAGAGTGGGCATAGTCATTAATTGCAGGTAAAATTACAGCGCGCATAGAGCACATGGAACGTTACTGATATTTGCGCAAATGACAAACTAGCACTAGCAACGCTCGTGTCACCTAGGTAAGCCAAATTGTGTTACTTGCTCAATGCACGCTATCATTTACATAAACACTGGTGAAACTGACATGCATTCTGTTTGCATGGAAATTTAGTGTTTAATGACTATTGACCTTCACGCAGTATTGTAAGGAAGCAGACCAATAAAATATTGTATGAATAGAGTGCTGAAGATCAGGGATGAGCAGAAACTACGCCAGTGCGAAATTACGCATCGTAGTTTGCATCTATGCATTTTAGTTCATAGGCGAAGTTTCAAAACTACGCTTACGAATTTACGCGTAGCGAAGTACCACTACGCGTAGCTTACGCACACTATGCGTAGTTAACATGTGTATTGCGTAGTGAACTACGAATGCATTACTCACATCTATTTTACCGCGCACGATTGTATGCTTACAAAATTACGCATTGGAAAGGGAAATGTATGCATAGAAAAGTACCCGGTATAAGCATTCACAGAGGAATCAATGTGGAAATTTTACCGCATAAGGGCATAATCGTCTGCATACACTACGATTCGCACTATGCGTAATTGCATATTTTAACACGTAGTCTACAAAATGCATACAAAGCGAATATTTGATTTTGAAGCCGTAGTTTGGCGAAGCGTAATTGCATACAACTACCCGTAGTTCCAGCGTAGTGAACTTGGCTGACTACGACCATCTCTGCTGAAGATTAAAATTATTATTATTATTATTGATTTATAAAGCGCCATCATATTCCGTGGTGCTGTACAAAGTAAGAAACAAACATGGGGTACAAAATAATACAGACAATGGTATACACTAATATACGAAATACAGAGTTGGTGCAAAATACAGATTCAGTACAAAATACAGATTTGGTAATTAAAGTGAAAAAATGTATATGAATAAATGTGCAACACATTCCAAGACAAAAGGGTGAAAGAGCCCTGCCCTTGTGAGCTTACAATCTAAAGAAAAAGGGAGGGAATAAGAGGTGGGTTAGTATAAAATATTCATACCTAGAGGCAGTGTGTTTTAGGTTATCTAGTAGTAGTACAACTTCACTAGAGGTCAAAAGGGAACTGACCTAAGGAAGGGCGTATGATTGACGGAGAAAGTGAGTTTTGAGGGCATGTTTCAAAATAATAAAGGTTGGAGAGTGACAGATGTGTTGTGACAGGGGTTTCCAGTGGAGGGGTGAAGCACATATAAAATCTTGTGTACGTGAATGTGAGGAGGTGATTCAAGAGGAGGCAAAAGAGGGTCATGTGCAGATCTGAAATTGCAGTTGGTTTGGTATCTAGAAACTAGTGAGGAGATGTACAAAGGAGAGATATTGTGGAGAGCTTTGTAAGTTAGAGTTAAAAGTTTGAAATGGGTCCTCTGGTTAATTGGTAGCCATTGAAGTGCTTGACAGAGAGTAGCAGCAGAGGAAGAGCAAGAAGAAGGATGAATGAGTCTGACAGCATCTTTGACTGGACAGAGGCCTGGTGCACACCAAAAACCGCTAGCAGATCCGCAAAATGCTAGCAGACTTTGAAACGATTTTCTTCTTTTTCTGTAGCGTTTCAGCTAGCACAACATAAACCGCTAGCAGATCCGCAAAATGCTAGCAGACTTTGAAACGATTTTCTTCTTTTTCTGTATAGCATTTTGCAGTTTTGTGAAGCGTTTTTGGTGTAGTAGATTTCATATATTGTTACAGTAAAGCTGTTACTGAACAGTTACTGTAACAAAAAACGCCTGGCAAACCGCTCTGAAGTGCCGTTTTTCAGAGCGGTTTGCGTTTTTCCTATACTTAACATTGAGGCAGAAACGCATCCGCAATCCAAAATCTGCAGCAGCCCGGGAGTATGCGTTTCTGCAAAACGCCTCCCGCTCTGGTGTGCACCAGCCCATTGAAATACATTACCCTAGCGGATCCGCACCCGCAAGCGGATCGCAAACCGCAGCAGAACCGCTCTGGTGTGCACTAGGCCAGAGAGACAGTTTGATTACTTTACATTTTTGTATCAGCGTTGCACCAAAGAAGCATAGCTATTTATGAACAGAGTACCACCAACATCAAATTAGAGTAACGGGCTCAGAATAAATTGTAGAGTTCTGAGTAAGTAGTCTGTAGCTACATACACATGCTAAATTACATTATTCCGAGGTTGTTTATAACGTCCACCTCTGCCGAGAATCTAGCCTGTGAGCAATCTGCCTGGCTGGCAGAGCAAGTAAGCTGAGTTATGGTCGGGAGCATTGTTCACCTCACTCATCCCCAGATCTGTAATGCTTTTTCTGCGCTACGCCTTCAATTCTTCTTCCCTTCACTCAGCCTGGAAGGTTGGCGACATGTCTGTACAGCCTCAGCCCGACATTGTTGCCCAAAGAATTGGGCCCGATCCCACTTGGTGGACATTCCTCGTACATGTGTAGGAAAATCTCCCATACCTTTTGTTGATGCTTCCATGTTTTCTTTGAAATTTTAGAAAAATATAAGTTGAGCATTCTGTAAAATTGCTTTGAGAGGCTGGATGATCAATGATCATCCATTTGAAAAAGTAATTACCACCCCCTTCTGCCCAAGTTAATACTTTGCCATGCCAACTCTAACAACAACTGGAGTCAAACATTTCCAATAACAAGAAATCAGTCCCTGAGTTCAGTTTTATTAAGGCTTTATACCACTACCAATATACATCACTACAGGGGTCCAAGAACCTGTTTCGCTAAGGTCACACGGTGTGCACGTAATGCACACATCAAAACTTGCAGGTTATTTTCATAGCATGAACAATTGCTATGTAACGTGTGTGTTTTCACATTTGTGTTTCAAAAATAAACTGAAGAATAATGATTATGTGATCCATTACAGTGCAGGGATGTGAACATGTAATTACTGTTGTATAGGTAGGGAGATCAAATGCAGTAATGCATTACGTTATAATGCACCTCAATGTGTACAGTGTGAGTGCACTGTTCATGTTGCTATAGCTGCTGCAATCAGAATGATTAGCTATATTCTCATGAATCCTGGGCCAGATTTCTTTAAGGCCACAAGGGCCTGGGATTTTAGTAGTAGGAGGGCTGGGGCGGCAGAGCTAATATCCGAACAGCTGTATAATGCTAACATGTCCAGTGGGCACTGTCCTCCTCAACCTCCATTCCTTTGTGTATGCGCCACTCTCTGCCCCTCCATGAGAGGCATTTCTCCATTCAGCCTATAGGGGCAGCATTTGTGTGATGGTATTGGCAGTACTTCTCCCTCCAGCATGTAGGGTCAGATTTTGTGTTGGCAGTACTTCTCCATCCCTTCTGTAGGGGAAGTGGTTTTGATTGTAGTACTTCTCCCTTCATACAGTATTTGTGTGTTGGCAGAACTTCTACATCCAGCGTGTAACAGCAGTGTTTGTGATAACAGTATGTCTTCCTTGAGCACTATATCTATATATTGCTGTATATTGGTAAGTATGTCCACCCTCCCAGTGATGTTAAGCCTAGGCTGACTAATTATATGTAATCTCCCCACGAGCATTCTGGGAGATCAGGTATATTTTGTACTCACTTCAGATGAGTACATATTCATTTATAGATTATTTAGTCAGTGATTGCCCTTTGTAAAACTTTTCCTCTCCCTGATTTACATTCTGAAATTTATCACAGGCAGTTAAATCTTTAGTCCAGCCAGATGATCTGTACGGAATGTTAATTTACTGAGACTTCTATGATACTGCTTGCTTGGCAGTTGGAAAAAGCTGTCATTTCCCACAATGCAACGAGGTTCACAGGCAGCAAACTGTCAGAACCAAGGTCATGACATCACACTGTGGAAGGGGTTTCACCACAATATCAGCGATACAAACCCCCATGATGATCTATGCAAGAAAAGGTAAATAATTCAGCTACTGATTGGAATGAAGTTCAATTGTTGGTTAAAGTTCCTCTTTAGGTTACTCTGCGACAACTTATTTGGATGACTTTTTTTTTACTTGCTGTGGCCCAGGTGAAAACAGCATCTTATTGATAGTGTCTAAAAGCAAATGCTGTTAGAAAATGCAAGAGAAGAGTTTATTGAATTAGGCCCTTAAACTCAAAGTAAGTTTTTTAGGTCATACAATGTGAGTCCGTTCTTGCACAGTCCAAAAGTCCATGAATCATGCAAGTCACTATATTTACAGTAACATAAAAAACCTCAGTAATGCTGTAATAGTCAAAAGATGAGAAAACTAGATCTATCAATAATGCAATGGCTTGAACAATTCTGCTCTTACAAATTGGAGCCCTGATACATTGAATAGGAACTAATTTGAAAAGGTTACATTCTTTATACCTTTTTTCTCTCCATGAAAAATCTTTTTGGATGGCAGATACATTATAAGCATCAACACAAAATGTGCCTAAAATGACTTTTATCTCTTTTTCTCTCCTCCATAAAATGCTACATTGTAATTGAGTCTGTGTCTGGTAAAATATCAGTATCTTCACATTTTTATTACAGTTCATTTATCTTCTATCTCACTATCTATATTCTG
The DNA here is from genome assembly GCF_040937935.1 of Hyperolius riggenbachi. Taxonomy (NCBI): domain Eukaryota; kingdom Metazoa; phylum Chordata; class Amphibia; order Anura; family Hyperoliidae; genus Hyperolius; species Hyperolius riggenbachi. Next base: position 572,977,933 of record NC_090646.1, read on the forward strand.
CAGTTATTTAAAATTGAAATTTTAGTTTTCTTGTCAAGATATGGCTGGCTGGTGAACCCATATGCATTCTTCTGTTGCTTCTGTAGGCTGCCTGAGATTTCACCTTCACTATCCCTCAGTCTACTTCCCCACTTCATCTCCCTCTCTTCTCTAATTCTGTGCTTGCTTCTGCTATTCACCAGTTTTCTTTTCTATGCCACCTTCAAGTCCCAGTCCCTGGCTACTTCTGTAGACCAGCACATATCAACATTATTTGGGCAATGGCATCATGGTGGCGTAGTGGTTAGCGCTCTCGTCTTGTATACTGGGTCCCCAGTTCGTATCCCAGCCAGAGCACTATCTGCAAGGAGTTTGTATGTTCTTCCTGTGTCTGCATGGGTTTCTTCAGGACACTCTCCAAAAACATACAAATAAGTTAATTGGCTTCCCCATAAATTGGCCCTAGACTAGGATACATACACTACATGATATATACATAGACATATAATTGCATTAGGGATTATCTTGTGAGCCCCTCTGAGGGACAATTAAAGAGAATCCTTAACCAAGGATTGAACTTCATCCCAATCATTAGTTGATACCACCTTTCCTATGAGAAATCTTTACCTTTTCTCAAACAGATCACCAGGGGACTCTGTATGGCAGATATTGTGGTAAAATCCTCCCACAGGGTGATGTCAGCACCAGGGTGCTGACATCACACTGTGGGAGCCTTGTTGCATTGTGGGAAATAACAGCTGTTTCCAACTGCCAAAAATGCATCATCTCTTTTCACAGACATCACCTGCCAGCAATAAAGCTGTCACCATGTGATAAATGTCAGAGTATAAATCAGGGAGAGGAAAGATTTTCAATGGGGAAACATTGAATAGATCATTTCTAAATAATTATTGTAAAATTAAGCACTTTTTTCATTATGTTATTTTTACTGCAGTTCCTCTTTAAAGAGGAGCAGACAGCCATACTGTCTCAGAAAAAACTGATATTGTTTAGATTTTAGTGATTTTTCTACATTAAAAAAAGAGAAGATCCTTCTTAGCATTTCTCATTTTAAGTGTGGCTCTTTTGAAGCCGATCCTGGTACAATTTCCTCCCTTAGTCTCCTCTGCTTGATTGTGTATGCATTGCCGCCCTCCGCTATAGAAAGTGCATTTTTTCAGCATGAAAAATACTGGCCAATCTGAGAGGAACAGAGGTGTGGGAGGGGAAAACAGGAGGGAAAGAGGCTTCAGCCAATCCGGCTGCATTAGTTTAGTCTGAGGGGGAAGTAGAGAAGCAAAAAAGGACAACCCAGCATGCCCTGCAACTTCGTTTTTGCGTACCAAATTTTGTGTGTACCAAATAAGCGTCAGGTAAACTGGGGAATAATCATTTATCAACAAGAAAAGTAATAGTGATTTTAACTTTTGGATTACCTAGTTAGCATCCTTATTACTTGTTTACCAGATAAAAATAAAGAATTGATTTTTTATTTTATGCCTGACAGTTACATAGACATATATAACTAGGGTAGGGATTAGATTGTGAGCTCCTCTGAGGAACAGTTAAGTGACAACACAATATACACAATATATAGGACAAGACAAGACAAAGAACATTTTTTTCTCCTGGTGGTCTCAAAGTGCTTCAGGGCTGCAGCCTCTTAGTGCTCAAACACTACATCAAAGGCAACAACCTTAACCTGTACGCTAATCAGCCGACTTAGTATGCTATTATTCATTTTCTCATAAGTTTTCTTCTAGGTAATATTTTCACACCTTATCAACAAAATGCTTTTTAAGCCACCAGCAAACAATACAATACTCAGAATAACTGTGGCACTACTTTTCCACCTACTTTACTGGTACTTTTTCAGTTGTAGAGTGCTGAAAAAGTTATTTTAAACAAAAATTATTTCCTAGGAGGTAGGAGAAAAAGTAAATTGAATAAGGGCCAACATCATTTTGTTTTAATATTTGTTGCACTGTTGAAAAACTAATGTTTGCTTTCTTAGAACAGAAAGAATTTGCGATAATTCAGGTTGGAGTGAGCTTGAGATGTCTCCCAGAGCAACACTGCTGAATATATGCAAATTAACCATTGTTACCCTTAGAAGCTAAACACACCTCCAGAACCGCTGGAATGCAATGATGTGTCAGCTTGTTAATTTGTACAGAGCCATAACAATCCAACACGCATACAGACTGTTTCAGATTGTTTGATCCTCATCAGTGCATGGCAGGAATTAATTTGGCTCTATGGAGTAGGGCTTGTAACACCGAGAGGTACAGACTAACCAGCAAGCTCATGGTGACCCAGAAGTCATTGGAGTGTGTAAGGGGCTACAATGGTCCTAAAAGCCCCCTTACTAAAATGTTAAGAAGAACAAAAGTTTGCTTTCTTAAAACAGAAAGAATTTGCGACAATTCAGGTTGGAGTGAGCTTGAGACGTCTCCCAGTGCATCACTGCTGAACAAATGCACTATTGACAAATACATAATGGCCCACATGCAATTAACTTTTTCAATCAAGAAATCATTTTTATCTTCTCTTTAAAATACGTTTTCAGCGCTCTGCAATTGAAAAAGTATGTGGAAAAGTAATCTTGAAATTATACGGAGCATTTTCTTGCTTGCTGCTGAATTAAAGAGGAACTTTAGTCAAGGTTTGAATGTTTGAACTTCATTCCAATCAGTAGCTGATTCCCCCTTCCCCATGAGAAATGTTTACCTTTTCTCTAATATATATTCAGGGAGGTCTGTATGGCTAATATTTTGGTAAAACCCCTCCCACAGTGTGATGTCATGAACTTGGTCCTGACAGTTTGCTGTCTGTGAACCTCGTTATATTGTGGTAAATAATAGCTTTTTCCAACTGCCAAACAAGCAATATCTCCCTGTGCATAGAACTCTCAGTAACGAACATTCCGTACAAATCACCAAAGGCAGGGAAAGGAAAGATTCTGCAATGGGCAAACACTGACTAAATAATCTATGAATGTATTTTGTAAAAATAAGCAATTTTATTCAATATGTTTTTTGGACTACAGTTCCTTTTTAAAAGGCATTGCATTGACAAGGGCCCATATTTAACTAACTTTTTCTCCTGAGTTATCTTCTAGGACAGGGGTCAGGAACCTCATTGGCTGAGAGAGCCACAAACACCACATATTTTACAATGTAATTCCGTGAGAGCCATACAATATATTTGAAACTGGGACAGTAGGGCTCACGTCCCTGTTTCCATGGTGATGTGTATACAGTTGCTCCACCAGGCAGCGACAGGGTCAGACACATCTTCAGCTTCTCTTGGGTTTCAGCAACATCAACAATTTTCCCGAGAGCCAGACAGGAGAAATGCCAACTAACAGCTTGTACAATTAGCTAGCTGACTTGGGGGTTGATTATCTTGGTAGGATGAGATCCCCGCACTTTGGCCCAATAAGCTGCCTGTCAAGTGACAGGCAGCGTATTGGCCCAATCAAAGTGTGAGAATCTCATCCTAAAAAGTCACTGGACCTGACAGGGTCCAGAGTGGGACAATTGGAGCAGCCATTGTTCGTTTGGGGTAGCGTGAGTAAGTTAGTAGTGCATGCTACAGCAGTAGCGTGCCTGTCTACTTTGAAAAATGTTACTTGCGCTGCCACACTAAGCTGCGCTGCTTAAGCAGTGTAGCTTAGTGAATCAACCCCAACCCCAATCAGCCACATCTGGCTCCCGAGCCATAGGTTCCCTACTCCTGTTCAAGGAGATAGTTTTCATTTTAAGCATTTTAAAACCGAAAAAGTACCTAAAAGTTGGTGAGAAAGCACTATTAAAATTATATGGAGTGCTAACAAACCAGCCTCGCCACTGTCACATTACACCGATCCATCGCTCACTGCACTGGCTACCAGTAGAATGGAGAATACTCTTCAAGATTGGACTGCTGACATTCAAATCCCTGCACAATATGGACCCTGGATACATGAAGGACTTGCTGAAGCTGCACCACACCTCTCACAACCTCAGATCAGCAAGTTCTATAAACTTGGTCACTCCCAGAGTGTACCTCAAAAAATCTGGAGACAGAGCCTTCTGTCATGCTGCCCCTACTCTTTGGAACTCCCAGCCACACCCAGTAAAGACAGCACCATCCCTCTAGCTATTCAAATCCAGACTGAAAAGCCACCTGTTTAGCCTGGCATTTCCGGACTTATAAAATTCTTCCTCTGTACCACGATGGTCTGAGCCATGCTTATGCACTTTGAGTCCTACGGGAGAAAAGCGCTTTACAAATGATATTTGTTGTTGTTGTTGTTGTTTCTTGCTTGCTGATAGGTTAAAATACATTTTATGACAAGGGCCCAAGTTTTCACTAGAGTGGGGCCGAACCTCCGTTTTTCGGTTTGCGAACCGGGTTCGCGAACTTCCGCAGAAGGTTCGGTTCGCGTAAAAGTTCGCGAACCGCAATAGACTTCAATTGGGATGCGAACTTTGAAAAAAAAAAAATTATGCTGGCCACAAAAGTGATGGAAAAGATGTTTCAAGGGGTCTAACACCTGGACCCCCAGGTGGAGGAGTGGGATACATGCCAAAAGTCCCCGGGAAAAATCTGGATTTGACGCAAAGCAGCGTTTTAAGGGCAGAAATCACATTGAATGCTAAATGACAGGCCTAAAGTGCTTTAAAACATCTTGCATGTGTATATATCAATCAGGTAGTGTAATTAAAGTATTGCTTCACACTGACACACCAAACTCACCGTGTAACGCACCGCAAACAGCTGTTTGTGTAGTGACGACCGTGCTGGACTGGTGCGCACCATGGCGAGAGTGCAGGTTTTGGTGGCTTTACAGCCCATATGGTCGCCTGGCTGATGTAGGTGAATGACAGAACAGTGACTGTCCAGCTGATCAAATTTGGTCTGACCACAATGAGGCAACGACCTTATTATCGTGGGTGTGCCCCCCGAGACACTCATCTAGGCGCCGGTCATTGCTTCATTGTGATACGCAAGCCCCTTCACCATGGCAAGGTAATGATCACGAAGGGGAATGGGCGCATGTACATGCCTTTTCTTTTGTTGTTGCAGCTGCCCGCAGTGCAGCCAGAAAAATTAGGCAGTCATGTACACGCACCAGAAAAATTATTACAGCGGCCGCTGCTAGCAGCGGCCTAAAAAATTCAGCAATCCGCCTGGAGTCCCGGACCCTGTTGGTGGTGGCGGAGAAGGTAGTCAAGCGGCCTGCAGGCAGACATGCTGTGTGGAGGGACTGGGAGTGACTTAGTCTTCTTGGGGCAGGCCAGGCAGCCAGTCACACGGCGTGCAGGCAGAGATGCTGTGTGTGCGGGGACTGACTTAGTCTTGGGGCGGGCAGCAGCCCTCCGGGATCCATGCCTCATTCATTTTGATAAAGGTGAGGTACTTAACAGTTTTGTGACTTAGGCGACTTCTCTTCTCAGTGACAATGCCTCCAGCTGCGCTGAAGATCCTTTCTGACAGGACGCTTGCGGCAGGGCAGGAGAGAAGTTGGATGGCAAATTGGGACAGCTCTGGCCACAGGTCAAGCCTGCGCACCCAGTAGTTCAAGGGTTCCTCATCGCTGTTCACAGCAGTGTCTACATCCACACTTAAGGCCAGGTAGTCGGCTACCTGCCGTTCCAGGCGTTGGTGGAGGGTGGATCCGGAAGGGCTACGGCGAGGCGTTGGACTAAAGAACGTCCGCATGTCCGACATCACCATGAGATCGCTGGAGCGTCCTGTCTTTGACTGCGTGGACACGGGAGGAGGATTAGTGGCAGTGGTACCTTGCTGGCGTTGTGCTGTCACATCACCCTTAAAGGCATTGTAAAGCATAGTTGACAGCTTGTTCTGCATGTGCTGCATCCTTTCCACCTTCAGGTGAGTTGGTAACAGGTCCGCCACTTTGTGCCTGTACCGAGGGTCTAGTAGTGTGGCCACCCAGTACAGCTCATTCCCCTTGAGGTTTTTTATACGGGGGTCCCTCAACAGGCAGGACAGCATAAAAGATGACATCTGCACAAAGTCGGATCCAGATGTACCATGCATCTCCTCTTGCTCTTCCTCAGTGACGTCACGTAAGTCAACCTCCTCCCCCCAGCCGCGAACAATACCACGGGAAGGTTGAGCAGCACAAGCCCCCTGCGGCGCCTGCTGCAGTTGTTCTCCTGCCGCCATCCCCTCCTCCTCCTCCCCCAAAGAAACACCTTGCTCATCATCCTCTGAGTCTGACTCGTCTTCTGCACACGACTTCTCTTCTTCTTCCTCCTCCTCCCCCCTCTGTACTGCCGCAGGTGTTGAGGAAACAGCTGGGTCTGATGAAAATTGGTCCCATGCCTGTTCCTGCTGTAACTGTTCCTGGTCACGCTCATTCGCAGCTTCATCCGCCACTCTACGCACAGCACGCTCCAAGAAGTAAGCGTAGGGAATCAAGTCGCTGATGGTGCCTTCACTGCGGCTCACCAGGTTGGTCACCTCCTCAAACGGCCGCATGAGCCTGCATGCATTTCTCATGATTGTCCAGTTGTCGGGCCAGAACATCCCCATCTTCCCAGACTGTTTCATTCTACTGTAGTTGTAGAGGTACTGGGTGACGGCTTTCTTCTGTTCTAGCAGGCGGGAGAACATGAGCAGGGTCGAATTCCAGCGAGTCGGGCTATCGCAAATCAGGCGTCTCACCGGCAAGTTGTTTTTCCGCTGAATTTCCGCAAAGCATGCCATGGCTGTGTAAGACCGCCTCAAATGCCCACAGAACTTCCTGGCCTGCTTCAGGACATCCGCTAAGCCGGGGTACTTTGACACAAATCTTTGAACAACTAGATTCATGACATGTGCCATGCAGGGTATGTGTGTCAGCTTCCCCATATGCAAAGCGGCAAGCAGATTGCTGCCGTTGTCGCACACCACGTTGCCTATCTCCAGGTGGTGCGGGGTCAGCCACTCATCCACCTGTTTCTTAAGAGCAGCCAGGAGAGCTGCTCCAGTGTGACTCTCCGCTTTGAGGCAAGACATGTCTAAGATGGCATGACACCGTCGTACCTGGCATGCAGCATAGGCCCTGCGGAGCTGGGGCTGTGTAGCTGGAGAGGAGAACTGCCACTCAGCCAAGGAGGAGGAGGACAGTGAAGAGCATGTAGCAGGAGGAGAGGAGGTGGCAGGAGGCCTGCCTGCAAGCCGTGGAGGTGTCACAATTTGGTCCGCTGCGCCCTGCTTGCCATCGTTCACCAGGTTGACCCAATGGGCTGTGTACATAATGTAGCGGCCCTGCCCGTGCTTGGCAGACCAGGCATCCGTGGTCAGGTGTACCCTTGACCCAACGCTCTTCGCAAGAGATGACACCACTTGCCTCTCAACTTCACGGTGCAGTTGGGGTATGGCCTTTCTAGAAAAATAAGTGCGGCCTGGCATCTTCCACTGCGGTGTCCCGATGGCCACAAATTTACGGAAGGCCTCAGAGTCCACTAGCCGGGTATGGTAACAGCTGGCGAGCTAACAGTTCCGCCACGCCAGCTGTCAGACGCCAGGCAAGGGGGTGACTGGCCGAAATTGGCTTCTTCCGCTCAAACATTTCCTTCACGGACACCTGACTGCTGCTGTGGGCAGAGGAGCAGGAAGCGCTCAAGGGCAGAGGCGGAGTGGAGGAGGGTGCCTGTGAAGGTGCAAGGGAGAAAGCGGCAGAAGCAGATGATGCACCTGAAGGAGGAAGAGGAGACGGAGGGTGACTTTTCTTTTGTGTGCTGCTGCTGCTTTTCTCAGGTGGCAATCCCATTGCTGTTTGTGCCTTTTCTCCAGGTGCCTTCGTAAGGCACTTGTCCCTACGTGAGTGTTGGCCTTTCCACGGCTCAATTTTTGTTGGCAGAGCGAACAGATGGCTTTGCTCCGATCTGAGGCACACACATTAAAAAATTTCCACACCGCTGAGCCACCCTGGGATGTGGGCACTATGGGGGCCTCAGCAGCTGATGCTGAAGGGCAAGTTGGCTGGCTGTACATAGCTGGCGATACATGGTGCCGGACACTGCCACCAGCTGTTTCTGATGAAGAGCTGCCCCAGCTTCTTTCAGCAACTTCTCTCCTTCTATTACTCTCTGACTCTCCCTCTGAACTGTCCCCCTCTTCATCTCCTCTATCGGTAACATACAGAGGATCCCTATCATCGTCATCATCGTAATCATCCTGCCCAGCTTCGCTTGCCTCAGAAAAATCCAAACATGCACCATCAGTAGGTCCTTCATCCTCCTTACACGTTACATCCATAGTGTTGCTACGTAACTCAGACATATGAGCTGGTGAAAATTCATCTGGCTGTAACAACAATGGCTGTGCATCAGTGATTTCACCACTAAATAATTCTTGCGAAGTGTCAAATGCAGCGGAAGTGGTGCTAGTAGTAGCGCTGGTGGCTGAGCAAGATGAGGTGTTCTGTGTCGCTAAATACTCAACCACGTCCTGACAATCTTGGGAGGTGATGGGACGTGCCTTCTTCCGAGCACTGTACTGTGGGCCAGGTCCACACGAAATTACATTTACACGACCTCGCACAGACCTGCCGGGTGGCCTTCCTCTGGCTCTGGCACTACCTCTTCCTCTACCTGTTTTGTCCATATCAGGTATGCACGGAGTGGTATATCACACTGCGTGCACTCACGTAGGTAGGTGGGTTCACTTAACTGCACAGGTATGCGCACTGATGCGGTGGGTTCACTGAACAGAACAGGTATGCAGTGGTGGTTCACTGAACAGAACAGGTATGCAGTGGCGGGTTCACTGAACAGGTATGCAGTGGCGGGTTCACTGAACAGAACAGGTATGCAGTGGCGGGTTCACTGAACAGGTATGCAGTGGCGGGTTTACTGAACACAACAGGTATGCAGTGGCGGGTTCACAGAACAGGTATGCAGTGGCAGGTTCACTGAACAGGTATACAGTGGCGGGTTCACTAAACACAACAGGTATGCAGTGGCGGGTTCACAGAACAGGTATGCAGTGGTGGGTTCACTGAACAGTACAGGTATGCAGTGGCGGGTTCACTGAACAGAACAGGTATACAGTGGCGGGTTCACTGAACACAACAGGTATGCAGTGGCGGGTTAACTGAACAGGTATACAGTGGCAGGTTCACTGAACAGAACAGGTATACAGTGGCAGGTTCACTGAACAGAACAGGTATGCAGTGGCGGGTTCACTGAACAGAACAGGTATGTAGTGGTGGGTTCACAGAACAGGTATGCAGTGGCAGGTTCACAGAACAGGTATGCAGTGGCGGGTTCACTGAACAGAACAGGTATACAGTGGCGGGGTCACTGAACACAACAGGTATGCAGATGCGGGTTAACTGAACAGGTATACAGTGGCGGGTTCACTGAACAGAACAGGTATGCAGTGGCGGGTTCACTGAACAGAACAGGTATACAGTGGCAGGTTCACTGAACAGAACAGGTATACAGTGGCGGGTTCACTGAACACAACAGGTATGCAGTGGCGGGTTAACTGAACAGGTATACAGTGGCGGGTTCACTGAACAGAACAGGTATACAGTGGCAGGTTCACTGAACAGAACAGGTATGCAGTGGCGGGTTCACTGAACAGAACAGGTATACAGTGGCAGGTTCACTGAACAGAATAGGTATACAGTGACGGGTTCACTGAACAGAACAGGTATGCAGTGGCGGGTTGACTGAACAGGTATACAGTGGCGGGTTCACTGAACAGAACAGGTATACAGTGGCAGGTTCACTGAACAGAACAGGTATGCAGTGGCGGGTTCACTGAACAGAACAGGTATGTAGTGGTGGGTTCACAGAACAGGTATGCAGTGGCAGGTTCACAGAACAGGTATGCAGTGGCGGGTTCACTGAACAGAACAGGTATGCAGTGATGGGTTCACTGAACACAACAGGTATGCAGTGGCGGGTTAACTGAACAGGTATACAGTGGCGAGTTCACTGAACAGAACAGGTACACAGTGGCAGGTTCACTGAACAGAACAGGTATGCAGTGGCGGGTTCACTGAACAGAACAGGTATACAGTGGCGGGTTCACTGAACAGAACAGGTATACAGTGGCAGGTTCACTGAACAGAACAGGTATGCAGTGGCGGGTTCACTGAACAGAACAGGTATACAGTGGCGGGTTCACTGAACAGAACAGGTATGCAGTGGCGGGTTGACTGAACAGGTATACAGTGGCGGGTTCACTGAACAGAACAGGTATACAGTGGCAGGTTCACTGAACAGAACAGGTATGCAGTGGCGGGTTCACTGAACAGAACAGGTATGTAGTGGTGGGTTCACAGAACAGGTATGCAGTGGCAGGTTCACAGAACAGTTATGCAGTGGCGGGTTCACTGAACAGAACAGGTATGCAGTGGTGGGTTCACTGAACACAACAGGTATGCAGTGGCGGGTTAACTGAACAGGTATACAGTGGCGAGTTCACTGAACAGAACAGGTACACAGTGGCAGGTTCACTGAACAGAACAGGTATGCAGTGGCGGGTTCACTGAACAGAACAGGTATACAGTGGCGGGTTTCACTGAACAGAACAGGTATACAGTGGCAGGTTCACTGAACAGAACAGGTATGCAGTGGCGGGTTCACTGAACAGAACAGGTATGTAGTGGTGGGTTCACAGAACAGGTATGCAGTGGCAGGTTCACAGAACAGGTATACAGTGGCGGTTTCACTGAACAGAACAGGTATACAGTGGCAGGCTCACAGAACAGAACAGGTATGCAGTGGCAGGTTCACTGAACAGGTATGCAGTGGTGGGTTCACTGAACAGGTATGCAGTGGCAGGTTCACTGAACAGGTATACAGTGGCGGGTTCACTGAACAGAACAGGTATACAGTGGCAGGTTCACTGAACAGAACAGGTATGCAGTGGCGGGTTCACTGAACAGAACAGGTATACAGTGGCAGGTTCACTGAACAGAACAGGTATACAGTGGCAGGTTCACTGAACAGAACAGGTATGCAGTGGCGGGTTCACTGAACAGAACAGGTATGTAGTGGTGGGTTCACAGAACAGGTATGCAGTGGCAGGTTCACAGAACAGGTGTGCAGTGTCGGGTTCACTGAACAGAACAGGTATGCAGTGGTGGGTTCACTGAACAGAACAGGTATGCAGTGGCGGGTTCACTGAACAGGTATACAGTGGCGGGTTCACTGAACAGAACAGGTATACAGTGGCAGGTTCACTGAACAGAACAGGTATGTAGTGGTGGGTTCACAGAACAGGTATGCAGTGGCAGGTTCACAGAACAGGTATACAGTGGCGGTTTCACTGAACAGAACAGGTATACAGTGGCAGGCTCACAGAACAGAACAGGTATGCAGTGGCAGGTTCACTGAACAGGTATGCAGTGGTGGGTTCACTGAACAGGTATGCAGTGGTGGGTTCACTGAACAGGTATACAGTGGCAGGTTCACTGAACAGAACAGGTATGCAGTGGCAGGTTCACTGAACAGGTATACAGTGGTGGGTTCACTGAACAGAACAGGTATACAGTGGCAGGTTCACTGAACAGAACAGGTATACAGTGGCGGGTTCACTGAACAGAACAGGTATGCAGTGGCGGGTTCACTGAACAGTACAGGTATGCAGTGGCAGGTTCACTGAACAGGTATGCAGTGGTGGGTTCACTGAACAGGTATGCAGTGGTGGGTTCACTGAACAGGTATGCAGTGGTGGGTTCACAGAACAGGTATGCAGTGGCAGGTTCACCTAACAGGTATGCAGTGGTGGGTTCACTAAACAGGTATGCAGTGGTGGGTTCACTGAACAGGTATGCAGTGGTGGGTTCACAGTACAGGTATGCAGTGGTGGGTTCACAGAACAGGTATGCAGTGGTGGGTTTACTGAACAAGTATGCAGTGGTGGGTTCACAGTACAGGTATGCAGTGGTGGGTTCACAGAACAGGTATGCAGCCAGGAACAAGCTAAGCCTAACTAACCTTTCCCTATGAGAGACAGTCTGCAGCAGCTCGCCCTACTCTCACTAACGCAGGCAGCACACGAGTGACCGTAATGGCCGCCGCTGCCTGCCTTTTATTAGGGGGGAGTGGCTCCAGGGGCTAGTGTAGCCTAATTGGCTACACTGGGCCTGCTGACTGTGATGTAGAGGGTCAAAGTTGACCCTCATGGTGCATTATGGGGCGAACTGAACTTCCGCAAAACTTCGCCTGCGGGACGCGAACCACTGAAGTTCGCATGGAACCGTTCGCAGGCGAATTGTTCGGCCCAACTCTAGTTTTCACCTAGGAGATCATTTTGTATACTTCTTTTTAAAATAACTTTTCAGCACTCTGCTATTGAAAATCACCAAACAGTAGATGAAAAAGTACTATCAAAATTATTCTGACTATTTTCTTGCTGGTGGCTTAAAGACATTTTATTGACAAAGCATGAAAATATTACCTAGGAGAAAACTCAGGAGAAAAAGTTAATGCAGATGGGCCATGCACAAGAAAAGGAATATAAGTGAGTAGCAGTAGCACTACACATGAATATGAAAATATATGAAACATATTTATTGAGATAATAAACGCCATTATAAAGCTTAAAAACGATTAAAACAGAATCATACCTCCTGCAGTCATCATAGTATATCTTTACATGCAATAGTAAATAGCAAATGAAAAATAAGGTCACCTCATATCATGACTCATAAATCTGGAAATAATCAGTCTAGCAAATATCACCTGAGGTGCTCACTATTGGAACCCCCTCAGAATCAGATCTCGAGTTCAGTATCCACTGTTTAAAGTGCATAGTGTGATAAGGTCTCATGAAATGTGCAAAACAAACAAAGAAATCATCAAATAAATGAGCAATCAAACAATGAACAGTGTGAAACAGTACTAACCATAGCAGTGAAAGGCAAATAGCAAGTGTGCTGAATTTGGATGAGACAGGTGAATGATCTAATGTGGGCAAAGAGCTCGATAAGCAGAGCAATACTTAGCCAGGTTCATAGGTGCAGACACAGGCAGGTATGGGAGAAGAGGAGCCGCCGGTGGGCTACTCCACACCGTCACACCGCTTTTTCACAGAACGAATGTTTGTATAAAAAAGGAGAAAGGAGAGCATGTTTAAATGTGCCACTGTGTGATATATTTTACTGTTTCCGAAACATTATAGGAGCAATTAGATTGATGACCATTAGCATTCCACTGTATCAAACAGTGCAATGCTGCGGTTTGAACGATTTCAATAGATTTCATGGTGAAATCTAATTCAAATCTGTTTGCAAAGGATGGGGGGATTTGATTCCTCTAGGATCAGATTCAGGTCAGAGAGGAATCGATCTGTTTGCCAAGTTGGTTTGCAATCTATACATGCATAAGCACCTTTAATCTATGACGCTGGTATGGACATAATATTCTGAGCCCTTTTGAGGGACTTTTAAAGGACCACTATCGCGAAAAAGGTAGGGAGTTAAAATCTGACAAAACTGACAGATTTTTGGTCAGTCCATCTCCTCATGGGGGATTCTCAGGGTTTTCTTTTTTTTTCAACAGCATTTCCTGAACAGCAGTTGCAAAGTCTAACTGACAAAATAGTGTGCAAGTGAGTAGGGAGGCTAGCTGGTATTTTACTATTTTGGCAGTTAAACTGCTGTTGAGGAACTGCTGTTGAAAACAAAGAAAACCCTGAGAATCCCCCATGAGAAGATGCACTGGCCCAAAACCTGTTGGTTCTGTCAGAATTGAACTGCCTACTTTTGACGTGAGAGTGGTCCTTTAAGCCTTGTACACACCTACTAGGCATGTTGCCTGATGGGGACCAGAAGCAATGCGGTTGCGATGTCATGCAGCAGCAGGGTGAGTGGGGAGACCAAAGCTCTTGGCCAGCGATAATCAGAATTGATTCACCCAGGGGATCCCCGGACAAGGCATTATGGGCCACCGTACACATGCAAGATTCTCTGCATAGGCAATCATTATTGGCCGCCTTGGCCGAGCCAAGTTTCATCTAGCATTTGCACGAAGCTTTAGAGACATACATTGTTCAAAATACTCTGTAAAGCATCGAGTAAACCTTAATGCTATAGAAACAGATGATAATAATAATATCACAGCATAATGTCAACACCCAGGTAAAGAACAAAAAGAGAAATATGCAGCAGAAATGGTGGGAAAGAAGAGACAGTATTAACACAGTGTGGTATGTCTCTTACTTCAAGATGTGGCATTTTATGAAGGATGCGTAAAGGACAGATATGCTTTAAATGCATTTTCCTGTTGTAACTTGCAATTAACAGATACTGACAGTACTGTGTATTATTATTCAAGCAGCATATGCTGCTTATTGCAGCAACACATATTTCTTTTGACTTTCCTGTTGCAATGGGAAAAATTGCCCGGCGGTGTTGGCCGCGTAGCCATACAGATAAGCCAGGTTTTTATGCAAAATCTGGCTTTTGGCTTTCAACATAATTTTGGGAAAATTTGTCTTTTCACATACTGTAGTTTATTGACTGAGAAAAATGTGATCCACAGAACAGTGCTAACACTGCTTTTTCCAAGGGAGGAATTTTAACCTATCATTTTGGGTGGCCGGTACTGATATTTTTATACTAACGTAATTTGGTATGGATCTGTATTTTCTCTATGTGTTATGAAATCAAATATAAAGGTCAAATCTAAATATTCTATAACATGAAGGTTATAATACAAAGTAGGTGAAATGATGGGATTCTATTTGCTATGGGCATAGGACACGAAATTAGGATTATCTTGTGATTTAACCCTCGTAAACTGGGTATATTCATGTAAAGACCTTAACCTCTTGAGGACCATGGGCTTTACCCCCCCCCCCCCCTAAAGACCAGGCTATTTTTGTCAAAAAAGGCCACTGCAGCTTTAAGGCCAAGCTGCAGGACCGCACAACACAGCACACCAGTGATTCCTCCCCCCTTTTCTCCCCACCAACAGAGCTCTCTGTTGGTGGGATCTGATCGCCCCCCCCCCCCGTGTTTGCTTGTTTTGTATAAATATTGTATTTTCTTTAATAAATCTGCCTATTTTTTTCCCTCTCTCTTTTCCCTCCCTCCCACCCCACAGCCAGCCAATAACGGCGATCGGCTGTCATAGGCTTCTGCCTATGAGAGCCGATCGCTCTCTAGTGTCCCATGGGGACAGCTGTGTCACATGGCTGTCCCCAGTACAGCGCTGCTGCCGATCGCAGCGCTGTACAATGTAATTAGACGGCGATTCCGCTGTCTAACAGTCTCCCGAGCGGCAACCGCCGCTCGGAGACTGAAGGAGGAGGTCTGCTCCGCCCACTAACAGTAGATGCGCAAACAGCGTGCGTGCGATCTCCTGCACTGCGAGCCCCAAGGACTTTACGCCAATCGGTGTTAGCTGGTCCTGGGGCTGCCGCCGCGGCCACGCCCATTGGCGTGACGCGGTCAGCAAGCGGTTAAAAATAAATGTCAGTAAATGCCTAAAGGGGTTCAGTTCTCTCAAGGATGTGGAGCTCTTCCCAATAAGCAAAATACAGCCATGTATAGGTTGGTGAAAGGAAAGTTATGGCAAATTTGGACAAGATGCTAAAGTATAGAGATGTCCCTTTACCAACAAAGGATAGTTTGAGCCACGGTTTTCCCAGTAGTAACACTTGGCTGTGAAAGTTGGACTATTATTAACCACTTCAGGACCACAGTGCTAAACCCCCCTAAAGACCAGGCTATTTTTTTCAAAATAGACCACTGCAGTTTTGAGGCCAAGCTGCAGGGCCGCACAACACAGCACAGTAGTGATCCCCCCCTTTTCTCCCCACCAACAGAGCTCTCTGGTGGGGTCTGATCGCCCCTCTAGTGTTTATTTTTTTTTAATAAATATTTGTGTCATTATTTTGTACTGTTTATTTATTTATTAAAACCCCTCCCTACCCTCAGCCAGCCAATCCTGGCGATCAGCTGCCATAGGCTTCTGCCTATGAGAGCCGGTCACTCTCTAGTGCCCCCAGTACAGCGCTACTGTAGATCGCATCGCTGCACACCCTAATTAGACAGCGTCTAACAGTCTCCAGGCAGTGATCGCTGCTGGGAGACTGAAGGCAGAGCGGATCTCCTGCAGTAGCCGGCCCCAGGACTTGACGCCAATTGGCGTTAGGCAGTCCAGGGGCTGCCGCTGTTGTCACGCCCATTGGCATGATGTGGTTCTGAGGTTGTTAACGTCCTGCATAGAAAAAAATGATGTTTTTAAGATGTGGGTGTGGACAAAGCTACTGTGAGATTCTTGGACTACTAGAAAATCTAACCAGTCAATACTTTAAGAAAAAAGTCCAGAGTATTCACTAGAAGGGCTGATACTGCTATTAAAACTCAAATACTTTGGTCACATAATGAGAAAAAATGTTTGGAGAATCCTTGATGCTTGGAAAAACTGAGGGCAAAAGAAGAAGAGGATGTCAGAGGCTAAGAGGGATATCATATGTGAAGCTATGAACATGCCTATGCAAAAGCTGAAATAAGACATGACTGACAGACACCTCTGGCATGCAGAAGTACATATGGTCATGAAGAGTTGGAGTAGACTAAACAAATGAAGGGTACGACGATATAGGTTGGTGAGAGATACAGAGACAGAGCACTCAGCCAGGCATGTTTTTAGGTACGGGCAAAATACACTGTTGCCCAAGGCACTGCCTGCTTGTGCAGGCGTTACAGAATCATAATTAGCACTTAATTTTAAGGAATCATTATACTCATCTCAGACTTGCATAATACTAGGGATTGGATGGAAAATGTACTCAGGAAATGCTATATCACTTAAAAGAAGAACATACAGTCTTAAGTTATAAAATAGACCCCTTTTTCTAACAAAAAGTGCCTCCAGGGGTTATTAGGTTTACCTTCATATAGTTCTGGTAGCCTTATCAGTATGTTGCTTTAAGCTGCAGGAGCTCTCCAGCATTTTTGACTGTAGGAGATAAAAAGGCACATTTTTAGCAGGGAGATTCTATGTGCAACTTAGAGTGATTGCAAGTATGCTTTACTAATGGCAAAGCTTTCTGATTGAGCTGGGTATTATGCTTTCATACAGCTGATGACACTACTTTGGGCTAAAGTTGGGCATGATAACTACAGTATGTAGTCAATAAGGGTTTGGGAGACAAATATGTAATTGAATGCTGTATCAGATTCAGAATATAGTTCCAGTTTATAAGTCAAGTCATCTGTCACCTAAATGAGCACTTCTAATTAACATAACAATAGTGAGCTGATTTGCATAACCATTGTATGGCAGGTACTCCTTAATGTCCTCCTAATTAGCTATTTTAAGGCATTCACAAAGTCCTACTAATTAATTACATTCAATTATTACATTATTTGCATATCAATTACATTATGCTATTAATTAATCATTTAAAGGTTAACATCGTTAGTTATAAGCAGGTTAATTGTAACTGATTATAATAACAATTGATTTCTCCCTGATCGAAAAATAATTGGTTAAGTAATGATTGAGTCATCACCTAACTGGCAGCATTCAGTCTCTGTTGAAATCTGATCAAAAGTTGGTCACAGGGCTGCAATTTTCTACAGCTCCTTATAAAACAGAACTACAGTATATGGCTACTGATCGATCTACTTAAAAGTTATAATCACCCCTGATATTGCTTTTAAAGGGACACTTAAGTCAATAAAAAAATGAGTTTTACTCACCTGGGGCTTCCAATAGCCCCCTGCAGCTGTCCGGTGCCCTCGCCGTCTCCCTCCGATCCTCCTGGCCCCACCGGCAGCCACTTCCTGTTTCGGTGACAGAAGCTGACAGGCTGGGGACGCGAGTGATTCTTCGCGTTCCTGGCCACAATAGCGCTATCTATGCTGCTATAGCATATATCATATACCATATAGCAGCATAGAGGGTGCTAATGTGTCTGGGAACGTGAAGAATCACTCGCGTCCCCAGCCTGTCAGCTCCTGTCACCGAAACAGGAAGTGGCTGCCGGCGGGGCCAGGAGGATCGGAGGGAGACGGCGAGGGCACCGGACAGCTGCAGGGGGCTATTGGAAGCCCTAGGTGAGTAAAACTCATTTTTTTTGTTTGACTTAAGTGTCCCTTTAAGCAATAAACTGTTCAAAAACATTTTTCTGATAAAGAATTGAAACAGTGGTAGTGAATGGATAAATGGTACATACCATCAAAATCATCAAATCTGTAGGAAAAATTGGCTCTTATGCTGGGAATACATGGCTTGATTCTGAGCCATTTAGATGGCTCGATAGATCATTTCTAACACGTCCAATCTCCCGCCCGATAATTTTGCCGCTCGATTCTGCATTGAGGACAATGTAAAAAGATAAGTCAAACGAGCAGAAGATAAGAGAATTGCCTGCGGAATCGAGCGTGGAATCGATTGAGCAGGAGAATCTAGCGGCAAAATCGAGCCATGTATGCATTACAGTAGATGGCTAGAATATAATTTCTTTTAGTTAATTTACTCATTTTTTATGCATGCATGTTATTGGGGGTAGAAGTTTGGGTACTCAGCACTTTGGCTTTGTACAATAGAAATAGAATACAATAACATACTGTAGAATGTAATAATAGAAGTACAGTGCAGTATAATAACAAACAGTGTGAGTGGTCACACCAGCTTTGTACAGCTAAAGGCTTCCAGCTAGGGCCAAAATATGGGGAGCCAGCAGGCACTTTGGCTGCATCTATGAAAAAAGGCATGAGCAAATAGCCTTGATACAATATCAGTAATTGTACCAATATTTTTATATCTGCTACAGTTGAATATCGGTAATTTTACCAATATTTATCTGCTTCAGTAAAATATATTGGTAGTTTTACCAAAATTCTATTATGTACCCAACTCTCAAACGAACCTTCTCCTATCTATGCCTAACAAGTACCCTCCCCTATTGATGCCTAACAAGTACCCTCCCCTATTGATGCCTAACAAGAACCCTCCCCTATTGATGCCTAACAAGTACCCTCCCTTATTGATGCCTAACAAGTACCCTCCCCTATTGATGCCTAACAAGAACCCTCCCCTATTGATGCCTAACAAGTACTTTCCCTTATTGATGCCTAACAAGAACCCTCCCCTATTGATGCCTAGCAAGTACTTTCCCTTATTGATGCCTAACAAGTACCCTCCCCTATTGATGCCTAACAAGTACCCTCCCTTATTGATGCCTAACAAGAACCCTCCCCTATTGATGCCTAGCAAGTACTTTCCCTTATTGATGCCTAACAAGTACCCTCCCCTATTGATGCCTAACAAGTACCCTCCCTTATTGATGCCTAACAAGAACCCTCCCCTATTGATGCCTAGCAAGTACCCTCCCCTATTGATGCCTAACAAGTACCCTCCCTTATTGATGCCTAACAAGAACCCTCCCCTATTGATGCCTAAAAAGAACACTCTCTTTTCTCCTGCAGTAGCTGGAAAGTGTACTGGTTAAGGGCTCTGTCTCTGACACAGGAGACCTGGGATTGAATTTTTGCTTTTCCTGTTCCCGTACCTATTCACTGAGGAGACCTTGGGCAAGACTCCCTAACACTGCCACTGCCTATTGAGCGTGCCCTAGCGGCTGCATCTCTGGTGCTTTAAGTTTGGCAGGAGAAAAGCGCAATATAAATGTTCTGTGTCTTGTCTCTTATATATATATGCCTAATAAGAGCCTTTCCCTATCCACACCTAACAAGAACCCTCCACTATGTATGCCTAGCCAGAACCCTTCGGTGACTACTATTCCCAGCATGCCCACTGCATTTCCTGCAGAGTTCTGCTATAGTGAACCAGAACTCTGCCACTTCTATTTTTCTCCTACAGAGTTCTGGTAAATTGTAGTAATACTCTGTGGGTGTAACCGGTATTTATGTAGGTGTCTATGGCGCACCAAAATTTGTCCATTACACTTTGGTTTTGTGCACTCACAAGCTGGCTGTTAGTACTTTTGCTTTGTTTAGACAAACAATGGCACTCAAAGCAACTACCAATGGAAAATGAGGAAGGGAGCCAAAATATGAGACGTTTGCATTTAAAATGCTGGTGCCCACAGTAATCACTGCTACAGTATGGATTGATGGCGTGGGGGGGGGGGGGGGGGGGTTGCAGATGATACAGTGCTGCACCAGGTATGCTGCTGAATTATTGGGTTTAAGTATGGGGAATAGTGGCAGGTAAAGCTCTATGATAATCTTGCACCCAATGAAAAATGCTTCATAAAGGAAATGGTGCCCATGCAACACATCATTGTAAAAATTGCAGCAACACTTACATATTGGCTTAATGGCATTAAGGCATTTTATCAGGTCATGGAAAAAATGATGTGTTAAATGCTATGATAATTGTATGTCCAAACCAACTGGCCAAATTGTTTTAGTGGAGATAACATATCCTGTAATGCCAAAATGAGGCAGTAACAAGTTTGATATAACACAGAAAACAAATAGGAGCTGAAGCAAAATGATGTGTGGAGAACATGTAGTTTATCAGGCAGACAAAACTTTTTCATAAACATTTTTAAGAGAGAAATCGCAATTTTTCCATGCAGAATCATTTTGTGTGAAAACAAAGCTTATCTCTAATCTCTATCATTACAAGTTTTAGTACTGATCTGATGCTTCTGAAACACAACATTTAGGCTAGTGTTATGCCTCCCACTGACATCTGCAAGAATTTACCATCGTGTATCAACTTTTTGAGCCAAGTCCAGGAAGATTTTTACATTATCATAGATCCTTTGCTCCTCTATCATCGTATCGTATGCAGGGGCTACCGCAAGCGATAAGTACAAACTACAAAGAGTGATCAATGCTGCAGAAAGAATCATCGGGTCACCCCTGCCACCACTGGACCTCCTTCATGCATCCAGGCTAAGAACCAGGGCAAACAGGATTTACACAAGATCCCCGCTATCCCGGCAGTCGCTTCTTCAACCGCATGCGCTCAGGCCGCAGTTACAGAACTATTCCCACCAAAACTTCCAGGCACAGGAACTCTTTTCTTCCCCAAGCTGTGCTCCTTCTTAACTAGTGCCCCTCACTCAACAAGTCCTCCTAGCATGGCCTTATGATCACCTTGCATTACTGCTAAATGCCAAACAGACCCCTATATCTCCATGCTTGTTTTTACACTGTCTGTGTTTTATGTATCTTTGCACTATGACTATTTTTTTTTCTTCACTGTCTGTAATCTGCTATGTCCAATGCCAATGTTTACCACAAATAATTCTGGGTGCGGCATCCGCCACACTTAGTGAAATAAATCTGAGTCTGATTCTGATCTGTAACGGGTTAAAACAAGCAAGGCTAATACAGTAAGACTTCAGTATGAAACATCTGATCTGCATGCATGTTCAGGGTCTATGGCTAAAAGTATTAGAGGCAGAGGATTAGCAGGACTGCCAGGAGATTGGTATTGTGCAAAAAGAAATTAATATGGCAGCATCCATGTTCCTCTTAGTTCAGGTGTCCTTTGAGGCCTCTTTCACAGTAGGACGGTGTGTTTTGATGCGACGTTAAAGTCGTAACGCAACTTACAATGCAATGCCCTAAAAAAGTTGCAACGCAACTTAATGCCCCGTTACGGTCACATACAGTAGAGCATGCAGGCAATGAAAAGTATGTTTCCAAGTCATTACTGAGCATGTGCAAACAGTCCAACGCAGCTAATAACCTGTGTAATGAACTGCATGCAGTACTTTCACTTAACGTGCAGCGTTAGTCACCAACGCAACGTGTGCACTGTGAATGGGGCATTGATTTTTCATTGCAGTGAGTTATTCTGCAGTAAATGTTGTTTTAATATGCGACTTTAACGTCACACTGTGAAAGAGGCCTAAAGAAGAATTCCTTCTATTACTTGGGAATGAAAAAGGGACAATATTTGTAATTTATACTGATTATTATTATTTTGTCCAAATGTTATTGGCAGGAAAACCTCTGAATATGCAGATGCTTCAGTGAGGATTATGACTAATACCTGCAAATTAGTTGTAACAGCTAGTCTTAAAGAAACGTTTGAAAACAATGCCAGTTTAAAAGGGTGCAGGTAGCAGCAGTAGCTGAATATTGGTAAATTTACAGATATTGTACTACATGTAGATAGTAAAATATCGGTAATATTTACCGATATTTTACTATGACCTAACCTCTCCTGACTCTCACACAGAACATCCAACCCCCCCCCCCCATGGCTCATCTTAACCCGCTCCCCCTGGTGGCCAGCTAACCTTAACCCCCCCTTCTCCCCCTTGGTTGGCTACTAACCTTAACATTTCTCTGCCATGGACAGCAAATCTTACCCCCCCCCCCCCCGCATCTAACTTTAACTCCCACATGGACACCTAACCTTAACCCCAGCCTAACCTACATATCCAAAAACAGTAGCGTCGCCTGCAGGATCAATAGACTTTGCCTATGAGAACTTGTTTACCTTAGTTAGCCCAGCAGGAGCCATAGAACCCTCTTGCAGGTCTTTTAAAGTGATGCCAAGGCACACTAGATTTTGTAAGTAATTTTTTTTTATTATTATTATTTTCAGCAATCTTTCAAGTAAAGGGTAAAAAAGGTGTTACAAAAATAAGCTGCCATAATTGCTATAACTTGTGAAATGCTTCTTATATATAATGCCTCATGGAACTCTTCTTTAACCTGTAGCTGTTAAACAAATTCCACCTTTTACTGCTTTTGACTTCAGCAAACCTAAATTTAATTGGATGTTACAGGTTGCTGCACTTAGTTATTAGCCATAAAGTATGTTTATGTCATGTCAGCCGTGTGAAGCATTTTGAAAGGGTGGTCTAATTAGATTTTGTTCCAGCTATACAGGGGAATATTTATATACTGTCTTACTTGCCAGCATTAAATAAGAACTCTTCAATGTACAAAGCATCCCCAAGTTACATCAATCTGTGCCTCTAACTTTTGATTTTTTTTCTCTCTGTTTTAATATGTCTTGATGGATCACTAAAACTGTCTTTCCTGTCCCTGTAGCGGCCGGGCATTTTAGTGAGAATTTGATTGAACTTGCAGTAAGTCATCCTTCCTCCTACCAAATGTCAACAATGAGAAGCAATTTCTTTCAGGCAGAGCCCACAAATTATACTGTCTCTGGAGTCAGTCGGTTTCCCTGTTCTGCTCTATTGCTCAGTCCTAGAAAAGAGGTAGCTATAGTGATAGTTTGAGGTATCATAAAAAAATTCTTAGAATGTTTGAAGGACAATTTTTTACATGTATAAATTAGATACCGTATGTCGTGTTCATTTAATACCCAATCGATTGAAACCTAAATCTTGTTAGTTGAAATGTTACAACTTAGAAATACATTGTAATTTCCTTTCTCTCTAAAGCCAGGGGGGTCCCTCCATGACGCAGCTTGAAGCACGTCATTCAGGCAGCAAATTACTTGGGGGTGTTGCCGAGCATAAACCAGAAGTGGTTGTGATGACACAACACTTCCAGAAGAGAGAGTGACGCAGCTGCCCGGCCTGCACCAGCCACACCAAAAGCAAGGGCCTACAGGTTGCAGCTATGAGAAGTAGGAGCCATTGCTGTTGAATGAGGGGAGACCTGGACTCGCTGCCGGGGAGTGCCTTAGACACTGCCGAGGACAACTGAAGAATGGATGATGGAGGAGGAGGGGGTAAGTGAGAGAGTGCTGTGCTGCGCTGTGCCAATGCCAAAGCATCTGACTGAGATCTAACTTTCTGAGTTAAGAAGCTCAGGTGGGAGCAGCCTGGCTGCAGGAAGACAAGGGAGAGAAGGCAAGGGGACACAAGTTGGAGAACTGATGGAGGACAGGTGAGTGAGAGTGCCACAGAGAGCTCACAAGCATCTGACTGAGGTTTGAGGCATGAGAAGACTAGTAAGGAAGGGAAAGTTATGAATATGGGCCATTAAGAATGGCTGATGAGGAGGAAGGGAGTGAGAATGAGAGTTTGTTTGCCTGGTTGGTGGAGGGGGGTGTCCTCACAATGTTTGCTTCAGGCAGCAAAAAGTCCAGAACAGACCCTGTCTAAAGCTTAGTGTAAATAGGTCTATTACACTCCAATATGTCAGCCTCATTGCTCCATCACCGATTAGAAAACAAGATTTGATAATGATTAATTACTACCCCACACTGCATCTCAATAGATCTCAGATTGCTATGCAATCATTAATACCTTGTCATTCCTCCAGCACCCACTCGCATGGAAATGTTTTGAAACATATCCAAAAACACTTTCAATTCACTAACTGCCCAAAATCTTCTGAATGTGGATCAGTGGCATTTATTGGGGACAATAGATGTCCAGCATAACGGATCAAAAGCCAATACCTATATGGGCAGCTTTATGCTTACATCACATGAGTGATTTGTCATGGGGATACGTTATTAGACACTATGACTAGTTGCAGCATCTAACTCCCTTGTGTGAAGTAAACAGCAAGGCTAAGTTCACACTGGGAAGATGTGCTTATTGTAAAAACAGGATTGCAATGCAATGGAGGTAAAAAGTTGCATTGTGTGTTAGAAGCACGATGTGAAACCTACAGTGAAGCATATTGACAATGTGCCCATTGTCCGATACTGCATAGTATGCCTCAGGTTATGCCAGTGGGTTCCACTGAACTGCTCTGTAACACACCAATGTGTATGTACCATAAAGATATAATAAAATTGCATTAGCAATGCAATTATGTTGTCTGATGCAATGTTACCCAATGCCCCAGTGTGAACCTAACCTAAATGTAAACCAGGAATCTCTTTGCTACTGGATAGAGTCCACTGTTGACTGAGATTGTCTGCCTTGGTCTGAAGATACAAAAATAAACATTATTTCCTATAATGATTAAATACCTTTTTTCTACATTGCATACAGAAATTATGTAAAATACAGTACACACTACCTGTTGTGTATATGAGACCAGCAGTTTCTAGCTTTCTTGATGCTACTGCCATCAGATTTCAGCCTTTAACCTGTTATTGGTCCGGCACCAGTATATCTATGCCCCTTATGCCTCCATCTTAGCTCCAGGGGTGTAGATATACGTACCTTGCTGTGTGCGGCTGTGCATGCTCCTGCTCTCATCATTTCCCGTTAGTACACTGATCAGTAAATGGGACCATGTGTTCCTATACACTAATCACAGTGCCTGTGATCAGTGATCTCCGAATCCATGAGATGCCTTAAATCATTGACAAAGTGAAAGTAAAACACACACACAACACAACACAACACAACACACAACATTACTGTTCACAGTACACAGGAATCAAGTGGGGAGGTAGGAACATCTAGTGGCCAAAAAGTAACATAAATTAAATTAAATAAATACATTTTATTTCCAAATAAAATATTGTCGACATACACTGTACTAGGGACATAATTTAATAGCCAGGACAAATAGGCAAAGAAAAGTTTTGGGTTTTATCCACAGTGTTTTATTTTAAAACTATAATGGCTGACAACTGAGAAATGTAATTTTTTTTCTTATTATTTCCACTAAAATGCATACAGAATAAATTAATTTTTAGCAAAAAGTACCACTCAAAGAAAGTCTAATTGGTGTAAAAAACAAAAACAAAAACAAGATATAGATTATTTCAGTGTGATTAGTAGTGATAAAGTTATTGGTAATTGAATGGGAGGAGCACTGAAACGTAAAAAAATGCTCTGTTTATAAGGGGGACATCATCTGTATTGGTCAAGCCAGTGGTTAAGAAATTAATTTCTTAGTTTAGATAAGGCATTTCAAGGTGTTGTGAATACAGTTAATGATACAGAGATGAAAAAGAACATTCTATTCAGGCAAAAATGTAAGTGATTCTAAGAATTGCTAACTTTTCGTCACCACGGTAATTGAAGCTGCAATCATCACAACAATGGACCTTCTTCTAATAGTTGATATGCTTTATCAGTTATTTAATCTCTGTGACCATTTTTGTTTCTTTATACAAAATGTATAACAGCCAATTGTAGATTTAACAAATAATTAATGCTAATAGAAGTTGTCTGCTTTCCAACTCCTATAATTAACATTTTAGGTTAGTCTCAATTACTACATCTGAATTTGTTTTAAAGTTATACCTCTCAGGATTTTCAATCTTACAGAGCAAACACAGTCATTTAATCGGTTGTTTAATGTTGCTTTTTTGTTATCTCTATTTCATCCTCAATTTATTTTTTAATGCAATATGTATTCAGAGCATCTTGGAGCCAGAAAAGCTCTGCTTGTACGATTTTAACAAGAGATTACTTTTCTCAATTAAAATCTAAAATCTACATTGTAACATTCATGGTTCCATTTTAATCAATTTAGAAAACAATATTCATTAACCTGTTGTTCAGCCTTGGTTAATGCTTAAATCATCTGGAACTGAAAACTATAATGCTGCTGAGTTAAAGCGGACCTGAACTCAGATGTCCTCTCTGCTCTAAAAGATACACAACAGCATAATAACCTTTAAACAAAAAAAAATGTCTTTGTAACAGCTGATACGAATCCTAAAATAAATCTGCACTGTTTCTACTTCCTGATTCATGGAAGTAGACAACTAGACATATTATTAACAACCAGTGCTTTGAAATGAGCTTATCTGCCATCTCTGCCGTGGCAGTCATGTGACACAGGGGAGAGATCTGATTACAACTTTTGATTAGACACAAATGAGGGATAATTAGACATGCTAAACTCACTAAATAAATACAGGGGGAATTTTTCTGTTACTCTTCTGTCTTGTGCAAGAGTTCTGGTCCACTTTAAGATAGGTTGGCTGTTTCGGCCATTACCAGCCCCATGTCATGAATATAAACTACCCTTGTAAATAGGCAGTAGAGTAACAACTAGCAAAATAAATGTACATTTACTGACCCCTCTCTGTGCAGCAGCATGGAGCTATTTCTTGGGTCAAGCTGCTGCTTGAGGTCTCACCAAGGCCAGATTTATACTTTTTCCACGCCTAGGCTAACTTTCTTTCGCCTTCTAATCCTTGTGCAGCCCCCTCTTCTAGTTCTAACCTTCATGTGCAGCAGTCCTCTTCAGTTATACATAGGCCCCCTTGGGGAGCTGCTCTCCATTTCCCTGTGTTGCTCCCTATTTACAATCTTAGTATTCCATTTACTACTTACAGCTTCTTCTTCCGTATGCAGCAATCCCTCTTCCATGTCCAGCCCCCCTTCCACCCTGGGCCAGCTGCCACCCAAGACCTGGGCCTTTGTAGCTTTTTCAGAAATCTGGCCTTGTATCTCACTCAATCAGGTCATTCTGCAGTCACATGACATCCATGATTACTGTAATCATCCTTTTGTTGTGATCAAAGAAAATGCTTGTTTTATGAAAAGATAAAAAAATTAAAAATGCATGCAGCTGGAATGGTTTTCAGATGAACTAGAGGCATATAGCTAAACACACATTTGAAAAACAGTATATGAGAAATGTCTTCATTTCCACAAAGTTTTTAATACTTTCCAGCTGGTCTTGTAATTTGGATAACGCTCCTGCTGTCTGTGATCCCATCGGAGAAATATTCACTTATTTCCTGATTTTCCTGACACTTTCAAGGTGCTGATTTTTACTCTGGTGGCTGCTTTAACAGAAGGTGATGGACAGTAATGAAATCTTATGATAGGGTGTAGCTTTTCCCAATGAAAAAAGTTTCTTGTTGTCTCTGCTTTATTGGAGACATTTATCTCACTTCCTATCTGGACAGGTAGTGACATGAAAGAGGTTCTAATCCAACGCACTCTCCAAAATGAAAGGATATTTTTTTATTATATTTTGTATTTATTCATACTACATATCCGATCCTAAAGAAAAAATGCTTTTGTGAACTTGTAATGGAAAATAGCGATCATGTAAATTAACTTTATTTATTTATATTTTTTTTTTACAAACTTTTGAGTTCAGTCTTTGCTTTAGGAATGGAAAGGAAAAAGTAGGTAAAATGTTAACACAAAGTAGCATACTTGCTTTTATCATACTTATAAATGTACTCCAACCAGCAACAGCATTTAACCTACTGACAGATAAAGTGAATAACAGTCATCATTTTATTACAATTCCACCTGTCAAATAGGATACAGTGCACAGCAAGTGAGTAGTTTTTGAAGTTGATGTGTTAGCAGCAGAAAAAGTAAGTTAAAATAAGAATCTGAGTGACTTTGACAAGGGCCAAATTGTGAAATCTAGACGACTTGGTCAGAGCATCAACACAGCAGATTGTTTGGGGGTATTCTGCTATACTTTGGATAATGTCTACCAAAAGTGGTCCACAGAGGACACATGGGAACAACCAGTGAACCAGTGACAGTGTCATAAATATCCATGGTTCACTGCGGCATATGGGGAGTTAAGGCTAGCCCATGTGATCTGATGCTATAGAAGAATTATTGCACTACAAATTGCTGAAAACCTAAACGCCGGCCATGAGACTTGCCGTATATGAGGTTGGGTAGCTGCTAACCAGTAAGGATGAGCAAGCACAGTTGTTGTGTGCTGCTGGGGGTGCGGGGGTCGGAGGAGCACCATTACTTGCCTATGGAGTGCTCATTCGTGATCGTCTGTCTTCTTGGGGAGGTCATGTGCACACATGCCACAGTGCATGCTGGGAGATGTAGTCAGATGTGAGTACAATATTAAGCTGATGGTTTTGATGTTTTGGCTGAATATATATATATATATATATATATATATTCACAGTATATATTTCCATAAACTGTTTAAGAATAACTAGCTCGGGACCACAGAAGTGAGAACCTACACTGCATCTGTGTGGCTCTTTATTTCTGATATGGCGTAGATTCTATGCTGTGGCTTTCCGCAGTCCCATGCCGCTGCAGAAACAGACTCTTCCTCCTATAGGAAGTAGCCAGATTTGTTGGCACCTTACCATGTGATCACTGTGAGCCAATCACAGTAATCACTGAACGGCCACATGAAAGGGACCAGAGCTTTGTGGTCTGAAAAGAATATATTAATTGAAAATTATTTTTAATAAAAAAAAATGAATAAACCAGTGAAACATATTGTGCTATATGTAGAATTCATTCTGTTCTGTATTTTGACTTTAAATAATATCTGCCTCAAGCATAACATGAAGTCAGAAAATGAATTCATTCAACACAAAGACTATGAATTTTGATGTGGTCATACCTTTTCAATTGAACATTTTAGCTAAATTGTGTTTTGGCTTGGAACATAGATACCGAGCATAAGTTAGGTTTTACAAACAAGTTTTCACTTAATCAAAAGCATTGTTCTGACAAGGAAACCTAAACATTTTCAGTCGCAGATTACAGCTTGTTCGCTGTTTCATTATATTCAACTGCCAGCAAAGTACTTAAAAAAGAAAGCTTTGATAGCAGCAGCTACATTTCTGCAGATATTTTACGCTAGAAGAAAAACATTGTCAAGCAGAAAGGAAATACTGCTCCTGAACTGATATCAGGAACCAGCATGCCCAGGGCCCCTGGACACCAATATTATTATTATTATTTATTTAGTACTGACATATTCTGCAGTGCTGTAAGTTGTTTATATTGTAGTATATTGTTTTGTCACTTAACTGTTCCTCAGAGGAGCTCACAATATAACCCCTACCCTAGTCATATGTCTATGTATAGTGTAGTGTATGTATTGTAGTCTAGGGCCAATTTTACGGGGAAGCCAATTAACTTAACTGAATGTTTTGGAAGAAAACCAGATAGCTGGGAGGAAACCCACGCAGACACAGAGAGAACATATAAACTCTGTGCAGATAGTGCCCCAGCTGGGATTCGAACCAGGGACCCAGCGCTGCAAAGTGAGAGAGCTAACCACTAAGCCACCATGCTGCCCATTCATTTGCACCAGGCCTGTATTGTGCCTGTACTGAAATCTAAATACAAGAATGTTGAATAAGGTAATATTAATTGTTAATATTAAAGTGGTCTGAAAGTCAATATTTCTACTTTGCTCTATAAGATTCCTCACAGATTGAAAGCTACTTTCCCAGAATTTTTTTTTTGGAGAACATCACTGAAATGGTTAAACAAAGCACTTTGTCCTGCTATTCAGCTTCAACTCCGCATCCAAACTGGAGATAACAGTATTTTTGTGTGCATTCCACTGTTGATACATGTGTGTAAACAGGACCCACTCGGACTACTGATAAGAAATTGCAGCCATAAAATACTTTGCTTTCAGAAGCAGTTCTCTGCCAGGATAGGATAAATAAAAAGCGGTCAATAGTTCATATATATGAGCACTCTGAGGCATTGAGACAGACTGTTACATTCAGCTGAGACAAAACAATAAATCAGCTTTTTTACATTTTTAAACAAAACATAAAACTGTGGGATATCTAAAATTCATTTTTAGTTTCAAACATTTTATTGAAATTTTCAGTGTCAACAGACAAGCAATGAAGTAGCCCCTAGTTAAGGGCGGTATATCATGTAAGCAGATAGGTAGCAACAAATTTAGTTGAAACGCAAAATATTCTGCAGCGCTGTACAGAGTATATTGTTTTGTCACTTAACTGTTCCTCGGAGGAGCTCACAAACTAATCCCTACCCTAATTATATGTCTATGTATGTACCGTGTAGTTTATGTATTGTACTCTAGGGCCAATCTTAGGGGGAAGCCAATTAACTTATCTGTATGTTTTTTGGGGATTTGGGAGAAAACCAGAAAACCCAGAGGAAACCCACACAGACATACAAACTCTGTGAAGATAGTGCCCCAGCTGGGATTCGAACCAGGGACCCAGCAGTGCAAAGTAAGAGAGCTAACCACTGATCACCCATTCTATTATTAATATTAATTTCATTATCATAATTGTCATTTCCCTTAAAAGTACAATTTCAGTTGTCTGCTGAGCGGGATACATTTTGGATTCAAAAGCAAACACAATTAAACAGTTAAACAGTTGGTGGTGTATATATATATACATATATATATATATATATATATATATATATATATATATATATATAGTATATATATACGGTATATACCTTAAGTAACATGATGAAATAGACATGTATATGTGTACAGTGCCTAGAACACAAATACGTATGCTGCAATGCTTTTCTTCTTTCTCTGCCTGAAAGAGGAGGCCTCGTATCTTGCCTCTTAACCCATTCAGGTTCCGTCGTTTTCACGTGAGAAATGTTCACCTCCCATTCATTAGCCTATAACTTTATCACTACTTATCACAATGCACTGATCTATATCTTGTTTTTTCCGCCACCAATTAGGCTTTCTTTGGGGGGTACATTTTGCTAAGAGCCACTTTACTGTAAATGCATTTTGACAGGAAGAATAAGAAAAAAATGGAAAAAAATTTTATTTCTCAGTTTTCAGCCATTATAGTTTTAAAATAATACATGCCTCCATAATTAAAACTCATGTATTGTATTTGTACATATGTCCCGGTTATTACACCGTTAAAATTATGTCCCTATCACAATGTATGGCGACAATATTTTATTTGGAAATAAAGGTGCATTTTTTCCATTTTGCATCTATCACTATTTACAAGTTTAAAATAAAAAAAATATAGAAATATTTCATCTTTACATTGATATTTAAAAAGTTTAGACCCTTAGGTAAATATTTTTTTTTTTTTATTGTAATGTTTTTTTTTTTTTATACTAAACATTTTATTTGGGTACTTTTGGGAGGGTGGGAGGTAAACAATAGATTTATAATGTAAATGTGTGTTAATTCTTTTTTTTTTTTTTTCAGGTGTAGTATTACTTTTTGGCCACAAGATGGCAGCCATGAGTTTGTTTACATGACGTCACTCTAAGCGTAGCACGCGCTTAGAGTGACGTATCGGGAAGGAGACGGCCAGAAAAAGCTCAGCTTCCGAGAGAAGCTGTCGCTTTTTCAGCGGGGGAGAGGAATCAATGATCGGGCTCCATAGTAGCCCGATACATTGATTCCTTGGCTACCGAATCCGCGGCCGGGAGTGTGCGTGCACGCGCACGATCGGCCGCGGGGGCGCGCGGTAGCCTAATTCTGCCTAATTGGTGGCGGAAAAAACAAGATATAGATCAGTGCATTGTGATAAGTAGTGATAAAGTTATAGGCTAATGAATGGGAAGTGAACATTTCTCACGTGAAAACGACGGAACCTGAATGGGTTAAAAAGTTTAGACCCTTAGGTAAATATTTACATGTATTTTTTTTTTTATTGTAATGTTTTTTGTTTTTTTTATTGTAAACATTTTATTTGGGTAGTTTTGGGAGGGTGGGAGGTAAACAATAGATTGATAATGTAAATGTGTGTTAATTTTAAATTTATTTTTTTTACAGGTGTAGTATTACTTTTTGGCCACAAGATGGCGGCCATGAGTTTGTTTACATGACGTCACTCTAAGCGTAACACACGCTTAGAGTGACTCATCGCAGAGGGAACGGCCAGAAAAGGCGCAGCTTCCGAGAGAAGCTGTCGGTTTTTCAGCGGGGGAGAGGAATCAATGATCGGGCACCGTAGACCGATACATTGATTCCCTGGCTACCGAATCCGCGGCCGGGAGTGCGCTTGCACGCGCACGATCGGCCGCGGGGCGTGGTTCCTGGACGTAGAAACTACGTCCAGGAACCAAAATAGGTTAAAGAGGAACTCCAGTGAAAATAATGTAATAAAAAAAGTGCTTTTTTTTTTACCATAATTATGTATAAATGATTTAGTCAGTGCTTGCTCATTGTAAAATCTTTCCTCTCCCAGATTCACATTCTGACATGTATTACATGGTGACATTGTTACTGCTGGCAGGTTATGTAGCTGCTCCTAGCTGTTTTGACTGTTACAGACAGCTGTAAACAGCTATTTCCTGTCTGTGAACATTGTTACATTGTGGCAGTTTGCCCAGAGAACCGCGGTCCCAGAGCTTCTTGTGGGAGGGGTTTCACCACAATATCAGCCATACAGCGCCCCCTGATGGTCTGTTTGTGAAATGCAATAGATTTGTCATGTAAAAGGGGGTATCAGCTACTGATTGGGATAAAGTTAAATTCTTGGTCGGAGTTTCTCTTTAATCTCTGAGCGTTTATTAGCTGGTTGTCTATCCTGCTTATTGTCACTGGGACTACGTTCCTGTGCATTTATCTTCTAATAAAACACTTGATTCCCACTCTGCTCTTCAGTGTACTCTGATCTCCCCTCCGATCCATGGTGCTTCCACAACCCTTGAATTAATGTGACCTGTTTTTACATTTTCTTCATTTGTGTTGTAACTAAATTTTTTGCTACCTATCTGCTTACATGATATATCGACCTTAGTTTAGGGCTACTTCATTGCTTGTCTGTTGACATTGAAAATTTCAATAAAACGTTTGAAACTAAAAATGACTTTTAGATATCCCACAGTTTTATGTTTTGTTTAAAAACTTTAAAAAAGCGGATTTATTGTTTTGTCCCAGACCTCTATTGTGCGTGTTTTGGTAGGTTCCAGGGGCTTTGATATAACAGTGTAAAGGCAGGATATGAGGCCTCCCTCGAGAAGTCGCAGATCACACCCAGCCTCGTAAGGGGTTCTAGTGGGAAGTTGCATCAGGGATGGGGAAAAGTATTTTAGAAAGTGGTGGATTTGGAGTGTACGGAAAAATTCAGAGTGTGGGAAGGGGATGTGAGTTTTGAATTGGTCCCAGGTAGGGAATCTGTAATTCACTGTAAAATGCTTAAGGATTAGGTAGCTGTGCAATTTCCACCACTTAAAGGAGTTTACCTCTAGGCCAGGGGGAAAGTTAGGGTTGCCAAAAACTGGGAGCTGCAATGGTAAAGTTTTTTTTTATATTTTTAGACGGTTCCAGATTAATGAGTGAGCCAAAAGTGAAGATGTTTGTCAGTGTTTGGCTGGTGAAATGTGGTCTGACCACTGCAGGGCGGGGAAAGAGGTGGGGGTTAACAAATCATTTCCAATGAATGATAGACCACAAAGGAGCATTGTGCACAGAGTGCATTTGGCCACCTGCGCTATTTGTGAGGCCCTATAATAACTATAGAGACCAGGGATTCCAAGGCCTGCTCTCTCTCTCTGTTCCAGTACATGATCATTTTTATTTGATCTTACGCTTTGTATTGTTAGCTATAAACTTGAAGTTCTTTAAGGGAGGCCTGTGTCACTAATATGAGGAGAGTTCTAAATAAGTAGAGTAATAGTGTTCTAAATAAGTAGCGTAATCAGGGTAGTAGGGTAATTCTGACTGCTTGAATATGGCTCGTCCATGACAGAGGAGGGGAGTTCCATTTTAGGAGACCCTGCCTCAGCCCAGCCAGCATCAGCTTATAATTCAGTGCGGAGAGGTCCGAGGGGTTATCAGGTATTTTAACCTAGTAAGTAATGTACCTGGTTTATAAGGATAGTTCTAGGGATGTTGTTAATGAGACTGTCTGGAGTTTGGAAATATTCATAAAAAGAACTTCCGATCTATTGATGCCCTGAGATGTTACCAAATTGTTTAACTAGATGCAATAAATTGGGTATGGAAGTATGAGGTGAGATTAGAGTGAGCAATAGGTCATCCGCAAAAAGGTTGGCCTTATATTCCTTATTTTGTATGGTGACGCCTTTGATATCAGGGGAGGATCGAGTTCTTTAAGCTAGAGGTTATATGATTAGTGGAAAAATTGCAGAGGAAAGGGGGCAGCCCTGCCTGTTTCCCGCTGGATAGGTATTTTAATCTGCAAGTTAGATGGGAGTTTTAGGTGGGCCATGGTGGTAGTAGAGACATCTAACAGCTTGGAGGAAGGCTCCTCCTATTCTTGTAGGAGGAGTAGATACAATTGTTTATCTCTCCACTTTGTTTTCACTTAAGTATCCCTTTAAGCATACTTCTCCTAAAATAAAATTGGGAATGCTTTAGTTCATAGCTTTATGATTGTCGTATTTAACTTTCTTTATGCTGTACAAGTTCAGTGGAGGATGCAGTTATTCCTTTGCAATTATTGATTGGCCATGCCAGAGCAGTACTGGAATGCTGTAGTTCAGTCTATTTTGTTTTCAGTGTGCGTTCCTGTTAAAAAAATTTATTGTATTCAAGGGATCAGCTTGAACTTTTGCCAAAGTTATTTTTACATAGAAATTAATAATTTTGTCTAACTCAATATTCAATATTTTTGAAAAAGCATAATGTATTTCTCAAGATACAACTGTTCATGAAAGTAAGAGCTAAAAAGCCATGCAATTCAACTGTTTATGAAAGCAACGTATGGAGAGCTCTAGCAGTGACAAAAGGTAGTGTTGCTGTTCAAGCTTGAAGCAAGATTACATTTGAGGTTGATATTGAGCCTCAATGAGGGGATCCCCACACTTGTGAGCTCTTATTTCCCTGAGATACCAAAACCTGTATAGGGGATAAGGGTTTAAAAGAACTTTGGATAAGCAACCCTATCAAAAACCTGAGTGATTCTTGCCTTTTTCATGATTGCTAACTCAGTAAAGGACCGGCCTTTTAAAGCATTGCTATCATATAAATCTGGCATAGCGGGGTCTGAACCCTCTATAACAGCAATTATAGATTGATGGTATACCTTGAAATGAATCAGAGCACTCAGTTTATGATTTGATATAAAAAATGTATTTGCTTATCATACAGAATATATACAAAATATGAACAGTTCCAGGTAGTGTTTCCTTCTAACAGTATTCCATCGCATCAAGGCTTTAGAGCCAAGCAATCATCAACTTTCTAAGTACATTCAAAAAAGTATATAATAGTTGTGTTATGTAGAATAGGATCAGATCGCCGCCGGCGCAGCTTGCCCATAAGGAAATCCCGTTCTGAACGGGATTTCCTTGAGGGCTTCCCCCGTCGCCATGGCGGCGAACGTCGTGAAGTCATCGGCGTCATCGACATCGTGACGTCACAGGGAGTCCCAATCCACCCCATAGCACAGCCTGGCGGCGATTGGCCAGGCTGCGCAAGGTGTATGCGGGGGGGCCGTGTATCGCGGCGGGAAGTGACGTATCAGCGGCGGGCAGCGGCAATCGCAACAAACACGCAGCTAGCAAAGTGCTAGCTGCGTGTTTGAAAAAGGAGGTTAAAGAAATAACATAAAAATAGCTTCTAAAAAACTTCTTGCTAACATCTTAACAGAACTTAATGCTGAAAAATGTATAAAGTCAATCACCAGAATATTAAAGAGAAACTCAGACGAAGAATTCAGTAGTTAATACCCCATTTTACATGAGAAATCTATTCCTTTTCACAAACAGACCATCAGGGGGCACTGTATGGCTGATATTGTGGTAAAACCCCTCCCACTAAGGGCTATTTTCCACTAGCAATCGCTAGCGTTCACGCTGAACGCTAGCGATTGCGATTTAGCAAAAGGCAAAAAATTCCCGAGGATTTCCCGACGTTTGCGATCGCGATTTTATTATGCTATGCACTGCATAGCAAAATCGCGGCAATAATCGTTCCGCCGCGCAAACGCGATCAGGCAAAAAACAAATCGCGGTAGTGGAAATGACCTACCGCGATTGCTATGTTAAAAGCAAACTGTAGCGATTTGGAGAATCACTAACAGTTTGCGTTTTTGCGATTCAGCCATCGCAAACGCCTTAGTGGAAAAGAGCCCTAAGAGATTCTGAGTACTTACTCTTGGCAGTTTCCTGTCTGTGAACCTTGCTGCATTGTGGGAAATAGCTGTTTACAGCTGTTTCCAACTGCCAAAAAAGCATGCAGCAGCAACATCACCTGCCAACAGTAAAAATGGCACCATGTAATAAATGTCAGAATGTAAATCAGGGATTTAAAAGATTTTACAATGGGCAAACACTGACTAAATCGTTTATACATAATTATTGTAAAAATGAAGCACTTTTTTATTACATTACTAGCTGATTGCCCAGCGTTGCTCGGGTATGTATTTGGCTGGTGTTTGGCTCTGCATACTTTTTCTAACCCTAACACACAATTACTCACTGACCAAGTTTGTGAGCTCTGCGGTCTTTGGTATCAATAATTTGCATTGAAATGAAAAAATCTGATTGGCTGTTTGTGGCTCCACACCCTTTTCTGAATTTGAAACCCAGTCACCCAATAACCAACTGTACCAGGTTTGAGGCCTGTGCCATTAACAGTGCAAGAATGTTAATTGGACACAAAGGCACTACTCCATGACCAAGTTTGTGAACTTTGGGGTCCTTGGCATCAATAATTTGTATTTTCCCATGAAATGAAACAAATCTGATTCACTGTTTGTGGCTCTGTCCCCTTTTCTGAATTTGATCCCCAGTGACCCAATGACCAACTGTACCAGGTGTGAGGCTTGTGCCATTAACAGTGCAAGAATGGCAGCAATTTTAATATTCTCCTTGAAAAGCGACATGTGATTTTTGATTGACATTTTTTGACATTTTTTGGTTCCACCCACTTTTCTGAACATTAATCCCAGTCACCCAGTAACCAGCTATGCTAAGTTTGAGAACCCTTCCATTAACAGTGAAGAAGGGCTGCAGTTTACAATTTCCCAGAAAAATCTGTTTTAACTCCACCCACTTTTTGTAACCTGGACACACAGTCACTACACAATGACCAAGTTTGTGAGCTTTTGGGTTCCTGGCATCAAAATTATGGTAATGGAAGCAGTTTATCCAGCAAAGAAATCTGGCTTTTTTGGCTCCACTCCTTTACTGAATTTGAACCCCAGACACTTAACAATCGACTGTAGGCCTCTGCCATTAACAGTGTAAGAATTGCTGCAGTTGCAATATTCCCCTTGAAAATCAAAAGGTGAATTTTGATTGGCTGCTGTAGGCTCCACTAACTTTCCTGAATATTAGTCCCAGTCACCCAGTGGCCAACTGTGTCACGTTTGAGAACCCTGCCAATAACAGAATGGCTGAAATCAATCTAACAAATCTGATTGGCTGTTTGTGGCTCCACCCCTTTAGTGAATTCGGACCCCAGTCACCCAATGACTGACTGTATCAGGTTTGAGGCATCTGCCATTAACAGTGTAAGAATGGTAGCAATGTGAATATTCCCCTTGAAAATCAATAGGTACATTTTGATTGGCTGTTGTAGTCTCCACCAACATTTCTGAATATTCATCCCAGTCACCCAGTGGCCAATTGTGTAAAGTTTGGGAACCCTGCCATGTTAAAAATTTAGTTGTTGGCACCGCCCACTTTTTCTAACCTTGACATACAGTCACTCAATTATCAAGTTTATCAGCTTTGGGGTCCTTGGTATCAATACTTTGTATATTCCCATTTAAAAATAAACAAATCTTATTGGCTGTTTGAGGCTCCGCCCCCTTTCTGAGTTTGGGCACTAGTCACCCAGTGACCAACTGTACCAGGTTTGAGGCATCTGCTTTTAACAGTATAAGAGAATGGTAGCAGCTTAAACATTCCCTTTGAAAATCAAAAGGTGAATTTTTATTGGCTGTTGTAGGCTCCACCCACCTTCCAAAATCTTAATCTCAGTTACCCAATGACCAACTGTGCAAAGTTTGAGAACCCTGCCATTAACAATGTAAGAATGGCTGCAGTTTATATTTTCCCAGTAAAAGCTGTTTTTGGCTTTGCCTACTTTTTGTAACCTGGACACACAGTTACTCAATGACCACGTTTGTGAGCTTTCAGGTTCCTGGCATCAAAAATGCGTGAATGAAAGCAGTTTATCCACCTAGGAAATCTGATTGGCTGTATGTGGCCCCGCCCCTTTAGTGAATTTTGACCCCAGTCACCCAATGACGACTGTTGCAAGTTTGAAGCCTCTGCCATTAACAGTGTAAGAATGGCAGCAGTTTAAATGTTCCCCTTGAAAATCAATAGGTGAATTTTGATTGGCTGTTGTAGGCTCCACCCATTTTCTTGAATCTTAATCACATTCACCCAGTGACCAACTGTGTAAAGTTTGAGAACCCTGCGATTAACAGTCTAAGAATGGCTGCAGTTTACATTTTCCCATTTAAAATTAACGGCTGAAATTTGATTGGCTGTTTTATGCTCTGCCCACTTTTCCTGGATTTGTAACCTCGGTCACCAAGTGACCACCTGTGCCAAGTGTGGGGACTGTGGCTTGATTACTGTGAGAATGGCAGCCTTTTACATTTTTCCATTGACTTGAATGGGTGAAATCTGATTTGCTGTTTGTAGCTCCGCCCAGGTGTGCAGGGGGGCCGCGAGACCCCCAGAACCTCATCCCAGGTAGTAAGGGATCTGTGTACCAAGTTTCGTTCAAATCGGTCAAGCCGTTTTCGAGTGATCGCGACACACACACACACACACACACACACACACACACACACACACACACACACACACACACACACACACACACACACACACACACACACACACACACACACACACACACACACACACACACACACACACACACACACACACACACACACACACACACACACACACACACACACACACACACACACACACACACACACACACACACACACACACACACACACACACACACACACACACACACACACACACACACACACGCTTTTCGCAAATTGACCTTTGTCGGCTAGACAGCTTAGCTAAAATACCTGTGTTTTTTGTCTTATACATTACAATTTACTTTGTCTAAAATAAAATAATTCAAATAAAACTCAAAGTTACAGCCACATGGTTGCATTGTCATCAAGTTAAAAAAATACATTCACCTTCTTGTTGGCTTAAAGTGGACCCAAACTCTTGCACAGCACACAATGAAAAGTTTTCATCCCACATATAAGTGTTGTAGAAATCCATTGCAGTGTGTGCCCTGTGTGTTTATTTTGCTACGTCAGAGTGTAATTAGCTTATCATCAGGTGTGACTCACAGCAGTACTGCTCCCCTGCCTCTGCAGGAAAGACTGAAGCTTAACATTCTTCGTGCTCACTGAATAGCTAATCTAGGTTAAACTTTTTTTAAGTTCTGAGTTCAGGTCCACTTAAATAAATTCAACAAATTCCACCTCCACAGATGAGTCTGTTTATATGTGCGTGTGTTTTTGGATCACACCTTTTGCACATTTTAAAATGATTATTATAAACACTATGTTTAAATTCCTTTTATAACGTTCTATTCTAACGTTAATGTTCCATTATTCTTCGTGTTCGAATTTTTGTCATGTGGCTTACATTTTGCAATTCACAGGCACATTTTAAAAGATAATTTAGTATTGCATATTATGTTTTTATTAATACTATATTTTGTGCTTGTAAATTTTGACCGTAAATTGGCAAATTTCCTACCTTTATTCTTAGGCCGCGCAGCAGCTGCTTTTAAAAAATCCTTTAGTGGTTAACCTTAATGACTATGTTTTGTTCATAAAACTCAGTGCCAGTTTAATTCTTAAAGTCCATGCTATTCTAATATTAAAACATTTTTATTAAAATTTTCTGAATAGAAAACATACAGGTTTCTGGTTGAACTCGGTGGGCTATTTTATTAGCGTGCCTTGTATGCACGCTATGCGCGCTAGTGGCCACATAGCGTGTGTAATCAGCGCCAGTGACAGGCAGGCAGCCTATTGGGAATCTAGTCCTTTGAAGTGATTGGACCCAAAGAGTCTCAGGTCGGGAGGAATGGAGCGGACGTAAAGTTATTAGTGCTCGCTATACAGCAGCATAGCGAGCGCTCCTGTCACTGGGGCTGATTACGCGTGCTACACGGCCATTAGCGTCTGTAGCGTGCAAACAAGGCATGCTGATGAAATATTGCGAGTAGCAGGAGATTACTTGCGTGATTTCTCTCAGTGAATCAACCCCATAGTGTGTAATCAAGTTCCCACTTTATAGTTTTGTTTTACTATAGTTCCCCGTGTATTTTTTGTCCCTTCATTATTTTGCCCATTATATGGTACCCAAATATATACTGACAACCTCTTCAAGTGCCACAGTTTGTTTTTCACTCCCCAGTAGTTGTCCATTCTGCAGAGATAAGTACTGAACAAGGTGCTCTGAATTATATTTACCGCTTCCCAC
Organism: Hyperolius riggenbachi; assembly: GCF_040937935.1. Taxonomy (NCBI): domain Eukaryota; kingdom Metazoa; phylum Chordata; class Amphibia; order Anura; family Hyperoliidae; genus Hyperolius; species Hyperolius riggenbachi. Next base: position 573,018,811 of record NC_090646.1, read on the forward strand.
GCTTGCGTTGTCTCACCCAAGCCCTTCTTGCTAGCCTTTTTTCACTGTCACGAGTCCCAACCTGATGACATCACCAGAACAGGACTCTGTAGACACTTTAAAGTAGGAGACCTAGGAGTACATGGGGCAGGGGAACTGTGATCACCACTACAATGAAGACAAGGCGGTAGAGGTGAACATAATGTTTATACAGCATTGCTTCCTATTGCTGACCTTGGCAGGGTGGGAGGGAATGGAGTAGAATGAACACCAAGGAAGACTTTCCTGATTAATACTCCACAGAGAAACACCCCCTCTGCTCAGCAATGCTGCAGACCTATAATTATGACTTTGAACCTTAAAACAAACCTAAATTGAAAATTAAAAGTCATAATAAACATACACATGTCATACTTACCTTCCGTGTAGTCTACTCATTAATCTCTTTCTCCTCTCCTTTCAAAATGGGGGACGGAGAATTCCATGGGTCACAGTAGACACAAGCACGCAGCATCCTGTGTGTTCACTGCGACCCATGGAATTCTCTGTCCCCCATTTTGAATTACCCTATAACAGCTTCCTGTTCAGCACACTGTTAAACTGCAGTATTGCCCACTTGAGCCATAGGGAAACATGGACTTTACCTTGCTCATCAATTATAACTGACAGCAACTGATATATAACTGACAGCAACTGATATATTTCAGTTCTGACAAAATCTTGTCAGAACAGGAAGGAACCTTTGTAAGAGGATAATGATGAGCTTCTGAAAGGAACTGATGGCAAAGTAAGTATATAATATTCATTTGCAGGTTCATCATGTGTTTATTTGAAATCATTTTACTTGGTTCATGTTTACTTTAAAGTGTAACTGTCGGGCATAAAATAAAAAATCAATTCTTTATTTTTATCTGGTAAACAAGTAATAAGGATGTTATCCAGGCAATCCAAAAGTTAAAATCACTAATACTTTTCTTGTTGACAAGTAATCATTCCCCAGTTTACCTGAATCCTATTTGGTACGCACAAAATTTGGTACACAAAAAGGAAGTTGCAGGGCATGCTCGATTGTCCTTTTTTGCTTCTGTACTTCCTCTCAGACTTAACTAATGCAGCCTGATTGGCTGAAGCCTCCTTCCCTCCTGTTTTCCCCTCCCACACCTCTGTTTCTCTCTGATTGGCCAATATTTCTCATGCTGAGGCAATGCACTTTCTATAGTGAAGGGCGGGCAAATCAGGCAGAGGAGAGTAAGGGAGGAAATTACATCAGGATTTGCTTCAAAATAGCCACAGTTAATATGGGAAATGCTAAGAAAGATTTTCTCTTTTTTTTACTGTAGAAAAATCACTGAAATCAAAACGTGGACAGTGCAATACATATGTTATGTAAGTAGAGCAAGTATTTATTTACTTATATATGTGTTTTTTTCTGAGATAGTATGGCTGACAGCTTCTCTTTAAGAACCTGGGTTCATGGTACAGCCCTGTAAGCCACGCATCAATTGCCCTGCCTACAGAGCCTGCTATTAAATCTTTCAGCCAAGGAATGCTTCAGGTCATATAAGCAACATTTTGAAGGAAGGCTTTCTATGTACAGAAGCCCTTGTTGACATCCAGGATCTTTGTTTACTTAGCAGTCAGATGGTATATTTAGATCCATGCCTAGTATTCAGAATGTGACTACCACTGTATTGTTTTTTTAATTAATGTTGGCTCTACCTTCATATTAAATGAATATACATTTATTTTGAAGCAGGAAACTGGGGCAGCACTTCATCATGAACTTTGCTCAGCCCGCGCTTTGAAGGGCAATGCAGGAGGAAATTTATTTTGGCGAATGCAGGGAAATAATTACAGAAATCTATTGTACTGATCTAGATCTTTTCATGGTGATGGATTCTGAGTAGCTGTGCTTTGCGAATGCCCAGGGAAGCCGCGGCTCCTCCAGATGATACAGGCAGCTATTTTTTTCAGTAATATTCTCTCTACTGAAATACACAAAATTTCTCACTAAAACGGCACATCTGAAGGTTTCAACCTTTCCTGAGTTTCTAAACATTTATTAATGTAACTGTAGCTCTAATGCTGCATGCTAATGCTAATGATGTTAGCAAGGTGAAAAAAGCATTTATGGTACTTATAAAGGTTAATAGCCTAGAAAGAATCCCTATGAATGAATAACCTTATTTCATTACTTCAGAAGAAATATCAGTGGGTGGTGGCAGCACTGAAATAATTACCTTTAAAGAGAACCTTTCATTTACAGACAAATGTTTACACATACAGTAATTCATCCAAGCAAACCTGAACTGAAAAGAAACTTTTGAGAAAATTAATTATATGTGTAGTACCAATGGAAAATAGAATGTTCCCTGTTTCCAGCTTAAAGCGGAATATAACCCTGCATTTCAACTTTGCTCTAAAATATTATTTACAGCATATTATATGCAAAAAGCATTTTTTTTTTACTAGACCAGCATTGGAAGGGTTAAACACAGACGTTTCAAGTTCCGTGGAGAGATATGCAGAAGTTCAGATTGTTACATTCTATGTATCTATTGATAAACAGTTACACACTCTTTGGCAGTCCTCCAAGCTCCTTCTCAGTCAGAGAGATGAGTCATTCAACACTTAGATACATTTCTGTAAACAAAATGTATCTCTTTTCAGCTTCGGATGCGTCTGCAGAAATCTAAAGGAACTTTAAAGCCCTGTGTAACCCTTCCAATGCTGGTCTAGTAAAAAAAAAAATGCTGGTTGCATATAATATACTGTAAATAATGTTTTAGAGCAAAGTTGAAATGCAGGGTTATATTCCGCTTTAAGGGCTGAATTTCTAAGAATTAATTTGAAAAGGGCAGCCATGTCAAGAGTGCACCATAGTAAAGAATCACAGGGGGTTTCATTGCACACAAATTAACTACTTTCCGACCACTCCACGCAAAATTGGCATGAACGTGGCGGCAGCCCCGGGACCACTCCACGCCGATTGGCATGAATGGCTGGGAATGGGGCTAGCAGAAGACCGTGCGTGACGATGCGCACATCTCCGCTCCGCCTTCAGTCTCCCAGCGGCGATCGCCGCTTGGAGGCTGTTAGCCGGCGAAACCGCCATCTATAAACATTGTACAGCGCTGCGATCTACAGCAGCACTGTACTGTACTGTGACACAGCTGTCCCCCTGACAGGCACAAAAGTGATCGGCTGTCATAGGCTGAAGCCTATGACAGGCGATCATGCTGATTGGCTGGCGGGGGGCGGGGGGATATAAAATACATAAAAAGGGTAATATTTATTCAAAGATTTATAAAGCAAATATTTATAAAAAAAACAAACAACTGGGGAGCGATCAGACCCCCACCAACGGAAAGCTCTGCTGGTGGGGAGAAAGGGGGGGAATCACTTGTGTGCTGAGTTGTGCGGCCCTGCAGCTAGGCCTTAAAGCTGCAGTGGCCCAATTGGTAAAAAATGGCCTGGTCACTAGGGGAGTTTAACACCGCGGTCCTCAAGTGGTTAAAAACTACTTATAATGTCTGAGGAAAGATGCCGTATGCACATTGGTTGGAGCTGGCTACCATCAAACTATAATGGCAGAACTCCGAACTGTGGCCAGCAGCGCGGCGTCCGTGTAGTGGAGGACAATCAGCGGCGAAGGAGCGGTGGGCAGTACCAGTAGGCGACATGCCCTCAGCGTCATTACACATTTCGGCGTGATTGAACTCGGTATTTAAATTCAAACCCAATTTAATGAAAAAATATTTCCAATTTTTCATGAAATTGGGTTTAAATTTAAATTTCATATTGATAATAGTTTATATTAGTTTATAATGGTTTATATTAGTAATATTATAGTAATATAGTAATATAGTAATATATATATATATATATATATATATATATATATATATATATATATATATATATATATATATATTTATGTTTTATTGCTCTTCATTTACATGTATGCGTAAAGATCAGCGTAATGTACTTCACATAATTTCACCAATACAAATGGATGAAGTTTCTAATAGTAATTATGCAAATTTAAGTAATTACTAAACTCAGGAAGTCAATCATTTGATTGCAATTACGGATAATGCAAACTGTTCTGCACATGCTGTCACTTTAAATGTATCAGGAGGCTCTACCTCCAGACACTTCTAAGACAGGTGCTCTTTGTCAAGGTGCATTTAGTGGTCACGCATGCTGACTGAGACACTTGGTTTTGGGCCTTGCAATATCTGATAATACAAAGGCCCCTGCATGTGCTGTCACTTTAAAATGTATCAGGAGGTTCTAGACTGGAACACAATTTCTGAAACGGACGAATTTCCGCGTTAAACACAAAATTATGATTTGTTTTTGTTACGGAAATTATCGTAATTACGAAAAACGATCAGAATTATGTAATTTCACATAAACGTTAAATTTCCTGTAAGTAATTGTAATTTTGCAAATTACGTGAAATTTTGCGTAATCATAATTAGATCATTAAGCTCATCACTAGAGGGCGGGTAAAGCCTCGTGAGGATCCAGAGACTTCCCCCGCCCGAGGTAAGTATCTGTTTTTTTATATACAGATTCTCTTTAAAACAGTCTGCATTTTTATTTTGTTACATTCTGCTATTGTCCTAAATTTGTACAACTCTTTATTTTGATATTCTAAACTTTTTTTTTTTCTTTTCCTAGGAGAAGTTCCATTGTCTTTTATCTTTTTGTCTTTAGCACTAAATTTAATGTCTGCTTTGTGAACATTTCAGAGAATAATGGAATCTGTAACTGAATTCTTGTTTAAAACAGAAAAAAAAAATCGACTTTATTTTTAATTAACCAAGATGTTATTTTTAATTAACCAAAAAGTAGGGGTCATGAGTCTAAGCGTTACAGACACGGTCTCAGTCCAAACAGTGGATAAAGTAATGGATTCACATTGACTCTGTGAAAGTTCTCATTTATTGAGGATATGGTACGTCTTTCAGTGGACAGCTCTTTATGTTGTGCAGAGGAACTGAACTGAAGAACAGAGCATAACATATAGATTTCAATGCTGAATTGCTCCAAACTGAAGAAATAAATAACAGTATTCAATACAGACACAAGTAGTTGACACATTTTCAGCCTGTTGGAATGGGCCCGGGCTTTAGTATTCCTCCTTATTAGTGTTCAGCAAACACCAGCTAAAACGATGTGCAAATATGCATATTTTACCACCCATTACACAATTGTTGTGTTATCTTAGTCACATGTTGTACTAATCAAAAGTACCCATTTAAGAGTTTAAGAAATTACTGTATTTTTCGGACTCTAAGACGCACCTTTTCTCCCCCACAAGTTGGGAGAAAAAGTTAGTGAGTCTTATGGTCGAATGTTGCCCTGCTAGTGCTATGCAATAGCCTTAAACGACAGCTACCTGCACAGCTGCGGCAGAAGATCCAGAGCCGGGAACAAAGAAGCTGGGGGAGCGGTTAGAGATGAATGCGGTTCTCAATGTTACCACTGATGCCACAGCTCATTTGCAGAAGCTGAGGGTGACTGGAACTGAAGCAGCCTAAGACACGAAAGCAGGAAGCTGGCCGAGACTGAACACATGCTGCAGCTCATCCGCAGCACATCCACGGAAGGCAGGGTGACTGGAGCCGCAGCAGCCTGAGACACGTGAGCCGGAAGCTGGCCGGGGGTGAACACATGCCGCAGCTATCCGCAGCACATCCACGGAAGCGGGAGGTGATTGGAGCCGTAGCAGCCTGAGACAAAAGAGCCGGAAGCTGGCCGGGGGCTGAACACATGCTGCAGCTCATCCACAGCAGCCTGAGGTGTCTGAGAAATGAGAGCCTGAACCTGGGGTTGGAGAGCGTAGATCGGAGGCATGGCACTAAAAGGCTGATCAGCCATGGCAGCAGCTGGCTGCATACCACTGACATCCTGTATTGTCAAATCTCGTATTTCCGTTGGCCACTGCAGAGGGTCGTGTGCTGTGATGCTTTGATTGAGGCCGCGGGCCCACAGCGAATCACCAGTATTGGATCCGCAGTGCAGTGTGTGGTGTGCAGTGATCGTGGCTGCAGTTGTTTACCGGTACTGATTCTGATGGCCATCTGACTGATGCTATAGGACACAGGAGAGTAGGTGAGATTAATTCACGTACTTGAACTGTTTGAGCAGCATTGAATGGTTCGCTGCATATCTGATGTGGTGTGTGTGCAGGCATGACTGGATTCATGTTTGTGCAACATTTCTGTTCTGTGTTCATGTGCTTTTAGTCAGGTATTTTGGGAAACCATTCAGCCCTGTAATTTTATATACTGTATGTCGTTGTGAGGTCTGTTATCTACAATTTATATATTGTTTTTTTATTTCTTGTTGGAACCCAAACTTTGGTCTTATTTTTTGGTTTACCATGGTTGTGCACCCTGTTGTCATTATGGGCAGTGATCACTATGTTTGGATTTATGCTGAGCAGTGCAGGTTAGATAAACAGCTTAGGGGTTAAAGCTCTACAAGACGCCCCTGCACCATGGATGCACCATGTTCACTATATTTTTTTTTGTCTGGTTTTTGTCCTCTAAAACTAGGTGCGTCTTATAGTCCGGAGGGTCTTATAGTCCGAAAAATATGGTACTTGGTGTTATATTCTGTGAATTTTCTTCTAGCTGCCACTATCAGTAAAAATGGTCTTTAAAGTATAACCGATGTGAGAGTGATATGGAGGCTGCCATATTTATTTCCTTTTAAACAATACCAGTTTACCAGTTGCCTGGCAGTCCTCCTTATCCTGTGTCTCTAATACTTTTAGCCATAGACCCTGAACAAGCATGCAGCAGATCAGGCACTCTGACACAGTTGACCCTGGTTTTACTGGATTAGCCATAAGCTTGTTCCTGGTTTTGACCCAGACACTACTTTTGCCAGAAGATTAGACGAATCTTCCAGAAGAAAAATATGGCAGCATTCATATGCCTCTAACCTTGGGTTCCCTTTAAGGAATTATGAAATAAACACAGGGAAAAGACAGTGGCAATGTTTATTCACACACACAATCACACACACACACCACATACCCTACGTCAACCAATCACCATCCACCTTTTCTAAAGTGGACTGACACTCAATCCCATTGCAAATTTTATACAACAATACTAGAAACACAAAGATACACACATCAGATGAAAATTGGTGGAAATGAATGGTGACCAAAAATCGTTAGGCGAAGTTAAATGATCTCTAATGACCAAACGGTATACACACATGAATGGTCAAAAAAAGAAGGTATTGACAGAGAATTCGGAAGTGATGTCTGCAATTAACTGAACCGATCGTTCTCTGTACAAACTTGAGTGATTATGAACGATCAACTGTGGCATGCAACACAGCACAACAATATCATTATACATCATTTAATTTACTGTACACGCTCACTTTGATGAACAATCATCGGTCGAAAGAATCCAACTAATCTAACACAGGTCCGGTGTTACCATAAGGGCAAACTGGGCAATTGCTTGCTGAGCTGGCTGTTGCCCCACACCTTCCAAGTAAATTGTGGACCTTGTGTCCAGAATAGTCAGCAGTGGAGCAAAACCCACCTGTCCAGTACTCCACAATCAGTCTGTGCACTCCTGTGTTTATCCCTGGTTGCCGCCTATTCTACATGACCCAGTGGCATGGTATGTGAGCATGTAACACACCACCAGGTCACTTAGAAGAGGCACCGCTGAGGATGAAGACAGGAGCGCACATACTGATGGAGAAGTGCCCCAGCCAGCCAATTACTCTGCAGGAGCCCTGGGGGGCAACTATTCACTTGGCGGGTGCACCTCTGGGGGCCACTACCTTGCTCTGTGGCCCTGGGGGAACCGGGGGAGGGTGTTTGGTTGTCATAAACAAAGGGGTTACTGAGTGCTGCTTACCGGGGGTTAGCAGAAGGGGGGTGCAAGTCATTTTTGCTCAGGTCCCCAATGTAGCTAGAGCCAGCCCTAACAACAAATGCAGTAAAACATGGAGATGGGTCCACTGTACTGCTGTACTGCTAAAGAGAGCACAAAAAGCCTTGTAGAGCAGTAGAGCAGCTATGTAGTAACCGTCCCCAATCTATACCTTACATTAGTGTAATGTTGCTTAGTGTAGAGTGTACTGTAACTGTCCACTATAGAAACGTCTGTAGTATTTATAGCTGCAGTCAGTTTCTATAGCGTGTCATTGTCATTGTGCACGCTACAAAGGTGCGCACGCTATGAGCACTAGTGCTATGTAGCGTGCACTGTTATCTGGTGCGTGCTGCTTTTAAAGAACACCTGCTTCTTTAATCCCGCCCTGAGCCCCGTCAGGTCCTGTAGCATTTTAGGATGAGATTCCAGCACTTTGATTGACCCAGTAGGCCACCTGTCTTTTGAAGGTGCGTCTTATATGGCGGCAATACTGTATATTAAATACAGAGAAGACTGGCCCTGTATAAATTATACAAGGAACAAATCTTTATAATACTTGATGATTCCTATAAATTAAGAACGCTTGCCAGCTGTGCCTTTAGTACATCCACACACTGGCTGTATAATATTTACAAAACTCCTCCTGTTTCTCAGGAGACCAAGTGTAAAAAAACGTAAACTCTCGCTTACTGCAGGCTGCATTTTCTAACAAAATATGACAATTAAATGTGTGAAAATGGTATTCTGCATGGCTTGTCAAACTGATTTCTAACCATTAGGCTATTTAGAAAATGACAATAAGATATAATCAAAAGTCACATAAAGAGCTGAGACAAGAAACTCAATAAAACATTCATATTGATAGACTATACTGTGTCTCCAGCATTAATATTATCATGTTTGGTTACGCTATGAACTATGGCATAATGTAACCATGTTCAAGGTACAATTACCAATTACTCATTCTCGCCCCTGTCAGAGAACACTTGAAGGGCATTATTCAATAACCAAATTGAGTTTGTATTATATTGCTTCTATTTGTACAAAGGCACTTCATATTTGGCTCAAACAGAATAGACTTTCAATAAAATGTACACAGCGAATTGGATTACGGTGGCACTGCACTTTATCAGCCTATTACTCTGCAGAATCATTCAGGTGAAGATTGGACTTAGAAATGCATAATCACAACCTTGTTTGATTAAAGGAAATTTGTATTGAAGAGGTTCTGAAAAACTGGAGAGGTAAGTGAAATCCAAAGACAATGAGGAAATGAATTCCAAACAGAACCCTCAATGGGAATTGCAACTTTACATATTCACGGTTAATTGGAAAATTTGATGGGGCTGTGCCTAATGTTACTACATTCATGGTGGACAATCATGAAGTATTGTCATAAGATTCCAAGAGGCACATTCATTTTTGCTAATCAATTTTTCATTTATGTCAGTGATGCCTTGATGAGAATGCAGGACATTATGAATGCTTGAAATAAGGCATACCTTTAACAAGCCGTGTCATGTCTTTGTATCTGTTCATTGTACACTTTACTTTTATTATGATTTTGTTACTCTACATTTCGGAAAGTAAGCATAGCAGTTATTAACAGTCAAAGTGTATACAGTATACGATGGCCATGATTAAATTACTGTCTCTCCTGGGTGTTCTCACAGTCGCAGCAGATGTTTTCTCATCTTATCTGCAAAATACTTTGTCTAACAAATAGCAACTGCAAACGTACAAACAATTTACTTAAATAGGAACTGTAACCAAAGATTGAACTTCATTCCAATATGCAGCTGATACCCCCTTTCCCATGAGAAATCATTACCTTTTCTGGAATAGATCATCAGGAGTCTGTTTGGCTGATATTGTGGTAAAACCCCTTCCATTCAGTGTGATGTCATGTTCTAGGTCCTGAGAGATCCCTGTCTATGAGCCTAGTTGCATTGTGGGAAATAACAGCTGTTTCCAGATGTTTCCAACTGCCAAGCAACCAGTATCTCCTTCAGTGCATATGTATATGCATCAAAAAACAACCTTTTTGCCTATCACATTGTTAGGGGGTGTGGTTACAGATAATGGCAGTTGGTGGTGTCGGTTTATTTTCATGAAATAAGATAAATACAATACGTATGCACTTTTGGAAACAGATACACACTCCGTGGTTCGCGTTCTCAATGTCAATGTGTGGACATAAAAAACAATATTATACAAAATAGAACGCGCACACCTGTTTCTAGGACACACAAGGGTTAAACCTCACGGTTAGTCCACCAACGTTTTCAAACAAACTCCTTGCCAAAAAGATGCCGACTTCCTTTTAATCCTCGGTCCAGAACAGTCGCATCCACATGCAAAAAGAAGGAAAAATGCACATAGTGTGTAACTACTTTCATAGAAGACTCTATTGCAAGAGAGACCATCACCAATGGCCTTTCCCGAAGTGCACAGATCACTTTACTTCATCACCCGTGCCAGGACACCCCAATGTGCCCACAGTCACCACATAAAACCTCCCGATTCTCCGGAGGTGTGATTGACAATATATGGGAATCAACTTCAGCTTCTCTCTGCCACTGTGTGCCGATTTGCACTGTAACTGGTGTTCTGTAATCACTGATGCAGAATAACTGCAACTAGGTTTATTTATACAAGTTACTGCAATCATTTAAAACATCCAGCCATGCTTTGCTTTGTATTCAGCACACACACAGGCAGCGGGAAGAGGAACCAGCAAGTCTAGAACAGCATAGATAGATCCCATGCAATCATGCAGTATCACAGCCATATATCACAATGCCATATTCAGGCCGGAAGTATGAACACAACACTCGGGGCTTCCTTCAGTCTCCTGTAGTCTGTCTGCTCTCTAGTTGTCCTCCCATGTACCCTCTGCTGTCAGCCCCGCTAAAGTACTAATGACAACTACACGAAGAGGGGGGGGGGGGGGGGGGCAGAGCATAATCGCAGGTTATGCTGGGAATACACCATGAGATTTTTTTGGCTGATAGATGGTTCAATAGATAATTTCTAATAGGTCCGGTCTGATTTTCATTTGTTTTTCTGATCGATTTCTCATAGAAGTAGAAGGAAGTAGTTCAGAAAAAGGATCGGAAAATTGATTAGAAAATCGATTGGACAGTAAAGTAGCCGCTAGTTATGAGCTGCTCTCAAATGGCTAAAGAGCCACATACAGCTCTAGAGCCACAGATTCAGACCCCAAAACTTTAATGGACACATGACTAGGGTAGGGTGTACCGCCCAACTTTTTGAGATAAGAAAGAGGGGCACTTAAACCACGCCCATGCAACATCCCTAACCACGCCCACGGCCACACACCTAGTCACACATACCATAAAGATTTTATAGGAAAAACATTTTTTAGTAGAAAAATTCTTATATTTACACAGATATGTACAGGAGTTCTGAAAAAGGATGAGAAAGAGGACAAATGAGGAAGAAAGAGGAACAGAGGGACAGGGGTCCCAAAGCTGGACTGTCCCTTGGTAGCTATGGCTATAATACCACAAGTAGTCAAAGCTCTGTGGTGAACATAGAAAACATAGCAATGTTGCTGGGAAATGAGAGCAAAAAAGAAGAAAGTACAATAGTAGCCCTAAGCATTTATTTTTGTTTTTCTGTTCTCAGTGTGCTGCTGTCATCTGATTATTACCAGGCTCCTGACCCTGGCTGACCTGAAAGAGTTAAATCACCCAAACAGTCTGTCTCTGTCACACTCAGAGGCAGCCTCTGCAATATAGGACAAGCTGCAGTGATTTGTGGTGTGACTGAGCTGCCTTATTTCTTCTGCCTCTCTTCCCACCTCCTGTGTTCTCTGTGTGTAGCAATGCTGATCTTTCTTCCTCGATGCAGGCTTCTGCTTCTCCTAGCCTGGAGTAGGATGTGGGGGCGGGGCGCACACAGGCTGCCTCTGAGTTTCTATTGGTTAGAGGGAGGCACCAGCTCCACACACAGAGGACAGTAAGGAGTGTGAAGCTGATCTTTCTGTCTCTTCACTGCAGGATCTAAAGACTTCCACAGTGTGTCCATAGAAAAACGGGACTTAAAGAGGAGGGAGTGGGACCCGGGATGAGGGGGTGAGGCCCGGGATAGTCCCGCCCAAATCGGGACTGTTGTGCCCTATGGGGTAGGGTTTAGATTGTGAACCCCTCTGAGGGAAAGTTAAGTGACAAGACAATATACTCCATACAGCGCTGCAGAATATGTCAGCGATATATAAATACTAAATAACAGTAAATAGTAATAATAGTTCCAGAGACAAAAAGTAAGGGACAGAAAAAATAAGTAATCAGGTATTCTAACTTTTCCCCACAAAAAATGTTCATGTATTTTATTTGTTGTGGCCTCTGTGACTCTCAGAGAGATCGTCCAATCGTTAAATGTGTGACAAGTACCTATTACAAGCCTGACCTAAAACAATTAAACTTTTGCTCCTCCAGAATTGGAACCTATTCATGCATTATTCTCAGCAGCGGTTTGCTTTTGACAGCACAGTTTAGTTTGGGAAAAAATAAAATAATTTTAGAAGCCATAAAAGCCTACAAACACATTCAGATAAACACATTTAGTAAGATTAAAAGCACCATGTGAGAATGGCTCCATACTATGTTCCTTGCCCTGCATTTGGCAGACAGGATGGCACATTCACAATGAACGGGTCAAAGAGAACAACAATTTTATATGGGCTAATTCAATTTTCCATTGTGAAAAAAGTCTAATGCATGCATTTAGCAGCAAACCAGGCAGTATTTTTGAAAATATCCACCAAATGGCACTTTATTTAGGAAGATCTAATCATAAAGGTGAAAGAATTTCCAGAATTCTATGATAAGTCCCACCTCAGTTACAAAAATGCTGCCCTCTCATGCCATCTCCTTGAGGAAATTGGCAAAAACTGTATGAGCCAGTAAGTCATGGATAAAGAAGGTGAAAATTTAGGCTAAGTTCACAGTGGGACACTGCGCTGTGGTGTGACGTTAAAGGATACCAGAGCCAAAATAACCTAGAGAAATGGGGGAGGCAGGCATATACTGTGACCTGTCCTGTTTCCTACCGCTCCCCTTTCTCCTTTCTACCCCCGCATCCTACCTAAATGCCCCTCCGGAAGCCTTTTCCGGGTCGCCGGAGTTGGACACTACTGCGCAGGCACTGGCCGTGCTGTGCGTGTCCTAGAGCGCGTGCCTGTGACCATCATGCGATGTCATACGGCGACGCAGAAAAGGCTGGGGCATTTAGGTAGGATGCGGGGGTAGAAAGGAGAACGGGGGAGCGGTAGGCATCAGGATAGGTTATTTTGGCTCTTGTATCCTTTAAAGGCACACAACGCAACTATCTAGCAATGCTAAACCGCACAATGCAGACTGCGGTAGCGCACATTAGGTCGCATGGCCTTATGGCGTATGGTGTTTATGGTGTATGTATTAAAAACACAGACATAATGGGTGACCATTGACTATATTATTTGTGTACAAATTACTCAAAAAGGAAAACCTGAAATTGATTAGGAGTAATGAGTGAATTAGTAATGATATTGATTATCAAAAAAGACTTCCTTCCTTCTGGTTTCGTCCCCATTGCCACGTTTATACTGCTCACTTTATATCATGGACATGATATTTTTGCATGCCCATCAACTATCTTCTTATTTGTACGGCTGTCCATACCTTCTGTGTGCTATATTATTTACAGTATACTCTTCATTACATGGCCATAGCGGCTGTTGTGTAACCACTCTTGGTTCACCCCGCCTTGCTATGCTGGCCATTTTTGGCTGTATCATATGTTTATTTGTTGCTGATATTATTGTTTTGATTTCTTGTTATCGCCGCTTCTCCCCCGCCCCTCTCCGCCTCCTGCCCTCCCCATTTCGTATGCGTCACAGCGGGCATCTGCTTCAGGATGTCCCCTTCCGGCTTGCCGGGGTGGAGCGCATCGTTTGCGCTCCAGTGACGCATACCCTGGGTGCCTCCGCGTTCTGACGCGGGGTGTCCATACGGGAGTACGCATGCGCGGGGGGCATGGCTTGAGCCGGGGATTAATGCGGCCAGTATAAGAACGCCGCTATGGCGTTTCAGGAACATTCTCTCCGCTGTTTGCCTTTGAAAAGGCCGTTAGGAAACGGCGAAACATGTCAGGCCAATCTACAGCGAGTTAACTTTGCCACCCTGCCACCTGGGACTCCTCTCCATCTATATTATCTCCTTTTTGGACATTACCACGGCGACTGGATTGGTAACTATTGTACCTCACATGCATCATACACCTGGACCTCCATTAATGTTTTTGGAACTTTGCTACCTTGCTGATATACCTGCTCACCACAGTATAGTGGAACTTTAGCACTGGAGGTTTGCTGGCATCATCTCTATACACTCCTTGCTTGTGCATGGCTCTCTTCACCCTGTTGCAGATGCCTTTGTTGCCATTGGCTTTTACATCATGTGCTGCATTGCTTGGAATTACATCCTTTCCTAATAACCTGCTGACAGCCTGCTTGTCTTACTAATCATCAACTACCATCACTTCCATCCCTGCGAGTGGGGGGTGTGTTTTGTGGACACCAACAGCAAACATTTATGCATTGTTTCATCTGCTGCATTACCAGCCCCTGCGAGTGGGGGGCTTAGATGCATCATCATTTATCTTGTGAACCCTCCAACAATACCTAAATGGAGAACTATGTCCATTAAGGTCCAGTGCATGTTTTTCATACCGGTTAAAATATTTCATTAACATTTTTTGGGGACTGCAGCCCCATAGTTTGATGGAGATTTTTGAGTACTCAGTGGCTTTTTGTGGCGGAGTTGTGTGATAGACCTTTTTAATGTTTATATATAGATTGTGTGTTTAGATTTAGTTTTAGAATTTTTTGTACTTATTCATCAATAAAGTTGTTTACAATTTTCATGCACCCAAGAGCCAATCCTCTCTTTCGTTGCCTTTGACTATATTATTTACTCTGCCCGTGCTACCGACATTAGTGCACATGTGCAAACATCGTAACGTCTGCAATAGAAAGTTTTAACGCACTGCATGCACTACTTTAGCCTAGCGCAGCACACTACACCTCAACGCAACGTGTGCACTTTGAACAGCGCATAGATCTTTCATTGCAGTGCGGTTTGTTGTAACAAGATCATCAAAACGTTCTTATATACCTATCTAGCTGTGGCTGGATGGTGTAATGGTTAAGGGCTCTGCCTCTGACACAGGAGACCAGGGTTCGAATCTCAGCTCTGCCTGTTCAGTAAGCCAGCACCTATTCAGTAGGAGACCTTAGGCAAGTCTCCCTAACACTGCTACCGCCTATAGAGCGCGTCCTTGTGGCTGCTGCTCTGGCGCTTTGAGTCCGCCAGGAGAAAAGCGCGATATAAATGTTATGTGTCTGTCTAAAAACATCATTCTGCTTATAAGATGATCCTTTTGGTAATATGCATATTACTCCCCTCATCAACTGCTCAGTAAGGACTATCTGTTGGTGTAGAAACTAGCTTCCAGATGTTCTGATCTTCCCCAGGATCCCTTTTTCAACTGGAATATAGCATGTGGCCACAACAGAATAGGTAACTGCCTCTTGTTGATGCATTACATGCTGCTCTCCATCTTCCTAAAAATTCTGCTGTTGTATCGGAAGTTCTTGTGTCCTTGCTCATCTCTAGTACTAATATGCAGGCAGGGAATGGGGTTGCCCTCTCCTTCAACACCTTAAACAAGTCCCCAAAACTCACCTCTTCAAGAAAACCTACCCCACCTCACCAATGTCCTAAGAGTCGGTCCACACTTGTCAGGTGGCAGATCGGAAGGCGTTTTAAACGAATCAGTTTTTCTAAAAACTGATCCGTTTTTCAAAATGTTTTGCTTTCGCAGCATACATTTCCAGTCCGTTTAAACATATGTCAAAAACATGTCCTTCCTTCCTGTGTATTTCTATGGGATAAAGAGTTCCTCAAACATGACGCTGAGGGGAGGAGCAGGCAGTAGGCAATCTGCTTTGGCATCCATTTTGTGTGCAAAAGTTCTCTGTGTAATTCTTGGTGATACTATTTCTAATCATCTAATATCTATACTATATAGTGCAATCATCTCTCCAGATGCTAGTGTCAGAGCTAACTCTCACAAGTTGATATGGGAAGCAGAGGTTGGTACAGTGGATAATCAGGAATGGGAGGATACCCTTGATAGGATGATACAAGTATCCCACATACCCCAGACAGGCTTATCTATCTGTATGTTCTGCATAGGGCATTTCTTACTGCAGTCCGTCTCTCTAAATTCAAACCAGGTACATCCCCAAATTGTCCTAAATGTATGGAAAGTAGAGGCACCTTTTTTATATGATTTGGTCCTGTCCTGAAGTCAATACATATTGGGTTCAAATAGTCAAATTCCTGAATGATTATATGGGCTGCCCTATTACATGTGATCCAAGAATTTGTCTACTCTATGGGCCTGATTCACAAAGCGGTGCTAACAGTTAGCACGCTGGTGAAAAGCCCTGAATCACGCATAAACTCAGTTTAGGCATGATAAGTTTAGGTGTGATAAGTTTAGGTGTGATAAGTTTAGGCATGATAAGTTTAGGTGTGATAAGTTTAGGCATGATAAGTTTAGGTGTGATAAGTTTAGGCATGATGGGCTCGATTCACAAAGCGGTGCTAACCCAGTTAGAGACTTTAGGCATGATAACCATTGCACCACTCTGGTGAAAAGCCAGTTTAGGTGTGATAAGTTTAGGCGTGATAAGTTTAGGTGTGATAAGTTTAGATAAGTTTAGATCGCTTGCAAAGTCCTGCACGCAAAGCAGCGCCATTAAACTTTATACGAAGTGCACCAGTCTTTGCTAGCGTAAAACTTTTGATCAGCTGTGCACTGCGGTGCTAACGCAGTTGGCGTTCAAACTTATCACACCTAAACTTATCACACCTAAACTTATCATGCCTAAACTTATCACACCTAAACTTATCACACCTAAACTTATCATGCCTAAACTGAGTTTAGGCATGATAAAGGGCTTTTCACCAGGGTGCTAACTGTTAGCACCGCTTTGTGAATCAGGCCCGATAAGTTTAAGCACCAACTGCGTTAGCACCGCAGTGCACAGCTGATCAAAAGTTTTGCACTAGCAAAGTCTGGTGCACTTCGCATAGAGTTTAATGGCACTGCTTTGCATGCGGGACTTTGCGTGCTATCTACACTTATCTAAACTTATCACGCCTAAACTTATCACACCTAAACTTATCACGCCTAAACTTATCACACCTAAACTGGCTTTTCACCAGCGTGGTGCAATGGTTATCATGCCTAAAGTCTCTAACTGGGTTAGCACCGCTTTGTGAATCGAGCCCTATATCTTTCTAAGCTCCTTCTCTGAAAAGTATACTCAATGCTTCACTATAGAAGTCTTACATATAGCCCGAAAGCTCCTTACAAGGTATTGGATACTCACTACTCTACCCACTCGTTCTGAATGGATTAGTTGTGTTAATAAAGTTATCCGCCTTAGAAAGGTTATATATAAAAGAAGGGGCACTCTAGCCAAATTTAACAAAATGTGGAAGACCTGGATAGACTCTCCCCGCACCCGTAGATGATTTATTTATATGTTTTAAATGATTCTACTACAACATCTGCTTCCTAGGTGGATCCTTCTTTAAATAATTTTTTCAAGGGGACACCCCCCCCCCCATCGCCCCCTCTTGCCTTAACTGCTAACTTTATAAGTTACAGACATTGCATTTTTCTAACAGGCTGTGTTGTTATCGTTGTAGTGTTTAGTGTTTCCTTTGGGTTTAAATTTCAATGAAAGCATGCCAGGTTAACGGTTATACTATGTACATGATGCAAATGCAATCCTGTATTCTTGATCTGGTATCTCTGATACTGTTGTATTGTATATTTCTTTTTGTCTTTATATTATGATCAATAAACTTGACTCGCTTTAAAAAAAAAAAAAGTTCTCTGTGTAGAGGGAGTTACGTTGTTGTGTTGCTTCTCGTTGCTTCTCATTGCCTCTACGGATATCCAGACTCCGTGAAAATCTGCAAAATCCAGACTCTCCATTCAGTTTTCTACAAAGGAGCCCATGGATCTGTTTTTTGAAGTGTCTGAAGACGGCCGCTATTTTTAACATTGGAATCCGTGGCTCCGTTTTTGTCCAGGGCAAAAAACCAAAGCCACAGATACAGTTTTGAAACAAGTGTGAACCGATCCAAACTCTCTCTGCCGAGAACCTCTCGCTCCTGCCCCCATCCTTTCATGCCACCACTGCTTCCCTCTAGACTGTAATCTTTTGGCAGGTCCCCCTCTCCGTGTGTATCATACTTGATTATGCATCCAGCCCAAAGAATAATGAGAACTTGTATTGTTGGGACTACTACTACAGTATATGATCTGGCATTGTGTATCTTATTGCTTATTACTTGTATTGTGTTGCCTGTCATCCCTGTTATCATTGTCTGTAATCTTATGTATTGTACACCACTGCATAATTTGTTGGAGCTATATAAACCCAGTAAATAATAATAATAATAAATACTCACCTATGTCACCACGCCGATGCACTGCGAGCACGGAAGTGTCAGGAAGCTGGAGAGGTGCATGTGACCCACCAGTGAGAAGTGGCAGTATAGGTGGGTTAATCCCTTCTGCATGGTCAATGCCAGGGCAGTTTCATTGATACAGTACTATGCATTATAGCAGTTTTTCTAAGAAAACAATATTTTCCTTTAATTATAACTGAAATACATTCAAACTCAGTTTTAATAATAACATATATACCATTTTTGAAAGATGTAATTATTATTATTATTATTATTGTTATTATTTAGCATTTGTATAGTGCCAACTTCTTGGGCAGTGGTGTACAGAATATATAATCTTGGCACATAACTGTCCCACAGATGGGCTCAAAATGTAATCCCTACCAGAGATCTATGTCCATCATAGTCTAGGGCAGGTATGTCAAACCGGTCCTACGAGGGCCGAGGTCCTCACACATTTTTGATACAGCTCAAATGAATTGATGGGTCTGAATCAGGAAAGGTGGGGTCCATCAGGTAGAACAAATTCCTCTCTTTCTCAGTCCATCTGTAACGATTGCGGAATTATTTCCGTGGTCAGCGCACAGGACGCGTGCTGACACTGCAGGAATCCTCCACAAGAGTGTAATTTGTCAGAACCCAGCTTGGGTGCGAAGCACCTGTAGAGGGAGATTCCCACCGGCAGATGGAGCTGTGGAGTGCAGACGAACACAGCCTCTGCACTGCCACAGATGCCAGATGGGAATTGAACGATAGCCCTAAAAGAGAGAGAACACAGAGACAGAATGTATGTGTGTCCACCAATCTAGTCGCCACCCAGCGATGGTGGACACACAACAACGGAACCGAAGTGGGAATGCAATCGCAAGAGTGGCGATTGCCAAAAGTGACACAAGACCGAGCAGGACAGAGCACGAGAGTAGCAAGAAAGGCACAGCAAGCAACAACAATCAGAACATCAAGGAAAATAACAAACGCTAGCTAAACGCGAACACCGCACTCATTCGCAACAGCGAATGCATTTAAACACGATCACCGCGCATTAGGAGCCCAGTGATAAGCGTGCCACCCTAACTAACCAATGAAACACAAACATGAAATAGAGAAGGCGAACGCTTGCTAAACGGTTGCCTCACCGAGCCCACAACAAGCGTTCGTACCAGACAAGACAGACAGATGGGGGCTGGGGCTACCAGTAGCAACCACTGCTCTGGCTAGCAGCCCTAAGGCAGAATACAGAAAGAACCACCGCTGCTACCGATAGAGCGGATGCGATCCAGACAGACAAACAGATGGGGCTAGCCAGTAGCAACCGCTGCTCTGGCTAGCACCCCTAAGGCAGAATACAGAAGGAAGCACTGCCATTACCACTAGGGTGAATGCAATCCAGACAGATGGAGCAGCCAGTAGCAACCGCAGCTCTGGCCTACACTTCCAGACAGACAGAACGATTTCCTGTCGACCGCCACTGGCGACAAGACAATCGAGACAGAGAGACAGAACAAGGCAATACAGATAATACAACCTGACTGCACTAGAAGGGATGACTAGTGCAGTCCCCAGGAATTACTCTAAGATAATCTTTAGCAAACAAGCAAGGCTGATACTCCAAGAGAGTTTTGCAGGAACAAACCATCATGACCAGCAAGGGATTCTGGGAGCAAAAGGTATTTATACTACAAGCCTTCAAAGGAGGCAGCTAGGCAATTTGCATGACAAGTGTATGCAAATTCCTCAGCAGAGCAACTCTGAAACTTGCAAAGCGAAGACAGGTCTCTTTTCCAGAGACCTGTAGCATTCAGACCTAAAGAATGGTCAAACAGCTGTCTGCCTGTGCAGACAGCAGAGCAGATCATTACACCATCCTAAACACTGGCATGGATCTGGCCCTCCAGGCCTGGAGTTCGACACATGTGGTCTAGGGACAATTTTTAGAAAAAGCCAATTAACTTATTTGTATATTTTTGGGGTGTAGGAGGAAACCAGAGTGCACAGAGGAAACCCACTCTATGCAGACACGGGGAAAACATGCCAACACTGTGCAGATAGTGGCCTCGCTGGGATTCAAAACAAGGACCTAGCGCTGTAAGGCGAGAGTGCTATAACCTACAACAATGTTTCTCAACTCGGTCCTTAATTACCCCCAACACTACGTTTTGTAGAAAACCACAGAGGTAGTTAATAAGCTCTGCTGAGTGACTAATAACCTCACCTGCGAATGTTTGTGGTTTTCTGCAAAACATGCACTGTTGGGGGCACTTGAGGACAGGGTTGAGAAACACTGCCCTGCAGTACCATTCTTTTAAGAATACCTGTTAATCAATATTTTGCTTTTATCCGTTTCATATTTTCTGTGTATGATCTATTTTGATAATTGCTGCCAAATTTATTCCCAAATAAATCTTTTTAATAGTTTTGTTTGAGGGTTTATACTAATAAGAGAAAGGCATCCACTTAGTATAAGCTGCGTTAGTTTTATATTATCTTTGTTCCTTGGAGAGTTAAAACCATAAAACTTATTATAACAGTTATGTTGCATTGTGTAATTCACTCCCTGAGGAGTCAGTGTCACAATGTAACAGATGTACTTGTCTTACCTTGTAGCAATATATTTGCCCCGTGCTTATGGCATTTGGACGCCTTTTCTGCTTACATAATCCTTTTGCTAAAAAAAGAAAGTGGCAATGAATAACTAACAATACATTATACAGTACCCTTCCTGTTGTGACTGCCATTTGTTGCTATAAATAATTGTTATACATTCACTTCATTCTATACACTGTCTCTCAGGTATATAAAACATTTGGATCATGGATTTTATGGAGAATTTAATTTATGACACTGGTTTACCAATCACCTATGGTTCGCTCACAGCATTTCATTTAATTGATCCAATTCTCTTTTGTTAGATTGATCATTGGTTTTCATACCACAGGCCATTATGTAATCATTAACTAATTAGGGCAGCATGTGTTACTGTAGTAGGTATTTTAGAATACTATTCTAAATACTTTCATTATTCACATTCTAGTGTGTACACACACACACCATACACATACGCACGCACACGCACACACACACACACACACACACACACACACACACACACACACACACACACACACACACACACACACACACACACACACACACACACACACACACACAGCACACACACACACACACACACACACACACACACACCATACACATACACACACACACACACACACCATACACATACACACGCACGCACACACACACACACGCACGCACGCACGCACGCACACACACACACACACACACACACACACTTAGAGCATAAATGTATGTAGTCCCAACTGAAATTGAAAAACTGCATGTAGAATCACAATAAAAGGGGAACTTTAAGCCAGGATTGAACTTCATCCCAATCAGTAGCCGATACACCCTTTCCCATGAGAAATCTGTACCTTTTCTCGAGTAGATCATCAGTGACATTTGTATGGCTGATACTGGGGTGAAACCTCTCCCACAGTGTGATGTCCATGGCCATGGCTTTTACAGTTTACTGTCTGTGAACCTTTGTCACAAACGCTGTTGCTTCCTGCTTCACCTGCTGGTGTCATCACAAGTCACCAGCAGGTGGCTCTGTTTGCTTTTCATGGTTCTCTGCAGTTAACAGGTTCACCACTAGATGGAGTATCACAGGTTACACATGTCTCTGTTCAACAGGTGTCTGGCCAGGCTGCTGGTTTCTATTTAAGCTGGCCACTCCCTTCACACTTCGCAGATCCTCGTGTCAGTGTGACTACTGCTTGTTGGTCCACTCTCTTGCTCTGCTCTGTGTTTCCCCCTTGTCTGACTGCCTGTGTAAGCCTCTGGCTTACATCCTATCTTGCCTTGCTCTGTGATTCCACTCTGCCTGTCTGTGTGAGCCTTTGGCTTGTGTCCTATTCTGCCCTGCTTTATTGCTCCTCTGTGTCCCAGATTAGCTAGAGTGTATTCATGTATGAATATCGTAGGGGTTCTGGTCTTAGTGTATATTGACCCTGGACTGTGTTTGATGTCGATTCTGCTTGATGATTCTGTACTGCGATGGTTATATTTGTATATATGTATATAGCACTGTTCATATTAAACACTAATTCATTGCATATCTGTGTCCTGACCTTTTGTATATGCTACTAAATATGATCAGCAAATACCCTGCTAGCAGGAGTCGTGACAACCTTGTTGCATTGTGGGAAATACTGGCTGTTTCCAACTGCCAAGCAAGCAGCATCTCCTTTTGTGTATAGAACTCTCAGTAAACAAACATTCCACAGCGATGCACCTGGCAGAACCAATGTGATGTCCTTACATGTGATACATTTCAGAATGTAAACCTTGGAAAATAAAAGATTTTACAATGAGCAAATACTGACTAAATAATTTATAAATTAATATTGTGGACATTTTTAATTTTAATAATTACATTATTTTCCCTACAGTTTACCTTATGTGAGTTTCAATAGCCAATAGATATTTCACATTTTACACCTGACATCTTATATGGGCAGCCTAATCAACCAATTGTAATTTATTATTATTTATTTTTTTGACTTTGGTGTGAATTCTGGGATTTTCTTAAAATGTATTTTTGCATAAAAACACTTATTTTATTACTGTACATTATACATTACAAGGCAGTGGTTTGCTACTGCATGCACACTGCCATTCGTTTCATTAATGTATCCTAGCATTATCTATTGAGACAATTAAGTACTAATGACTACTGCCCAGCTGCCAGTTTTCAGTTATTTCACTAGCAGAAACCAGCCAGCAAAGTGCTACTAAGCAGATACTGGTAAGTGCCACCACCACCCTTACTGACACCATCTTTGGTCAATCCATTTTGGTGATCTCTGTTGAGATGGAGGTAGTCCTGGTAGCTGCCCACATCAATTTGCCTTGATAATTCAAAAAAGAGATACAGAACAATAAGAACGAATTGATGAATAGGAAACATATTGACCTATTGCCCAAGAATAACAGCCAAGAGATGATGGAAGCCTCGGGCAACAGTTATTGGTATAGTCTACAATGGGTTAAAAATGACATAAAAGGTATGAAGCATTCCTAGTGATGGAAGAAAATAAAGTGTAATGTCAAACTATGCAAAAGGTTATTTTATTTTGCAAAGGCTGGAAAACTGTGATAAAGTCTTTCACAGGAACTGGTTCTAATGGACACAGCAGAATATTCTACAAGAATAAATGGAATTTTATGTAACAGTAGAAACATAATTGATGACCTACATCTGCTAAAATAAGTAATAGAATTTTGGTGCTTGAACATTTTTTTTCTAACTTTTTTTCTAATAAGTGCTTGTTCCCATCCAAATATCATGGAAAGGCATACCGAAATACATACATTTTATGCATTTTTTATTTAAAGGTTGTGCAGTTTCTCTGCATTTCCAATTCAGTACAAATGACTGTATTGAACTGCATAAGTTTTTCCATAATAATGTGTATAGCTATGAGCCTTAGTAATGCCAGTGTTACAATCCCCATCCCTGTGAATATGTCGCATGAACTTCCTCTCTTCACATTGGAATGCATTGGCTATAAACCAAGCCTGAGCACTAGTCCAGTGCTAGTTCATTGTTGCTGCTTAGCCTGTGTGCTAGCCTGTCCTGGTTTCCTGTGATTCTTGTACCTTGTACCTTGTACAGTATATTGCCTTCCTTTGTTTTGACCTGGGCTTCCCATTTGACGATTCTTTGCCTAAGTGACTACATTGTGTGATCTGTTCTCCTGGTTTATGTGTGGCCTGTATGACTACCCGTTTGCCTGTCCCCTGTGTACCGCGAATTGTCTTGTAAATATATTTGTAAATATCTATTGTATATATTATCCAGGTTCCGTGATCCGTGTGCACACATTTTTTTTATACACACTGGGTTGCTCTGCATGTATACCTTATGCAGGGTAGTCTAATTGTATATACCCTGGATTGCATGTACAGTATATGCCTGTTGAATACACCTGTCTGCAGGAATATTATCTTGTGTTGCTTTTGGATATCATTGCATTTATTTCCATTGTTGTACATGAGGTTAATGTACACTGCTGATTACGCTATTGTTAACGTTCTTTGCATTGTTAATAAACTGCATTTATTCATTTATTCCTGTCCTTGTCATTTCAGTTATTTCCCAAACAATGATTTTTCCATTTGGTTGCAGGTCTCGTGCATTGCTCTTGAAGTGTATTTATGGTTATTGGGAATTTGCAAAAATATGTTCACAATAAGTTACAATTTTGCTGTTTCTCATAGAATGCTTTATATTTTTGAATGGAATTTTTGAATTTTCGCATGGAATCTCTCAATTATGTCCTTTGAACATGCTCAGCAGACATGTTTTGTTATTTATGCAGAAAAAATTGTTTGTGAATTACACAAATTACATAAATAATTGGAATTTACATGTTGGATTTTTGAATTCCGACTTTGAACTCGAAATTGTGAAACTCCAAAGCAAAAGTCTAAATTTGGAGTTCCGTGAAGTCAATGTCACGGAATCCCACAGTCAATATCAATGAGGAGGATCCTTTCTGCCACCCAGCTTCACATTCATCACACATGCCTCACTAAGCTGTAGGCACTCCTGGCCCTGTTGCATTTCCACTGGTTGTCTTTTCTTGGACCACCTCTGGTATACACGAACCCCTGTGTACAGGAGACACCCCACAAGACCTGCCATTTTGAAGATGTTCTGACTCATTAAGCCATAAAAATCTGGCCCTTCTCGAGGTCAAACAATGCAAAGAGGCAATCTGCAGACCTCAGGTGTAATCATATTCACACGGGAAGTCCAAACAATGGCTAGAGGTTCATCAAACCTCTGAAACAATGTACAATAAGAAATAAATCCGTTGTCAGACTCAACCCTTGAAGTGGTAATATTCTCCAACAATTAGCTTTTATTTGAAATGCAGTGACACAGCATAGAAGACCAGCACAACATTTCAGACCTGATGACCTTTGTCAAGTGCTCTAGTATCCGGTGCACAATGTTCAATTATATAGAGAATGAAAAGCATGCCCAACCCAACAACTGGGGACTGGCACAATCTTTAATACTCATGAACTCTTTTAGGATAAAGAACACAGCATAAGAAGCATTTAAGACTGAAGTCAATGTTCAGGCCATTCTGCCCATCCACCAGGTCTCAATCTGTTCTGGAATGCCTCTGCTGTAATTATTTTATCTCAGTCAGCTGAGCTCTATTCTCTCGCCATCATCGCCGAAGGCAGAAAGAGAGCTCGCCCACATTTCTGTGGCTCTCTGATTGGGCAGAGCACACTGAAATCTGATGCTTGTGCTTACACATGGTTAGAATGCAAGCCAGAATGACTAATCACATTGGAGGAGAACTGAGGGAAGAAATGAGATCAGGATTTAGCCTCAGACTGTGGGAAAAAGAAATGGCTCCTGAAGAGACAGAATTCTCTTCATTTACTATGTACAATTCATTGAAAGCAAAACGTGGACAGTACAATACATCTGTTACGTAAGTACAGGAAGTATTTATTTACTTATAGATGTGTTTTTTTTTTATCCTGGCATAGTTTGGCTGATCCTCCTGCTTTAATGGAGTCACTGTTTCTGTAGGCAAACCCCGGCGGAGACCCACACACATGGGCCAGCTGGGCATCCTTCTCCACCATCGGCCAAAACTTCAGACCTGTGTCTTGTTAAAATTGAAGACTCTCTACAACTTACCCATTTTTTCTGTCTTCTTGCTTATTTACAGTATATATCTTAGGTGCCACCAGTGTATGCTTAGGGCCTGAGCCCTCTAACATAGTTGTGTCCGCTTCTGTCCTCTTTTCAGCATCTGTAACATTGATGTATAACTGAAGAACGGACACAACTGCGTCAGTGGATTCAGGCCCTAATGGTCATGCATATATTTTGTGAAATACAGCAACCCCATCCATCTTTACCTGCATAATGCAGCTGCATCCAATGAAATTACAAAATACTGTTCCACTTTCTTTATTTGCCGTTTCTCAGATGAAAGCTCCAGTATTTTCTGGTTTGAAATTTCTCAATAATAGCTTCACATTCTGCCTATAGGAGATGAAATAAAGGGCATCATTCTGAAACATATTCATAATTCTTGCTCATTAATGCCGAGCTGATAGGAAACATCTGTTTCTGCTCATGTTACACACAGTGGACAGGGATTTAACTTACAATTCACAATTCAATTTCCACGTGCCTGAAACATCTATGGAATATACTATATGCAATTATGGATGCGGCATTACATCAGCATTTGGGACACAGAGAAGTTGTAAACGATTGTATAACTCAATAACGTTGTGTTGTTAACCTTTATCTTATGGCGCGGTGATAAAACAATCATAGTTTAGCTGTTATGCTTCATGTTCAGTGGTGCAATAGATAAAACATGATGTAGTGTTTGAAAAGAGCCTGGCAATCTTTTTAAGTGAAAAATAAAGCATATTAGTGTATTCATTTTATGCCTGTGTATGTTACTGTCTTGTTGCCGTTTTGAATGCTCGTATTCCGCAGTAAGTGATGGCTTCCTTCCTCATTCGTGTTTACACATCTGACACATTTAAAAATCATCTGCTCAACAAAAGACGATATTTCACATTTTTAGGAGTCGTTGCAAGAATTTTATTTTTTTAAAGCCTTATGTTTTTGTTTTGTTTTCCAGCCAAAAGAGCAGGCAATGAATAACACACTATGTGTAGAATAAATTATGGGAAGTGCTTTTTCAAGATGTCATATTTCCTTAGTATCAAACGCTATAATGCTCTATGAGTATTCCGACAGCACCTGTTTACTGAATATATATGTAAAATTTGTGACATGTCAAATGTAAAATATATTGCTAAATATTGCAAGTAAGTTAAAGGAAAGTACACCGCTACACTGCAGGCTGGCAGAGACAGTGCTGGACCCTTGGTTGCTCAGTCCAAACAGTATAAACAAGACATGACCCATTCCTTGCAATCACCCCCCTACTATAACATATCACTAAACACTATGTTTGAAATACTATTCTTATTACACTAAATAATAATCAATTTGTATCTTTTTATGGCAACATTTATAGCTATGCCTCTGTCTTTTGTTTACAGTTGTTTATCCCCTGCTTATTGCCTGAAGAAGTGGGCTGTGCCCGCGAAACGCGTTGCATCTTTGGGGTATTTTCAATAAATGTGTATATCTATATATTTACAGTCCTTGGTGTCTGCTTTAACGGAGGCGAGTCCACCACTTCCTCCCAGCAATTTTTTAAAAATGTTATGTACTTTTATCCTTCTGGCGCCTCTGTTCACCTACCAATATATTTGAGTCCACCCCAGGTGGAGGGGTGATCTACCCCCTTTCTTCCTATCTACAGAGAGTGACTTCTTAATCCTGAGTGAGGACAGGTCTAATCTCCTCACCTGCCTAATGAGTGGTTACCTAGGTGGTAACCCGTGTTTGTGAGTATTACCATCTCACTGTTTCATTTATCCAATCAATTTTGACATACTACACCATATTGGGCTCTCGATTTCTCTTCAACCTTCAATCCCTTGCTTGCACTGTAGTTGTCCTTGGCAGGTTTTGGTGCGCCATATGAATTTTTATATTTAGAGTGCTTGGGGGCCCAATTTCAAATGTGCAGTGAGGCCCAGAGCTCCTTAGCTATGCCACTGCATGTATTCATTTTCCAGGCCGGTTGAGACATGTTGATTGTATCTGCCAACGATCTATTTCACACAACCTGCCCGATCAATCAACTTTCTATCAATTCCATGCATAGTTTACCTACTGAATTGAACATTCTGGAAACATCTCCATGGGTAGGTAGAAGATTGGCAGGAGACTGTGATTCTTGATTATATTTCTGCTAAAACTTAATTGAGAACTAGTGCTTAAAATTATATAAGTGAATGCTTGCCATATTGGGCCAGGAGGCCAATGGTGCAGTATTTGAGGTTGTAGGATGGTGTAATGTAGTAAGAAAGTATATGCCCACAAAGGTGGGTTGCAATAACTTGCAACCACTGTTGAAGCCTACGGGAGATAACCGCCCACATTTGTTTTTTTCAGGCCTGCGGTGCAGGTACTTTTTGGTCGCTTCTACAAGTTGGTAACCCTGGTGATGGCACCCCATATATATGTTTCTGATGAGCAACTGTGCAACTGAGCAACTGTGTATACGAGAAGCAGTATAAAACTTACCTCCGTCTCTCATATGGTACCCATACACTATGGATTTGCAGAAGTTTCAACCATCAGATAGATTTCTGTCAGATGCTTGTCAGGCCGAATCTGAAAGGAATCTATCTGATGTGTGCCACACACAAGGAAAAGAGTTCCAATAGATTTCTGTATGAAATCGATTGAAAATCTATCAAAATACATTACTGCACTATTCGATCCAATGCAACACTATGGGCCATCGATCTGCTGCCAGCAGCCGATTAGCCTACATTTTCCGTCCGGACCGATCTACTAAATCTAACGAAATATGCCAGAAATTGATCGATTGATCATGCTGCCTGCTGCATCGATTTCTAGCCGATTCCATCAAAGCAGTCGAATCGGCTGTATATCGATGGCAGAAATCGACCAGTGTATGGGTACCTTTACTGCTACTGTTATTAACCATACTACACATACAATTCATTATCACTTAAGTTTAGTTTTGCTTCAGATTTGCTTTAAGGAAGTCTCTGACTAATTTGACACAGTGATGCTTATCTAGCATTCTAATTTAAAGGACATCCGAGGTGACAAATGACATAATGAGATAGACATGTGTATGTACAGTGCCAAGCACACAAATAACTAGGCTGTGTTCATTTTTTTCTTAGGCTGAAAGAGTTAAACATTAGGTATGAAAGTGACAATTTCTGTCCGGGTCGGGACCGGGTCGGACTGGATCAGACTATAGCATAATGCTCACTGGTGAGGAATTACAGCCATAAAACTATTTCTTGGCAGTAATTGACTTCTGAGAGCAGGAAAGAGCTAAGACGGGTCAGTAGTTCATAGATTTTAGCTCTGGAATACTTCAATGAATGTGTCATTGAGCAGAGACCATGGAACCGTAATAGCTTGAAAAGTACATTTACATTTAAAATTAAACTGTAGGATGTTTTAAAAAGTCATTTTTAGGAGGAGGAGGATAGATACAGTTGTTTATCTCATCATTTTATTTTCACCTTGGATGTCCTTTAACCTATTTTGGCTCCTGGATGTAGTTTCTACGTCCAGGAACCATGCGCGCTACCGCGCGCTCCCGCGGCTGTTCGCGCGCGTGCACGCGCACTCCCGGACGCGGATTTGGTAGCCAGGGAATCAATGTATCAGGCTATGGTGCCCGATCATTGATTCCTCTCCCCCGCTGAAAAAGCGACAGCTTCTCTCGGAAGCTGCGCCTTTTCTGGCCGTTCCCTCTCCGATGAGTCACTCTAAGCGTGTGTTACGCTTAAAGTGACGTCATGTAAACAAACTCATGGCCGCCATCTTGTGGCCAAAAAGTAATACTACACCTGTAAGAAAAAAAAATACAAATTAACACACATTTACATTATAAATCTATTGTTTACCTCCCACCCTCCCAAAACTACCCAAATAAAATGTTTACTATAAAAAAAAAACCATTACAATAAAAAAAAAAAAAACATGTAAATATTTACCTAAGGGTCTAAACTTTTTAAATATCAATGTAAAGATGAAATATTTCTATATTTTTTTAATTTTAAACTTGTAAATAGTGATAGATGCAAAATGGAAAAAATGCACCTTTATTTCCAAATAAAATATTGTCGCCATACATTGTGATAGGGACATAATTTTAACGGTGTAATAACCGGGACATATGGGTAAATACAATACGTGAGTTTTAATTATGGAGGCATGTATTATTTTAAAACTATAATGGCTAAAACTGAGAAAAAATGAATTTTTCCATTTTTTTCTTATTCTTCCTTTTAAAATGCATTTACAGTAAAGTGGCTCTTAGCAAAATGTACCCCCCAAAGAAAGCCTAATTGGTGGCGGAAAAAACAAGATATAGATCAGTGCATTGTGATAAGTAGTGATAAAGTTATAGGCTAATGAATGGGAGGGGAACATTTCTCACGTGAAAATGACGGAACCTGAATGGGTTAAAGAGGATCTGTAATGTAAAAAAATCCAGCTGGGGGAATACTTACCTCGAGAGGGGGAAGCCTCTGGATCCTAATGAGGCTTCCCCCATCCTCTGGTGGCTCGGCAATCCAGCGCTGTCCCCTCCCCCCTGAAGAGCAGCAAAGTAAATATTTACCTACCGCGATCCTGCGCAGACGCACTAGTGGCTCTTTGTTCGGGTAAGGTGGGAATAGCCAAACCCGATCTGAGTCTGCGCAGTAGAGCGGATGCGATCGGGCTCGGCTATTTAAGCCTAGCCTGAACGAAGAGCCACTAGTGCACCTGAGCAGGATCCCAGAGAGGTAAATAAATCTTCTCTTGTCAAGCTTGCCGAGGTCTTCAGTCTTCAGTGGTCCTGCAGTCTTCAGTGGTCGGGGAAGCTTCATTGAGACCCTGTGGCTTCCACCTCCCAAGGGTATCCCCCAGAGTGGTTTTTTTACATTACAAGGTCTCTTTAAAGGAGTTGTCATGATCATAGATCTCATCAGCAGATGGCAGTGTAGTGCAAATCTTTATATACTGTACATCTTCTGGTCCTGAAAAAGATAGCCTGCACATGTTGCAGAAAATCTCCAATTCATTACATGGAACTAGCAGCAACAATAAGAATTTACATTTGAATTACAGATTCTCTTTAACAGTTTGGCAGTAGGATTGATGACCTTTTTAATAAAAAATCTCATAGAAAATTTCCATCAGAATCAGTTATCAAGATTACGAACTTTTATTGATTTAATACCTTGACTGGAAAAATAATTGTATGAAACCCAACCAATTTTTACGAGCTACTCTTACTGGTAATGAGATAGAGATCTAGTTTAACTGTCTGTCACTTCCTTTGAACTTCTATTGCTCTTTCCAGACTATTGTATTAGAAGATGGACACTTTATTGGTGATTTCTGTACTCATCATTTTGTGGAATGAATCCAGATCCTCTATCAGCTCATTGCATCTCTGTGTGTTCTGCTTGATGCTGCTTTCGTGGAATTGATTCTGGCATACTGTACTGGCCGTGACATGTAGGGAATTGAATGTGGCGTATGCTGCGCTACAGGCACAGAATTTGCTGTGACATATAACCTTTGGCTTGTACTAAGCTGAATGAAAATGGAAAGGAAAAAAGACAAACATAAAGGGAAGTGATAAGAAGGAGTGAAAACCTTCGGCTGGCTGGGGAAGTATTCTATGTATCTTGTTTTGACATTCTGTATATCTTGTATGCTCAAGACATTTCTCTCTTCTATGTAACATTTAGACCATGGGTGCAAACCATAAGCCTATGCTGGTCAGTAGTCTGCACACAGTACTGATATGCATCACATCAAAATAAAAAATTAAATGCATTTATTCATAGCTTTTGGATTCTAAAATTTTAAAGGGAACCTGAAGTGAGCGGTATATGGAGGCTGATATATTTATTTAATTTTAAAGGGAACCCAAGGTGGGACTGATATGGAGGCTGCCATATTTATTTTCTTTTAAACACTTAGGGCCCTTTTCCACTAGCAATCACAAATCACAAACGCCAGCGATTGCGATTGCGATTTTTCATTAATTCTGTTATGTGATTGCGATTTGTGATTTTCATTTGCATTGCATTATCATTGTAAAAATCGCTCCAGCAAGCGATTGCGATTTGCGATTAGCGATTTCCAAATCGAATCACTGTAGTGGAAAATACTTCTCGTGATTTCTATGATAAAGTAACAACTCTAACGATTTAAAAATCACTAGCGATTTGCGATTTTGCGATTCAGCAATCACAATCGCTCTAGTGGAAAAGGGCCCTAAGGGCCCTTTTCCACTAGAGCGATTGTGATTGCTGAATCGCAAAATCGCAAATCGCTAGTGATTTTTAAATCGTTAGAGTTGTTACTTTATCATAGAAATCACGAGAAGTATTTTCCACTACAGTGATTCGATTTGGAAATCGCTAATCGCAAATCGCAATCGCTTGCTGGAGCGATTTTTACAATGATAATGCAAAGCAAATGAAAATCACAAATCGCAATCGCATAACAGAATTAATGAAAAATCGCAATCGTAATCGCTGGCGTTTGTGATTTGTGATTGCGATTGCTAGTGGAAAAGGGCCCTTAAGGACCAAGGGCTTAAACCTCCTAGTGACCAGGCCATTTTTTTTGCGAATTAGGCCACTGCAGTTTTTTTTTTTTATTTAAGGTTTTTATTGAGAATGATAGAAAAAAATTCTGGTACAAAACAACAATTTTAGAAAATTAAGCTGTAGAGCATAGAACAACATCTGGAGTGTTACATGTTAAAAGGATCTTACATAAATCAATGTCATTACAGATTATGCAGGAACATGTTTCTCTGTGTTGGGTGTGAGAAACTCACACAGCTACACAACACAGATCTCATATTATGACATATTGCAGTATTCAGATTAATCCCTCCAGAATGCTAACTCTAGTTTCAGAAAGATTATCAAAGAAGAAGAGAGAATAAAACTATAGAACTACTTAGAAATAGAGAAAGTTAGAAAGGGAAAGGAAGAAAAAAGACAAGAAAGAAAATAAGGAGATAGAAAAGTGAGTCGGGGGCTCCTTTATTAGTGTCATTCTACCATCAAACTGTGGAATGAAAAGTGGTTCCTCCCCAAATCTTATCGAACTGGTAATATTTGTCGGTGATCTTAGCTGTAAGTAATTCCATTCTATATATGTGGGATAATTTAGCCAAGAACTCCTGTGTTGTAGGTACATTTTGATCTCTCCAATGTTTTGATATCAGGCATCTAGCTGCTGATAGGTAGTGATTAAGTAGCCTCTGGGTGTGGGCCTTAATTTTAGGCATTGGTTTTGCCAATACACATATCCAGGGATCTTTAGGGACTAAAATTCCCGTTTGCTGTAAAATTAAAAGGATAATCTCATCCCAGAATGCGCCAATGTGAGGACAGGACCAGAAGATATGGTGCAATGACCCCACACTGCCACAGGATCTCCAACAAAGTGGGGAGACCTCGGGGAACTACTTATGGAGGCGCTCAGGGGTCCTATACCACAACATCATGATCTTATAAATGTTTTCCTTTGTCGTTACACAGATGGAGGTCTTGGCTGCATTAACCCATAACCTGGACCAAGAGTCCTTCGTTAATTCTATACCCCATGCCTCCTCCCAATAGGTCATATATTTATGTTTAAGACTAGGGTTGGTGCGAGTAGGATCATTTACCCATGCATATAGTAATGAAATTAGGCCTTTTTGTTGAGGGCCCATCTCCCATATATACTCAAGTTCTGACTGCTTAGGAAAAATCAAAGAAGGTGATAAAGAACGTAGAAAGTTCCTGATTTGCATAAATTGGAGGAATTGGGAGTTGTCAAGCTGAAATTTTCCTTTTAGAGCTTCAAATGATAGCATTCTGTTGTCATAGGGATCCAATAAGTCCTCGATAAACCTGATGTGATGAAGGTGCCAACCAGAAAAGTTAGAAGAGGCTAAACCGGGAACAAAATCAGGAGATCCCAGTACCGGGCGTAAAATTGAGTTCTGTGGTAGTAAGTCCATTTTTTTCCTCAGTAGTTTCCAGAGATGTAGATTGTTCGTGATGGAAGATAATATTCTTGCCGATTGTGGTATAGTTTTAGAACTGGTCCATAAAGCTGAACTAGGGTGCCATGATGAAAAGAGATGGAATTCCATTTGTGACCAGGAGGCATGAGGAAATTTGGAAGTCCAAGCTAACATCTGACGTAGTTGACAAGCTACATAATAATTATAAAGGTTTGGAACCGAAAGACCCCCATGTTTTCGCTGAAGTGTCAATACTGATTTTGCTATTCTAGGTGGTCTGTGGTGCCAGATAAATTGAAATAACTTCCGCTGTAGAGGGAGAAAGACATGTTTGGGTATGTTTAGTGGCATCACTGACATTAGATACAATAACTTAGGGAGGGAATTCATTTTAAATGAGACCATTCGGCCAAACCATGATATTGGATAATTTTCCCATTTAGCTAGATCTGTCATTAACTTCGAGATCATGGGTACAATATTATATTGAACTGTTTGGGATGTATATTTGGGGATATTTACACCTAGATATTTCAAAGAAGAATGTTGTAGTCTATAAGGATATCCCATCATTGTGGAGGAAAGTTGGCGATCCGAAATGTTTAGAGGGAGAACCTCTGTTTTTGAGTCATTGACCTTATAATTAGAAAAGGAGCCAAACAGATCGAGTTCTAACTTTAAAGATGCTAGGGATATTAACGGGGTACTCACTGTTAGCAACACATCGTCAGCGAACAACGAAATTTTGTATTCCTGATCCCCAATTAGAATACCTCTGATATCAGGGCTGCCCCTTATCCTGGCCGCCAAAGGCTCAATGGAGAGCGCAAATAACAGAGGTGACAAGGGGCAGCCCTGACGTGTTCCATTAGAAATGGAGAAATAATCATTGGGGTCTGTATATGGGATTTTGAGTGCCACTAATGGGTTGAGATATAATTTTTGTAGGGTATGATAGAAGTTTCCTGATATCCCCATAAAAGTCAAGGATTGAAACAGGAAGGACCAGTTTAAGCGATCAAACGCTTTTTCAGCATCTAAACTTAATATAAGTGACTGGATTTTATAATGATTAATATAATCAATAATGTTTAATGTGTGTCTAATGTTGTCTCCAGCGTACCTTCCTGTAATGAATCCCACCTGGTCCAGATGGATCAGCGACGGCATGAGAGCTGATAATCGATTTGCTAACAGTTTGGAGAATAGCTTGAGATCTGTGTTTATAAGGGATATTGGTCTGTAATTCTTACAGTCTAAGGGGTCACGTTCAGCTTTAGGTATTACTACCATATGGGAGCGTAGCATGGAGCTCGGGATCCGCTCACGATCAGTAAAGGCATTAAATAGGTCTGTTAGTTTAGGAAGTAAAAGATCAGCAAACTTTTTATAATATGCCACCGTAAATCCATCCGGACCAGGCGCCTTATGCGGTTTCATGGATTTCAGGGTATTTCTAACTTCTTCCAGAGTGATCTGAGCATTTAGTGAAGCTGCCTGACTTGGTGATAGTCTAGAGAGGCCGCAGCTTCTTAGGTAGTTGTTCATCTGGGCTAGACTAGGCTGAGGTGTGCTTCTGTCTTGCTGCAGGTTGTATAAGGCTAAATAATATGATTTAAATATGGAAGCTATTTCCCTAAGATCATACCTTATATTCCCCTTTTTGTCTTTTAGTGCAAAAACCGTGTTTCTGGCTCTCATCCCCCTCAACTTCCTGACCAGGAGTGTGTGTGCTTTATTTCTTTTCTCATAGAATAGCTGTTTAGTAAAGGATATAGCTCTTTCTATTTTAGTAAAATGAAGATCTGAAATGGATTTGCGAATGCTCTCAAGGAGATTGTACCTTACAGAAGTTGGAGATTTTTTAAACTGTTCCTCTTCATGGATTAATTTGCTATAAAGGGCCGAGAGCCGAGAATTAAATTCCTTCTTGCGTTTGGATAGTATTGCGATGAATTTACCCCTTATAGTAGCCTTGTGGGCTTCCCATATAGTTGCTTTACTGGTGACCGAGCCATCATTAATTGAAAAAAATTCCTGCAATGATTGTGTAATGTCTTCTACCGCTTCTTCATTTGTGAGTATGCTATCGTTTAGTCTCCAAACTGAGGGTATATGGGGAGAATGGGTCATATTTAGGATAACATCAATGGGAGCATGGTCTGACCATGATATGGGTCCTATATGTGAATCTGTTAGGCAAGCGAGGAGAGGAGGGGAAATGAAAATATGATCTATTCTGGTAAACGTACCATGGTTATGCGAATAAAAGGTGTAATCATGTTTGAGAGGATGTTGTATTCTCCAAGCATCAAGTAGGCCATGCTGCTTTAAAAGGTCTCTAAATCTACGGGAAGTGGAACATATAGCTTTAAAGTTGAGTGGATGAGAGCCAGATTTTCGATCCATAGTAGGGGAAAAAATCATGTTAATGTCCCCCCCAATTACAATATTTGCACATCCCAAATTTGAAATTTTTGATAGTACCTTATCAAGGAATGGTGTTTGATGTTCGTTTGGGGCGTAAATAGTGGCAACAATCATGTCAATTCCATGCAGTGAGCCACGTAAAATGAGATAGCGGCCCTGGGGATCCTTGCAGACATCAGTCACCAAAAAGGGACATGAATGACGGATTATGATGGCTACTCCTGCCTTTTTGGACTGTGAGCTAGCTAAATACGTCACAGGATATGATTTGCTCTTCAGAAAGCCTGGCTTCAGACTGGAGAATCTTGTCTCTTGCATAAAAATAAAGTCTGCTTTTGATCTTTCCAGATCACGTAGAGCCAAGTAACGCTTTCTGATTGAATTAAGTCCCTTAACATTTAAAGATAAAAATTTAACCATAATCGTCCCAGATTAGGCTGCATAACTGAAGCACAGGATCCCCAGGGTCGCCCCCTCCCAAAGTTTGCTTAGCAACTGGTTGAGTCCCCGACTCAGGAAGAGAAAGAGAAAGTGAAGAAAGAGAGAAAAAGATAGAGAAAAAACAGAGAACACATTGTATACTGTTATCTAAAGAAATAGCTCTTCCTATTAGCACCTGAATATGTAATATAAAAAGGTAGAGCATAACATGTTTAGGTTTTTTTTTACCCGAGTTTGACACAAACTCAGATTGGGTGTGACCCTCTTCACACCGCAAAAGGGGAAACATACACTGCTCGACCGGCCACATCCGATCAACAAGCAAATCCCCCCTGTCCCTGCATTCCACTTATCTTATATAAGTCACAGGAGTGGCACCCTAGTTCAGTCATCTTGCACTTTAGTTGGAGAGCTAGATTGGTGATTTGGAGAGTGTGTGGTGTCTGAGGCTTTGATAGGAGATGGTTCCGGGGTTGGGAGACGAAGGCCGAGACCTTTTAAGAGGTCTCCAGAATCTTCTGGGTCAGAAATGGCGTGCACCACTCCCTCCTTAGTAGCTATCAGTTTAAAGGGATATCCCCACCGATAAGGGATTCCCTTTTCTCGTAGAAGCCGAGTGACAGGTCTGAGTTTCTTCCTTTTTGCTAAGGTAATGGGGGAAATATCGTTCAGTATTTGTATTTCCGTACCTTGGTAGTTGTAGGTAATCATATTTCTGGTTGCCATTACTACACACTCTTTGGCTTCATAAAAGTGAAAACGTGCGATAATGTCACGGAGGAGTGGGGCTCCAGCGGGTCTGGGGCCTATAGCACGGTGAGCCCTGTCAAATCGCCACATCTCTTTTGGAGTTTCTGGTGAAATAGTCTCGCAGAGATTAGTTAGGTACTGCTTGATGTCTGCAGGGCGAACTGAATCAGGGACCCCTCTGAAGCGTAGGTTCTGTCTACGGTCCCTATTCTCATTGTCTTCTTGAGATCTTTGCAGGGCCGCCACTGAGTCTGTCAATCTGGCGTTTTCCTCCTCGAGGTATGTACACCTGCTTTGCAAGGAGCTTACATCTTGCTCAAGGGTGGATGTGCACGAAAGCGCAATAGAAATATCAGATCTGATGTCAGATAGGGCTGATGTTATTGTGTCCTTTATAGATTGTGACACCCTCTTATGCAAGTCTGCTAGACAGCCCTCCAATACCTCTTTTGTGATGTACTCAGGCGCTGGATCCGTCTTGGACGCTTTGGACGCGATCTTGGAGTGCTCGGCTTGTGAGGGAGGGTTAGGCCTCAGGA
The DNA here is from genome assembly GCF_040937935.1 of Hyperolius riggenbachi. Classification (NCBI taxonomy): domain Eukaryota; kingdom Metazoa; phylum Chordata; class Amphibia; order Anura; family Hyperoliidae; genus Hyperolius; species Hyperolius riggenbachi. Next base: position 573,057,180 of record NC_090646.1, read on the forward strand.
AGTAGTGGTCCAGTGCACGGCTCTGCTTCCGCCCGGAACGGCGCTTGCCGCCCATAGATTTGTTCCGTAGACCCTCCGGAATCTCACCACACCGTTGCCAACGGTCTCGAAGTGTGCTGCTGTGTGCTATCGGTAGTGGCGCAGGAGCCAGGACGGGAGCTCGGAGATCAGGCGGCCATCTTCGATCGCGCCGCGCATGCGCCCCCAGGCCACTGCAGTTTTAAGGCCTCGCTGCAGGGCCGTACAACTGAGCACACAAGTGATCCCGCCCTCCTTTTCTCTCCACCAACAGAGCTTTCTGTTGGTGGGGTCTGATCCCTGCCGGCGTGTTTATTTATTTTTTATTTATTTGGTTTTTTTTTATAATAAAGTCTTGTATTTTTTTATGTATTTTAAAATTACCCCGCCCTCCCTCCCTCCGCTAGCCAATGATAGCGATCGGCTGTCATAGGCATCAGCCTATGACAGTGGATTGCCTTTGTGCCTCTGGAGGGGACAGACGAGTGACATGGCTGTCCCCAGTACAGCGTTGCCTTAGATCGCAGCGCTGTACAGTGTTAATGGACGTTGGTTACGCCGTCTAACAATCTCCGAGCGGCAATCGCCGCTGGGAGACCAATGGTGGAGCACAGCTCCCTCATTCAAGCAGACATACACAAGCATCAGCGATTGTGATCTCCTGCAAAACACGCCCACAGGACTGTACACCGATCGGCGTTAGGTGGTCCTAGGGCTGCCGCTGCGTCCATGCCAATTGACGTGGATTGGTCGTTACGTAGTTAAACTATACCAGTTGCCTGGCAGTCCTCCTGACCCTGTGTCTCCAATACTTTTAGCCATAAACCCTGAACAAGCATGCAGCAGATCAGGTACTCTTACTCTGCTGACTCAGGTTTACTGGATTAGCCATATGCTTGTTCCAGGGTTTTGACTCTACACTACTTATGAGAGAAGATCAGCAGAGCTGCCAGGCAACTGGCCTTGATTACAAGAAAATAAACATAATGAACAATACACATTGTTTGACTGTCCTGTTGAGTCACTGCCTGTATTACTTTTAGTCATAGACTCTGAACTGAACAAGCATGTAGATGTTTCTGACAAAAATCTGACAGGATTAGCTGCATTCTTGTTTCAGGTGTGTGATTCAGACACTATTGAGCGTGCATATAATAATGGCTCCTGTTAAAAAGGGTGCCAGATATAAACCATATTCAACTTATCATTTGGTAAAATGGGCACCAAGATATGTCGTAAAATATATTTTATAATATTAATATTCTATCATTTCCAACTGTAACCTCTATTTTTAAGTCTAGCAATTTAGGAACCAGTAAAAGTGATAAAATACCGGTTAATTTCGCAATATTATACTATATTCATATATATTCATGTAGTAAAGTATCTATAATATTCACCAATATTTTACTATGAACTAACCACTCTCTACTCTCACACAGAATCCTCCCTTGTTGGTGCCAAACTTTAACCCTCCACTGGTGGTGCCTATCCTCAGCCCCCGCCCCCCCCCCCCCTTGTGGCCTAACCATAACCCCCTCTGGTGGTGGCTAACCATAACCCCCCTAGTGGTACCTAACCTTTAGGTACCACTAGGGGGGCACCTAACATTAATCCCTCATTTTGTTTGTGTAATATAAATTAGTATATGATTGTTTGTGATTTTATGTAACATAGAAACAAAAGTGATTTTATGTAACATAGAATAAATAAAAAGATTATTGAGGAGTCAAAATGTAAAAATAAAAGTTTTTTTGTATATAAGTTTAAGTGAGTTTTTTTTGAAAAACCATACTTTTTAACATAGGTTAGAATCGCGGGAGCTGCTCATTGTGGTGCAAAAAGTTGAAATGTAAACGCTTTTTTTCTGAGAAAGCACAGGGAGAAACGACTATACAGTTTTAGATATTATTTTTTTTTAAATAATGGGTAATTATAATCGATAAAGTTGGTATGGAACGAAAGATAAATATAACAAGCAATATAGCTGTTTTATATTTATGCGGCAACCTTTTTATACAGTTGGTGCTAATAGAGAAAATATTTGCATTAATGCGAATGGGTCGCCATTTTTAATAGGCGCCATTATTACTTGCTCCCACTCAGTGGCATAGCTAGAGAATATGGGGCTTCATGGCAAATACTTCATGGGGGTCTTTAGATCTAGGCATTCTTGAGCAATGCCACCTGCCCTTACCCTATGGATAAGAGTTGACTGGGCAATTTACATTTCCATGCCATGTACACTCCAGAGCCCCATAGCATTGCTATGGCTACTATGGCTATTGCTACGTCCCTGGTACCACTACTGAAGCTAAAGAGATAGCAGGACTGCCAGGGAACTGATATTGTTTAAAAGGAAATAAATATGGCACCTTCCATATCCCCCTCACCAGTGGTGCTCAAATACCCCTTTTCAAAATTCGAGTTAGGTCGAATTCGAATAGTAAATTATTCGAGGTCAGTCGAATATTCGAGTCGAATAATTTTTACTATTCGATTCGACCTCGGAATTCGAGCTCACTATTCGAGTCGGTATTCGAGCTCATTATTCGAGCTGACTATTCGAAATGGCCTTAAATAGCTTCCAACACTTGTTTTGAGGGTGAATGATGCAAGAAACCTCTTTTTTCCAAGTAACAACAGCAAGTGATTATGTGGGGATGTTCCTTTAAAAAAAAAAGTTGAAAAGAGAAGTTGTGTCCAGAAATTTGTTCAGTACTGTATATACTTCTTCTTCTTCTTCTTTATCTTCTATATCTTCTTCTTCTTCTTCTTCTATATCTTCTTCTTCTATATCTTCTTCTTCTTTTATATTGTCTTCTTCTTCTTCTTCATCTTCTTCATCTTCTTCATCATCATCTTCTTCTTCTTCATCTTCTTTTTCTTCATCTTCTTCATCTTCTTCATCTTCTTCTTCATCTTCTTCATCTTCTTCTTCATCTTCTTCATCTTCTTCATCTTCTTCTTCTTCATCTTCTTCATCTTCTTCTTCTTCATCTTCTTCATCTTCATCTTCTTCATCTTCTTCATCTTTTTCTTCTTCTTCATCTTCTTCTTCTTCATCTTCTTCATCTTCTTCATCTTCTTCTTCATCTTCTTCATCTTCTTCATCTTCTTCATCTTCTTCTTCTTCTTCATCTTCATCTTCTTCTTCTTCATCTTCTTCTTCTTCTTCATCATCTTCTTCTTCTTCATCTTCTTCATCTTCTTCATCTTCATCTTCTTCATCTTCTTCATCTTCTTCTTCTTCATCATCTTCATCTTCTTCTTCTTCATCTTCTTCTTCTTCATCTTCTTCTTCTTCATCTTCTTCATCTTCATCTTCTTCATCTTCTTCATCTTCTTCTTCTTCATCTTCATCTTCTTCTCCTTCTTCTTCTTCTTCTTCTTCTTCATCTTCTTCTTCTTCATCTTCTTCATCTTCTTCTATATCGTCTTCTTCTTCACTTATTTCTCTTTTCAAAATTTTTTTTTTAAAGAAATGCAGCTATTTTTGAGCGTAACAAATAGCTGGTGGCGCACGCATGTTGGAAGCGCCATTGTATGTGCTCCCTGGCAGTGGAAACACACAGACAGCAGGAGGTAAATTCAGCAGCAGGAGGAGGAGGATGAGTGTGTGGCAGCAGGCAGTCAATGAGGCAGGCAGCGTGACATAATAGCCCTGGTACCTAGCGGTGATACCAGGGCTGTAAATAAACACAGCAGGCAGGAGGTCCCAGACAGCGGTCGTGCAGCCCACATTGTGTCCAATACACAACTGGGACAACACAGTTTTCAACCCGGGCACCTCAGAAAAATTAAACCTTTTTTTTTTTGGTTTTTTTTGTTTTGTTTTTACAACAAATTACACAGATATAGCTATTTTTTGACGTAATAGCTGGTGGCAGAGTGGCAGCAGAAGGTAAATCTGTGTACCCTGGCAGTGGGAAACACAGACAGACAGCAGCAGGAGGAATGGAGGAGTAATTATGTGTGCAACTATTGTTTGACGTAATAGCTGGTGGCAGACTGGCAGCAGAAGGTAATTCTGTGTACCCTGGCAGTGGGAAACACAGACAGACAGCAGCAGCAGCAGGAGGAATGGAGGAGTAATGTGAGCAGCAGTGGTGCTCAGCAGAGCTCGAATATTCGAGTAGCTCGAATATTCGAGCTCTTTTCCAGCTATTCGAGCTCGGTATTCGAGCTCCGAATAGCTGTAGCTATTCGAATGGGCTATTCGCGTACACTCGAATAGCCCATTCACTATTCGAGCTATTCGAGCAAACGGCGCTATTCGAGCTCGGTACCGAGCTCGAATAGCGTCATAGCCCAGATTGATGTCCTTAGAGCCAATCAGAGGGCTCCCAGGCCCTCTGACGGCAGCCAATCACAGAGGGGGACCCTGGCCAGCCCCTACCCTATAAATAGCGGCCGCCATAATACGTTTCTCCGTCCTTGCCTGAGACTTGCATAGAGAGAGAGTTGCTCCTTTGTGCTTTGGCTTAGCAAGAGCTTTATTGTGGTCATTTACCTAGCGTTTTTGCTCACATACACCTCCTATACACACCTATATTGTTGTTAGTTAGTTAGACATTGTATTTTAGTTAGTAGCTTTTGTGTTACATAGAGACAGGCCAGCTGCTGCAGGCTTACAGCTTTAGGCCTCAGGGCCTTGCCTGTGTGGGCAGCTGTCCTCCTGTCCTCTGTTTATTTCTCTCTATTCTATACCAGTATTTCTGCTGTCCTTTACTACTGATTGTATTAGTATTGTAGTTATATACTGTAACTGTACTAGGACACTCACTGTCACTGTTCATAGGCTACTAGCTGCTCCTGCGTGTGTGCACTCACTTTCTGTGTACACACTACACACAATCTATTTCCTTCTGATAACTGATTGATTATTGTAATTGAATATTGTAATTAGTTAGTTGTACTTACTGTTACTACTTACTGTACTAGGAGTCTAGGACACTCAGTCACTGTTCATAGGCTACTAGCTCCTGCGTGTGTGCACTCACTGTCTGTGTACACACTACACACACTCTATTTCCTTCTGATAACTGATTGATTATTGTAATTAGTTAGTTGTACTTACTGTTACTACTTACCGTACTAGGAGTCTAGGACACTCAGTCACTGTTCATAGGCTACTAGCTCCTGCGTGTGTGCACTCACTGTCTGTGTACACACTACACACACTCTATTTCCTTCTGATAACTGATTGATTATTGTAATTAGTTAGTTGTTTGTACTTACTGTTACTACTTACTCTTACTGTACTAGGAGTCTAGGACACTCAGTCACTGTTCATAGGCTACTAGCTCCTGCGTGTGTGCACTCACTGTCTGTGTACACACACTACACACACTCTATTTCCTTCTGATAACTGATTGCTTATTGTAATTAGTTAGTTGTACTTACTGTTACTACTTACTCTTACTGTACTAGGAGTCTAGGACACTCAGTCACTGTTCATAGGCTACTAGCTCCTGCGTGTGTGCACTCACTGTCTGTGTACACACACTACACACACTCTATTTCCTTCTGATAACTGATTGCTTATTGTAATTAGTTGTTTGTACTTACTGTTACTACTTACTCTTACTGTACTAGGAGTCTAGGACACTCAGTCACTGTTCATAGTCTACTAGCTCCTGCGTGTGTGCACTCACTGTCTGTGTACACACACTACACACACTCTATTTTCTTCTGATAACTGATTGCTTATTGTAATTAGTTAGTTGTACTTACTGTTACTACTTACTCTTACTGTACTAGGAGTCTAGGACACTCAGTCACTGTTCATAGTCTACTAGCTCCTGCGTGTGTGCACTCACTGTCTGTGTACACACACTACACACACTCTATTTCCTACTGATAACTGATTGATTATTGTAATTAGTTAGTTGTACTTACTGTTACTACTTACTCTTACTGTACTAGGAGTCTAGGACACTCAGTCACTGTTCATAGGCTACTAGCTCCTGCGTGTGTGCACTCACTGTCTGTGTACACACACTACACACACTCTATTTCCTTCTGATAACTGATTGATTATTGTAATTAGTTAGTTGTACTTACTGTTACTACTTACTCTTACTGTACTAGGAGTCTAGGACACTCAGTCACTGTTCATAGGCTACTAGCTCCTGCGTGTGTGCACTCACTGTCTGTGTACACACACTACACACACTCTATTTCCTTCTGATAACTGATTGCTTATTGTAATTAGTTAGTTGTACTTACTGTTACTACTTACTCTTACTGTACTAGGAGTCTAGGACACTCAGTCACTGTTCATAGGCTACTAGCTCCTGCGTGTGTGCACTCACTGTCTGTGTACACACACTACACACACTCTATTTCCTTCTGATAACTGATTGATTATTGTAATTAGTTAGTTGTACTTACTGTTACTACTTACTCTTACTGTACTAGGAGTCTAGGACACTCAGTCACTGTTCATAGGCTACTAGCTCCTGCGTGTGTGCACTCACTGTCTGTGTACACACACTACACACACTCTATTTCCTTCTGATAACTGATTGATTATTGTAATTAGTTAGTTGTACTTACTGACTGTTACTACTTACTTACTTACTGTACTAGGGACACTCACTCAGTCACTGTTCATAGGCTAGCTCCTGCGCGTGTTTGCGCGTGCGTGCACTCACTGTCTGTAGTGTACACACACTAAATTTACTTGTGATTACTACTGATTATTGTAACTGCTAGTTGTACTTCCTGACTGTTACTACTTACTTACTGTACTAGGGACACTCACTCAGTCACCTCACCCACCAACCCACTCCATTAAAGTACCCCACTTTTCACCCGCCCTTTTAAAAAACTTTTGTCTATACGCCCAAAACATCGAAGATGTCTGGAAGTGGCAGCCAGCGCGGTTTGGGCAAGGGGAAGGGCAGCAAGGGAATCAGGAGGAGAGGGAGCAGCATTGTGGCAGGCCGCGGCCGCGCCACCATGCACAGTTCCGCAGCAGCAGCAGCAGCGTCAGTGGCTAACATTCCTCCCATAGCCACTGGCCGTGGACGCCTTGGGCGCCGCCCAGCAGGAGCATCTGCAACTCACGCTGCAGAGACACAGCAGCAGCAGCGTGTAGCACCTGCTCCGATTTTCCTCCAGCCGGGTCGGAAACGTCCCATTGAGGAAAAGCATGCAGACACTGTGGTGCAACTCATGACGGAGAATGAGCAGCCCGCCATCAGCTCTGCATCCGAGGCCTCCACCCTCACCACCACCACCACCCCTGTTCGCAGCAGCCGCCCAGCAGGGTCTGGGGAGGAGGCCAGTTCACCATCACAAGTTGGCGACCTGTCACTCAGCAGTATTTTTACCCCAGGCACCATCAGGGTATTGTCTGCTGTTGTTGCCGATTTTGAGGAGGAGATGCTGATGGGCACTTTGGGGGATGAGGGATTGGACAGCAAGACTGTGGCGACAGTCAAGCAGCCCATCCATGCATCAGGAGAGGAGTTTGGGGGGTCATCATCCCAGCAGGACATGTTTCAGGAGGGGGAGGATAATGATGACCCGGTGACAGACAGAGACTGGGTGCCACCACCTCCAGGGGATGTCGTCCTCAGCAGCTCTGAGGAGGAGGAGGAGGATGCTTTTGTGGGCCTTGCAAGGAGGCGCATCATTGCAAGCATTGGCAGCAGTAGGCAGGTCCCACAGCCTGCTGGTGTCTCAGGCTCAGCAGCAGCAGCAGCAGCATCTGCCAGTACCACCACCAGCCGCACCCAAGCCCCCCAAGCCCCCCCCCCCAACCACCACAGGGAGACAGGCAGCAGCGCTTCCATGCCGTAGGGGGATGTGTCTGTCACCAATCTGGCGATATTTCACCATGCCCACTGTGTACAGCAAGTACGCCACTTGCAACCACTGTTAGCGGAAGTTGAGCAGAGGTGCAGACCCCTTAAAGTTCAGCACCAGCTCGCTCATCAACCACCTTGCTGCGAAACATTTCCACCAGCATGAGGAGTTCCAGAGGCTGAAGGCATCTGGTGCTGGCAGTGGCACCACACCCATCACTGCACAGCCTTCAGCAGCAGCAGCAACAGCAGCCACCCGCCCTCCTGCTCCTCCAGCAGCACCAGCAGGAGTGCGGAAACGCACTGCTCCTCCCCCCTCTGCAACTCCTGCCGCCGACACTGAGGCCTGTTCTGGCAGCCAGTCCTCAGTGGCCTCCTCCGCTGTGTCTGCTGATTCCCGTGCCAGCAAAAGGCCACGCCAGAGCCTTTTGAGCGAGTCCTTCCAGGGGGTGGTTAGGGCTCTGCCTCCCAGCAGCCGTCGCGTGCGGCAGCTGAACGGCTTGCTGGCACGGGCCATGTGCTCCCAACTCCTGCTGTACACGCTCGTGCAGGAGGGGAGCGACATTCGTGCGCTGCTTGCTTGCGCAGCCCCAGACTGGCAGCTCCCCAGCAGACACTTTTTCTCCCGCAAGGCCATTCCTGCACTGCACCGCTTTGTGATGGCCAATGTGGAGCGAGGGCTGGAGCACGCGGTTGGTGAAAGGGTCCACGTCACCATGGACTCCTGGAGCAGCCGCTTCGGGACAGGCCGCTACCTGTCCTTCACTGTCCACTGGGTCAGCTTGGTGGAAGGGGGTGAGGATGGGAGAGCAGCAGCGGGCACAGCAGCAGCAGCAACACAGTGGGTGGTGCCACCCCGCAGGGTCAGGGGAACTGCAGCAGGTTCCTCCGATCCTCTGCCATCCTCCGGCACACCTGGCCAAACCCCCCGCCTCAGCAGCAGCGTGAAGGCCCGCCACTGCCAAGCGCTGCTGCACTTGGTCAGCCTTGGGAAGACCAAGCTGACGGCAACCCATGTGTTGGCCAAACTCCAGGAGCAGGAGAGGATTTGGCTGACCCCCAGAGGCCTCAGAGTCGGAGAGGTGGTGGCCGACAATGGGGCCAATCTGGTTGCCGCAATAGACAGGGGAAACCTGACCCACATCCCCTGTCTTGCCCACGTGCTGAACCTGGTAGTGCAGAAGTTCTTGCGCACCTACCAGGGGATGGGCGAACTGCTGGAAACGGCTAGGAACGTTGTGCGTCACTTCCGGCGCTCGGCTGCAGCCTGTGCGAGCCTGGAAGATGTGCAAAAGGAGCTGGATCTGCCACGCCATCGGCTGATCCTTGACGTTCCGACTCGCTGGAACTCCACCCTGGCGATGTTGGAGCGTCTGGTTGAACAGAAGCACGCTGTCAACCAGTACCTTGCCCTGGCCACTGTTTCCGCTGCTCAGAGAAGGGACAAGACCAGCAACATCCCATCCATCGTCCCCGATGATGACTGGAGGCACATGCAGCAGGTGTGCTTAGTGCTGGCTCCCTTTCTGCAGGCCACTAACATGGTGAGCAGGGACCATGCTATGGTCTGCGAGTGGGTGCCCCTGGTTTGTCTGCTGAACAGGGCCCTCGATGCTTTGCTGGAACAGGGAGCGGCAGCCTTGGACCAGCAGGAGCGGCAAGCAGCTGCACAGTCCACCTCTGAGGGGGAGGAGGAGGAGGACTTGGTGGAGGTCCCTGACCTTGCTGGTGATGAGGGGGAGCAGCACAGTGCAGCTGAGTTGGTGCGGGGGTGGAGAGAGGATGAGGCTGACGAGGCAGAGGAGGAGAATGATGAGGACAGCAGCACTGCCGTCGATGTGCCAGCAGACGTGGCCCGCCTCTTCCCAATGGCAGCGCACATGCTGACGTGCCTGCGCAGAGACCCCAGGGTGATCCAGATGAAGCAGAGGGAGGACATCTGGATCAGCATGATGTTGGACCCACGCCTCAAGGGGAAGTTGAGCCAGTTCCTGCCGCCTGCAGGAGGAGACCCAGCGCAACAAATAAGGAGCTTGCAGCAGGCCCTTGTTGAGCGCTTGGAGGAAGCCTTCCCCCAGCCTTCCACCCCCACTGTCCAGCAGCCAGCACAGAGGCAGCAGCAGGTGCCTGCATCCAGCAGCAAGCGCCCCACAGACCTGCTGTCTCTCAGCCACGAGCTCTACAGGACTGTAGAGGCTCCGGCAGCAGTGACTAGAGAGGAGGTGCATGCAGCAGCATCCTCCACCGGTCACAGCCAGCGCCTGACCCGCATGGTGGCTGACTACATGGGGTCCTACAGCGGGCTTGACAGCGATGCCCCTGTTGATCCCATGGAGTATTGGGTCAAGCGCCTGGAGATCTGGAGCGAGCTGGCGCAGTACGCCCTGGAAGTGCTGTCCTGCCCCCCTTCCAGCATGCTGTCCGAGCGCTGCTTCAGTGCAGCTGGTGGTGTGGTCACCGAGAAACGCTCACGTCTGTCTCACAAGTCTGTGGACAGACTGACGTTTCTCAAGATGAACCAGGCGTGGGTGGAAGGCGAGTTCCTGGCCCCTGTTGTCGGCGAGAGGGGGACATGAACTGGCTAAGAACCATCGTTAATGTGCCTTACCACCCTTTACCACCTCCTGGCTCCTGCTCACTAAGCCAGCCTGGTTCACTTTGACTATTACGTCGCCTGCAGCTACACATTTTACACCTACAGTGGGCTGCTGTGTACTGCCCTTCTGCTGTCTGTCTGTGTTTCCCACTGCCAGGGTACACAGATTTACCTTCTGCTGCCACTCTGCCACCAGCTATTACGTCAAAAAATAGCTATATCTGTGTAATTGGTTGTAAAACCAAAACTACAAAACCATAAAAAAAAAAAAAAAGGTTTAATTTTTCTGAGGTGCCCGGGTTGAAAACTGTGTTGTCCCAGTTGTGTATTGGACACAATGTGGGCTGCACGACCGCTGTCTGGGACCTCCTGCCTGTTGTGTTTATTTACAGCCCTGGTATCACCGCTAGGTACCAGGGCTATTATGTCACGCTGCCTGCCTGCTGCCACACTCACACTACTCCTCCATTCCTCCTGCTGATGCTGCTGTCTGTCTGTGTTTCCCACTGCCAGGGTACACAGAATTAGCTTCTGCTGCCACTCTGCCACCAGCTATTACGTCAAACAATAGCTGCTCACATTACTCCTCCATTCCTCCTGCTGCTGCTGCTGTCTGTCTGTCTGTGTTTCCCAATGCCAGGGTACACAGATTTACCTTCTGCTGCCACTCTGCCACCAGCTATTACGTCAAAAAATAGCTATATCTGTGTAATTGGTTGTAAAACCAAAACTACAAAACCATAAAAAAAAAAAAACGGTTTAATTTTTCTGAGGTGCCCGGGTTGAAAACTGTGTTGTCCCAGTTGTGTATTGGACACAATGTGGGCTACACGACCGCTGTCTGGGACCTCCTGCCTGCTGTGTTTATTTACAGCCCTGGTATCACCGCTAGGTACCAGGGCTATTATGTCACGCTGCCTGCCTGCTGCCACACTCACACTACTCCTCCATTCCTCCTGCTGATGCTGCTGTCTGTCTGTGTTTCCCACTGCCAGGGTACACAGAATTAGCTTCTGCTGCCACTCTGCCACCAGCTATTACGTCAAACAATAGCTGCTCACATTACTCCTCCATTCCTACTGCTGCTGCTGCTGCTGTCGGTCTGTCTGTGTTTCCCAACACCAGGGTACACAGATTTACCTTCTGCTGCCACTCTGCCACCAGCTATTACGTCAAAAAATAGCTATATCTGTGTAATTGGTTGTAAAACCAAAACTACAAAACCATAAAAAAAAAAAAAAGGTTTAATTTTTCTGAGGTGCTCGGGTTGAAAACTGTGTTGTCCCAGTTGTGTATTGGACACAATGTGGGCTGCACGACCGCTGTCTGGGACCTCCTGCCTGCTGTGTTTATTTACAGCCCTGGTATCACCGCTAGGTACCAGGGCTATTATGTCACGCTGCCTGCCTGCTGCCACACTCACACTACTCCTCCATTCCTCCTGCTGATGCTGCTGTCTGTCTGTGTTTCCCAACGCCAGGGTACACAGATTTACCTTCTGCTGCCACTCTGCCACCAGCTATTACGTCAAAAAATAGCTATATCTGTGTAATTGGTTGTAAAACCAAAACTACAAAACCATAAAAAAAAAAAAAAAGGTTTAATTTTTCTGAGGTGCCCGGGTTGAAAACTGTGTTGTCCCAGTTGTGTATTGGACACAATGTGGGCTACACGACCGCTGTCTGGGACCTCCTGCCTGCTGTGTTTATTTACAGCCCTGGTATCACCGCTAGGTACCAGGGCTATTATGTCACGCTGCCTGCCTGCTGCCACACTCACACTACTCCTCCATTCCTCCTGCTGATGCTGCTGTCTGTCTGTGTTTCCCACTGCCAGGGTACACAGAATTAGCTTCTGCTGCCACTCTGCCACCAGCTATTACGTCAAACAATAGCTGCTCACATTACTCCTCCATTCCTACTGCTGCTGCTGCTGCTGTCTGTCTGTCTGTGTTTCCCAACACCAGGGTACACAGATTTACCTTCTGCTGCCACTCTGCCACCAGCTATTACGTCAAAAAATAGCTATATCTGTGTAATTGGTTGTAAAACCAAAACTACAAAACCATAAAAAAAAAAAAAAGGTTTAATTTTTCTGAGGTGCTCGGGTTGAAAACTGTGTTGTCCCAGTTGTGTATTGGACACAATGTGGGCTGCACGACCGCTGTCTGGGACCTCCTGCCTGCTGTGTTTATTTACAGCCCTGGTATCACCGCTAGGTACCAGGGCTATTATGTCACGCTGCCTGCCTGCTGCCACACTCACACTACTCCTCCATTCCTCCTGCTGATGCTGCTGTCTGTCTGTGTTTCCCAACGCCAGGGTACACAGATTTACCTTCTGCTGCCACTCTGCCACCAGCTATTACGTCAAAAAATAGCTATATCTGTGTAATTGGTTGTAAAACCAAAACTACAAAACCATAAAAAAAAAAAAAAAGGTTTAATTTTTCTGAGGTGCCCGGGTTGAAAACTGTGTTGTCCCAGTTGTGTATTGGACACAATGTGGGCTACACGACCGCTGTCTGGGACCTCCTGCCTGCTGTGTTTATTTACAGCCCTGGTATCACCGCTAGGTACCAGGGCTATTATGTCACGCTGCCTGCCTGCTGCCACACTCACACTACTCCTCCATTCCTCCTGCTGATGCTGCTGTCTGTCTGTGTTTCCCACTGCCAGGGTACACAGAATTAGCTTCTGCTGCCACTCTGCCACCAGCTATTACGTCAAACAATAGCTGCTCACATTACTCCTCCATTCCTCCTGCTGCTGCTGCTGCTGTCTGTCTGTCTGTGTTTCCCAACGCCAGGGTACACAGATTTACCTTCTGCTGCCACTCTGCCACCAGCTATTACGTCAAAAAATAGCTATATCTGTGTAATTGGTTGTAAAACCAAAACTACAAAACCATAAAAAAAAAAAAAAGGTTTAATTTTTCTGAGGTGCCCGGGTTGAAAACTGTGTTGTCCCAGTTGTGTATTGGACACAATGTGGGCTGCACGACCGCTGTCTGGGACCTCCTGCCTGCTGTGTTTATTTACAGCCCTGGTATCACCGCTAGGTACCAGGGCTATTATGTCACGCTGCCTGCCTCATTGACTGCCTGCTGCCACACACTCATCCTCCTCCTCCTGCTGCTGAATTTACCTCCTGCTGTCTGTGTGTTTCCACTGCCAGGGAGCACATACAATGGCGCTTCCAACATGCATGCGCCACCAGCTATTTGTTACGCTCAAAAATAGCTGCATTTCTTTAAAAAAAAATTGAAAAGAGAAATAAGTAAAGAAGAAGACGATATAGAAGAAGATGAAGAAGATGAAGAAGATGAAGAAGAAGAAGATGAAGAAGAAGAAGAAGAAGATGAAGAAGAAGAAGAAGAAGAAGAAGGAGAAGAAGATGAAGATGAAGAAGAAGAAGATGAAGAAGAAGAAGATGAAGAAGATGAAGACGATGAAGATGAAGAAGATGAAGAAGATGAAGAAGAAGAAGATGAAGAAGAAGAAGATGAAGAAGAAGAAGATGAAGATGAAGAAGATGAAGATGATGAAGAGGAAGAAGATGAAGAAGAAGATGAAGATGATGAAGAAGAAGAAGATGAAGAAGATGAAGATGAAGAAGATGAAGAAGATGAAGAAGATGAAGAAGAAGAAGATGATGAAGAAGAAGAAGAAGAAGATGAAGAAGAAGATGAAGAAGATGAAGAAGATGAAGAAGAAGAAGAAGATGAAGAAGATGAAGATGAAGAAGATGAAGAAGATGAAGAAGAAGAAGATGAAGAAGATGAAGAAGAAGATGAAGAAGATGAAGAAGATGAAGAAGAAGATGAAGAAGATGAAGAAAAAGAAGATGAAGAAGAAGAAGATGATGATGAAGAAGATGAAGAAGAAGAAGAAGAAGACAATATAAAAGAAGAAGAAGATATAGAAGAAGATATAGAAGAAGAAGATATAGAAGAAGAAGATATAGAAGAAGAAGAAGAAGAAGATATAGAAGATAAAGAAGAAGAAGAAGAAGAAGTATATACAGTACTGAACAAATTTCTGGACACAACTTCTCTTTTCAACTTTTTTTTTTAAAGGAACATCCCCACATAATCACTTGCTGTTGTTACTTGGAAAAAAAGAGGTTTCTTGCATCATTCACCCTCAAAACAAGTGTTGGAAGCTATTTAAGGCCATTTCGAATAGTCAGCTCGAATAATGAGCTCGAATACCGACTCGAATAGTGAGCTCGAATTCCGAGGTCGAATCGAATAGTTAAAATTATTTGACTCGAATATTCGACTGATCTCGAATTATTTACTATTCGAATTCGACCTAACTCGAATTTTGAAAAGGGGTATTTGAGCATCACTGGTGAGCAGCTATTGTTTGACGTAATAGCTGGTGGCAGAGTGGCAGCAGAAGCTAATTCTGTGTACCCTGGCAGTGGGAAACACAGACAGACAGCAGCATCAGCAGGAGGAATGGAGGAGTAGTGTGAGTGTGGCAGCAGGTAGGCAGCGTGACATAATAGCCCTGGTACCTAGCGGTGATACCAGGCCGTAAATGAACACAACAGGAGGTCCCAGACAGCGGTCGTGCAGCCCACATCGTGTCCAATACACAACTGGGACAACACAGTTTTCAACCCGGGTACCTCAGAAAAATTAAACCTTTTTTTTTTTTTGGTTTTTTTTGTTTTGTTTTTACAACCAATTACACAGATATAGCTATTTTTTGACGTAATAGCTGGTGGCAGAGTGGCAGCAGAAGGTAAATCTGTGTACCCTGGCGGTGGGAAACACAGACAGACAGCAGCAGCAGGAGGAATGGAGGAGTAATTATGTGTGCAGCTATTGTTTGACGTAATAGCTGGTGGCAGACTGGCAGCAGAAGGTAATTCTGTGTACCCTGGCAGTGGGAAACACAGACAGACAGCAGCAGCAGGAGGAATGGAGGAGTAGTGTGAGTGTGGCAGCAGGCAGGCAGCGTGACATAATAGCCCTGGTACCTAGCGGTGATACCAGGCCGTAAATGAACACAACAGGAGGTCCCAGACAGCGGTCGTGCAGCCCACATCGTGTCCAATACACAACTGGGACAACACAGTTTTCAACCCGGGCACCTCAGAAAAATTAAACCTTTTTTTTTATGGTTTTTTTTGTTTTGTTTTTACAACCAATTACACAGATATAGCTATTTTTTGACGTAATAGCTGGTGGCAGAGTGGCAGCAGAAGGTAAATCTGTGTACCCTGGCGGTGGGAAACACAGACAGACAGCAGCAGCAGCAGGAGGAATGGAGGAGTAATTATGTGTGCAGCTATTGTTTGACGTAATAGCTGGTGGCAGACTGGCAGCAGAAGGTAATTCTGTGTACCCTGGCAGTAGGAAACACAGACAGACAGCAGCAGCAGGAGGAATGGAGGAGTAGTGTGAGTGTGGCAGCAGGCAGGCAGCGTGACATAATAGCCCTGGTACCTAGCGGTGATACCAGGCCGTAAATGAACACAACAGGAGGTCCCAGACAGCGGTCGTGCAGCCCACATCGTGTCCAATACACAACTGGGACAACACAGTTTTCAACCCGGGCACCTCAGAAAAATTAAACCTTTTTTTTTTTTTAATGGTTTTTTGGTTTTGTTTGTAAAACAAATTACACAGATATATAGCTATTGTTTGACGTAATAGCTGGTGGCAGAGTGGCAGCAGAAGGTAAATCTGTGTACCCTGGCAGTGGGAAACACAGACAGACAGCAGAAGGGCAGTACACAGCAGCCCACTGTAGGTGTAAAATGTGTGGCTGCAGGCGACGTAATAGTCAAAGTGAACCAGGCTGGCTTAGTGAGCAGGAGCCAGGAGGTGGTAAAGGGTGGTAAGGCACATTAACGATGGTTCTTAGCCAGTTCATGTCCCCCTCTCGCCGACAACAGGGGCCAGGAACTCGCCTTCCACCCTCGCCTGGTTCATCTTGAGAAACGTCAGTCTGTCCACAGACTTGTGAGACAGACGTGAGCGTTTCTCGGTGACCACACCACCAGCTGCACTGAAGCAGCGCTCGGACAGCACGCTGGAAGGGGGGCAGGACAGCACTTCCAGGGCGTACTGCGCCAGCTCGCTCCAGATCTCCAGGCGCTTGACCCAATACTCCATGGGATCAACAGGGGCATCGCTGTCAAGCCCGCTGTAGGACCCCATGTAGTCAGCCACCATGCGGGTCAGGCGCTGGCTGTGACCGGTGGAGGATGCTGCTGCATGCACCTCCTCTCTAGTCACTGCTGCCGGAGCCTCTACAGTCCTGTAGAGCTCGTGGCTGAGAGACAGCAGGTCTGTGGGGCGCTTGCTGCTGGATGCAGGCACCTGCTGCTGCCTCTGTGCTGGCTGCTGGACAGTGGGGGTGGAAGGCTGGGGGAAGGCTTCCTCCAAGCGCTCAACAAGGGCCTGCTGCAAGCTCCTTATTTGTTGCGCTGGGTCTCCTCCTGCAGGCGGCAGGAACTGGCTCAACTTTCCCTTGAGGCGTGGGTCCAACATCATGCTGATCCAGATGTCCTCCCTCTGCTTCATCTGGATCACCCTGGGGTCTCTGCGCAGGCACGTCAGCATGTGCGCTGCCATTGGGAAGAGGCGGGCCACGTCTGCTGGCACATTGACGGCAGTGCTGCTGTCCTCATCCTCCTCCTCTGCCTCGTCAGCCTCATCCTCTCTCCACCCCCGCACCAACTCAGCTGCACTGTGCTGCTCCCCCTCATCACCAGCAAGGTCAGGGACCTCCACCAAGTCCTCCTCCCCCTCAGAGGTGGACTGTGCAGCTGCTTGCCGCTCCTGCTGGTCCAAGGCTGCCGCTCCCTGTTCCAGCAAAGCATCGAGGGCCCTGTTCAGCAGACAAACCAGGGGCACCCACTCGCAGACCATAGCATGGTCCCTGCTCACCATGTTAGTGGCCTGCAGAAAGGGAGCCAGCACTAAGCACACCTGCTGCATGTGCCTCCAGTCATCATCGGGGACGATGGACGGGATGTTGCTGGTCTTGTCCCTTCTCTGAGCGGCGGAAACAGTGGCCAGGGCAAGGTACTGGTTGACAGCGTGCTTCTGTTCAACCAGACGCTCCAACATCGCCAGGGTGGAGTTCCAGCGAGTCGGAACGTCAAGGATCAGCCGATGGCGTGGCAGATCCAGCTCCTTTTGCACGTCATCCAGGCTCGCACAGGCTGCAGCCGAGCGCCGGAAGTGACGCACAACGTTCCTTGCCGTTTCCAGCAGTTCGCCCATCCCCTGGTAGGTGCGCAAGAACTTCTGCACCACCAGGTTCAGCACGTGGGCAAGACAGGGGATGTGGGTCAGGTTTCCCCTGTCTATTGCGGCAACCAGATTGGCCCCATTGTCGGCCACCACCTCTCCGACTCTGAGGCCTCTGGGGGTCAGCCAAATCCTCTCCTGCTCCTGGAGTTTGGCCAACACATGGGTTGCCGTCAGCTTGGTCTTCCCAAGGCTGACCAAGTGCAGCAGCGCTTGGCAGTGGCGGGCCTTCACGCTGCTGCTGAGGCGGGGGGTTTGGCCAGGTGTGCCGGAGGATGGCAGAGGATCGGAGGAACCTGCTGCAGTTCCCCTGACCCTGCGGGGTGGCACCACCCACTGTGTTGCTGCTGCTGCTGTGCCCGCTGCTGCTCTCCCATCCTCACCCCCTTCCACCAAGCTGACCCAGTGGACAGTGAAGGACAGGTAGCGGCCTGTCCCGAAGCGGCTGCTCCAGGAGTCCATGGTGACGTGGACCCTTTCACCAACCGCGTGCTCCAGCCCTCGCTCCACATTGGCCATCACAAAGCGGTGCAGTGCAGGAATGGCCTTGCGGGAGAAAAAGTGTCTGCTGGGGAGCTGCCAGTCTGGGGCTGCGCAAGCAAGCAGCGCACGAATGTCGCTCCCCTCCTGCACGAGCGTGTACGGCAGGAGTTGGGAGCACATGGCCCGTGCCAGCAAGCCGTTCAGCTGCCGCACGCGACGGCTGCTGGGAGGCAGAGCCCTAACCACCCCCTGGAAGGACTCGCTCAAAAGGCTCTGGCGTGGCCTTTTGCTGGCACGGGAATCAGCAGACACAGCGGAGGAGGCCACTGAGGACTGGCTGCCAGAACAGGCCTCAGTGTCGGCGGCAGGAGTTGCAGAGGGGGGAGGAGCAGTGCGTTTCCGCACTCCTGCTGGTGCTGCTGGAGGAGCAGGAGGGCGGGTGGCTGCTGTTGCTGCTGCTGCTGAAGGCTGTGCAGTGATGGGTGTGGTGCCACTGCCAGCACCAGATGCCTTCAGCCTCTGGAACTCCTCATGCTGGTGGAAATGTTTCGCAGCAAGGTGGTTGATGAGCGAGCTGGTGCTGAACTTTAAGGGGTCTGCACCTCTGCTCAACTTCCGCTGACAGTGGTTGCAAGTGGCGTACTTGCTGTACACAGTGGGCATGGTGAAATATCGCCAGATTGGTGACAGAAACATCCCCCTACTGCATGGAAGCGCTGCTGCCTGTCTCCCTGTGGTGGTTGGGGGGGGGGGGGCTTGGGGGGCTTGGGTGCGGCTGGTGGTGGTACTGGCAGATGCTGCTGCTGCTGCTGCTGAGCCTGAGACACCAGCAGGCTGTGGGACCTGCCTACTGCTGCCAATGCTTGCAATGATGCGCCTCCTTGCAAGGCCCACAAGAGCATCCTCCTCCTCCTCCTCAGAGCTGCTGAGGACGACATCCCCTGGAGGTGGTGGCACCCAGTCTCTGTCTGTCACCGGGTCATCATCATCCTCCCCCTCCTGAAACATGTCCTGCTGGGATGATGACCCCCCAAACTCCTCTCCTGATGCATGGATGGGCTGCTTGACTGTCGCCACAGTCTTGCTGTCCAATCCCTCATCCCCCAAAGTGCCCATCAGCATCTCCTCCTCAAAATCGCCAACAACAGCAGACAATACCCTGATGGTGCCTGGGGTAAAAATACTGCTGAGTGACAGGTCGCCAACTTGTGACGGTGAACTGGCCTCCTCCCCAGACCCTGCTGGGCGGCTGCTGTGAACAGGGGTGGTGGTGGTGGTGGTGGTGAGGGTGGAGGCCTCGGATGCAGAGCTGATGGCGGGCTGCTCATCCTCCGTCATGAGTTGCACCACAGTGTCTGCATGCTTTTCCTCAATGGGACGTTTCCGACCCGGCTGGAGGAAAATCGGAGCAGGTGCTACACGCTGCTGCTGCTGTGTCTCTGCAGCGTGAGTTGCAGATGCTCCTGCTGGGCGGCGCCCAAGGCGTCCACGGCCAGTGGCTATGGGAGGAATGTTAGCCACTGACGCTGCTGCTGCTGCGGAACTGTGCATGGTGGCGCGGCCGCGGCCTGCCACAATGCTGCTCCCTCTCCTCCTGATTCCCTTGCTGCCCTTCCCCTTGCCCAAACCGCGCTGGCTGCCACTTCCAGACATCTTCGATGTTTTGGGCCTATAGACAAAAGTTTTTTAAAAGGGCGGGTGAAAAGTGGGGTACTTTAATGGAGTGGGTTGGTGGGTGAGGTGACTGAGTGAGTGTCCCTAGTACAGTAAGTAAGTAGTAACAGTCAGGAAGTACAACTAGCAGTTACAATAATCAGTAGTAATCACAAGTAAATTTAGTGTGTGTACACTACAGACAGTGAGTGCACGCACGCACAAACACGCGCAGGAGCTAGCCTATGAACAGTGACTGAGTGAGTCTAGTACAGTAAGTAAGTAAGTAGTAACAGTCAGTAAGTACAACTAACTAATTACAATAATCAATCAGTTATCAGAAGGAAATAGAGTGTGTGTAGTGTGTGTACACAGACAGTGAGTGCACACACGCAGGAGCTAGTAGCCTATGAACAGTGACTGAGTGTCCTAGACTCCTAGTACAGTAAGAGTAAGTAGTAACAGTAAGTACAACTAACTAATTACAATAATCAATCAGTTATCAGAAGGAAATAGAGTGTGTGTAGTGTGTACACAGACAGTGAGTGCACACACGCAGGAGCTAGTAGCCTATGAACAGTGACTGAGTGTCCTAGACTCCTAGTACAGTAAGTAGTAACAGTAAGTACAACTAACTAATTACAATAATCAATTACAATAATCAATCAGTTATCAGAAGGAAATAGAGTGTGTGTAGTGTGTACACAGAAAGTGAGTGCACACACGCAGGAGCTAGTAGCCTATGAACAGTGACTGAGTGTCCTAGACTCCTAGTACAGTAAGAGTAAGTAGTAACAGTAAGTACAAACAACTAACTAATTACAATAATCAATCAGTTATCAGAAGGAAATAGAGTGTGTGTAGTGTGTGTACACAGACAGTGAGTGCACACACGCAGGAGCTAGTAGACTATGAACAGTGACTGAGTGTCCTAGACTCCTAGTACAGTAAGAGTAAGTAGTAACAGTAAGTACAACTAACTAATTACAATAAGCAATCAGTTATCAGAAGGAAATAGAGTGTGTGTAGTGTGTGTACACAGACAGTGAGTGCACACACGCAGGAGCTAGTAGCCTATGAACAGTGACTGAGTGTCCTAGACTCCTAGTACAGTAAGAGTAAGTAGTAACAGTAAGTACAAACAACTAACTAATTACAATAATCAATCAGTTATCAGAAGGAAATAGAGTGTGTGTAGTGTGTGTACACAGACAGTGAGTGCACACACGCAGGAGCTAGTAGACTATGAACAGTGACTGAGTGTCCTAGACTCCTAGTACAGTAAAGGTGCCCATACACTCGTCAGATTGGCAGCAGACAGATAAGAAATGCATCTGATGATCTATCTGATGCGTTTTTAGAACATTTTTTACCAGGATAGAATTCCAATAGATTTCAGTTTGAAATCTGTTGAAATTCGATCTGATGGCATTTTTTTGCCATCAGATTTCCATTAAGGCCAATGCAAACTGATAAGCAATCTCATCAGATCGACCTAAATTTTCCACCCTGCTAGTTCGATGGAAATCCATCGAAATCGATCGAAATCGGCCGTCGATCGGTCGATTGGCCAACCGATTTGCGATCGATCGATCGATCGCGATCGATCGGTCGGCCAAAAAAACGGCTGAGTGTATGGGCTGCTTAAGAGTAAGTAGTAACAGTAAGTACAACTAACTAATTACAATAAGCAATCAGTTATCAGAAGGAAATAGAGTGTGTGTAGTGTGTGTACACAGACAGTGAGTGCACACACGCAGGAGCTAGTAGCCTATGAACAGTGACTGAGTGTCCTAGACTCCTAGTACAGTAAGAGTAAGTAGTAACAGTAAGTACAAACAACTAACTAATTACAATAATCAATCAGTTATCAGAAGGAAATAGAGTGTGTGTAGTGTGTGTACACAGACAGTGAGTGCACACACGCAGGAGCTAGTAGACTATGAACAGTGACTGAGTGTCCTAGACTCCTAGTACAGTAAGAGTAAGTAGTAACAGTAAGTACAACTAACTAATTACAATAAGCAATCAGTTATCAGAAGGAAATAGAGTGTGTGTAGTGTGTACACAGACAGTGAGTGCACACACGCAGGAGCTAGTAGCCTATGAACAGTGACTGAGTGTCCTAGACTCCTAGTACAGTAAGTAGTAACAGTAAGTACAACTAACTAATTACAATAATCAATTACAATAATCAATCAGTTATCAGAAGGAAATAGAGTGTGTGTAGTGTGTACACAGAAAGTGAGTGCACACACGCAGGAGCTAGTAGCCTATGAACAGTGACTGAGTGTCCTAGACTCCTAGTACAGTAAGAGTAAGTAGTAACAGTAAGTACAAACAACTAACTAATTACAATAATCAATCAGTTATCAGAAGGAAATAGAGTGTGTGTAGTGTGTGTACACAGACAGTGAGTGCACACACGCAGGAGCTAGTAGACTATGAACAGTGACTGAGTGTCCTAGACTCCTAGTACAGTAAGAGTAAGTAGTAACAGTAAGTACAACTAACTAATTACAATAAGCAATCAGTTATCAGAAGGAAATAGAGTGTGTGTAGTGTGTGTACACAGACAGTGAGTGCACACACGCAGGAGCTAGTAGCCTATGAACAGTGACTGAGTGTCCTAGACTCCTAGTACAGTAAGAGTAAGTAGTAACAGTAAGTACAAACAACTAACTAATTACAATAATCAATCAGTTATCAGAAGGAAATAGAGTGTGTGTAGTGTGTACACAGACAGTGAGTGCATACACGCAGGAGCTAGTAGCCTATGAACAGTGACTGAGTGTCCTAGACTCCTAGTACAGTAAGTAGTAACAGTAAGTACAACTAACTAATTACAATAATCAATTACAATAATCAATCAGTTATCAGAAGGAAATAGAGTGTGTGTAGTGTGTACACAGAAAGTGAGTGCACACACACAGGAGCAGCTAGTAGCCTATGAACAGTGACAGTGAGTGTCCTAGTACAGTTACAGTATATAACTACAATGCTAATACAATCAGTAGTAAAGGACAGCAGAAATACTGGTATAGAATAGAGAGAAATAAACAGAGGACAGGAGGACAGCTGCCCACACAGGCAAGGCCCTGAGGCCTAAAGCTGTAAGCCTGCAGCAGCTGGCCTGTCTCTATGTAACACAAAAGCTACTAACTAAAATACAATGTCTAACTAACTAACAACAATATAGGTGTGTATAGGAGGTGTATGTGAGCAAAAACGCTAGGTAAATGACCACAATAGAGCTCTTGCTAAGCCAAAGCACAAAGGAGCAACTCTCTCTCTGTACAAGTCTCAGGCAAGCACGGAGAAACGGAACATGGCGGCCGCTATTTATAGGGTAGGGGCTGGCCAGGGTCCCCCTCTGTGATTGGCTGCCGTCAGAGGGCCTGGGAGCCCTCTGATTGGCTCTAAGGACATCAATCTGGGCTATGACGCTATTCGAGCTCGGTACCGAGCTCGAATAGCGCCGTTTTGCTCGAATAGCTCGAATAGTGAATGGGCTATTCGAGTGTACTCGAATAGCCCATTCGAATAGCTACAGCTATTCGGAGCTCGAATACCGAGCTCGAATAGCTGGAAAAGAGCTCGAATATTCGAGCTACTCGAATATTCGAGCTCTGCTGAGCACCACTGCGCCCTCACTTCAGTGTCCTTTTAGAGGTTGTCTTTCCAAAGCCACAACACCTGGTTTTACAGCAGACACACTTTCCTAGTCCTGTCAATGTCCTCACTGTTGACTACTTTGTTTACCAGTTGTTTACTTTGAATGACATCCTCAGAATCAGAAGAACCTTCATCAGTCATTGCCTGCAGATATAAAATTCCATTACCTCAGAGCAGGGCTTCCCAATCCCAACTCTGTCCTCAAGTACCACCAACAGTACTTGTTTTGCAGAAAACCCTGAACGTTCACAGGTGGAGTAACTAATGTCTTAGCTGATTCAGCAGGGAACACACTTGCAGGGTGTTTTCCCCTGTGATTCCCGACAATGTTTTTCTGCAATTGTTTCCGCGTTAGTGGCGTAGTGTATGCAAATGCGTGTGTCATGCGAGAAGAGGCAGAAAACCGTGTGATTTAAAAACGCGCAGAAAACGCATAGGAAAAACGCGAACGAATGGTTACAATGAGCTTTAATATCCTGTAGAATCATGCGCATCTTTTTGTCCATGGCAAAATGCACACAAACGCATCAAGAGCCTGATTCACAAAGCAGTGCAAACTGTTTAGCACGGGCGTGCTAAACAGTTAGCACATGAAGTGCCGTTTGCCGACAAGTGCCGCGATTCGTGCGATCATGGACTTTCGCACGAATCGCGGAAAATTGCGCGCGCAAGAGTCCGCGATCGCGCAAATCGCGGCACTTTGCGCGCGCAAAAGTCCACGAACGGCACTTCACATGCTAACTGTTTAGCACGCCCGTGCTAAACAGTTTGCACTGCATTGTGAATCAAGCCCCTAGTGTGTTTCCTCCCTCACTACCTGTGGCTAATCTTTTACAGAGGATAGGAAGTTCTGAATTTAGTTCAACTTTCAAGGACAACTATCAAAGTTAATTAAATTCTAAATGCCACATACAGTGCTGCCCATAATTATTCATACCCCTGGCAAATTTTGAGTTATAGTTACTTTTATTCAACAAGCAAGTAATTTTTTTTTTACAGGAAATGACATAGGTATCTCCCAAAAGATAAGACAATGTGCAAGAGGCATTACTTCTCAGCTTTTACTTACATTTGAGCAAAAAGTGTCAAGTCCAAAAATATTCATGCCCTTCTCAATAATCAATAGAAAAGCCTTTATTAGCTAAACGCTTCCTATAATTGCAAACCAGCTTTTTGCATGTCTCCACAGGTATTTTTGCTCATTCATCTTAAGCAATGAGCTCCAAATCTTTCAGGTTGGAGGGTCTTCTTGCCATCACCCTGATCTTTAGCTCCCTCCACAGATTCTCAATTGGATTCAAGTCAGAACTCTGGCTGGGCCACTCCAAAACGTTAATGTTGTTGTCTGCTAACCATTTCTTCACCACTTTTGCCAGTGCTATGTCCACTGGTGCCCAAGGCCAAGTTTCTCTGCAGACTACCTGATGTTGTCGTTGAGAATCCTTTTTTCATGGTGCCATTTACTGTGATTAGGTTCCAGACACATGCAGAGGGGGTGCTCTGGGTGCCCAGGCACCCCCCTTTTAAAAATCTTCAAAAAAGGCCCCTCTGGCTGCACAAAATAAGCTCCGCCCCTGACTGCAAAAATCCCCACCCGCTGGAAGCTCCTCCCCCGCCTGGGACAATTTTAAGTGAAGAGGCCTGGACAAGAATCCTAGTATGGCATACTGACCTCTCCCTCCACCTAGGACCCATACTGACCTCTACCTCCCCCAGCACCCACAGTGACCTCTCCTTCCACCTAGCAACCACAGTAACCTCTCCCTCCACCAAGCATCCACAATGACCTCTCCTTCCACCTGGCAACCACAGTGACCTCCCCCTCCACCTAGCACCCACAGATACCTCTCCCTCCCCAGCACCCACAGTGACCTCTCTCTCCACCTAGCACCCACAGTGACCTCTCCCTCCCCCAGCTCCCACAGTGATCTCTCCCTTCACTTAGCACCCACAATCACCTCCACAGCTCTAGCAGTAATCCTGCCTACCCCAGCACCCATACTGACCTATCCCTCCCCCAGCACCCACAGTGATCTTTCCCTCCCCCAGTGGCTACCCTCCTGTCCCCTGCAGTAAGCACAGGGACCTCCCATCCCAAAAGCAGCACCTACAGTAACCTATCCAATTGCAAGTGCCCACAGTGACCTCTCCCAACAGTTAGCATCCACGACTACTCCCTCCTCCAGTAACCACACTGACCTCTCCCAGCACCCACAGTGACCTCTCCTTCCTCCAGCACCCATACTGACATCTTCCTTCCACAGCACCCACAGTGACCTACCCCCCCCCCCCCAGCACCCACACTAAACCCTACCTCCCCTAGCAGCAACTATACAATTCATAGCAGCACCCACAGTGATCTCCCCTTCCTCCAGCACCCATACTGACCTCTACCTTCCACAGCACCCACAGTTACTTCTCCTCCCCCAGCACCCACAGTGACCTACCATTCCCCCAGCACCCACACTGACCTCTACCTCCTCCAGCAACCACACTGACCTCTACCTCCCCTACCAGCAATTATGCCATTCATAGCAGTACCCACAATGACCTCTCACCCCCTGCACCCATAGCAATCCCACCAATATTCAGCACCCACATTAAACTCAACCAGTAACTCCCACTATAGCAAGTACCCAGTACTTGCACCAAGCACCCTGCACCCAATACTCACATCCAGCCTTCATATGGCACTTAGTACTTGCATCAAAAAGCCCCATGACACCCAGTGCTGCACCCCTTCACCCTTTATCTGGCACCCAGTACTCACACCTACATGGCACAGTACTTGCACCCAGCCCCGACATGGCACTCACTACTCACACCTGCACACAGCCTCCACATGGCACCCACTATCTGCACTCACATAAATAGTACTATTACCCGAAGTACCTGCACTCAGAACTCACATGACACACAATGTCCACCCATAGCTAGCACCCAGTGCCGGAATGGCCCCAAGTATTCACACCTATGTGATACCCAGTACCTGCGCCCAACACCCACATGTTTCATCTGCAGTAGTTCCAGTTGCACTAAGCCTCCACTTGGTGCCCAGCACTCACACCAAGCACTCACATATGGCATCCAGTACTTTCACCCAGAACGCAGAAGAGACTGAGTACCTTCAATCAACACCTACATGATGCTTGATACCCACCCATACAGCCGGAATTCACATGACATCCCGTGCCAGCACCCAGAACCCACATGGCACCCAGCATCTGCATTTAGCACCCACATGATGACAAATACCCCACTAGCCAGCTCCCATATGTCACCATGTACTCACTTCCAGTACCCACTTGGCACTCAGTATTTGCAGCTGAGACAGCCATACTAGTAAGGAAAAAAAACACATTTATAAATAGACTAGTGACCTAAGCCCGTTTAAAAAACGGGATCTAGGTCTGTCACCATGCATGCAGGCTCCCGCACGCCACGCACGAGCACTCGTCAGTCGCGCGCACCCACATACGCTCGCCCGCTCGGCCGGCTGGCTGCCTCCTAGCCCGTCCTGTGTCCTGTCCCAACAGCTGTGTCAATGTAGGACATGCGCAGTAGCGCAAAAGCACTGACACAGGGACATGGGACGCAGGGACACTTGAATTTTATTAGGTAGGATAAATACTTGTTCTAATAACATATGTATTATACTGTCCACATTTTGATGTCAGTGAATTTTATTCAGTAAATAAAGAGAAAACTGTTCCAGGAATTTTCCATCTTTACTTCCTCTGACTGATGCCAATCCTGATGTCATTTCCCCTCTTACTCTTGGTGTATGCATTGCCAGACCTCCCTTATGGAGCCTTGTACTAAAAACTGCACTGTTTATCTAGTTATATCTGACCACAGCATAGATCGTATTTCAGGAACTTCTGCAGAGGGGTGAGGTATATTTCCCTTCTCTGCCTCGTTTTATACTGAACTACCCTCAGCCAATCAGTGAGGAGCAGGAACATGGGAGGGCAGATAACAAGCTTCCATTTCCCCAGCAATGAACCAGAATAGAGCCAGGCTGACTGAGATAAGATTCATTACAGCAGACACAATTATGATTATATTGGAATGCGTGCAATGCAGACTGCATGTAGACTACATAAGAAACTCAGAGCAATGGGTAAATGGAATTTGATTTTATGGCTGACAATCGCGCTTGAATAACATTTCCCTAGAAGAGATAAAGTAGAAAATAAAATTTCCTGTCACGTGCCAGGCACAAAAACAAATGTAGCAGAAAGTTAAAGTTACATTTTCACAATAGATCTGCCTTTGGCAAGAAAAGCAGCACAAACTATTTCTAAAGCAGCGTAATTAAAATTACAACAAAATCACATCTTCCATGGTCGTCTGGCTTCACATACACACTGGCTTTCAGATAGAATAATTGCCATGGCATGGGAGCTAAACTATAATGTCTGCGTAGACAAACAGTAATTGGTTTAGAAACAAATTCTTTCCTAGTGGCATCAATTATTTAAATACATCTGTAGATTTTCCAAGCACTGGAAAATAGTTGTTACCAGAAATTAATTTGTCCTGTCCTAGCAAAGCGCTATGATACAATACAACACATGCAAATTGCCTTTAGAGGCTTATAGGTAATCCGATGTGACAATAAAACATGTAATCATGTAATATGTAAAAAGAGAAGATAACGAGATTAATGATAATGCAATTATATATTATACACCTGTTGTAGCTGTAGAGTTTACATCCGCTGAGGAACCAATAATTGAAATGCTTTTTTCCCATCTGGAAGGAGAATACAACACCTTTTGCACTAACGCATTTCCTAGAAAGTGGACCTAAAGGGAGTACGAAAACAGGAAACAAGGTTGTAAACATTGCAGATTACAGATTTCATTGCAGATTACCACGATACTAGTAGATTAAAGTGGTATTAAACTCAGCAATTCTTCTTTGCTGTAGAAGATTATTTACAGCATAAAATCCACTCCCACAAAGAAAAGTAGCAGAACAGCATTCAAATAGTTAAACACAGCTCTTTCTTCCTTAATGGAAAGCTTGATGCCGCATACAAAGAGGTAATAACAGTATCTTTTGTTTACATTCCTTTGTCTGCTACAATTAGTATACATTCCTTGCTGTGCTGAAAATGAGCTTTTTCTGCTGTAAAAGCTGAGAGCTGAGAAGTGATCACTAGATACATTATAATGTATAAATACAGCAGATATGCAATACAATGCAATGACAGCTTTCAGAGCACATAAACTGTACTTTGGGACCTTGTAATTTGTATAATTTGTAATCATACAATATTACTTGTACACAAAAGCAAATATGGTAACTTTATGGGTAATAAAAAATAGGAAACACATTTTTATTGAATGCTATGTATGTTTTATCCCACTTTAACAAAGCAGGGGTATAACTTTATATTATTCCCCTCCCATCAGGTTACTTTGGCTGCACTCCCACCCCCACCCTATTAGTCGCTACCATTCATGAATGGCATCCCTTGCATTCTTGTGTAACAACTATCCTTCCATGAACTACCCTTCATTTACCACTACCTGCCCTCCATTCCATTTGCAACTGCTTGTTTAGCATGCATCCTCTGTGTATCAGCATCTTCTTCAGTGTACAGCACTTCTACTCCTCTATGTCCAGGCCATCTTTTTGGAACAGCAGATCTCCGCTTCTACATGTAGAGCTTCACTTGCAATTTTCTTATACCATTTGCAGCTTGGTGTCCATGTGTAACAACCTTTGATTACATGACCCACAATCTGCAATAGTGAGGTTTCGGCAATTACCTAATATTCTAATGTACAATTTACTAAAATCAACATTTCCTCTTTGTTCTAAAAGATTATTTACAGCATAAAATCTACTGCCACAAAAAAATAGTAGCAGAACAGAAGTCAAACAGTTAAACGCAGCACTTTGTTCTTCAGTGGAAAGCTCCTGAAAGCTTCTGGCTGCATCCTAAAAGGTGATAACATTACCTTTTTGTTTACATTGCTCTGTTGCTACAATTAGTATCCAGCCAGCAGCATGCTAAAACAGAAATGCACTGAGCTAAGAAGCAGAGATAGCCGAAAAATAATCACTGGATATATATTAATATATTAATACAGCAGCTATAAATAAAATGCAATGGCAGCTTTCAGAGCAGATAAACTGTACTTTGGGAACTTGTAATTTGTAAACAGACAAAAATACTTGTACACAAAAGCAAATATGAAAACTAAATGGGTAATGAAAAGTAGGAAAACAGACATTTTTATGGAAGAGTTTTATCAGAGTTTTACCCCACTTTAAAGCCTGCACTCTGTCCTGCATTTAGACTGTCTTTTACTTAGCACAGAACTTGCACCGAGATTCCACTTTTTCATAGGTTAGGACAGCAAATCCTCACAGTACTGCATGGTGTTAAAGTAAATGCCTTATGCAAATGTTTAGCAACCACCATAGGGTTGATGCAAAAACAGAGCAGTAAGCTTCAATGCCCCTACACTTAGAGATTCCTTCAGCCACTGGAAGTGTTATGAATCCAAAATAGATAGGCAAGATAGCTACAGTGACCAGATTTTTCTGGGTCCAACCTGGGACTGGTGAAGGGGTGGACTGGGGGGATGTTCGCAGCATGCTACGAAAAATGGGCATGGGGAATGGGGGGGTGCACTAATGAATGGGCGTGGCCATAGCATTGTATGGGCGGAGCATAACCGTAACCCCAAAGCAGCAAATATAGCCAACTATGACCATTAAATAATAAATGCAGCAACAGTTACCTCAGACACCAGAAAATAAATGCAATGTGGGCAACATTTCACCAGAAAAAAAACCGCAATGTGGCAACATTTCACCAGAAAACAAACGCAATTTGGGCAACATTTCAGCAGAAAACAAACACAATTTGGGCAACATTTCAGCAGACAGCAAACACAATTTTGGCAACATTTCAGCAGAAAATAAACGCAATTTGGGCAACATTTCAGCAGACAACAAATGCAATTTGGACAACATTTCAGCAGAAAACAAACGCAATTTTGGCAACCTTTCAGCAGAAAACAAATGCAATTTGGGCAACATTTCAGCAGAAAACAAACACAATTTGGGCAACATTTCAGCAGAAAATAAAAGCAATTTGGGCAACATTTCAGCAGAAAACAAACGCAATTTGGGCAACATTTCAGCAGAAAACAAACACAATTTGGGCAACATTTCAGCAGAAAATAAACGCAATTTGGGCAACATTTCAGCAGAAAACAAACGCAATTTGGGCAACATTTCAGCAGAAAACAAACGCAATTTGGGCAACATTTCACCATAAAATAAACGCAATGTGG
Source organism: Hyperolius riggenbachi (assembly GCF_040937935.1). Taxonomy (NCBI): domain Eukaryota; kingdom Metazoa; phylum Chordata; class Amphibia; order Anura; family Hyperoliidae; genus Hyperolius; species Hyperolius riggenbachi. The sequence continues at coordinate 573,088,018 of NC_090646.1, forward strand.
GCAGCATTTCAGCAGAAAACAAATGCAATTTGGGCAACATTTCACCGGAAAAAAACCAATGTGGGCAACATTTCAGCAGAAAACAAATGCAATTTGGGCAACTTTTCAGCAGAAAATAATGCAGTGGGCAACATTTTAGCAGAAAATAACGCAGTGGGCAACATTTTAGCAGAAAATAGCGCAGTGGACAACATTTTAGCAGAAAATTAACACAGTGGGTAACTGTAACGGTTGGTGTCAGCACACAAAGAGTATCTGATTATTGATGATCTGCAGTATCACCAATAATACAGAAGTATACCTGATTATTAGTGATCTGCAGAATCACCAATAATACAAGTATGGCTAACCTCTGGACACCTAATAAAGTGTAAGTGATTGGGTGCAACCGTAACTTTATTGATAATGAGACCTCACCAGAGGGGCTGGTGAGGTATAAACAGTACACTGAGGGTGTACTAACGTATTACCTCCAGCAAGCTGGAGAGACAAAACTGAGGAGGCTGAATCTCCCGTGGAGCGGGTGATTCAGACTATACTGCAGGTAATAAAGGCAAAACTATAGCTTAATAGAGCTGCTGAACCAGCAAAGCTCGTGCAGTAACACCTCACCAGTGGCGAGGGCCCACTGGCGAGTAGGACGGTCAGACAGGCAAGGTACGGCAACAGAGAGGTAAGTATCGGTACCAAATCGCGAGACAAGAGAGAAACCGGTAAACAGGCAGAGGTTCAGCAACAGGAAGGTATGTATAGATACAGAATCGTGAGACAAGAGAGTAAACGGTAATCAGGCAGAGGTTCAGCAACAGGTAGGCAGATAGGCGAAAGCACAAGAGCGATCAGAGCAAAGAGTAGTCAGGGATAGCCAGAGTCAAAACACAGGTAAATATACAAATACAATCCTAATCTAAGGTGTGACAAACTTGGTATCAACACCTGGGAAACTGGACTAAGGTCTGAGCACTAACACAAATGTATTCACGACAGCAGATGAGGAGCAACTGGACACAAGCTCCTTATATGCTGGGAGCGCATCTGCAGCGCCACCCAGCCGCCCAGCCAATTCTACAGCTAGTTGGAGTCAGCTGACCGGCAAGTCAGCTGACTCCCCGTCTATCTGCATTAAGGTCCTGCCGTCGGGCGCGCGCACGTGTAATGCGTGCCCTGTTTGCGGCGGAAGGACCTTTGTGTGACAGCGAGGTGGGGACCGCCGCCGGCTGGCTCGTGGAGACGGCGTCCCTGCCGCTCTCCGCCGTGGCGGTATCCCCGCCGGCTGTTACAGTAACATTTTAGCAGAAAATTAACACAGTGGGCAACATTTTTGCAGAAAGTGTGCTGGCTCTGCATGGAAATCTTTCCACAGTTTAGTGAATTAGAACCAAGAAGAGAAAAATCATGAGTTAAAGAGAAACCGTAATTAAGAATTGAACTTCATCCCAGTCAGTAGCTGATAATAACCCCTTTCCCATGAGAAATCTTTTTCTTTTCTCAAACTGATCATCAGGGGGCTCTGTATGGCTGATATTGTAGTTAAACCCCTCCCACAGTGTCATGTGAGCACCAGGGTTCTGACATCACACTGTGGGAGCCTTGGTGCATTGTGGGAAATAACAGCTGTTTCCAACTGCCCCCCCCCCCAAAAAAAAGCAGCATCTCCTTCCACTGACATCACCTGCCAGCAGTAAAAATGTCACCATATGATCAATGGCAGAATGTAAATCAGGGAAAGGAGAGATTTTACAATTGATAAACACTGACTAAATCATTTATATATAATTATTGTACAAATTAAGCACTTTTTCATTATTATTTTCCCCGAGTTCCTCTGTAAGTATGACAGGGAGAGATAAATCATACGTTATATAAGATAAGGAGAAAATATCATGAGTTAAGATAGATAAGGAGAGATAAACTGTCAATAAGTAAGGTGCGATAATTAACAAAATCAGTACCTGTATATACATACGATCAGGCTTCATATTTTACAAGGCATTTAGTGGCTTTGTTTCAGGCAGTGGCAAAATAAATTATTTTTCCAGCTTTCCACTTAAACGCTACAAAATCTTCTCTCCATTTCTGAATTTTGGTAGTTTGCTGTGAAATATATACTGGATAAAATGGATCTGTTATTACTCATACTTATTAGCATGAAGTAATACCATTTCCATAATTATGTTCAGAGTTCGTATGTACCTCTAAATAAAATAAATGTCTTATTTTAATGACATACGTTGCTCTGTATACCATTATCAGACTTCATCATCATTGCCACCACATTTAGCAGGAGCTTTGTGAACTTTGTGATCTTGTCTTGGAAGAATGATTTCTGTGCTGCGTTGGGAATTAGCTGGCCTAGATACTTTTGATTGGCATGGTTGTCTACATTAGCGGAAAATATATTCAAAATTTCCCTGTTGAAATGCCATCTTGTTTATCAGCTACGTCAAAGAGAAAAATGCCATGGTCTTAAATTTGCTTTTCAAACCGGCAATTAAAACAAACGGTTATCTAATTCTTGTAGCTTTAGATCTCTTTATATAGTTAATCTGTTTATGATAGAAATGTTATGCATACTTTTGCTGTTTGAAATGGCTTCATTATTAAGAAAATCAAAAGCCATTAGTAGACTTAGAATTTTTGTTTATTATGATGTAATATATTGTCAGTTCTAGAATAAAAAAGAGCCTGCTATTAATAAGCAATGAATCCAATGATATGTGAAGAATATATAATTTTAACCAGGTTATGGTATATGCAAAGGAAAAAATATTGAAGTTTCTCCTGCATGTTTTTCTGAGACCTTCAGCCAGATAACATAAACAGTTGATGTCTAAAAAATGAGATAAAGAGAAACTTTAACCCAGAAATAAACTTACCCCCTTTCCCACAAGAAATGTTTAACTTTTTTTTAATAGATCATCAGGGACAACTGTATGGCTGATTTTGTGGTGAAACCTCTCCCATAGTGTGATGTCAGGGCCATGGACCTGACAGTATGCTGTCTGTGAACCTTGTTGCATTGTGGGAAAGAACCAGGGGCGTAGCAATAGGGGTTGCAGAGGTTGTGACCGCATCGGGGCCCTTGGGCAAGAGGGGCCCCAAAGGGCCTTCCCTCAACTACAGTATTAGCTCTCTATTGGTCCTGTGCTCATGATAATCACTTCTCTAGATACTATGAATATTGGTGATAATTAACAAACTGCTCCCCATCCCCTTCTTGCACCTCTGACACTGTAGTTGCCATTGGCAGATTTTGGTGCGTCGTATCAATTGTTATGTATAGAGTGCTTGGGGGGCCCCATGTAAAACTTGCATCAGGGCCCACAGCTCCTTAGCTACGCCACTGGAAAGAACTGGAAAGAACAGCTGCTTCCAACTGCCAAGCAAGCAGTGTATCTCTCTGTGCATAGAACTCTCAGGAAACAAATACTGTATACTGCAGAGCTCACGTGGCAGGACTTAAAGGGAACCTGAACCGAGTAAAATGATTTAAAATAAACACATGAGGTAACGTCAAATGAACATTACATAGTTGCCTTGCCATCAGTTGCTCTCAGAAGCTCACCATTTTCTTCTGACAATGATCCCTTCCAGTTCTGACAACATTTTGTATATTGGTTGCTTTCAGTTATATATCAGTTGCTGTCAGTTATCGCTGAGAAGACAACTGATGTGCCAGGTAATGTCCATGTTTCCCTATGGCTCAAGTGGGCGATGTTACAGTTTAACTGTGTGCTGACCAGAAAGCTGTTATAGGTTAATGACCTTTTTCAAAATGGAGGACGGAGAATTCCCTTGATCAAGGGGACAAACAGGACGCGGGAGAGGATAAAGAGATTGGGGAGTAGACTACACGGGAGGCCAGTATGACTTATGTATGCTTATTTTGACTTTTCAGTTCAGGTCATCTATTGTGATACATTTCAGAATATACATCAGGAAGAGGAAAGATTTTACAATGGGCAAACACTGACTAAATAATTTATAAATGAATATTGTAAATATGATGTAAGCAATTGTATTAATTATGTTATTTTTACTACAGTTTAGGCTACACTCATGGTTTATTGAAATAAGACAAACATTTGTACAGATACATATATGGGTACCTCTTTTGAACTTAAAGTGAACCTAAATTCTAGAAAAAAAAAGAGATTAACTTATCTGCGGCTTCTACCAACCCCTGCAGCAGCCCTGTGCCTGCGCCATCAGTGAACAATCCTCTGGACCCCCGCAGCGCCGTTCTTTGTTTTGGATGCTCGACACCGGTTTGCACGCCTCGTGATCGCACTCCCGTGTATCGGAGCGCATGCACAGAATGCTTCCGATGATGGGAGTGCAAATGAGGACACGCGCGGCCAGGGCCCCGCATGTGCAGTGGCCAGGGCTGTGCATGCGCAGTGGCCTTTGCCTTGCCAAAACACCTGGCCAGAAGAGGGGCACTGCGGGGGACCAGAGGATTATTCAGTGATGGTGCAGACACAGGGCGGCTGCAGGGTGGTGGTAGAAGCTTCAGACAAGTTAAACTCATTTTTTTTCTTTGGTTAAGTTTCCCTTTACGATGTCTCATGTTACATTTCAGAAGAGCAGCCTCTGTATTTGACTGCCAGTCTGACAATGTCATTTGCATAGCTTTAATTTATTATCCAATGCAATGAAAAAAAAAGCAAGAAAACGCATACATTTAAAATAGCTCTGGTTCTATATATACTTATGTTTATTTCAGCATGTCAAATTTCAGTTCAGGTATCCTTTAACTATTTCCAGCAAAACTGACTTTGATAAACGACTTTGATATTTGTGCGCCTTTAGTGCAAGTAGGACGTTTACATAAAAGTCTATTCTGCCAAAGTGCACTTGCATGCACATTTATACCATCAGCCCATAGCATGAAGTGGCTAATTCAGTGTTTCCCCACCCTGTACTAAAAGCCCACCAACAGTGATTGTTTTGCAATAATCCACACAGGTATTTAATCAGCAATGCAGAAACACTAGTTACCCCACCTTAGAATGCTTGTGATTTCCACCAAAACATTTACTGTCGGTGGGCCAAAAGTAGAGGTAATCAGAATTGGAGAAACTCAGTTTTGAATTCTGTTCTGGATTTCCGGGCCAACTTTAGGTTTCAGTTTAAGCTTTTGGCTTCAATATTATTTTTGTTCAACATTAAATGTATCTTGGTTGAGATGGAATGGGATTCTAGATTACAGAAGAACATTTCCCTTTAATCAAACCAGAGTGCCAGGGTTAAGGTGAACTATGCTCTGTATAAAATATTATGGATAGCAAGTGGTACAAGTTAGTTGTGCCCCCTGCCCACGTTACTATTATTTAAATCATTAATGTTGAGATTACATTTCAACAATTATTAGGGATGGTCGGAAGAGGCGATTTCTGATATCGCGGTAATTCTGCCTACCGTTATAATAAAATTCCGCTACCGCTTCATTCCGGCGGTATTCCGCATTCCGGACGTACAGTTTCCGTAATGTTAAAAGGATTGCCGTAAATTTCTGAGGTATTACTCACAGGCTCATTTGAAACATAGTTTTTGAAACATCGTAGGCCATGGGACCTAGAGATTGTTCCACGGCGGTCATTGCAATTTTTTTTTGTAGCAGCAGGAGAATTCATAGTCCATGGGACCTAGAGGTTGTTCCACGGCGGTCATTACAATTTTTTTTTTTGGGAGCAGCAGGAGAAGTTGTAGGCCATGGGACCTAGAGGTGGTTTCATGGCAGTCATTACAATTTTTTTTAGGAGCAGCAGGAGAAGTTGTAGGCCATGGGTCCTAGAGGTTGTTCCACGGTGGTCATTACAATTTTTTTTTGGGCAGCAGGAGAAGTTGTAGGCCATGGGACCTAGAGGTGGTTCCATGGCAGTCATTACAATTTTTTTGGGAGCAGCAGGAGACGTTGTAGGCCATGGGACCTAGAGGTGGTTTCACGGCAGGCATTACAATTTTTTTTGTAGCAGCAGGAGAATTCGTAGGCCATGAGACCTAGAGGTGGTTTCACGGCAGTCATTACAATTTTTTTGGGGAGCAGCAGAAGGTGTAGGCCATGGGACCTAGAGGTGGTTTCACGGCAGTCATTACAATTTTTTTTAGGTGCAGCAGGAGAAGTTGTAGGCCATGGGACCTAGAGGTTGTTCCACGGCGGTCATTACAATTTTTTTTGGAGTAGCAGGAGAAGTTGTAGGCCATGGGACCTAGAGGTGGTTCCACGGCAGTCATTACAATTTTTTTGGGAGCAGCAGGAGTTGGAGTAGGCCATGGGACCTAGAGGTGGTTTCACGGCATCATTACAATTTTTTTTGGGAGCAATAGGAGTTGTCGTAGGCCATGTGACCTAGAGGTACTTTCACGGCAGTCATTAAATTTTTTTTTCGAGCAGCAGGAGAAGTTGTAGACCATGGAACCTAGAGGTGGTTCCACGGCAGTCATTACAATTTTTTTAGAGCAGCAGGAGTAGTCGTTGGCCAAAAACATAGGGTTAGGAATATAACGTCGGACAGCTGCAAAAGCTGAATTTTTATGATCTTAAAATGCAAAAATATGCAATGATAGTGATAGGCAGCAGAGTTTGAGAGGGAAACCATTTGAGTCATTAAAAACAGCAAAATTGTAATTTAGTCTGTCTAATCTTCATCATGAATCAGTGAGAGGGGCCTTGTAATTATCACTGATCCATGACTCGTTAATTTTTATTAACGTTAGTATGTCCACTTTGTCTGTGGACAGACGGGTTTGGTGGTTGGTGACCACCCCACCTGAAGCACTAAATACTCGCTCAGAAAGAACACTGGAGGCGGGGCATGCAAGAACCTCCAGTGCATATAGAGCGAGTTCAGGCCAAATGTCCAATACTCCATTGGGGTCATCATTACTCTCCATATTGTCTGGAGCACTGGGCGACCCCAAGTAATCATTCACCATACGGGAAAGCCACTGGCGGTGACTACTTTGCCCGCTAGTGGTGCTGCTGCTACAAGGAGTATTGGAAGAATCTGGCATTGGCTGATAAAATGCCTTCATCATACTCAGCAGGTTCACAGATTGGCTAATGGTGTTGCTGTTGGGAGTGGGACCACCAGATCTTTGCTGAGTATGACCTGTCCGAGCAATTTGTCAAGAGCTTTGTCCAGCATGAAGACAAGAGGGAGCACTTCTGATATGCTGCAGTGTTCCTCACTGACGCATTTTCTTGCCTGCTCAAATGGCTCCAAGACTTTTCACACCTGTCCAATCAGCTGCCACTGGTCCTCAGTAATGTAGTCCAGTGACCCTGTTCTGGAGGAAGATTTCTGAGACAGGTATAGCCTCACCGCCATTCGCTGCTCCCACAACCTCTCCAGCATGTGGAGGGTGGAGTTCCACCACGTCGGACAATCAATCAGAAATAAGCTTATGCTGCGGCAGGCTATGGCGGCGCTGCTGCAGTTTTAAGGACGTGGTGGCAGTTGCGGAGCGATGGATGTGGGCTGACACTTTTCATGCTGAGGCCACAGCGTCCTTCAACCAATCAAAAGTGCGTAAAAACTTCTGAACTACAAGGTTGAAGACATGGGCCAAGCAAGGTAAGTGAGTGTAGCCACCTTCAGAAATGGCGGCCAGCATGTTGGCACCATTATCAGACACCACTATACCTGTCTCCAGTTTTCGGGGGGGACAGCCACTGCCAAATGTGATCCTGAAAGGTTGCAAGGATTACAGATCCGGTTTGCCTGTTCTCGTCCATGGATTCAAGTTTTAGCACTGTGTGGCATTGATGGTGCTGCAGACCAGTGTAGGAGCGGGACCACTTGCTGGGAGGCTCAGCAACGGCAGACTGGCCTTGGACAGAACAGGTAGCAGATGGAAGTAGAACAGGCCTACCCTTCAACCCACGTGGCGGCACCATCAGCTGAGATGCCCCAGATCTTGCACCCTCCTCAGCACCATGGAGGGTGACCCAATGGGCGTTAAAAGTTAGATACTTTCCCTGCCCATGCCTGCTGCTCCAGCCATCCATAGTGAAGTGCACCTTGCCACCGACAGCTTGATCCATAGACCAGCTGACACATTCCACAATTTGCTGGTGAAGGGCAGGGATAGCATTCCTGGCAAAATAATGGTGGCTGGGGATCTGCCATTGTAGAGCAACACTGTTCATCAGTCTGCGGAAGGGGGCACAGTCCACAAACTGGTAGGGCAGCAGCTGTTGGCCCAACAGCCTTGCCAGCAACGCATTATTTTTGATAACAAATGTAACACTTGCAGGGAGCATCTGCTTCCTCTGCAACATTTCTGGAACAGAGGCCTGATGCTGGAACACAGGTGATATACCAACAAGGATGATGATGAGGTGGTTGCCGAGATCTGGAGCCCTCTTCCAGCCTGGCATGCAGAGGGATTTGAACTAGAATGGGACTGAGCAGGTTGAATAGGGAAAGGACGCCTAGAAAAAGAAGAGGAGATAATTCCATGATGGGGACGTGCGTGCACGTGGAACAGTGCCACGACCTATTCTAGCATGTCGATGCCCAGCATTGGACTGGTGGGTACTGACAGACGGGATAGCACTTGCAGGCTGCTGGCCAACCGTCTGCTTTGTTTCTCCATGTTGCTCACACCTACTAATGCCTAACCCACCAGATGGCGAACACATTGGATCAGCCACCTCATCATCCAGAACATCATCCAGTTCAACCAAAGCTCTGGAAACCAAAGTGACTCTTTTGGACCCTCCACCTGGCCACAAAACACCTCTGTAGTTGACTGGTGATGTTGATTAGTGGTGACACAAGCTCCCAGTTGTGATGGATTACTGGATGGATGGATGGATTGGATGGATTACTGGATGAAGAATACACAGGGGCCATTTCTGTCACCACAGAATCCACTACTTCTTGGGAGCTTGGTCCCATGGTCTCCTCCATTGCCTCCTCCCAATCCTTCCGCACATCTTTGTCATCATCAAAGGTGTGCTTTAATTCTGGAGGAGAGTACTGGGAGGAAGCAACCTCGTCAAGATAAGCAGCTCCGATCAGGTTCTGGTCATGAGGAATCTGGCCACTACTGGTGCTGCTGCAACTAGCTTCAAGTTCCTCAGACTGGGTAGAGGGTTCCTGATTGAAATAATTGCGTATAATAACTCTGTTTGCCTGCTGCTCTGTCAAAAGTTTCCTGTGTGCAAACATAGGGAAGACATCTCTGATCAGGGGGGAACGCTTCCTGCTGCTGCTGCCACCCTCAATCTAATCACGTACTTGACGTAATCCACCAACACCACCATCACTCCATTTTCTTTTAGGAGTGGCAGGAAATTGCTGCTGCTCTCACTCCATTGTTTTGGGGCAAAAAAAGTTTATTGGGGAAGGAGTATGAGCGACTGAACCAAAGTAAAATAAATCCACCTAACTTGAACTTAAAAACAGATAAGAAAATAAGGGGGTGAAAATAAAGAAAAAAAAAAGAAAAAAAAATGAACTTAGAAAAAAAAACACTTGCTCTCTCTAACCCTCTCCACACAGCAACTACTAGTACACTACACTACAATCTATCACTCAAACTAACAATCAACTGTCACTCTCTCACAAATACACCTACTACTACTAATTGCTCCCACTCAGTCTAATTCTCTCTCAAAGTCTTTAAAAATACTTTTGTTTTATATACAGTCTTTAAAAAGACTATTGTTTTATGAACAACTAATATGGCTCTGTCTCTCCCCTCTCTAAAACACCAGACTGAAACCCACAAGCTTCATGACTGTCACACCTCTCTTATATACAAAATGGGTGGGATAGCTGATGATAGGTAGCTAGGAGCTGGTTGCTAACGTAGGATCGGTTGGTTTTTGTAAAGACTCTAATTAGTGCTGAAATTCCGATTTTAATTGAAGAAATTCGTGGTTTTTAAGCTTCTGTGATGGGTCTATCCCTTCCGATCCTTCTGATTGGCTTAAAAATTCAGCCTAACAGTAAATTTAGCATTTACACGCTTTTGATTGACTTTTAATTTCCGATGGCTCTGATTGGCCAAAAAATTCCGACAAGAAATTCCGCTATTACCGATTACTGCTATACATTTTCCGATTGCGTCTTACCGGTACGGAATTGCAATTTCCGATCGGAATTGAGGAAATTCAGAGGAATCAGAATGAGCAACCCTAACAATTATATCAGAAGCTTTACAGTTAAGGCAAGGCACTATGATTTGAACGTTTGTTCCAAAGTAAATGTACGGTAAATTACTTTTTTCCTAGGTAGCTGTCACTTACAGAAAGTATTTTTGATGGACATGTTTCGGTGGCGTTTGCTTCCGATGAGGTCGGTTTCGGCTGGACTGACTCTGGAATTGGGCCTTGTCAGGCTGTCCTGACCTTCATGAGTTTTCAGTTAGAGTCTTTTGTTGATATCAGTTTGCAGGGTCGTCTGGAATCCGACCCTAGAGGGGGAGGTACTGTGATGATCTGCTCAGCTGCCTGTGCAGGCAGGCAGCCTTTTGATCACTGTTCAGGTCTGCATTCTGCAGGTCTCTGGAAGAGAGACATTTTGTCAGTTGTGCAGCTTGCTGCTGAGGAATTTGCATATGTTTGTCATGCAGATTGCCTAGCCACATCCCCTGTGGGCTTGATTTATAAAGAGCTATGTTTCCCACAGTAAGTGGCTGGTCATAAGAGTTAGATCCTGTGTGACACTCGCCGGGAGTGTCAGCCTTGCTCTTTGTTGTAGATTAGCCTAGCCCTAGAGTAATCCCTGGAAACTGCATTGGGCATGTTTCCTTAGTGCAGTTAGGATTGTTTTTATCTGTTTTGTTTGTCTGTTGCGATTGTCCTGTCCCAGCGGTGGTCGACAGGAAATCGTTCTGTGTGTCTGGGTGCTAACCGGAACAGCGGTTGTTACTGGTAGCCCCTTCTGATCTGTTTCCCTGGATCGCACTAGCATCCTGCGCTAGTGCTGTGGATCCTTCTGTTCTGTCTCCCTGGATCGCACTAGCATCCTGCGCTAGTGCTGTGGATCCTTCTGTTCTGTCTCCCTGGATCGCACTAGCATCCTGCGCTAGTGCTGTGGATCCTTCTGTTCGGTCTCCCTGGATCGCACTAGCATCCTGCGCTAGTGCTGTGGATCCTTCTGTTCTGTCTCCTTGGATCGCACTAGCATCCTGCGCTAGTGCTGTGGATCCTTCTGTTCTGCTACTGTGTACCTGGATCGCACTGGCATCCTGCGCTAGTGCTGTGGATGCTTCTGTTCTGCTACTCTGTACCTGGATCGCACTAGCATCCTGCGCTAGTGCTGTGGATCCTTCTGTTCTGTCTCCCTGGATCGCACTGGCCTCTTTTTGCTAGTGCTGTGGATCCTATCTCCCGCCTGTTCCTGTTTTCGTGTGTCTGTCTTGTCTGCTACGAACCCTTGCTGGAGGCTCGGTGAGGTAACCATTAAGCAAGCGCTCGCGTCCTCTGTTTCATGTTGGTCTGTCGATGGTTAGTTAGGCGTGCTTGTCTCTATTGTGCTTATCATGTGGAGACCACGCATAAACGCGTGCACTGTTGCGAATGAGTGCGGTGTTCGCGTTTAGCTAGCGTTTGTTATTTTCCATATCTCCTCATTGTATGATTTGCTGTGCCTTTGCTACTCTCGTGCTCTGCCTTGCTATAACCTTGTGTCACGTCTGGCGATCGCACCTCTCGCGATCGCGTTCCTACTTCATATCTGCTGTGGTGTGTGCACCGTCACGGGATGGCGACTAGTTTGGTGCACACACATACAATCTGTCTCTGTGCTCATTCTCAATCGCCTCTCTTGCGATTGCGTTCCGTCCCTTCGTGCAATTCCTGTCTGGCATGTGTGGTAGAGCAGAGGAGCTGTTCCTCTGCACTCCACAGCTCCCCCTGTCGACAGGAATTTCCCTCTACAGGTGCATTGCACCTTCTGCTGGGTTTCCGCAAATTATACGTTTGTGGAGGATTTTCGCAGTGTCAGCACACACGTCTTGTGCGCTGATCACGGAAAAAATTCCACAACCGTTACACTGACTCTCTAAAACCCCTGGGCTCCCTGTCATCCTACACTGACCCCGAGTCAGCATCCATCTACTACTCCACCACAGTCACCGCTGTCATGAACACAGCCGCCCCTCTCACCAACTTCCGCCCCCGCCGCATCAACAGACAGCCCTGGCTGACTGAACCCATCAAACAACTGAAAAGACAGTCCAGGGCAGCAGAACGGCAGTGGAGGAAAAGCTCCAATGCAGATGACTTCGCCCACTATAAAAACACACTGCTGCAGCTCAGGGACGCTTTCTCACTTGCAAAGCAGTCATACTTCTCTAAACTCATTTGTTCACAATCCCATAACCCTAAACAACTTTTCAACACCTTCAGCTCTCTTCTCCACCCCCCGCCTCCCCCTACAACCACAAGCTTGTCTGCAGAAGACTTTGCAGCATATTTTGTGAGAAAAATTGAAACACTACAGAACAGCTTTCAAAAGCAACCCTCTTCACCGGTCCAATCACCTCTTCCTTTTTCCTCTCTGCCCGGCAGCTCCCCTACTATCAACTGTCCCTCTCCACATAACCACTCACCCACTCAAACCTCCTCCCCGCTAACAATCTTCTCCGCCTTAACTGAACAGTGTCTTTCTGCACTAATCTCTAAAGCTCATCTTACTACATGCGCCTCAGACCCTATTCCCTCTCATCTTATCCCCCAGCTCTCCTCCCCCCTCATTCCTGCTTTAACAACACTGTTTAACCTTTCCATCTCAACTGGCACTTTCCCTTCTTCATTTAAACACGCTATCATAACACCACTAATCAAAAAACCCTCTTTAGACTCTACTGCCCTTTCTAATTACCGCCCAGTCTCTTTCCTTCCCTTTGCCTCCAAACTTCTAGAATGCCACATTTACTCAGAGTTGTCTAACTTTCTCTCTGCTAATTCCCTGTTGGACCCCTTCCAGTCTGGCTTCTGCCCTCAACACTCTATGGAAACCGTTCTCACTAAGGTTGTTAATGACCTCCTAGCTGCTAAAGCCAAAGGCAGATTTTCGGTACTAATACTCCTAGATCTGTCCTCTGCCTTCGACACTGTTGATCATACCCTACTTCTCCAGACCCTCTCAACACTGGGAATCAAGGGCCTAGCACACTCCTGGCTCAACTCTTACCTGTCTGGACGTTCTTTCATGGTCTCCTATGCCAATACCAACTCCTCTCCACGCCCACTGTCTGTGGGAGTACCACAAGGGTCCGTCCTTGGACCCCTCCTCTTTTCCATTTACACCCATGGCCTGGGACAGCAGATAATAAGCTCTTTTGGGTTTCAATATCACCTCTATGCTGATGACACCCAAATTTATTATTCTGCCCCAGACCTCTCCACACTACTATCAAAAATCCCTGAATGTCTATCCGCTGTATCTACATTTATGTCATCCCGCTTCCTTAAACTCAATATGAGCAAAACGGAGATTGTGATATTTCCACCTTCGCTCTCTGTTCCACCTCCCATTGTCACAATCAATGTAGATAACACCCCAATAGCATCAACCCCCAAAGCTCGTTGCCTAGGGGTAACTTTGGACTCTGAGCTCTCCTTTAAACCACATATTAACACTTTAACTACCTCCTGCTACTTCCATCTCAAAAACAACTAAAATGCTTGTGCATGCCCTAATCATCTCCCGTCTTGACTACTGCAACACCCTACTCTGTGGTCTACCAAAAAACTGAAAAAAAGACTGGCACCTCTCCTATTCCTACTAAACTCTGCGGCCCGTCTCATCCACCTCTCTTCTAGATCCTCTGAGGCAGCCCCTCTCTGCCAATCCCTCCATTGGCTACCAGTTGCCCAAAGGATCCAGTTTAAACTTCTCACACTTGCATACAAAGCTCTACACAAGCTATCGCCTCCATACATTTCCTCTTTAATCTCCAGATACCTCCCCGCCCGGACCCTCCGTTCCTCACAGGAGACCCTTTTGTCCTCCAGCCTAGTCACCTCCTCTCACTCTCGCATCCAAGACTTCTCACGGGCTGTCCCTCTCCTTTGGAACTCCCTCCCTCAGCCGGTTCGTCATGCCACGAGTCTGGAAACCTTAAAACGTACTCTGAAAACACACCTGTTCAGACAAGCCTATAATTTGCTATAGGCAACACTGAAGGCACACTGGCTCACCCACTAATCCTTGTGTTTCCTTCCCTTTTGTTTCCTCCCCACTACCCTCTAGATTGTAAGCCCGCAAGGGCAGGGACCTCCTCCTAGTGTTTCTCATACTGCTGTTATTTTAACATATGTACATGTACCAACTACATATCAACTATGTATGTATCTGTATTTATTCTATTCAATGTCATGACTGTACAGTGTCTTGTATTTCTTATGTATATTTGTTCCCCATTATTTGTTTGTATTATGTACAGCGCTACGGAAGATGCTGGCGCTATATACATAAAAAAATAAAAAATAATAATAATAATAAGTGATTATTATGAGCACAGGACCAATAGAGAGCTAATATTGTACTTGAGGTAGGGCCCTTCGGGGCCCCTCTGACCCAAGGGCCCTGATGGGGTCACAACCTCTGCCACCCCCTATTGCTACACCCCTGGTTCAGAGACCATCAGTAGCATTACTTAATGGAACAATCCTGCTAATGATGATAGATTTATAGCACAGGTCAACACCAAAATAGAAAACCAGAAAAGGGAATAAATTGGCACTCAGTGATCCTTAATGGGCGACAGTCAATCATGTGCACCTTTAAATCTCAGAGGTAATGCCAAAGGATCTTGCCCTAGATATATACAAAAGTATAATACTCACTGGAGGGTAGAGAGAGAGACTCCAGACAGAGTTTATAGAAGGTTGTATTGTTGTGTGAAAAGACACTCATCAAAAGCTAGGTAGTGGTAACTTGGGCAAGCAGTTGATGGATGCTATGACTGACAGATACCTTACCCTGACTGTATATGTGACACTCTATATGGAGAGTAAAACTTCTCTGTACTATAAACTGTGTGTGACAGTCCACCATAGCCACGATGACACCTACTCTGCCTGCACTAAGTTGTAATATCCTAGAAATGCTGTAGAAATGCTGTACTACATAGTATAAGCCCCCTAAAACTACCTCACTTCATAATCAACTCAACAGTAGAGAGATCCAAAGCTTTGTACATACTGAAAGATAGATCATGTGAAATAATCTCTTTCAAGATATCTATGCGATCAGATGTAAATGTTTCTTAACCTCCTTAGCAGTAACCCCGTGCAACATTCGGGGTGGAAAACCGCAGCTCAGAGTGGTAACCCTGAGCTACACTAGTGGTAGCCACCGGGAGGTCCATGCAGAGCATTGCACGCAGCGGGCGTTCTCACTCCCCTCCCGGGCGATCCAGATGCTGGCAACCATTCCTCTTTTTGTCCACGGAGACTCTGCATCCCTCTGGTGAGATCACTGACTGTCGTCATGATGACAGCCGGCAATCTCACTATAGGGTTACAGCGCCACCCAGAGGATGGAGAGAGGACTGCAGCGCTGGATCCCAGGAAGGTGAGTAAGTACAGGGGTTCTCTCGTGATATGATTTTCTCTTGCTTTTAGGGTCTAAAACTACATAAAAAAAATTGTACTGCTTTTAGACCCTAAAATAAGGAAGGAATCATACCGCCAGGGAGGTTAAAGACCATGGACGATTTTAAATTGAATAAAAAATTGTATGAATTAAAAAAGACTATGGACAATACCCTGAATCATTGGACACTTACGGTAAATGATGGTGGATCTAGGCAAGGTGCCATAGACTTTGAGGACACATCATTTAATAGCTCTGTACACACTGCTGACTATGAACCATTACGGTAATTGCCAAAGTGATACATCTAGTCTAGACGGTCATTTGAAATGCATGAGGATCATGGTGGAGCGTTTGTTTCATCCGTCAGTTAATTCTTTATTTACTGCGCGATATCTGAACAATGATCATTCATCGTTCATTGTGGATAATTTTTGTCTAAGGCCCATTTCACATTAGCATTAAGTGGAATGGAAGCGGAACGTATACTGTAACAAACGGTCCGGTATGCGAACGGATGCAATGTTAACTAATGGATCCATTCACATCCAGCCGCTTGTACAGATCCGTTGTCCATTCCGCTCAACAGACAACAAAATGCTGCAGGATCTATTTTTCTGGACCGCTGTGCCCAGCGGAACGGAAATGGAAGGTTTTGCAGCTGCATAGGAACAAATACAAAACTGACACTTTACAGCACACTGGCTGTAAAAACGGACAGTTTTTACCTGATCCTGATGGCCGGATCCGTACAACCGGCTCCGCAAAAAAACGCTAATGTGAACCGGGCCTAAAAGCCTTAATAATTTAAGCAAAAAACACTGAAATAGCTGCTCTAATTAGGGCTCCTCTTTTTTTTTTAATGATGGATGGTTCCAAAGACCAGGTGATCCACTCATTCAGTAGGACACAATAGCTTGATCATCCCCAGCCACTGATTGAGTGATCTAAAGCATGATAGGAAGTCCCACTGTGCTCCCAAACTTGTATACAAATAAGTATGTTATTTAGCTATGGCAGAAATGAACTAAATAACCAACAACCATGTCAACTGTGCCTTCCTTCTGAATTGCTGCTGGCTATTTAGTGGAAAACTAGAGGCAACGCTGTATTATTTCCAGTAGCAGATTCAGTGTTCCCATTTATGGAAAGAATTTATAGACAGTGATTCAAAGCAATTATAGAACAGATGTCTTTTACCACCAGTGCTGTATTGTCTTTCATGGTCTAATCAACACTCAGACAAAGAAGTAATTTGGTTTGCTGGTAGCAAAAGCCCCACCTTTGTTCTAGTCTTAATAACACAGCAAGACTTTAACTAAAAGAACTGTCCTTATGCATGTTCATTATGTGCCTATTCAACTCCATTAAATTTTAATTTCATGTATTATTGATTTCGTGAGTTTATTATATTATTTTTGTTATTCATTTGGAACATCTGTAGGTGTCACTGTTGTCGCTGTCTGCGGAGAGGTCTAGCCCGTTGTGGCTCAAAGCGATACATAGAGATCAACATTCTGGTAGATTACATCAACAGGACTCTTTTGAGTAGTGGGTTTGCAAATTGATGTAAGAGATTTGGTTTTCTGAACCTACTTTCTGTTGCTAGGAAACAGCCGTCCACTGGTAGGTTACAAATGCAAAACAGCATTGACGTCCGTATCGGACAAAACAAAAATGCAAAATACAAGCTTTTACAAAAGGAAACATCTTACACAATGATGCTTCTACAAATTCTAACACAGCTTGAACTGCAGGTTATCATTTCAGGATTCCACACTGATCTTCCATTGTACCGGAATGGACAGGAACACTTTGATAGGAGTTTAACATTATTTACAGAAACTTATTGGCATATTCAGATATGTTTAATATTTTTGAAGTCGAACAGAACTGCAGCATAAGATAAGGAAAAAAATAGACAAAATCTCTACTAGGTAACTGGCAAGGAAAGGCATGTGTTAAAAACACAAAATAATATCATTTTCTTACTCACCATATGAAATGTAGGTAGTTTCATCTGTTCTTCTAGCTTGTAAACTCTCCAGGGACATATTGTTCTTCTAGCTAAACATCAACTGCAAACAGAAAGTTAAAGAAGGCGTATTGTAACAAGACAAAAAATCTCATAAACAGGAAGGATAAATATCAGGAATCAGGATTACAAGAACACATTTTTATTTTGCATAGGGATGAGTTACCTTTCAACTTTTGCAATTGGGGGCTACTTGTTCGTTCTCCTAATTTTCACAATGTGGTGTATGTGTTTTACAATAATTGAAGTATGTATTTATATGGAAATTTACAGGACAGCTGAAGCGTGAGGGATATAAAAGCTGCCATATTTATTTATTTTCGAGCAATACCAGTTGCCTGGCTAACCTGCTGATCCTCTGCCTCTAATAGCCATAGACCCTGAACAAGCATGCAGCAGATCAGATGTTTCTGACATTATTTCAATTCAATTCACTTTATTGTCATTGTGTAACACAACGAAATTACTTTTCATGACAACCCCACGGTGCATATAGGGAACATAGTGATAGTAACAAGGAAGAGAAAAAATTATACAAGTATGCCAGGTATTACAGATGTTTAAACAATTTGTACACAGTGTTAATTATTTCAGAGAGGATTCAGAGTTCATCAAGTTTATGGCGGATGGTAAAAAGCTGTTTTTCAGTCTGTTTGTGTGTGTGCGGATTGATCTAAAACGTTTACCTGATGGAAGGAGCTCAAACAAGGCATTTCCAGGGTGAGTGTTGTCCTTGATAATGTTTTTGGCCCTTCTCACGCTGTGAGTATTATACAAAAGTTCCAGTGATGGTAGTTCAGTGCCAATAATGGCTTCTGCTGTTTTAACAACTCGCTGCAGGGCTTCTCTAATAGCCTTCATGCAGCTGTTGTACCAGGCAGTCATGCAATTGGTCAGAACGCTTTCTATAGTGCATCTGTAGAAATTAACCAGCAGCTTCTGTGGGAGGTTAGCGCTCCTTAGTTTTCTCAGAAAGTAGAGGCGTTGTTGTGCTTTGCCAGTTAGAGCTAAAGCATTGTCAGCCCAGGACAGGTTCTCTGCGATGGTGACTCCCAAAAATTTGAAGCTGGAAACTCTCTCCACAGCCTCTGCATTGATCATTAGCGGTAGGTGAGTGGTCTTTTTGGTGGTCCTAAAGTCCAGAAAAATTGGCTTGTCATATCTGACAAGATTAGCTGCATGCTGGTTTCTGGTGTTATCCAGACACTTCTGCAGTCAAATACATAAGCAGGGCTAAAACTTGAATAGAGATAAAGCTGCGCTAATGGAAAAAACAAATTAGCACGTGGAGCGCACTAAAATAAACAATACTGTAAATTGTCCAATCACAAATCAAAAAACTTTCTAATGCGCTCTATAGCTGATAGCAATAAGAGTTCAGTTCACATAAGTCACCATCCAGCAGCTTAAATCCGTCCAGCTGAATGTCCCAGGAAGTCACTGAGTCTCCTCATTGGCCAGCCAACACGTCATGAAAAAATGAAAGAGAAACATACATAGCGTAATCCAATTGATGCAACGGTTTTTCCCTTCACCACTCCAGAGTGATAAAACACACCACCTTGTGCTGGAACACACTCCCCCCGATGTGCCCGCACTCACCCTGTCAACCTCCAATCGAACCGGAGGTATGGATATAAAGCATGTACAGGGGAAGGCAGGGGCGGCAGAGATCAATCCGGCAGGTATGCAGTCTAAAAAACTTAAGAATGCGCCATATAGTGTAAAAACATTTAATACCACAAAAGTAAAAACCAGTTACACTCACAAGCGTAGAAGATCAAAGCGCATTGTATCATGTATAATGGCAGTCCCGGGTAGCCGCTCACATAGACGCTTCTGCTTCAGACCCTCACGTCCTGCAGTTTCCTGGATCCTTTGGTCATGTGACACAGCTCCGCCCTATGCATTTCGTCACATAGAGTGACTCATCAGGGGCATGTGTCACAGAAGAAGAACGTAGGTTATATTCACATCTAAAAACCCACCCCCTTTTTGGTTAGACCCGCCTGGTATTAGGCTCGAATCCTCTGCAAGCCTCTATATCAGCGCTTACCCGTGGGGGACAAGAGGACAACAGAGGAAATATTGCACTATTGATATTACATCAAAAACACAGGCTTCCAAACTTCAAACAAATAAAATCAATAATAAACACAATAATATAGCAGCAAAACGTTATATTGCAACAAACCCCCCCACATGGATCTCATCCTATGGATTATACTGAAGGAAAAGAGGTGTACAGCGCTAAGCCAATTTGTGGCAGAACACCACACACCAATCAATAGAAAACATTCAGCTCCATAAATGAAGACACCCCCCTATATATAATCACGGATTTATATACTCCAAAAACCCCATAAAACACGCAAAAGACGCGAAAAAAGCGTCGAGAAAACATTAAAGCGGTAAAAACACGTGAAAAACGTGAAAAAAACGTCGGTAAAACGCCAAAGCGGTCAGACCAAATAAGGTCAAAACCTACTTATTTGATTCTACACGATTATACACGATCGGATGAAGATCCACAAGAGTGAAATGTTAAAAAATAAATAAAGCAACATCAGCTATTAGAAATAAAACAATTAATGTCCAACTCAACATTAAGACCAATTGGACTGGACGTATCCAAATCGAAAATCCACTTGGTCTCTTTTTTTGACAACTCTCGGACCCTATTGCACCCCCTCCAGTTAGGTGTGAGTTTTTCAACTGCGCAAAAATGCATTGCCTTTGGATTACACTGATGTTTAAGTTTAAAGTGGAGAGACACACTATGTTGCTCAAACCCTTTCCTTATATTTGTAATATGCTCACCGATTCTTTCTTTTAGTGATCTGGTGGTGCGGCCCACATATTGTAGGCCGCAATCACACCAGATCACATATACCACAAACGCCGTAGCGCAAGTCACAAATTGCCTGATCTTGAACACACCACCATTTGCTGTTGATATAATTTCATTGGTTTTGTGGGCAATAGCCTCTCTACAACACTTACAGCCCCTACACGGAAAAAATCCAGATGTTTGCCATCCTATTACATTTTTCTGTTCTGGGGGGTCTACACAACTTGGAGCAATCCTATTTTTTAGAGTGGGAGCTCGACGATAGATAAAGCTAGGATTATTAGGTAGAATATTCTTCAGTACATAGTCACTCTGCAATATATTCCAGTGTCTTCGAAAAATCCTCTCGACTGATTTATAATCGGCCGAAAAATCACTTAAAAAGGAAAAGGCCTTATTATCATCTCTTGGCTCCTCCCCCTTTGGTTGCAGTAGAATCATTCTATCCTTCTCTCCAACCCCTTTTTGAACTTCTTCTAACCAAGTTTCACTATACCCCTTCTCTATAAACTTAACTTTCAAGCCATCTGACTGCTCATAATAATCTTGTAGGCTTGAACAGTTCCTGCGGACTCTCGTAAATTGTCCTTTTGGGACACCTCCCAACCACTGTGGGTGGTGACAGCTTGTTACATCAATATACGCATTGCGGTCCGTAGATTTAAAAAAACATTTGGTGGAGAAACCCTCTCCTTCTCTCGTAATCGTAAGATCTAAAAAATGTATGGATTCAGTACTACATTCTGCTGTAAGTTGAATGTTTTCCTTTATACTATTAATCTCAGCAATAAAGTTTCCAAAACTTACCTCATCACCCCTCCAGAAAATCAGCAGGTCATCGATGTATCTTTTCCAGAACACCAACCTAGACCCCCCCCTTCTAATCGCCTCCTCTTCCCATAGGGCCATATAAATATTTGCCAAACTTGGCGCATAAGATGCCCCCATCGCACAACCGTATATCTGTCTGAAGAACTGATATTTATGCCAAAAATAATTACGTTTTAAAGAAAAATCTAGTAAAGATAAAATAAACTCCATCTGAACACCGCGCATCTCACCAAACCGGTGTAAACACGATCTGACCGCTTCAATACCATCCTCGTGGGGTATATTAGTATAAAGCGACCCCACATCTGCCGTCGCCAACAAAATACTACCCTCTATCTTCAGTTCTTCCAACAATTGTACGGTATGCTTGGTATCCAATAGCACATGAGGTAAACGAGGAACCAATGGCTGAAGATAACTGTCTATGAACTGACCCACTCTATGGGTGATAGAGCCCACCCCACTGAGAATAGGTCTACCCGGAGGATTATTAGGGTTCTTATGGACCTTGGGGAGCTGATACATAATAGGTATTCTTGGAGCTGATGGCACCAAGAAATCACTGGTTTTCTTATCAAGTAATCCCATCATCAATCCCTCATCCAACATGAGGGCCAATTCTCGTTTGTACTTTAAGGTGGGATCACCTGACAATTTCTCATATGTACTTTCATCGTAGATTAATCTATCCAATTCTTCAAAATATTGATCTTTACGTAATACTACTACTCCCCCCCCTTTGTCTGCAGAACGCACGACTAAGTTTTTTTCCTTTAGAATACTGTTAATGGCTTGTTCATCCGATTTTCTCGATTTAATATTCAATTTCTTTAGGTCATAAATTACCCGATCTTTAAAATTTTCCACTGCGTTCAAAGCTGAATTATCTTGTGGGTTAAAAGTTGATGCATTCCTAAAAATTACACTACTGGTAGACCCAATATTGTTTGCTCTATTCGTGGGACCCTCATTCTGAGCAAAATATTTCTTGATGTTCAACTTCCGTGTATAACGGTGAACATCAATAAAAGCATTGAATTTGCTCAGATGATTTCTAGGAGCATATTTCAACCCACGATCTAGCAACTTTATTTCACATTTTTCCAGGGGGACTCCACTCAAATTAAAAATACCAGTTCCTATTACTGCCTTCTTCTTTTGTTCCCTTCTACCTGCTCTCCTCCCCCTTCTGCACCTCTTTTTCTCGGTGTGTTTGGATGCCCCCCCAGGTATTCTCCCTCCTCCCAACCTTCTCTCCAATACCGGGGGCGTGGGGCTAAAAAATGGGGTTGTCCAAAATTCCTGTCATCAACTAACGGTTGGTATCTGTTCTGAGTATGAACGGGATACTGGTGGTAGGGTTGTGGATCCTGTCTTCTATTCCAATGGGACCCCCTGTTATTCTGATACCCACCTCCCCTCCCCCTATATGATCCAGGGTTAGTTTGATCCCCACTTCCCACCGGCTGTTCCTGAGATCTAAGTATCTTCCCTTTGGGTTGTGTTACTTGTACTGGGACATTAGATACTACAGTGTTAGATTGGGCCCCTGCTGAATTCTCTACTTGCTGATCTCCATTTTTTCTCGCTTTGTCGGCTAGTCTTTTTTGTACAATAGGTTGCCATTTATAAGCCATTTTCTTCTTATGGGCCTCACTATCCCTTGCAAACTTTCTTTGCTTATCCGCTATGATATTCTTCTCACTGACTGCAAGAACCTCTTGGATCTTTTTAGTTCGCGCCACATATTGTTCAGTATTCTTATATGGTTCAGTTTTTATTCTAATATTCTCAATTTCCGTACCTAACCTTTCAATTCTTCCTGTTTTCCTTTTAATTAGAAGCTCAATCAGACCCAATCCGCTTTTATCAAAATATTCCTCCCACTCTTTAGAGTTTTCCTCTGTATCTTCCCCATCATCAGGGGTAATATCCCACCTGATTTTTTTGGGGATAATTCCTTCCTTGTGATATTGTTTAAGTGTTGCAATATCCCACCACGTTTGCTGCTCTTTAACCATTACATTCTGGAGGGATTTAAAATCACTATCCAAATCAATTACACCTGGCGCTGTATCTTTAAACAGCTCATCTAAATCATGCAATCTTCTGTTCCTACTTTCAAATAGATCCATAGCTGCAAACAATTTTTTACAGAAAAATGACAAAACTTGAATAGAGATAAAGCTGCGCTAATGGAAAAAACAAATTAGCACGTGGAGCGCACTAAAATAAACAATACTGTAAATTGTCCAATCACAAATCAAAAAACTTTCTAATGCGCTCTATAGCTGATAGCAATAAGAGTTCAGTTCACATAAGTCACCATCCAGCAGCTTAAATCCGTCCAGCTGAATGTCCCAGGAAGTCACTGAGTCTCCTCATTGGCCAGCCAACACGTCATGAAAAAATGAAAGAGAAACATACATAGCGTAATCCAATTGATGCAACGGTTTTTCCCTTCACCACTCCAGAGTGATAAAACACACCACCTTGTGCTGGAACACACTCCCCCCGATGTGCCCGCACTCACCCTGTCAACCTCCAATCGAACCGGAGGTATGGATATAAAGCATGTACAGGGGAAGGCAGGGGCGGCAGAGATCAATCCGGCAGGTATGCAGTCTAAAAAACTTAAGAATGCGCCATATAGTGTAAAAACATTTAATACCACAAAAGTAAAAACCAGTTACACTCACAAGCGTAGAAGATCAAAGCGCATTGTATCATGTATAATGGCAGTCCCGGGTAGCCGCTCACATAGACGCTTCTGCTTCAGACCCTCACGTCCTGCAGTTTCCTGGATCCTTTGGTCATGTGACACAGCTCCGCCCTATGCATTTCGTCACATAGAGTGACTCATCAGGGGCATGTGTCACAGAAGAAGAACGTAGGTTATATTCACATCTAAAAACCCACCCCCTTTTTGGTTAGACCCGCCTGGTATTAGGCTCGAATCCTCTGCAAGCCTCTATATCAGCGCTTACCCGTGGGGGACAAGAGGACAACAGAGGAAATATTGCACTATTGATATTACATCAAAAACACAGGCTTCCAAACTTCAAACAAATAAAATCAATAATAAACACAATAATATAGCAGCAAAACGTTATATTGCAACAAACCCCCCCACATGGATCTCATCCTATGGATTATACTGAAGGAAAAGAGGTGTACAGCGCTAAGCCAATTTGTGGCAGAACACCACACACCAATCAATAGAAAACATTCAGCTCCATAAATGAAGACACCCCCCTATATATAATCACGGATTTATATACTCCAAAAACCCCATAAAACACGCAAAAGACGCGAAAAAAGCGTCGAGAAAACATTAAAGCGGTAAAAACACGTGAAAAACGTGAAAAAAACGTCGGTAAAACGCCAAAGCGGTCAGACCAAATAAGGTCAAAACCTACTTATTTGATTCTACACGATTATACACGATCGGATGAAGATCCACAAGAGTGAAATGTTAAAAAATAAATAAAGCAACATCAGCTATTAGAAATAAAACAATTAATGTCCAACTCAACATTAAGACCAATTGGACTGGACGTATCCAAATCGAAAATCCACTTGGTCTCTTTTTTTGACAACTCTCGGACCCTATTGCACCCCCTCCAGTTAGGTGTGAGTTTTTCAACTGCGCAAAAATGCATTGCCTTTGGATTACACTGATGTTTAAGTTTAAAGTGGAGAGACACACTATGTTGCTCAAACCCTTTCCTTATATTTGTAATATGCTCACCGATTCTTTCTTTTAGTGATCTGGTGGTGCGGCCCACATATTGTAGGCCGCAATCACACCAGATCACATATACCACAAACGCCGTAGCGCAAGTCACAAATTGCCTGATCTTGAACACACCACCATTTGCTGTTGATATAATTTCATTGGTTTTGTGGGCAATAGCCTCTCTACAACACTTACAGCCCCTACACGGAAAAAATCCAGATGTTTGCCATCCTATTACATTTTTCTGTTCTGGGGGGTCTACACAACTTGGAGCAATCCTATTTTTTAGAGTGGGAGCTCGACGATAGATAAAGCTAGGATTATTAGGTAGAATATTCTTCAGTACATAGTCACTCTGCAATATATTCCAGTGTCTTCGAAAAATCCTCTCGACTGATTTATAATCGGCCGAAAAATCACTTAAAAAGGAAAAGGCCTTATTATCATCTCTTGGCTCCTCCCCCTTTGGTTGCAGTAGAATCATTCTATCCTTCTCTCCAACCCCTTTTTGAACTTCTTCTAACCAAGTTTCACTATACCCCTTCTCTATAAACTTAACTTTCAAGCCATCTGACTGCTCATAATAATCTTGTAGGCTTGAACAGTTCCTGCGGACTCTCGTAAATTGTCCTTTTGGGACACCTCCCAACCACTGTGGGTGGTGACAGCTTGTTACATCAATATACGCATTGCGGTCCGTAGATTTAAAAAAACATTTGGTGGAGAAACCCTCTCCTTCTCTCGTAATCGTAAGATCTAAAAAATGTATGGATTCAGTACTACATTCTGCTGTAAGTTGAATGTTTTCCTTTATACTATTAATCTCAGCAATAAAGTTTCCAAAACTTACCTCATCACCCCTCCAGAAAATCAGCAGGTCATCGATGTATCTTTTCCAGAACACCAACCTAGACCCCCCCCTTCTAATCGCCTCCTCTTCCCATAGGGCCATATAAATATTTGCCAAACTTGGCGCATAAGATGCCCCCATCGCACAACCGTATATCTGTCTGAAGAACTGATATTTATGCCAAAAATAATTACGTTTTAAAGAAAAATCTAGTAAAGATAAAATAAACTCCATCTGAACACCGCGCATCTCACCAAACCGGTGTAAACACGATCTGACCGCTTCAATACCATCCTCGTGGGGTATATTAGTATAAAGCGACCCCACATCTGCCGTCGCCAACAAAATACTACCCTCTATCTTCAGTTCTTCCAACAATTGTACGGTATGCTTGGTATCCAATAGCACATGAGGTAAACGAGGAACCAATGGCTGAAGATAACTGTCTATGAACTGACCCACTCTATGGGTGATAGAGCCCACCCCACTGAGAATAGGTCTACCCGGAGGATTATTAGGGTTCTTATGGACCTTGGGGAGCTGATACATAATAGGTATTCTTGGAGCTGATGGCACCAAGAAATCACTGGTTTTCTTATCAAGTAATCCCATCATCAATCCCTCATCCAACATGAGGGCCAATTCTCGTTTGTACTTTAAGGTGGGATCACCTGACAATTTCTCATATGTACTTTCATCGTAGATTAATCTATCCAATTCTTCAAAATATTGATCTTTACGTAATACTACTACTCCCCCCCCTTTGTCTGCAGAACGCACGACTAAGTTTTTTTCCTTTAGAATACTGTTAATGGCTTGTTCATCCGATTTTCTCGATTTAATATTCAATTTCTTTAGGTCATAAATTACCCGATCTTTAAAATTTTCCACTGCGTTCAAAGCTGAATTATCTTGTGGGTTAAAAGTTGATGCATTCCTAAAAATTACACTACTGGTAGACCCAATATTGTTTGCTCTATTCGTGGGACCCTCATTCTGAGCAAAATATTTCTTGATGTTCAACTTCCGTGTATAACGGTGAACATCAATAAAAGCATTGAATTTGCTCAGATGATTTCTAGGAGCATATTTCAACCCACGATCTAGCAACTTTATTTCACATTTTTCCAGGGGGACTCCACTCAAATTAAAAATACCAGTTCCTATTACTGCCTTCTTCTTTTGTTCCCTTCTACCTGCTCTCCTCCCCCTTCTGCACCTCTTTTTCTCGGTGTGTTTGGATGCCCCCCCAGGTATTCTCCCTCCTCCCAACCTTCTCTCCAATACCGGGGGCGTGGGGCTAAAAAATGGGGTTGTCCAAAATTCCTGTCATCAACTAACGGTTGGTATCTGTTCTGAGTATGAACGGGATACTGGTGGTAGGGTTGTGGATCCTGTCTTCTATTCCAATGGGACCCCCTGTTATTCTGATACCCACCTCCCCTCCCCCTATATGATCCAGGGTTAGTTTGATCCCCACTTCCCACCGGCTGTTCCTGAGATCTAAGTATCTTCCCTTTGGGTTGTGTTACTTGTACTGGGACATTAGATACTACAGTGTTAGATTGGGCCCCTGCTGAATTCTCTACTTGCTGATCTCCATTTTTTCTCGCTTTGTCGGCTAGTCTTTTTTGTACAATAGGTTGCCATTTATAAGCCATTTTCTTCTTATGGGCCTCACTATCCCTTGCAAACTTTCTTTGCTTATCCGCTATGATATTCTTCTCACTGACTGCAAGAACCTCTTGGATCTTTTTAGTTCGCGCCACATATTGTTCAGTATTCTTATATGGTTCAGTTTTTATTCTAATATTCTCAATTTCCGTACCTAACCTTTCAATTCTTCCTGTTTTCCTTTTAATTAGAAGCTCAATCAGACCCAATCCGCTTTTATCAAAATATTCCTCCCACTCTTTAGAGTTTTCCTCTGTATCTTCCCCATCATCAGGGGTAATATCCCACCTGATTTTTTTGGGGATAATTCCTTCCTTGTGATATTGTTTAAGTGTTGCAATATCCCACCACGTTTGCTGCTCTTTAACCATTACATTCTGGAGGGATTTAAAATCACTATCCAAATCAATTACACCTGGCGCTGTATCTTTAAACAGCTCATCTAAATCATGCAATCTTCTGTTCCTACTTTCAAATAGATCCATAGCTGCAAACAATTTTTTACAGAAAAATGACAAAACTTGAATAGAGATAAAGCTGCGCTAATGGAAAAAACAAATTAGCACGTGGAGCGCACTAAAATAAACAATACTGTAAATTGTCCAATCACAAATCAAAAAACTTTCTAATGCGCTCTATAGCTGATAGCAATAAGAGTTCAGTTCACATAAGTCACCATCCAGCAGCTTAAATCCGTCCAGCTGAATGTCCCAGGAAGTCACTGAGTCTCCTCATTGGCCAGCCAACACGTCATGAAAAAATGAAAGAGAAACATACATAGCGTAATCCAATTGATGCAACGGTTTTTCCCTTCACCACTCCAGAGTGATAAAACACACCACCTTGTGCTGGAACACACTCCCCCCGATGTGCCCGCACTCACCCTGTCAACCTCCAATCGAACCGGAGGTATGGATATAAAGCATGTACAGGGGAAGGCAGGGGCGGCAGAGATCAATCCGGCAGGTATGCAGTCTAAAAAACTTAAGAATGCGCCATATAGTGTAAAAACATTTAATACCACAAAAGTAAAAACCAGTTACACTCACAAGCGTAGAAGATCAAAGCGCATTGTATCATGTATAATGGCAGTCCCGGGTAGCCGCTCACATAGACGCTTCTGCTTCAGACCCTCACGTCCTGCAGTTTCCTGGATCCTTTGGTCATGTGACACAGCTCCGCCCTATGCATTTCGTCACATAGAGTGACTCATCAGGGGCATGTGTCACAGAAGAAGAACGTAGGTTATATTCACATCTAAAAACCCACCCCCTTTTTGGTTAGACCCGCCTGGTATTAGGCTCGAATCCTCTGCAAGCCTCTATATCAGCGCTTACCCGTGGGGGACAAGAGGACAACAGAGGAAATATTGCACTATTGATATTACATCAAAAACACAGGCTTCCAAACTTCAAACAAATAAAATCAATAATAAACACAATAATATAGCAGCAAAACGTTATATTGCAACAAACCCCCCCACATGGATCTCATCCTATGGATTATACTGAAGGAAAAGAGGTGTACAGCGCTAAGCCAATTTGTGGCAGAACACCACACACCAATCAATAGAAAACATTCAGCTCCATAAATGAAGACACCCCCCTATATATAATCACGGATTTATATACTCCAAAAACCCCATAAAACACGCAAAAGACGCGAAAAAAGCGTCGAGAAAACATTAAAGCGGTAAAAACACGTGAAAAACGTGAAAAAAACGTCGGTAAAACGCCAAAGCGGTCAGACCAAATAAGGTCAAAACCTACTTATTTGATTCTACACGATTATACACGATCGGATGAAGATCCACAAGAGTGAAATGTTAAAAAATAAATAAAGCAACATCAGCTATTAGAAATAAAACAATTAATGTCCAACTCAACATTAAGACCAATTGGACTGGACGTATCCAAATCGAAAATCCACTTGGTCTCTTTTTTTGACAACTCTCGGACCCTATTGCACCCCCTCCAGTTAGGTGTGAGTTTTTCAACTGCGCAAAAATGCATTGCCTTTGGATTACACTGATGTTTAAGTTTAAAGTGGAGAGACACACTATGTTGCTCAAACGAGAATTGGCCCTCATGTTGGATGAGGGATTGATGATGGGATTACTTGATAAGAAAACCAGTGATTTCTTGGTGCCATCAGCTCCAAGAATACCTATTATGTATCAGCTCCCCAAGGTCCATAAGAACCCTAATAATCCTCCGGGTAGACCTATTCTCAGTGGGGTGGGCTCTATCACCCATAGAGTGGGTCAGTTCATAGACAGTTATCTTCAGCCATTGGTTCCTCGTTTACCTCATGTGCTATTGGATACCAAGCATACCGTACAATTGTTGGAAGAACTGAAGATAGAGGGTAGTATTTTGTTGGCGACGGCAGATGTGGGGTCGCTTTATACTAATATACCCCACGAGGATGGTATTGAAGCGGTCAGATCGTGTTTACACCGGTTTGGTGAGATGCGCGGTGTTCAGATGGAGTTTATTTTATCTTTACTAGATTTTTCTTTAAAACGTAATTATTTTTGGCATAAATATCAGTTCTTCAGACAGATATACGGTTGTGCGATGGGGGCATCTTATGCGCCAAGTTTGGCAAATATTTATATGGCCCTATGGGAAGAGGAGGCGATTAGAAGGGGGGGGTCTAGGTTGGTGTTCTGGAAAAGATACATCGATGACCTGCTGATTTTCTGGAGGGGTGATGAGGTAAGTTTTGGAAACTTTATTGCTGAGATTAATAGTATAAAGGAAAACATTCAACTTACAGCAGAATGTAGTACTGAATCCATACATTTTTTAGATCTTACGATTACGAGAGAAGGAGAGGGTTTCTCCACCAAATGTTTTTTTAAATCTACGGACCGCAATGCGTATATTGATGTAACAAGCTGTCACCACCCACAGTGGTTGGGAGGTGTCCCAAAAGGACAATTTACGAGAGTCCGCAGGAACTGTTCAAGCCTACAAGATTATTATGAGCAGTCAGATGGCTTGAAAGTTAAGTTTATAGAGAAGGGGTATAGTGAAACTTGGTTAGAAGAAGTTCAAAAAGGGGTTGGAGAGAAGGATAGAATGATTCTACTGCAACCAAAGGGGGAGGAGCCAAGAGATGATAATAAGGCCTTTTCCTTTTTAAGTGATTTTTCGGCCGATTATAAATCAGTCGAGAGGATTTTTCGAAGACACTGGAATATATTGCAGAGTGACTATGTACTGAAGAATATTCTACCTAATAATCCTAGCTTTATCTATCGTCGAGCTCCCACTCTAAAAAATAGGATTGCTCCAAGTTGTGTAGACCCCCCAGAACAGAAAAATGTAATAGGATGGCAAACATCTGGATTTTTTCCGTGTAGGGGCTGTAAGTGTTGTAGAGAGGCTATTGCCCACAAAACCAATGAAATTATATCAACAGCAAATGGTGGTGTGTTCAAGATCAGGCAATTTGTGACTTGCGCTACGGCGTTTGTGGTATATGTGATCTGGTGTGATTGCGGCCTACAATATGTGGGCCGCACCACCAGATCACTAAAAGAAAGAATCGGTGAGCATATTACAAATATAAGGAAAGGGTTTGAGCAACATAGTGTGTCTCTCCACTTTAAACTTAAACATCAGTGTAATCCAAAGGCAATGCATTTTTGCGCAGTTGAAAAACTCACACCTAACTGGAGGGGGTGCAATAGGGTCCGAGAGTTGTCAAAAAAAGAGACCAAGTGGATTTTCGATTTGGATACGTCCAGTCCAATTGGTCTTAATGTTGAGTTGGACATTAATTGTTTTATTTCTAATAGCTGATGTTGCTTTATTTATTTTTTAACATTTCACTCTTGTGGATCTTCATCCGATCGTGTATAATCGTGTAGAATCAAATAAGTAGGTTTTGACCTTATTTGGTCTGACCGCTTTGGCGTTTTACCGACGTTTTTTTCACGTTTTTCACGTGTTTTTACCGCTTTAATGTTTTCTCGACGCTTTTTTCGCGTCTTTTGCGTGTTTTATGGGGTTTTTGGAGTATATAAATCCGTGATTATATATAGGGGGGTGTCTTCATTTATGGAGCTGAATGTTTTCTATTGATTGGTGTGTGGTGTTCTGCCACAAATTGGCTTAGCGCTGTACACCTCTTTTCCTTCAGTATAATCCATAGGATGAGATCCATGTGGGGGGGTTTGTTGCAATATAACGTTTTGCTGCTATATTATTGTGTTTATTATTGATTTTATTTGTTTGAAGTTTGGAAGCCTGTGTTTTTGATGTAATATCAATAGTGCAATATTTCCTCTGTTGTCCTCTTGTCCCCCACGGGTAAGCGCTGATATAGAGGCTTGCAGAGGATTCGAGCCTAATACCAGGCGGGTCTAACCAAAAAGGGGGTGGGTTTTTAGATGTGAATATAACCTACGTTCTTCTTCTGTGACACATGCCCCTGATGAGTCACTCTATGTGACGAAATGCATAGGGCGGAGCTGTGTCACATGACCAAAGGATCCAGGAAACTGCAGGACGTGAGGGTCTGAAGCAGAAGCGTCTATGTGAGCGGCTACCCGGGACTGCCATTATACATGATACAATGCGCTTTGATCTTCTACGCTTGTGAGTGTAACTGGTTTTTACTTTTGTGGTATTAAATGTTTTTACACTATATGGCGCATTCTTAAGTTTTTTAGACTGCATACCTGCCGGATTGATCTCTGCCGCCCCTGCCTTCCCCTGTACATGCTTTATATCCATACCTCCGGTTCGATTGGAGGTTGACAGGGTGAGTGCGGGCACATCGGGGGGAGTGTGTTCCAGCACAAGGTGGTGTGTTTTATCACTCTGGAGTGGTGAAGGGAAAAACCGTTGCATCAATTGGATTACGCTATGTATGTTTCTCTTTCATTTTTTCATGACGTGTTGGCTGGCCAATGAGGAGACTCAGTGACTTCCTGGGACATTCAGCTGGACGGATTTAAGCTGCTGGATGGTGACTTATGTGAACTGAACTCTTATTGCTATCAGCTATAGAGCGCATTAGAAAGTTTTTTGATTTGTGATTGGACAATTTACAGTATTGTTTATTTTAGTGCGCTCCACGTGCTAATTTGTTTTTTCCATTAGCGCAGCTTTATCTCTATTCAAGTTTTGTCATTTTTCTGTAAAAAATTGTTTGCAGCTATGGATCTATTTGAAAGTAGGAACAGAAGATTGCATGATTTAGATGAGCTGTTTAAAGATACAGCGCCAGGTGTAATTGATTTGGATAGTGATTTTAAATCCCTCCAGAATGTAATGGTTAAAGAGCAGCAAACGTGGTGGGATATTGCAACACTTAAACAATATCACAAGGAAGGAATTATCCCCAAAAAAATCAGGTGGGATATTACCCCTGATGATGGGGAAGATACAGAGGAAAACTCTAAAGAGTGGGAGGAATATTTTGATAAAAGCGGATTGGGTCTGATTGAGCTTCTAATTAAAAGGAAAACAGGAAGAATTGAAAGGTTAGGTACGGAAATTGAGAATATTAGAATAAAAACTGAACCATATAAGAATACTGAACAATATGTGGCGCGAACTAAAAAGATCCAAGAGGTTCTTGCAGTCAGTGAGAAGAATATCATAGCGGATAAGCAAAGAAAGTTTGCAAGGGATAGTGAGGCCCATAAGAAGAAAATGGCTTATAAATGGCAACCTATTGTACAAAAAAGACTAGCCGACAAAGCGAGAAAAAATGGAGATCAGCAAGTAGAGAATTCAGCAGGGGCCCAATCTAACACTGTAGTATCTAATGTCCCAGTACAAGTAACACAACCCAAAGGGAAGATACTTAGATCTCAGGAACAGCCGGTGGGAAGTGGGGATCAAACTAACCCTGGATCATATAGGGGGAGGGGAGGTGGGTATCAGAATAACAGGGGGTCCCATTGGAATAGAAGACAGGATCCACAACCCTACCACCAGTATCCCGTTCATACTCAGAACAGATACCAACCGTTAGTTGATGACAGGAATTTTGGACAACCCCATTTTTTAGCCCCACGCCCCCGGTATTGGAGAGAAGGTTGGGAGGAGGGAGAATACCTGGGGGGGCATCCAAACACACCGAGAAAAAGAGGTGCAGAAGGGGGAGGAGAGCAGGTAGAAGGGAACAAAAGAAGAAGGCAGTAATAGGAACTGGTATTTTTAATTTGAGTGGAGTCCCCCTGGAAAAATGTGAAATAAAGTTGCTAGATCGTGGGTTGAAATATGCTCCTAGAAATCATCTGAGCAAATTCAATGCTTTTATTGATGTTCACCGTTATACACGGAAGTTGAACATCAAGAAATATTTTGCTCAGAATGAGGGTCCCACGAATAGAGCAAACAATATTGGGTCTACCAGTAGTGTAATTTTTAGGAATGCATCAACTTTTAACCCACAAGATAATTCAGCTTTGAACGCAGTGGAAAATTTTAAAGATCGGGTAATTTATGACCTAAAGAAATTGAATATTAAATCGAGAAAATCGGATGAACAAGCCATTAACAGTATTCTAAAGGAAAAAAACTTAGTCGTGCGTTCTGCAGACAAAGGGGGGGGAGTAGTAGTATTACGTAAAGATCAATATTTTGAAGAATTGGATAGATTAATCTACGATGAAAGTACATATGAGAAATTGTCAGGTGATCCCACCTTAAAGTACAAACGAGAATTGGCCCTCATGTTGGATGAGGGATTGATGATGGGATTACTTGATAAGAAAACCAGTGATTTCTTGGTGCCATCAGCTCCAAGAATACCTATTATGTATCAGCTCCCCAAGGTCCATAAGAACCCTAATAATCCTCCGGGTAGACCTATTCTCAGTGGGGTGGGCTCTATCACCCATAGAGTGGGTCAGTTCATAGACAGTTATCTTCAGCCATTGGTTCCTCGTTTACCTCATGTGCTATTGGATACCAAGCATACCGTACAATTGTTGGAAGAACTGAAGATAGAGGGTAGTATTTTGTTGGCGACGGCAGATGTGGGGTCGCTTTATACTAATATACCCCACGAGGATGGTATTGAAGCGGTCAGATCGTGTTTACACCGGTTTGGTGAGATGCGCGGTGTTCAGATGGAGTTTATTTTATCTTTACTAGATTTTTCTTTAAAACGTAATTATTTTTGGCATAAATATCAGTTCTTCAGACAGATATACGGTTGTGCGATGGGGGCATCTTATGCGCCAAGTTTGGCAAATATTTATATGGCCCTATGGGAAGAGGAGGCGATTAGAAGGGGGGGGTCTAGGTTGGTGTTCTGGAAAAGATACATCGATGACCTGCTGATTTTCTGGAGGGGTGATGAGGTAAGTTTTGGAAACTTTATTGCTGAGATTAATAGTATAAAGGAAAACATTCAACTTACAGCAGAATGTAGTACTGAATCCATACATTTTTTAGATCTTACGATTACGAGAGAAGGAGAGGGTTTCTCCACCAAATGTTTTTTTAAATCTACGGACCGCAATGCGTATATTGATGTAACAAGCTGTCACCACCCACAGTGGTTGGGAGGTGTCCCAAAAGGACAATTTACGAGAGTCCGCAGGAACTGTTCAAGCCTACAAGATTATTATGAGCAGTCAGATGGCTTGAAAGTTAAGTTTATAGAGAAGGGGTATAGTGAAACTTGGTTAGAAGAAGTTCAAAAAGGGGTTGGAGAGAAGGATAGAATGATTCTACTGCAACCAAAGGGGGAGGAGCCAAGAGATGATAATAAGGCCTTTTCCTTTTTAAGTGATTTTTCGGCCGATTATAAATCAGTCGAGAGGATTTTTCGAAGACACTGGAATATATTGCAGAGTGACTATGTACTGAAGAATATTCTACCTAATAATCCTAGCTTTATCTATCGTCGAGCTCCCACTCTAAAAAATAGGATTGCTCCAAGTTGTGTAGACCCCCCAGAACAGAAAAATGTAATAGGATGGCAAACATCTGGATTTTTTCCGTGTAGGGGCTGTAAGTGTTGTAGAGAGGCTATTGCCCACAAAACCAATGAAATTATATCAACAGCAAATGGTGGTGTGTTCAAGATCAGGCAATTTGTGACTTGCGCTACGGCGTTTGTGGTATATGTGATCTGGTGTGATTGCGGCCTACAATATGTGGGCCGCACCACCAGATCACTAAAAGAAAGAATCGGTGAGCATATTACAAATATAAGGAAAGGGTTTGAGCAACATAGTGTGTCTCTCCACTTTAAACTTAAACATCAGTGTAATCCAAAGGCAATGCATTTTTGCGCAGTTGAAAAACTCACACCTAACTGGAGGGGGTGCAATAGGGTCCGAGAGTTGTCAAAAAAAGAGACCAAGTGGATTTTCGATTTGGATACGTCCAGTCCAATTGGTCTTAATGTTGAGTTGGACATTAATTGTTTTATTTCTAATAGCTGATGTTGCTTTATTTATTTTTTAACATTTCACTCTTGTGGATCTTCATCCGATCGTGTATAATCGTGTAGAATCAAATAAGTAGGTTTTGACCTTATTTGGTCTGACCGCTTTGGCGTTTTACCGACGTTTTTTTCACGTTTTTCACGTGTTTTTACCGCTTTAATGTTTTCTCGACGCTTTTTTCGCGTCTTTTGCGTGTTTTATGGGGTTTTTGGAGTATATAAATCCGTGATTATATATAGGGGGGTGTCTTCATTTATGGAGCTGAATGTTTTCTATTGATTGGTGTGTGGTGTTCTGCCACAAATTGGCTTAGCGCTGTACACCTCTTTTCCTTCAGTATAATCCATAGGATGAGATCCATGTGGGGGGGTTTGTTGCAATATAACGTTTTGCTGCTATATTATTGTGTTTATTATTGATTTTATTTGTTTGAAGTTTGGAAGCCTGTGTTTTTGATGTAATATCAATAGTGCAATATTTCCTCTGTTG
Source organism: Hyperolius riggenbachi (assembly GCF_040937935.1). Lineage (NCBI taxonomy): Eukaryota > Metazoa > Chordata > Amphibia > Anura > Hyperoliidae > Hyperolius > Hyperolius riggenbachi. The sequence goes on from NC_090646.1 coordinate 573,124,481, forward strand.
TCCTCTTGTCCCCCACGGGTAAGCGCTGATATAGAGGCTTGCAGAGGATTCGAGCCTAATACCAGGCGGGTCTAACCAAAAAGGGGGTGGGTTTTTAGATGTGAATATAACCTACGTTCTTCTTCTGTGACACATGCCCCTGATGAGTCACTCTATGTGACGAAATGCATAGGGCGGAGCTGTGTCACATGACCAAAGGATCCAGGAAACTGCAGGACGTGAGGGTCTGAAGCAGAAGCGTCTATGTGAGCGGCTACCCGGGACTGCCATTATACATGATACAATGCGCTTTGATCTTCTACGCTTGTGAGTGTAACTGGTTTTTACTTTTGTGGTATTAAATGTTTTTACACTATATGGCGCATTCTTAAGTTTTTTAGACTGCATACCTGCCGGATTGATCTCTGCCGCCCCTGCCTTCCCCTGTACATGCTTTATATCCATACCTCCGGTTCGATTGGAGGTTGACAGGGTGAGTGCGGGCACATCGGGGGGAGTGTGTTCCAGCACAAGGTGGTGTGTTTTATCACTCTGGAGTGGTGAAGGGAAAAACCGTTGCATCAATTGGATTACGCTATGTATGTTTCTCTTTCATTTTTTCATGACGTGTTGGCTGGCCAATGAGGAGACTCAGTGACTTCCTGGGACATTCAGCTGGACGGATTTAAGCTGCTGGATGGTGACTTATGTGAACTGAACTCTTATTGCTATCAGCTATAGAGCGCATTAGAAAGTTTTTTGACATAAGCAGGGCTGCCAGGCAACTGGTATTGCTTAAAACAAAGTAAGTATGGCATCCTCCATATACCTCTCATTGCAGTTCTCCTTTAAGAACCCTCTTACAAGTACATAAAACTGCCCTTGAAGTTATTTTCCTTTGTTGAGAATCACAAAGTATTGGCCTGTGGGCTGTGGTATGTATGAGTTCAGAGCAGTGAGTTTGGGCATGAGCTCCTAATACCTAGAGCATCAGTAAAGTTATTTTCCTCACATGGTTTTGGATGCGAAATTGCAGCTTTTTGAAATCAATAGGCTGCATCCACATTTTGACTGCGGCTTTGCAACACAAGTGCTGCTTCCGATTTGGAAACAAACAGGGTACATGTCATTTTAGTGGTGTGGCTTTTTGGCGCAAAGCTCACCCTGCTGCTGCGCAAATTCATGGGGGGGGTTATTAAATAAGATTCCACCTTCGAGTCATTGCAACTCAGAGTCAGTGGGAGAAGTAATTTGGGGTCCAGCAATTGCATTACTGCTATAGCCGTGCCAAGCATCGGCGCTACACGGTGTGAAGCAGGCGCCATAAAGCCCTGCTTTGTAACATACCGTGAAAAAGAGCCCTAATGCTTTTACCCGTAGACCCTGACCTTGCATATCAGATGTTTCTGACTGAAATCTGACTCAATTAGCTGCATGCCTGTTTCAGGTGTGTCATCCAGATACTACTGCAGCCAAAGAGAGCAGCAGGATGCCAGACAGCTGGTTTTGTTTAAAATGAAACAAATATGGTAGCCTCCATATCCCTTTCACTTTAGGTTCCCTTTAAAGTGCCCATTAATTATGCAATTTTAGAGCATGATTGACTTTCCAATCAAATCATTGCATTCGGATTGGAGAGTATTGAGTGTGCCAATCAACCATAAATGATTCTATCATAGATTGGATAATCGATCCATTTTGCAGAGACTATCTTAAATGAACAGACTGTTTGTATTTTTAATTCTGTATATGGAGCCAATTGATGATTTACAATCGTTTCCTTCCAATTGCAATTATTGAATTGGAAGGTCGATCTTAAATTTGCACCATTAATGGGTGCCTTAAAGGGAACCTGAACTGAGTAAACTTATTTAAAATAAACACATAAGGTAACTTCAAATGAACATTACATAGTTACCTTGCCATTAGTTCCTCTCAGAAGCTCACCATTTTCTTCTGACAATGATCCCTTACAGTTCTGACAACATTTTGTCAGCTGAAATATATCAGTTGCTGTCAGTTATATATCAGTTGTTGTCAGTTATAGCTCAGAGGACAACTGATGTGCCAAGTAATATCTATGTTTCCCTATGGCTCAAGTGGGTAATATTACAGTTTAACAGTGTGCTGACCAGGAAGCTGTTATGTGGTAATGGCCATTTTCAAAATGGAGGATGGAGAATTCCCTGTTCACAGTGGAAAAACAGGCCGCAGGAGAGGAGAAAGAGATTGAGGAGTAGACTACACGGGAGGTAAGTATGACTTGTGTATGTTTATTTTGACTTTTCATTTTCAGTTCAGGTTTTCTTTAAAGAGAAACCGTGACCAAGAATTGAACTTCATCCCAATTAGAAGCTGATACCTTCTTTTCCATGAGAAATATTTACCTTTTCACAAACGGATCATCAGGGGGCTCTGTATGGCTGATATTGTGGTGAACCCCCCCCCCCTCCCCCCACACTGTGATGTCAGGACCATGGTTCTGATATCACACTGTGGGAGCTTTGTTGCATTGTGGTAAATAACAGCTGTTTCCAACTGCCTAAAAAGCAAGCAGCGTCTCCTTCCACTGACATCACCTGCCAGCAGTAAAAATGTCACCATGTGATACATTTTAGAATGTAAATCAGGGAGAGGAAAGATTTTACAGTGGCAAACACTTAAAGCCAATGTAACTCCGCTGCTAAAAAAAGAAACCAGATACTTACCTAAGGCGAGGGAAGGTTCTAGGTCCTAATGAACCTTCCCTCTCCTCTGCCGGTGCCCTCGGTGCAGTGCTGGCTCCCCCGTTCACAGCCCCCACCGCAGGGGACTTCGGAAGTCTTCGGGAGCTGAGTACTCCCGAAGACAGGCGGCTTCATACTGCGTATACGCGATAGAGGGCACTTGCGCGTACGCAGTTTGGGGCGGCTCGTCTTCGGGAGTACTCGGGCTCCCGAAGACTTTCCGAAGTCACCTTTGCCAGCAGAAGGAGCAGTATTTGACCAATTTAGTCAAATACTGCTCCCGGGGACAGCGCAGCACCGCGGGCACCGGGAGAGAAGAGGGAAGGCTCATTAGGACCTAGAGCATTCCCTCTCCTTCGGTATTTATCTGGTTTCATTTTTAGCAGTGGGGTTACATTGTCTTTAATAAATCATTTATACATTATTATTGTAAAAATTAAGCACGTTTTATTATATTATTTTCACTGGCGTTCCTCTTTAAAGGTGACCGTACATGATACTAGTAATAACATTGACTGTGTATGGCTCAGAAAAAAATAACCCAGGTTCAAAAAATCTGCGTGGTTGTGCAAATCTGTGTGGCAAAAAATGCGAATCGGTTCATTTCGACGCCAAGCTGAGAGCAATGGTATGCTGTACGCCCCATGTAATGTTTGCATCTTAATACAAAAGTGCTGTGTGTAGGCCTCCTCATGCCCCTAAGAAATAGGGAGCAGTGCAGACACCCCCACAAGGATCCAAAACTACCTCACTGCTGTATACTGTAATGTAGATGGTGCCCCAGGGCATTGGCCATGCCCGGGGGACTGTGCGGTCTGCCTCTCTCTGGGAGCCCCCTCCCACCCTCTCTGCATCCATTAATAAGTCAGGTGACACCTGGTCTAAGCACAGACTCCTTTTTTCTTCTTAGTTTGCAGTTCAAATCGTTCTTCCATCCCAGGGGTGGGGTTTGAAAAGGTTAGGAATCCATCCTTTGGTGGTGCAAAGGGGTTGTCCCCCCCCCCAGGCATTGGCCACATCCCGCTGTCTGCGTCTCTCTTCAGTCACACCTCCCCATTTCTTGGGGGCATGACTAGGCCTACATATGGCATCCCTGTTGAGATGCAAAGTATTTCATGTGGGCTAACTCCTCCAGTATAAAGCAGTGAAGTAGTTCTGGATCCTGCTTATTCTGGCAAGCAGAAGCAATTTGCAAATGCTATTCTGTTTTTAAAAGACATGAGGCAGTCAGCATATACAGTAAGTCAAGTGACACCTGGTCTGAGTGCACACCCCTTTTTTATTGTCAGTTTGCAGTTCATATATAAACAAGCAAGCTGTTAAGGGGTTATGCTGCCACTTAGTGGCAGACCATATTTTAGCACAGGAAATGCTTAATAGTTATTAGCACAGGAAGAGCTTTGTTGTTGGTAACCTCCTTGCTGCTTGTAAGACTAGCAACGTGAATAAAGCAGCTTTGTGCTGTTCTGCACTCCGCACAATCACTGTGTTATTGAACCAACACAAATGCAAGCTATTAATTAATTGATGTCCAGAACATTAAGCAATGATTAAATATCATAAAATATGTATCGATAGCACCTAATGGAGGTGGGTGACTATGGCGAGTGAGTGCTGTGTGCACAATGTACAATGGCTTACATGATGACCCAAGTGGAAAATGAAAGACCAGGCAGAGCAGGATGGAGGTTGGATGGCAGAGCAGCGGCAGCTAGGGATTACCCACAGCCCCAGTAGTTCTGCAGGCAATTAAAGTGAACCTCCACACTAAAAATCTACTCAGCAGCACTGAAAAAGCTGGGTGTTTCTTCAACAGTTTCACAGCATCAGAACTTTGTTTTTCTTAATAAACTTCCTCTTTTTTATGAATTATTTCCCCAGCCCTCCCCCCCCACCAGCCAATCAGCCTATAACAGCGGATCGCTTTTGTGCCTCTGGAGGGGACAGCTGAGTGACATGGCTGTCCCCTGTACAGTGCTGCCTTAGATCGCAGCGCTGTACCGAGAAAATGGACGGTGGTTTCACCATCTAATAGTCTCCTAGCGGTGATCGCATTGGTACGCGCGATCCCCTGCAAACTCCGCCCCAAGGACCTCACGCCAATCGGCATTAGGCAGTCCTGCTGGGTTGCCGCCAGTTGTAAAGTAGTTAGGGCCTATACTCACTGAAAATCACAAGCGCAATCACAAATGCAGTGTGATGCAATTGCATTGCGGTTTTCATGCGTTTTTTTCAAAAGCAGTGCTTAAGAAGCGCAGCAGTCACTGCGACTGCGCCTTTCTAAAAATGCTTAGCACCAGTGTGTACAGGTCATGACTATTTTCATAATTTATCAAAAGACCTTGCGATTTAAAAAACACACGCGACTTTAAAAACACAGCGCAAACGCAGCAGTGTGTACATGGCCTAAGCTGTTTTATTAAGGGAGGGAAGGGTCCTCAGTTCAGAGAAGGATCTATTCCTGCCACACACTATTCATCCATATTAAGAGATTTTCAGCATGAACTCTATAAACATCTATGGAACCGCTAGGTGGCTTCTTTGTTCCCCCAGATAGTACTGCCCCAAGGGCCCCAAAGCTGTCTGATGGTCTCCCAAGGTCTACCTCCAAGCTAATAGCAGTCCCCTGGGGCACCTGCAGAGTACTCATGGCAGCTGAGCTAACTTACCTGTCTGGCTTTAGTTGATGTCCCTCATCTTCATGTTCCCCTCACCGTCACCTGTTTTATTGGTATATACAGTGATACCAATAATTATTTTTAAAAACCTTGGCAAATTTTGACCTAACATTACTTTTATTCAACCAGCAAGTCATTTTTTTGACGTGAAATTACATAGGTGTCTTCCAAAAGATAATAAGACGATGTACAAGAGGAATTATTGTGGCAAAAATATTTTTCAGCCTTTATTTACACTTGAGCAAAAAGTGTGCAGTCCAAAATTATTCGTACCATGAAAAAAGGGCAATACAAGAGGATTCTCACAACAACATCAGGCAGTCTGCAGAGAAACTTGGCCTTGGGCACCAGTGGACATTTCAGCAGTAAAATGACCCAAAGCACAAAGCAAAAGTGGTGAAGAAATGGTTAGCAGACAACAACAATAACGTTTTGGAGTGGCCCAGCCAGAGTCTTGACTTGAATCCAATTTAGAATCTGTGGAGAGAGCTAAAGATCAGGGTGATGGCAAGAAGACCCTCCAACCTGAAAGAGTAGGAGCTCATTGCTAAAGATGAATGGGCAAAAATACCTGTGGAGACATGCAAAAAGCTGGTCTGCAATTCTAGGAAGCGTTTGATTGCTGTAATAGCCAATAAAGGCTTTTCTATTAATTATTGAGAAGGGTATGAATCATTTTGGACTGGACACTTTTTGCTCAAATTTAAATAAAAGCTGAGAAATGTTATTGTCCACAATAATGCCTCTTGTACAGCGTCATATTATCTTTTGGGAGACACCTGTGTTATTTCCTGTCAAAAAATGACTAGAGATGGCCCGAACCTCCGATTTTCGTTTCGCAAACCGCAAACGGGGACTTCCGCATAAGTTTGGTTCGCGCAAACTTCTGCGAACCGCAATAGACTTCAATGGGGAGGCGAACTTTGAAAACTAGAAACACTTATGCTGGCCACAAAAGTGATGGAAAAGATGTTTCAAGGGGTCTAACATCTGAGTTTTTGCATGGTTGAGTGGGATAGACGCCAAAAGTCTCGGGGAAATATCTGGATTTGACGCAAAGCAGCGTTTTAAGGGCAGAAATCCCATTGAATGCTAAATTGCAGTCCTAAAGTGCTTTAACCCTCCTGGCGGTTAATTTTTTTTGAAAAAATGGCAAAAATCCTTTTTTTTTAATTTTTTTTTTGTGTTTCATGTAAAGCTACAAGAGTGGTAGCTACATGAAACACCACTAGAGGGCGCATGTGTCCCTCTAGTGCGATCGTCGCCGGCATCAATAGCAAACAGGGGAACGCGTATATAACGCGCTCCCGTTTGGCTTCTCCTGTCGCCATGGCGACGATCGGAATGACGTCATGGACGTCAGCCGACGTCCTGACATCAGACACCTCCGATCCAGCCCATAGCGCTGCCCGGAACTCATTGGTCCGGGCAGCGCAGGGCTCTGGCGGGGGGGGGGGGCCCTCTTGCGCCGCTGCGTACGGGCGATCGCCGCAGAGCGGCGGCGATCAAGCTGTACGCGCGGCTAGCAAAGTGCTAGCTGCGCGTACAGCATTTTAAATGGAGCAAATCGCTCCACCAGGGGCTGAGATATCTTCCTGCGCGGCATAGCCCGAGCTCAGCTCGGGCTTACCGCCAGGAAGGTTAAAACATCTTGCATGTGTATACATCAATCAGGGAGTGTAATTAGAGTACTGCTTCACACTGACACACCAAACTCACTGTGTAACGCACCGCAAACAGCTGTTTGTGTAGTGACTGTCGTGCTGGACTGGTGCACACCATGGCGAGAGTGCTGGCCGTGGCGGTTTTCAAGCCCATATGGTTGCCGGGCTGTGATAGCTCGATGATAGAACAACAGGGACTGTCCAGCTGATCAAATTTGGTCTGTCCACAATGAAGCAACGACCTTATTATCTTGGGTGTGCCCCCCCCCCCCCCGAGACACTCATAGCCGTCGGTCATTGCTTCATCGTGATACGCAAGCCCCTTCACCACGGCAAGGTAATGATCATCAAGGGGAATTGGCACATGTACATGCCTTTTGTTTTGTTGTTGCAGCTGCAGTGCAGCCAGAAAAATTAGGCAGGCATGTACACGGACCAGAAAAAATAGTATAGCGGCCGCTGCTAGCAGCAGCCTTAAAAATTCAGGAATCCACCTGGAGTCCTGGACCCTATTGGTGGTGGCGGAGAAGGCAGTCAAGTGGCCTGCGGGCAGTGGTGCTGTGTGAGGAGCGACTTAGTCTTGGAGCAGGCAGTCACACAGCGTGCAGGCAGAGATGCTGTGTGGGGGAACTGACTTAGTCTTCGAGCGGGCAATAGCCCTCCGGGATCCATGCCTCGTTAATTTTGATAAAGGTGAGGTAATGAACACTTTTGTGACTTAGGCGACTTCTCTTCTCAGTGACAATGCCTCCAGCTGTGCTGAAGATCCTTTCTGACAGGACGCTTGAGGCAGGGCAAGACAGAAGTTGGATGGCAGATTGGGACAGCTCTGGCCTCAGGTCAAGCCTGCGCACCCAGTAGTCCATCACTGCTCATACTGTGGATGGTTCTTTCTCTACCATTGTTAAAGAAAGCATGTGGCCGTGGAGTCAGGGTTCGATTCCGGTTCGGAGTTGGAGCCTGAGAAATGGCTACCACCACACATCCAAGGAAGGTATGCAAGTCCCAAGGTAGTGACAAAAAATAACAATACAGGAGGACTTTTGAGGCCCTGCTGTATATGAGACGAATCAATTTTAAATCCTTTAACGAGAATCTGTTATGGAGGGCAAGTCTGCCATCCATTCAAGTGAAAGGTATGCACTGACTGCCAGGTATAATACAATGTGCACTCACAGATGCAGTGAAAGGTATGCAGTGACTGGTATTACAATACAATGTGCAGCTGTCACACAGGTGCAGTTAACAGGTATGCTTGGAGTGGAATATTACGCAGCGTGCGGTCACACAGGCACTGTGAATAAATATGCAAAGACAGGTATTACAAATGTGCACCTGTCACACACAGACAGGTACCGGACAGGCACAGTGACACTGTGTGCGCTCACGTAGGTAGGTGGGTGCACTGTGAACAACAGGTAGGTATATGCAGTGATGGGTATTATAATGTGCACCTGTCACACACAGACAGGTACTGGACTGGCACAGTGACACTGCGTGTGCTCACGTAGGTAGGTGGGTGCACTGTAGTGAACAACAGGTAGGTATCTGCAGTGATGGATATTACAATGTGCACCTGTCACACACAGACAGTTATCGGACAGGCACAGTGACACTGAGTGCGCTCACGTAGGTAGGTGGGTGAACTGTGAACAACAGGTAGGTATATGCAGTGATATGTATTACAATGTGCACCTGGCACAGTAGTAATAATTATACCACCAAGGGGCCAAAGGCCAGCTGTGACTGACTGACAGGGCTGTATATAATGCAAGTGGGCCACAAAAAAAAAAAATAGATCACAAGAACAAGATTAGCTCTCAAAAGAGCTGTTGAGGGGTGCTTTTTTAGCAATAAGAATCAGCAAGGAGCAAGCTAAGAAGCCTACAAGAGCCTAACTAAGCTTTCCCTATAGGTCTCTGCACAGCAGCTCTCCCATCTCTAATTACTGCAGGCACACGAGTGGGTCCAATGCCTGACGCTGCCTGCCTCTTATAAAGGGGGGGGGGGGGGGCTCCAGGAGGGAGTGTAGCCTGACTGGCTACAATGTGCCTGGTGACTTTGATGTAGAGAGGGTCAAAGTTGACCCTCATGATGTACTATGGGGGTGAACCGAACTTCCGGAAAACGCGAACCACCGAAGTTTGCCGGGAACCGTTTGCCGGCGAACCATTCGGGCCATCTCTAAAAATTACTTGCTGGCTGAATAAAAGTAACTTTAAATAAAAAAATTGCCAGGAGTATGAATAATTATGGGCAGCACTGTATGTACTCATGTAACACGCCACTGGGTCACGGAGAACAGGCGCTGATGAGGATGAAAATGGAAGGACACAGATTGGAGGAAGAGCAGCAGCTGAGCAGATGAGTTTGTTTCACAGTCACGAGTACTATGCAGGGCATAATTTAGGTGCAGCGTTAAATGGAAACAAACACCGTCCCCCCTCTCCCCCCCCCCCCCCCCCCCGGTAAATGAGCATTTTATTCAGTGGTAATGACCTATTTGATATAGTAAAACATCTGCAATATTTTCCGATATTTTACTATGACCTAACGTCTCCCTACTCTCACACAGAACCCTTCCCCCCAGGCAACTATTACCCTTCTTCCCCGGGCAACTGGTAACCCTCCCCATGGGCAAAAAATGGAGGCCTGCTATTGGTAGCAGCAGTTCCCATAGTGGGTACCCATTTTTGGCTGTGCTCCTATTAACTGCTCCGCTCTGCAGGGGCCCTGGGGGACCACCATTAGCTTGGGGAAGACCTGGGGGGGTATCACCAGCTATGGGACTCTGGGCAATTACTTGCCATTGCACTCCCACCCCATTTCAAGCTAGACCTTCTGTTGGGTACAATCAATCATTTTTTTTAAATTTCAGCAAGAAATCCATCAAAATTATGATTGGGTGGCCCTGGGGCATTGATCTCAGGCAGATTTAATCACAGCAATCAAATCTGTTTGGGTAAATTGATTAATATGTATTGTATTTATACTGTTTGAGCCTTTAGTGTTATCCATGGTACATAGTTAGTGTCGGGATTGACCTGACCATATACTGGGGACTGACTGATCTCCGGCGGCTGGAAGTCAAGAACAGCAGTAAGTCCCCACCCGCTGTCAGCCACTGCGCCGACACTTAAACATTCCGGAGGGGAGAGCCAGAAAGGGGGGCCCCATGGTGAGGGAAGGGGAGACATCCCCCCTTCCCCACCGCTGTGCCCATCGCTCCATTTCACTGGCTGCCTCCCTTCCTGGGGACACCTATAGACCTAGCTACATATACTGGGGACACTTAAAGGCCTGGCTGCATATACTGGGGACACCTATAGACCTGGCTGCATATACTGGGGACACCTATAGACCTTGCTACATATACTGGGGACACCTATAGAGTAGACCTGGCTATACTGGGGACACCTATATACTTGGCTACATATACTGGGAACACCTATACAGCTGGTTACATATACTGGGGCCACCTACAGACCTGGCTACATATACTGGGGACACCTACAGACCTGGCTACATATACTGGGGACACCTACAGACCTGGCTACATATACTGGGGACACTTATAGACCTGGCTATACTGGGGGCACCTTGGCTGCATATACTGGGAACACCTATACACCTGGCTACATATACTGGGGAGACCTATACACCTGGCTTCATATACTGGGGATACTTATAGACCTGGCTACATATACTGGGAACACCTATACAGCTGGCTACATATACTGGGGACACATATAGACCTGGCTACATATACTAGGGACAGCTATACACCTGGCTACATATACTGGGGACACCTATACACCTGGCTACATATACTGGGGACACCTATAGACCTGGCTACATATGCTGGGAACACCTATACAGCTGGTTACATATACTGGGGACACCTATAGACCTGGCCACGTATACTGGGGACACTTATAGACCTGGCTATACTGGGGGCACCTTGGCTGCATATACTGGGAACACCTATACACCTGGCTACATATACTTGGGAGACCTATACACCTGGCTTCATATACTGGGGATACTTATAGACCTGGCTACATATACTGGGAACACCTATACAGCTGGCTACATATACTGGGGACACATATAGACCTGGCTACATATACTAGGGACAGCTATACACCTGGCTACATATACTGGGGACACCTATACACCTGGCTACATATACTGGGGACACCTATAGACCTGGCTACATATGCTGGGAACACCTATACAGCTGGTTACATATACTGGGGACACCTATAGACCTGGCTACGTATACTGGGGACACCTATACACCTGGCTACATATACTGGGGACACCAATACACCTGGCTATACTGTGGACACCTATACACCTGGCTACATATACTGGGGACATGTATAGACCTGGCTATATTGGGAACACTTATCCACTTGGCTACATATACTGGGGACACCTATAGACCTGGCTATCTATACTGGAGACACCTATAGACCTGGCTATCTGTACTGGGGACACCTATAGACCTGGCTACTAGTGTTGGGCGAACATCTAGATGTTCGGGTTCGGGCCGAACAGGCCGAACATGGCCGCGATGTTCGGGTGTTCGACCCGAACTCCGAACATAATGGAAGTCAATGGGGACCCGAACTTTTGTGCTTTGTAAAGCCTCCTTATATGCTACATACCCCAAATTTACAGGGTATGTGCACCTTGGGAGTGGGTACAAGAGGAAAAAAAAATTTAGCAAAAAGAGCTTATAGTTTTTGAGAAAATCGATTTTAAAGTTTCAAAGGGAAAACTGTCTTTTAAATGCGGGAAATGTCTGTTTTCTTTGCACAGGTAACATGCTTTTTGTCGGCATGCAGTCATAAATGTAATACATATAAGAGGTTCCAGGAAAAGGGACCGGTAATGCTAACCCAGCAGCAGCACACGTGATGGAACAGGAGGAGGGTGGCGCAGGAGGAGAAGGCCACGCTTTGAGACACAACAACCCAGGCCTTGCATGAGGACAAGAAGCGTGCGGATAGCATGCTTTGTACCACCATGCAGTCATAAATGTAATAAAGATAAGTGGTTCAATAAACAGGGACCACGCGGCAACGCTAACCCAGCAGCAGCACACGTGATGGAACAGGAGGAGGCGCAGGAGGAGAAGGCCACGCTTTGTGAGACACAACAACCCAGGCCTTGCATGAGGACAAAAAGCGTGCGGATAGCATGCTTTGTACCGCCATGTAGTCATAAATGTAATAAAGATAAGAGGTTCAATAAACAGGGACCACGCGGCAACGCTAACCCAGCAGCAGCAGCAGCAGCAGCACACGTGATGGAACAGGAGGAGGCGCAGGAGGAGAAGGCCACGCTTTGTGAGACACAACAACCCAGGCCTTGCATGAGGACAAAAAGCGTGCGGATATAGCAGCAATGCTTTTTGCCGCCATGCAGTCATAAATGTAATACAGATGAGAGGTTCAATAAACAGGGACCGGAAACGCTAAACCATCCCAGATGTTCATCGGTCATGTTACTTGGTTGGGGTCCAGGAGTGTTGCGTAGTCGTTTCCAATCCAGGATTGATTCATTTTAATTTGAGTCAGACGGTCTGCATTTTCTGTGGAGAGGCGGATACGCCGATCTGTGATGATGCCTCCGGCAGCACTGAAACAGCGTTCCGACATAACGCTGGCTGCCGGGCAAGCCAGCACCTCTATTGCGTACATTGCCAGTTCGTGCCAGGTGTCTAGCTTCATGCCCGGTTTCAGGTCCAGCGGTGCCAGCCACAAATCCGTCTGTTCCTTTATTCCCCTCCAAATTTCCTCCCCTGTGTGCTGCTTATCCCCAAGGCAGATCAGCTTCAGCAACGCTTGCTGACGCATGCCAACAGCTGTGCTGCACTGCTTCCACGATCCTACTGCTGCTGGTGCTGGGTTAGCATTTCCGGATGAGGTACAGCTTTGAGATGCGTTGGAGGAGAAGGAGTCAGAGAGGTAGGTGCTGCTGTTGTTATCCAGCTGTTTGCGGCGTGGGCAACACCCGCGCCGTAGCAGGTGAGGAATCGCTGCCAGGCTCCACAAGGTTCACCCAGTGCGCGGTAAGGGAGATGTATCGACCCTGGCCGAACGCACTCGTCCAGGTGTCAGTGGTGAGGTGAACCTTGCAGGCAACGGCATTCTTCAAGCTTCGGGTTATTTAGCTGACCACGTGCTCATGCAACTCAGGCACTGCAGAGCGCGCAAAGTGGTAGCGGCTGGGAACCACGTAACGTGGGATGGCCACTGACATCATGCCCTTGAAGCTGTTTGTCTCCACCACTCGATATGGCAGCATTTCGCAGGCCAGAAGCTTGGCTATGCTGGCTGGCTGTTACTGCCACGGCCCGGGGGTCATTTGCTGGCAATTTCCTCTTGTGCTCAAACATCTCAGAAACAGACAACTCAACCGTAGCGCTGCACACCGAAGGGCTGTTGGTTGTTGTGTTTGATGAACACTGGGAGACCTCAAGAGCACTAGTCCGGAAAGTGACAGTGTCAGCATCGTCTGATGTTTGTGAATGTTGTGAACCACGCAATGGCTGGGCTACTGCTGCTGCTGAGGCGGGTCTGGTGGTGAGTCTGGTGAACCCAAGGGAGGCAGTGTTGCTGGTGGTACCCTGTCCTGCCGCGTTTGCCCACAGAGTGGGATGTTTGGATAGAATGTGGCGGCTCATGCTGGTGGTGGAGAGGTTGTTAATACTTTTCCCCCTGCTCAGGCGGGTCTTGCACACCTTGCAAATCGCCATGGTAACATCCTCAGTGCAGTCTTCAAAGAAAGCCCAGACTTTAACTGGCTGAGGACTCGGACCTCGTGCGTGATGTGCTGGTGCTGCTTAACCCACTGCTGGACGCTTGAGAGGTCATCCAAGTAATTATCTGGTCCTGTTCTTTTGGATCTGTGAGGGTTGTTGTCCTGGACAACATGGGCAGTATTGAGTGGGTTTTCTTGGGTGCTCCCCTGTGGCCTGTACGTGAACCGTCAGGGGAAACACCTCTTCCCTTGCCCCTCCCTCTTTCACCGGATTTCTTCCTCATTTCACTTATCCTTAAAGTACACGCTGACTGGCAGCAGTACAGTGGCAGTACAGAAATGCTATACAGTGGTGGGTGAGCGGTGTACCACTATTGTCAGCAGTGACACAGAGCACAATGCTATACAGTGGCGGGTGAGCGGTGTACTACTGTTCCCAGCAGACACAGAGTGGAAGTAAACACAATGCTATATAGTGTGGCTGAGCCGTGTACACAGAGTGGCATTAAACACAATGCTATATAGTCTGCTATATAGTCACCCCGAACAGGGTGATGTTCTGCAGAACCCGAACAGTGGCAAACACTGTTCGCCCAACACTACTGGGAGGGAACGCAGATTTTAGTACCTAAACACACGATACAACATGTTTTCCGGGGTCGGACTCTGAGGCACATACAGATGGTCCCGATCATCATCCTCATCATACAACTCTTCTCCTGAGTCTGACCCACCCACCACCTCTGCCACCCCAACATCCCCAGACACAGACCCCTCATCGTCCTCAACATTAACTTGGGATGCTGGCCTGAGCCAGACCTCCTCCTCCACATCAGGCCCCATCATCTCCTCAATGGCAGCCCTCATTAATCGCTCTGGCGACGGACTGATGGACACAACGTTCTCCTCCGGGGAGGGCTGCTGCTGACCACTGGCTGCTGGGGTGGATGTTATAGCTTGCGTGGGGCGTTGGCTGTTGCTGTTGTTGGGAGTGCTGCTCACAGCGGAGGTCTCTGGGGAACTCATGTTGAGCTCATATAGTGGTTGACGGTGAGTGGAGTATTACTGATCCCAGCAATATACACACTGACTGGCAGAGTACGCAATGCTATATAGTGTGGCTGAGCGAGGTACACAGAGTGGCAGTAAACAGAATGCTATATAGTGTGGCTGAGCGAGCGGTGTACCACTATTCCCAGCAGACACAGAACAGTGAACAGAATGCTATATAGTGTGGCTGAGCGAGCGGTGTACCACTATTCCCAGCAGACACAGAACAGTGAACAGAATGCTATATAGTGTGGATGAGCGAGCGGTGTACCACTATTCCCAGCAGACACAGAACAGTAAACAGAATGCTATATAGTGTGGCTGAGCGAGCGGTGTACCACTATTCCCAGCAGACACAGAACAGTGAACAGAATGCTATATAGTGTGGCTGAGCGAGCGGTGTACCACTATTCCCAGCAGACACAGAACAGTGAACAGAATGCTATATAGTGTGGCTGAGCGAGCGGTGTACTACTGTTCCCAGCAGACACAGAACAGTACACAGAATGCTATATAGTGTGGCTGAACGAGCGGTGTACTACTGTTCCCAGCAGACACAGAACAGTACACAGAATGCTATATAGTGTGGCTGAACGAGCGGTGTACCACTATTCCAAGCAGACACAGAACAGTGAACAGAATGCTATATAGTGTGGCTGAGCGAGCGGTGTACCACTATTCCCAGCAGACACAGAGTGGCAGTAAACAGAATGCTATATAGTGTGGCTGAGCGAGGTACACAGAGTGGCAGTAAACAGAATGCTATATAGTGTGGCTGTGCAAGCGGTGTACTACTATTCCCAGCAGACACAGAGTGGCAGTAAACAGAATGCTATATAGTGTGGCTGAGCGAGGTACACAGAGTGGCAGTAAACAGAATGCTGAGCGAGCGGTGTACTACTATTCCCAGCAGCGACACACAATGACTGGGGGGGACCCTGGCTAGCGTGGCTGGAGCGCGAACTACCCTGCCTGCCTACCCAAAGCTAAACCCACAGACAAATGGCGGAGATATGACGTGGTTCGGGTATTTATTTACCCGAACCACGTGACAGTTCGGCCAATCAGAGCGCGTTCGGGTCCGAACCACGTGACCCGTTCGGCCAATCACAGCGCTAGCCGAACGTTCGGGGAACGTTCGGCCATGCGCTCTTAGTTCGGCCATATGGCCGAACGGTTTGGCCGAGCACCGTCAGGTGTTCGGCCGAACTCGAACATCACCCGAACAGGGTGATGTTCTGCAGAACCCGAACAGTGGCGAACACTGTTCGCCCAACACTACTGGCTACCTATTCTGGAGACACCTGTAGACCTGGTTATCTATACTGGGGACACCTATAGACCTGGCTATCTGTACTGGGGACACCTATAGACCTGGTTACCTATTCTGGAGACACCTGTAGACCTGGTTATCTATACTGGGCACCTTGGCTGCATATACTGGGGACTAGTGATGGGAATTCCGGCTCTTCTCAGAGAATCGGCTCTTCTGAATCGGCTCCCATTAAAGAGCCGGCTCTTACGGCTCTGAATCGGCTCTTAATTAAATATCACTAGACAACACTCAGAATCGGATTAAAAGCCCCGCCCCCGCCTCCATTCCAACTCCAGACTGCTTCTCTGACTTGGGCAATCCCTCCTGCTACTGCTCTGCTCCGCCCCATACACTCCTACAAGCTGCAAGAGGAGGACTACATCTCCCAGAATGCCTCAGCGCCCTTTATAACGGAGCAAAGCAGAGCTAAAAGGGGCGGCTGAGGCATCGGCTCTTCTCAGAGTGAGCATCGGCTCCTCTGATTCACTTCAAAGAGCCGGCTCTTAGAGCCGGCTCGTTCGCGAACGACCCATCACTACTGGGGACACCTATAGACCTGGCTACATATACTGGGAACACCTATACACCTGGCTACATATACTGGGGGGACCTATACACCTGGCTTCATATACTGGGGATACTTATAGACCTGGTTACATATACTGGGAACACCTATACAGCTGGCTACATATACTGGGGACACATATAGACCTGGCTACATATACTAGGGACAGCTATACACCTGGCTACATATACTGGGGACACCTATACACCTGGCTACATATACTGGGGACACCTATAGACCTGGCTACATATGCTGGGAACACCTATACAGCTGGTTACATATACTGGGGACACCTATAGACCTGGCTACGTATACTGGGGACACCTATACACCTGGCTACATATACTGGGGACACCTATACACCTGGCTATACTGTGGACACCTATACACCTGGCTACATATACTGGGGACATGTATAGACCTGGCTATACTGGGAACACTTATCCACTTGGCTACATATACTGGGGACACCTATAGACCTGGCTATCTATACTGGAGACACCTATAGACCTGGCTATCTGTACTGGGGACACCTATAGACCTGGCTACCTATTCTGGAGACACCTGTAGACCTGGTTATCTATACTGGGGACACCCATAGACCTGGCTACCTTTTCTGGCGACACCTATACACCTGGTTATCTATTCTGGGGACACCTATAGACCTGGCTACTTACACTGAGGACACCTATAGACCTAGATACCTGCATTGGTAACACCTGGTTACCTGGTTACTTCCACTGGGGGCACCTATTTTGGGGGAACTGCTGCCAGATTAACTGTTTTTGGAAAACCGTTGCTGCCAGATTAAGTGTATTTTGGGGAACAGCTGCCAGATTATGTGTATTTTTGGGGAACCGCTGCCAGATTGTTTATTTTGGGGGAACCACTGCTGCCATATTACATGTATTTTGGCTGATCCGCTGCCAGGTTACGCATATTTTGGGGAACCGCTGCCAAAATTGCTGCCAAATTGCATGGATTTTTGGTGAAATGCTGTCAGATTACATGTATTTTGGGGGGAAACACTATGACAGAGCTCAAACTTCCCCCCACAGACACTGTATATTTCATGTATGTTTTGCCCCACCCATGACCATGCCCACATTCTGTTGCGTGACCACACCCATTTTTTGGTGCGCCGCGCGTAGGTTTTTTTAATCAGTATAAGTTATCTGTTGTCAGTAAATTATTATATCTTAGTCTGTAAAAAAATAATGTGAAAGGTGGGCAACACTGGTACAGGGCCCTATAATCTCCTATTGCCCGGGGGCCCCATGAGTTGTTGTCTGTGAAAAAAACATTTTGTGTACAGATTTGAGTGTTGCACCAAGCACCCATTTGTTCCAATCTGCATCATGGAATAGATCTAATCAACTGTACTTTAAGTAGGTTTTTTCCCTTGTCAGAAATAGGTTTCCCAGTGCTGAGAACTTCAGAAGGTCACCTCTTGCCAACATATGCATTTTAATTGTTAGCCTGTGACCATTCACATTAAAAAAAAAAATAGCAAAGTTTAAGTGTCTCTGCCACTTGGCAGCTGTGCAAGTTCAAGAGAAACGGTCAAAAGCAAATGATTATGACACGCCGTACTCTAGCTACCAAAACATATGGATGGTTTAGGTAAGATAAACTGATGCATGTAATGTCAATCAGCACCCGGATCATTTAAAATGCAACTCCACTTTCTCTAGCAGAAATGTATTCCTTAGGCCCCTTTCAGACTGGGCCTGTGTGGTAATGTTACCGCACCCCACTGCAGCCCAATGAAAGTCTATGTTCATGAAAAGTTCATGTCTATGAAAGTTCATCCCGATGCGGTGCGGTACGATACGATGGAAGTGACGTTTTTGCTGCATACCCGATGCAAGAACAGATCGACATTACTGTTCTGCATCTTCGTGGGGCTGACCCAAAGTCATGTAAGTCAGTGGTGATGGAGGGATTTTACAAAATGAATGCATTGGTGTATTTTTACTATACACTACCATGCACTTCTGTATTTCCTAAACAGGACGTGAGCGCAAGCAAGCGTCACTTCCTGTTTAGCTGTCAGCCAAAAGGGGATTACCGCACATTAACGTGGTAATCCCTAAAGGCTTGTTTTTGGCGATGCGGTGCGGTGAGGCCCACAGGCTGCACCATAACGCTAACAACAGCCGGTTATCTGAAACTGGCCTGACAAGAACAGCCAGTGCTGCTCGTAATGGAAAAATCCACGCTTACGGATCATTACGCGTAATTTTACGCTATTACGCATTACGGAATTACGCTTACGGCGTAGACATTTATCTACGGTTCATGTCTGTAATTACGCATGGCCCTTACGCAATTACGCGTAAGAATACCGTAATGCAGGGTGCTACGTTATTGCCTTACGCATAATTTCCTACTAGCAAATGCGTAAGGCAATGCTCCCAAGCGGAAAAGTTGACGCATGGATCAATGTTAGGTAGCCGCCGACTTTAAGGGTTAATAGCAAAGCCCCCTTAATTGCTGAGAGCCTTAAATTTAAGGAGAATATATTAAGGAGATCAAAAGGAATAGGAGGAAAAAATTTTTTTTCAAAAAGACCTTATAGTTTTGAGAAAATCGATGTTAAAGTTTCAAAGGAAAAATATATACATTTAAAAACCCGCTGACTTTAACGGTTAATAGCAAAGCCTGCTTAAAATTTAGGAACACCAAATTCCCAGGGTATATTAAGGGGATCAGTGGGAATAAGAGGAACATTTTTTTTTCAAAAAGACCTTATAGTTTTTAAGTTTCAAGGGCAAAAATGTCTTTTAAATGCGGAAAATGTTTTTTTTGCACAGGTAACAATAGTGTATTATTTTCATAGATTCCCCCAAGTGGGAAGAGTTTTACTTACTTCGTTCTGAGTGTAGGAAATATAAAAAAAAAACGACGTGGGGTCCCCCCTCCCAGACCTCTTTAACCCCTTGTCCCCCATGCAGGCTGGGATAGCCAGAATGCGGAGCACCGGCCGCGTGGGGCTCCGCACCCTGACTATACCAGCCCGCATGGTCCATGGATTGGGGGGTCTTGAAAGGGGAGGGGCAGCCAAGCTTTCCCCTCCCCCTCCGAGCCCTTGTCCAATCCAAGGACAAGGGGCTCTTCTCCACCTCCGATGGGCGGTGGAGGTGGAGGCCGCGATTTCCTGGGGGGGGGTTCATGGTGGCATCTGGGAGTCCCCTTTAAAAAGGGGTCCCCCAGATGCCCACCCCCCCTCCCAGGAGAAATGAGTATAGGGGTACTTGTACCTCTTACCCATTTCCTTTAAGAGTTAAAAGTAAATAAACACACAAACAGTTAGAAAAAGTATTTTAATTGAACAAAAAACATAACCACGAAAAAAGTCCTTTAATATTCTTAATTAACCATTATTACTTATCTGTCCCTTTAAATAAATGATCCCTCGCAATAGCCTCGGAAATGTTCTATCAGTTACAATGTAACAAAGTTATTACAATGTAACAACTTTGTTACATTGTAACTACGCCGCACCCGACGTCACTCGCCGCTCAGCCGCCGCATACACTTACGCGTCCGTGCAGGACGCTAAGTCCCCACCGGCTCCCGCCGTCCACCCCGCCCACATCTGTCACCCACATGTGGGTGACATGTGGGTGACATGTGGGAGAGACGGGGAGGGCAGCGGAGCCGGCGGGACTTAGCGTCCTGCACGGACCCGACAGAGCTCTGAGCTATATAGCTCAGAGCTCTCTAAGCATCTTTGTATTTGGGCTCCAAGGAGCCCCATTGGTCCTTAGCAGACCAATGGGGTTCCTTCAAATCAGAAGGAACCCCATTGGTCTGCTAAGGACCAATGGGGCTGGGGCTCCTTGGAGCCCAAATACAAAGATGCTTAGAGAGCTGACATGTGGGTGACAGATGTGGGCGGGGTGGACGGCGGGAGCCGGCGGGGACTTAGCTTCCTGCACGGACGCATAAGTGTATGCGGCGGCCGAGCGGCGAGTGACGTCGGGTGCGGCGTAGTTACAATGTAACAAAGTTGTTACATTGTAATAACTTTGTTACATTGTAACTGATAGAACATTTCCGAGGCTATTGCGAGGGATCATTTATTTAAAGGGACAGGTAAGTATTAATGGTTAATTAAGAATATTAAAGGACTTTTTTCGTGGTTATGTTTTTTGTTCAATTAAAATACTTTTTCTAAGTGTTTGTGTGTTTATTTACTTTTAACTCTTAAAGGAAATCGGTAAGAGGTACAAGTACCCCTATACTCATTTCTCCTGGGAGGGGGGTGGGCATCTGGGGGACCCCTTTTTAAAGGGGACTCCCAGATGCCACCATGAACCCCCCCAGGAAATCGCGGCCTCCACCTCCACCGCCCATCGGAGGTGGAGAAGAGCCCCTTGTCCTTGGATTGGACAAGGGCTCGGAGGGGGAGGGGAAAGCTTGGCTGCCCCTCCCCTTCCGAGACCCCCCAATCCATGGACCATGCGGGCTGGTATAGTCAGGGTGCGGAGCCCCACGCGGCCAGTGCTCCGCATTCTGGCTATCCCAGCCTGCATGGGGGACAAGGGGTTAAAGAGGTCTGGGAGGGGGGACCCCACATCGTTGTTTTTTTATATTTCCCACACTCAGAACGAAGTAAGTAAATCTCTTCCCACTTGGGGGAATGTATGAAAATAATACACTATTGTTACCTGTGCAAAACAAAACTGACATTTTCCGCATTTAAAAGACATTTTTGCCCTTGAAATTTAAAAATCGATTTTCTCAAAAACTATAAGGTCTTTTTGAAAAAAAAAAATTTCCTCTTATTCCCACTGATCCCCTTAATATTCCCTGGGAATTTGGTGTTCCTAAATTTTAAGCAGGCTTTGCTATTAACCGTTAAAGTCGGCGGGTTTTTAAATGTATATATTTTTCCTTTGAAACTTTAACATCGATTTTCTCAAAAACTATAAGGTCTTTTTGAGGCCCTTAGCACTTAAGGGGGCTTTGCTATTAACCCTTAAAGTCGGCGGCTTTTTTATATTATACGGGAGCGTAATAATACGCGATTACGGCAGACTGTGTAATTTCAATAGGAGTTTACTGTCTTACGCGTAATTTGTTACGCGTAATAACGTAACCTACGGTCTACGCGTAATTAATTACGTGTAATGCCGTAACCTTACACGTAATGCTTACGGTGCATTTGTAGTGAATTACGATGCGTAATTACGCTAATGCGTAATTTCGGCCCAGCACTGAGAACAGCTATAAACACAAACTGTGTTACACTCACTGTTTTGCTCTTGAACACATCATGCAGTACTCATTCTGACAGAAAGTTATATGTGGGAGTGATTATGTTTTACACAGAAATAGAGCATCCCCATGCATCCATACCAATGAATCCCTGGCACCCCCTCAGACTTGCACTCCCTTTAAAGTGTACCAGAGATGTAAAATAAATAAAACATATACATACCTGGGGCTTCCTCCAGCCCCGTTCAGGTTCATCAGTCCCTCGCCGTCCTCCTACGTATCCAGGATTCTCCACAATTTGGCCCGGTAATTCACCCAGTTGGGGTTAGTCAGCGCAGGCGAAGTCCACCCACGCATGCTCCCATGCATGGGAGGGTGATAGGGGGCATGCACGTGGCTGAGCCACGCACGTGCAGTTCCCTCCGACTAACCAAATTACTGGGCCAAATTGCAAAGAATACAGGAGGTGGAGAAGGATGGCGGGGGAAAGATAAGCCTGAACGAGACTGGAGGAAGCCCCAGGTATGTATATTTTTTTTATTTATTTTACATCTCAGGTTTACTATAAATGGACAAGAAATTTGTCAGTGTAGTTAGTCTAGAGACACTGGGATAACACTGTAATGCTGTTTCCTAATATGCACAGGCTTGTGGGTAAGTCCTGAGTCAATGTCACAAACAAAGAGATGATTAGTGATTGGCAAGCTTCATGTGGTGTGGTTCACCAGCTGAACAGTGAATCCATGGACATGGTAACCAATGCTCGGAGCCTTGCAAATAAAATAGATGAACTAGAGTTCATTCTGAATGACAAAGGCTATGACATTGTGGGAATAACCGAGACATGGATGGATGAAAGCCATGACTGGATAGCTAATTTAAAAGGATACAATGTGTTTAGGAGGGATAGAACAGGGAAAAAAGGTGGAGGGGTATGTCTCTTTGTTAAGAATTCTCTTACAGCTGTCCTCAACGATGAGATGGAGGAAGATTGCGAAGATGTGGAGTCCGTTTGGGTAAATATTCATGGTGGAAATAAAAGTTGCCAATTGCTTATTGGGGTATGCTACAGGCCACCTCTTATTAATTAAGCTGCAGAACTGCGATTACTACAGCAGATTGAAAAAGCTGCAAGTAAAAATGAGGTCATAATTATGGGCGACTTCAACTTTCCAGACATTGACTGGAGTATTGAGGCTACCCATTCTGGTAAAAGCAGCAGATTTCTGGCAGCACTACAGGACAATTACTTGACTCAAATGGTAACTGAACCAACTAGGGGGAATGCGTTACTGGATCTGATCATTTCTAATAGACCAGATAATGTATCAAATGTGCAGGTTCAAGAACATTTGGGAAATAGTGATCACAACATGATAACGTTTGATCTGGTGACTGATAGGCCACGGGGCAGCGGGACCAATCAAGTTCAATCAAATTAGGCAGGCACTAAGTTTGGTGAACTGGGATAATGTACTACAAGGGGAAGACACTGAAGGGAAATGGCAAGCTTTTAAACTTATACTCAATCAATATTGTAGTATGTATATCCCATATGGAAA
This sequence comes from Hyperolius riggenbachi, assembly GCF_040937935.1. Taxonomy (NCBI): domain Eukaryota; kingdom Metazoa; phylum Chordata; class Amphibia; order Anura; family Hyperoliidae; genus Hyperolius; species Hyperolius riggenbachi. Next base: position 573,148,020 of record NC_090646.1, read on the forward strand.
CAAAATGTCTAGGAATAAAAAAGGCCTCTATGGATGAATAGAAAGGTTAAAGATAAAATGAAGAGGAAAAAGAATGCCTATAAGGTCTTAAAACAGGAGGGGACCGAGGCTGCACTAAGCAATTATAAGGAGTGCAATAAAAATTGTAAAAAAGAAATTAGGCAGGCAAAGATTGAAGCTGAAAAACAAATCGCTAAGGATATCAAATCTAACCCAAAAAACTTTTACAAGTACATTAACTCTAAAAAAAGAAAGGTTGACTGTATAGGAGTCCTAAAGGATGAGGGGGGGAACTCAATGATGGATGACCAAGGTAAGGCAGAGTTATTAAATGCTTTCTTTGCTTCTGTCTTCACAAAAGAAACAGCACTGTTGCAAACTACAGAGGCGGAAGAGTCTCAATCTTCTAACTGTAATATTAAATACTTAACGCAGGAAGAAGTGAAAGCAAGACTAAATAAATTAAAAATAGACAAGGCACCTGGCCCGGATGGCATGCATCCTCGGGTCCTAAGGGAATTAAGTTCAGTTATAGATAAACCCCTTTATCTTATCTTTTGTGACTCTCTTGCAACTGGCAGAGTCCCAGTGGATTGGCGTACAGTCCACGTTTTCCCATTAAGAAGGGCAAAAAATCAGATCCAGGAAATTATAGACCTGTAAGCTTAACATCAGTTGTATGCAAACTATTTGAGGGGTTACTAAGAGATACTATACATGACTTCATAGTAGAAAATAATCTTATTTCTCAGCATCAACATGGGTTTACTAAAGACAGGTCCTGTTTGACTAACATGCTCAGCTTTTATGAGGTAGTGAATGCTAATATGAATATTGGGAATGCTGTAGATGTGATATACTTGGACTTTGCAAAGGCCTTCGACACTGTTCCCCACAAAAGTCTGGTGCAAAAGTTGAGGATGCAAGGACTGGGGAAGAGTCTGTGTTCATGGATAGGGAACTGGCTAATGGACAGAAAACAAAGAGTTGTGGTCAATGGATCGTACTCAAAATGGGAGACTGTTGGCAGTGGGGTCCCACAGGGGTCTGTTCTGGGTGCTCTTCAATTTATTTATTAATGACCTAGTAGATGCAGTAGTGCGCAATGTTGCTATTTTGGCAGATGATACAAAATTGTGCAGAATCATCAACTCTCAGGAAGATAGTGTCATATTGCAACAGGATCTGGATAGGATGGCTATATGGGCACATACATGGCAGATGAAATTCAACGTTGACAAATGTAAAGTCATGCATTTTGGATGTACTAATGGACTAGCACCATACAAAATAAATGGGATACAGTTGGGGACATCAAACTTGGAGAAGGACTTAGGAGTACTCATTGACAACAAGTTAAATAATCGTACTCAATGCCAAGCAGCTGCAGCTGAAGCTAACAAATTTTTGGGATGCATTAAAAGGGAAATAAAAACTCGAGATGCGAGCATAATATTGCCCCTGTTTAACTCTCTAGTAAGGCCACATCTGGAATATGGAATTCAGTTCTGGGCACCACATTACAAAAAAGATATTGCAGTTTTAGAGCAGGTGCAGAGACGAGCAACAAAATTGATACGTGGGATGGGAGGTCTCACTTATCAAGAAAGGTTAGATAAACTGGGTTTATTTAGTATAGAGAAAAGACGCCTTAGAGGGGATCTAATTAACATGTATAAATACATCAGAGGGCAATATAATAGCTTGGCGGATGAGCTTTTTGTCCCTAGGCCTTCTCAAAGGACTAGAGGACATGATCTGCGCATGGAGGAAAAACGTTTTAGCCATTTATTTAGGAAAGGGTTCTTTACAGTAAGAGTGATTAAGATGTGGAATGCATTGCCACAGGAAGTCGTTATGGCAAACTCTATACCTGCATTTAAAGGGGGCTTAGATGCTTTCCTTGCGTTGAAAGACATCCATGGCTACAATTACTAGGTAATGCCTAATGATGTTGATCCAGGGATTTTATCTGATTGCCATCTGGAGTCGGGAAGGAATTTTTCCCTTTAGGGGCTAATTGGACCATGCCTTGTAAGGGTTTTTTTGCCTTCCTCTGGATCAACAGGGATATGTGAGGGAGCAGGCTGGTGTTGTACTTTATACTGGTTGAACTCGATGGACGTATGTCTTTTTTCAACCAAAATAACTATGTAACTATGTAACTATGTTGGTTCACAAACCAAATCATACAATAAAAAAATACTTATTTAGCTTAAATATCCTGTTGTTTTTAGTGTTCACTGTCAGATTTAGGAGACATTTAAGTTTCCATCATTTGTGTCTCTTTGTCTCCTTTTTTTCCTTTTCCCCCCTTCAACTCGGCTCAATGTTCATATTTTCTCCCTACTGCCACATCTTACTGTCCTTCCCACAGTAAACCTTACCTAGACAACAGGCTTAAATCACTGTGAAACTCTTCAAAGTATAAAGGGGTTCAATTACCTTGTGATCATAGTGTCCTTATCTTATCCAAAATATGAAACTTTCTGTCATTTGCATGCTGTGCTAATCTTGTTGTGGTAACTAAAAAGGAAACATTCCCACAATCCCACTGGCTCTGCACAATTCCTGCACTTAGGCAAAGGCAGCCAGGGAAAAAGAATAAACAACTGTTGGACATATAGGGACCTATTTTAGAAAAAAAAAATGGGTTTACATACATTTTTGGGGCACTAGCTATTTTTGGAACCTTTTTATTCGTGGATGTTACAACCGTCTTTAAGTGGACAATTCCATGAAAAGGCTATTAAGCTAATCTGCCCTGCACCCCAGGCTTTTGTGCTGTAATATTGCCATCTGTTGGCGAGAAAAATAAATAGCTTGACATGGATTTAGTGCCCGTATTTCTGCTTACATTTCTTTGGAAAGATAGTTTATAAATAGCAATAAATTACAAAATGATTTGAGTAGCATTGATAAACACTTTTATTATTATTATTATTATTTTATAAACATGGGATTGCTGATTTTTTAAGGCTTTGGAAAAAGTTAGAAAAATCTTTATGGAAAGCAGAAAGTCACCTTCAGCCATAGCCCTTATTAGAATCTTAAACCACATACAGTGAATGTAAGACTGTTCAATTTGAGAGTCTTAACCAAGGTACAATGAGCGATAAGTCTATAGAATGCTTATGCAAACATTCCATGATTATGGACTGGTAATAAATACATTTATGATGGCTTCACATTTATTTTCACTTTATCAGATGCTACTTTACATATTCTGCGCATTTCCTCCCCACCTCCTCCTCCCCCTCATACCCTGTCTTCCAGCTCAAAGGACAATCTAGAAAGTTCCTATATTCTTCTCTTGGCAAAATCTTATGTGTATATATTAATGTTTGCATTTAATTGTACCTATTGCAAGCTGTACAGTGCTGCAAAAAATGTTGGCGCTTTATAAATAAATGATAACAGTAATCAGTTTCTTTTGCCAGCTTATGAAAATTTTACACACAAATAAATATTTAAGCGTATTTTGCAAGCTTTACAAAATCTATTCAGACTAAGGATGTATAGATTTACATACAGTTTCAGAGAACATGGTTATACAATTAGGAACAGCTTTGCAATCTGATGTTAGTTATGGCTAGCTAGATAGTTTAAATAATAAAGTTTATTTTATAGAGGGGTTTCCGATGTGCCCATTATGTATTTACCTCGAGGGTAATATATGAAAGGTATATCAAGAACATGGCCAAATCTTCATGGTGTCATCTTTTATGAAACACAATGGATACACAGTATGTGTATCCCAGGGGGTGCTTTTGCAGGGTTCAGAAGTGCTTAAAGTGAAACAGGAAAAAAGGGCGGAGGAGCCTTTGTGTAAAAAAGGGCACTGCCGTAGGCACTCATTATAGAAGCCATGATCTGAGGCAAAGCAGGGAAATTATTTTGGTGCACGGAGGGGCGTGATAAAATCCCACCTTTTTTGCCACAAGTCATGACTTTGTGGCGGCGCCTCTGGGCACCTACATTTTATTTCTTTGCCTTAAATTGCAGCTTAGCTGTTGCGCCTCTGGGCTCCCACATTTACTTTCTTTGACATAAATCACTGCTTTGCGGCAGGGGGGCTAGGATAGGAGGGGGGTTAAGTGTTAGGCACCAGGAAAGGGTGTTAAGTGTTAGGCACCACCTGGGGGGGGGGTTAAGGGTTAGGTGTAGGTAGATGGAGGTCTAGGGTTAGGCATTGGTAGAGGAAGGTCATAGGGTAAGGCATCAGTAGAAGGAGGTCTTAGGGTAAGGCATCAGTAGAGGGAGGTCTTAGGGTTAGGCATCAGTAGAGGGAGGTCTTAGGGTTAGGCATCAGTAGAGGGAGGTCTTAAGGTTGGGCATCAGTAGAGGGAGGTCTTAGGGTTAGGCATCAGTAGAGGGAGGTCTTAGGGATAGGCATTGGTAAAGGGAGGTCTTAGGGTTAGGCATCAGTAGAGGGAGGTCTTAGGGTTAGGCATCAGTAGAGGGAGGTCTTAGAGTTAGGCATCAGTAGAGGGAGGTCTTAGGGTTAGGCATCAGTAGAGGGAGGTCTTAAGGTTAGGCATCAGTAGAGGGAGGTCTTAGGGTTAGGCATCAGTAGAAGGAGGTCTTAGGGTTAGGCATTGGTAGAGGAAGGTCAAAGGGTAAGGCATCAGTAGAGGGAGGTCTTAGGGATAGGCATTGGTAGAGGGAGGTCTTAGGGTTAGGCATCAGTAGAGGGAGGTCTTAGGGTAAGGCATCAGTAGAGGGAGGTCTTAGGGTTAGGCATTGGTAGAGGGAGGTCTTAGGGTTAGGCATCAGTAGAGGGAGGTCTTAGGGTAAGGCATCAGTAGAGGGAGGTCTTAGGGTTAGGCATCAGTAGAGGGAGGTCTTAGGGTTAGGCATCAGTAGAGGGAGGTCTTAGGGTTAGGCATCAGTAGAGGGAGGTCTTAGGGTTAGGCATCGGTAAAGGGAGGTCTTAGGGTTAGGCATCGGTATAGGGAGGTCTTAGGATTAGGCATCAGTAGAGTGTTAAACTCTAAAAAACAATTACAATTGATTTTTTTTATTGTACAAGTGTAAAAAAAGTTTTACACTGTATCTGTAACCTCAGATCTTCTGGTTCTTCCTTGCCATTTCCGGTAATAGAGAAAGAGGCTGTTATCCTAATTGAGAGGCTGTACTGGCACGCTTCCTCAGGTCAATAAAAAGTACCTAAGTGTGCAGTAATCATGAGTGTGGGCGCCTCTTTAAAGGAACTTTTTATTGATTTGAGTTAGCGGGCCAGTAACGGGTTATATTTTGTGCATCATTAAAAATTATATCTACCCCATGTGGTTTATTCATTGATGGAGGTAAGAACCAACTACTCCTATAATTATACTCGCAATTTTCGGGCACCTTCTACAGTTGTTTTTATTATTAGGGGGTAATTTTATTTAACATATTCTTGATATACATACAATCATGTGACCAAGAAGTCAGCACATTAGTTCTCAGCACAGTCCACTAGAGATGGCCAGAACGGTTCGGCGGCGCACTTCCGGGGGGTTTGCCATCGCGGAGAACCGCAAACTTTTGCGGAAGTTCGGTTCGCCCCCATAATACACCATTAGGGTCAACTTTGACCCTCTACATCACGTTCAGCAGGCACATTGTAGCCAATCAGGCTACACTCCCTCCTGGAGCCACTCCCCCTCTATTAAAAGGCAGGGATCGCTGGCCATTTTACTCACTCGTGTGCCTGCAGTAAATAGAGAAGGGACAGCTGCTGCTGCTGCAGACTCTCATAGGGAAAGATTAGTTAGGTTCTTGTAGGCTTGTTAGCTTGCTCCTTGCTGATTCTTATTGCTAAAATAGCACCCCACAACAGCTCTTTTGAGAGCTAATTTTGTTCTTGTGATCTATCTTTTTTTCTGTGTTTCCCACTGACACTTGTGTTGCATAGACAGCCTTGATAATTCCTACTATGTGTGTGCCACTGCCAGGCCCAGCACATTCGGTGACTACCTGTGTGTGTGACAGGTGCACACATGAGTTGAGCGCATGCAGTGTCACTGTGCCTGTCCGCTACCTGTCTGTGTGTGACAGGTGCAGATTGTAATACTCATTACTGCTTATATCTACCTACCTGTTGTTCCCAATGCACCCACCTACCTACGTGAGTTGAGCACACGCAGTGTCACTGTGCCTGTCCGCTCAAAGATTTGTGTCAAAGTACCCAGGCTTAGAGGATGTCCTGAAACAGGCCGGGAAGTTGTGTGGGCATCTCAGGAGGTCTTACACGGCCATGGCACGCTTTGCGGACATTCAGCGGAGAAACAACTTGCGGGTGAGACGCTTGATACGTGATAGCCCGACTCGCTGGAATTCGACCCTGGTCATGTTCTCTCGCCTGCTAGAACAGGAGAAAACCATCACCCAGTACCTGTACAATTACAGTAGAAGGACACAATCTGGGGAGATGGGGATGTTCTATCCCAACAACTGGACACTGATGCGAAATGCATGCAGGCTCAAGTGGCCATTTGAGGAGGTGACCAACCTGGTGAGTCGCAGTAAAAGCACCATCAGCGACTTGATCCCATACGCTTACTTCCTGGAGCATGCTGTGTGTAGAGTGGTGGATCAAGCTGTGGAGGAGCGTGAAGAGGAACAGTTACGGCAGGAACAGTTGTGGGAGCAATTTACATCAGAATCAGATGTTTCCTCAACACCTGCGGCAGCACAGAGGGGGAGGAGGAGGAAGAGCCGTGTGGGGAAGAGGAGTCGGACTCGGATGATGAGGAAGGTGTTTCTTTGGAGGAGGAGGAGGAGGCGGCAGAAGAACAACCATAGCAGGCGTCACAGGGGGCTTGTGCTGCTTGATTTTCCCGTGGTATTGTTCGTGGCTGGGGGGAGGAGGAGGACTTACTTGACGTCACTGAGGAAGAGCAAGAGGAGATGGATAGTATGTCTGAATCCAACTTTGTGCAGATGTCATCTTTCAAGCTGTCCAGCCAGTTGAGGGACCCCTGTATAAACAAACTCAAGGGGAATGAGCTGTACTGGGTGGCCACGCTACTAGACCCTCGGTATAGGCACAAAGTGCCGGACATGTTACCAACTCACCAGAAGGCAGAAAGGATGCAGCACATGCAGAACAAGCTGGCAACTATGCTTTACAGTGCGTTTAAGGGTGATGTCACAGCACAATGCAAGGCTGCTTTCACAGTTGGACGTTACAGACATTAGAGCAGCCTGTAACGCACCCCAACTCACAGCAATGCAAAAATCAATGGGCTGTTCACAGTGCCCACGTTGCGTTCGAGTGTAACGCTGCACATTATGTGAAAGTGCAGTATGCTGTGCGTTATAGGCGGTTTTAGCCGCGTTAGACTGTGTGCATATGCTCAGTAATGTTGCTTTTTTGTGCAGGAGAGGAGGAGGGGAGAGTCCGCTATCGTACATAGCCACATGGCTAATTAATATTCACTGCACTGCAGTGTTTACTTCCTGGAGCAGCCACTTATTGGCTGGCGGGACCACGTGATGCGGAGAGTGTTCTGATCACATGGTCTCCGCAGTCTATAGGACAAAAAAGGAGCAACAAGAGCCGCATAATGCGGCTCTATGTAGCGTCCTCCTTCAACACCACCAGGCGTTGCGTTAGGGGCACGTTATGCGACCTTAACGTCCCCTAAAATGCAACGTCCTGATGTGAAAGAGGTCTAAAGGTACCACTGCCAGCAATCCTTCTCCCATGTCCACGCAGGAATGGACAGGACGCTCCAGCGATCTCATGGTGATGTCGGACATTCGGAAATTCTTTAGTCCAATGCCTCGCCTTAGCGCTTCTAGATCCACCCTCCACCAATGCCTGGACCGGCAGGAAGCCGACTACCTGGCCTGAAGTGTGGATGTAGACACTGTGAGCAGCGCTGAACCCTTGGACTACTGGGTGCACAGGCTTGACCTGTGGCCAGAGCTGTCCCAATTTGCCATCCAACTTCTGTCTTGCCCTGCCTCAAGCGTCCTGTCAGAAAGGACCTTCAGCACAGCTGGAGGCATTGTCACTGAGAAGAGAAGTCGCCTAAGTCACAAAAGTGTTCAGTACCTCACCTTTATCAAAATAAATGAGGCATGGATCCTGGTGGGCTACTGCCCGCCCGAAGACTAAGTCAGTCCCCACGACTGGCGACCATATGGGCTTGAAAACTGCCACGGCCTGCACTCTGGCCGTGGTGCGCACTAGTCCAGCACGGCCGTCACTACGCAAAAGTTTGCAGTGCGTTACACAGTGAGTTTGGTGTGTCAGTGTGAAGCAGTACTCTAATTACACTCCCTGATTGATGTATACACATGCAAGATGTTTTAAAGCACTTTAGGCCTGCAATTTAGCATTCAATGTGATTTCTGCCCTTAAAACGCTGCTTTGCGTCCAATCCGGATTTTTCCCGGTGACTTTGGTGTGTATTCCGCTCTGCTATGCCCCCCTTCAGGTGTTAGACCCCTTGAAACAGCTTTTCCATCACTTTTGTGGCCAGCATAAATTTTTTTAGTTTTCAAAGTTTGTCTCCCCCTTGAAGTCTATTGCGGTTTGTGAAAGTTTGCGCGAACTGAACTTTCGCGGGAGGTTTGCAAACCAAGTTCGCGAAACGAAAATCCGAGGTTCAGGCCATTTCTACAGTCCACCATACCATATTTAAAACTAATTCTAAACCCTCTTTATTTAGTCAATTAAGTTTGATAAATAAATGCATGGAAGAAAGCTGTAATTGACAATGTAATATATCACACCCTTGTCTAAACAATGTGAAATAATTTCATGCAATACTCCTCTACAAAGCCGCTGATATTTTCAATGATACATTTTTTCTCTGTTATTGTATCAAGAATAACATCTATTATGTAGCTCCAGAATATCACAGATTTATGTAGCTATTAAAATATTCAACACCAGCCTTCATTTACATAATGTTGTTGCTGAAAAATGAATGTAATTAAATATGCGTCGAAACTGAAAGTTAAGTAAGATCATTAGGAAGATTCTAATTTCTAAAAGAATACCCATTTGCCATTTACTTTTATTAAGTATAATGTAAAGCAAAGTAATGAAATGGGCAAAAGTGAAACACATTTAATATGTCTATATTATATACAAGAAGGAATAAATAATTTATGATCTTATTGAAAAACATACTGCAGTAACCCTTGGCAACTAATGAGAGAGAAAAACTCACGACACGACATACACACTAGACTGTTGCAGGGTATTTTTTTCATATTAGTTACTATTGTACACTCATACATACGCGTACACTCATACATGTTGACCTAAGACAAGACTATTCATCTTGTTAGCCACTGTTATTATCAACTGCGGTTTTGTTCGATAGAATTTCTTTACTTAGCTCCCCCTGCAGTCCACACCATCTTTATCTTCAGTGGTCCCATCAGTGGTCCCTACATGGGATGGAGAGGTTGCAACTGCACCGGTGCTCTTGGGCCAGAGGGGCCCTGAAAGGGCCCTCCCTCAATGGCAGTACTAGCTCTTAGTTAGTCCTTTGGTGGTAATGATCACTTCTATAGATGCTTTGAATAGTGGTAATCATTAACAAACTGCCCCAATCCTCTGCCTGCCCTCTAATACTGTGTCAGTCCTTGGAAGGATTTGGTGCACCATATTGATTGCTATGCATACAGTGCTTGGGGTGGGGGGCCATGTAAAACATGCACTGGGGCCCAAAGCTCCTTAGCTACACCACTGGAAATGGCCTTAGACTACCAGGCTGTCAGGCACTTCTGTTAAGAACTAAGGCTGCTGGTGGACCTACGTTCACATGAAGGAAAAAGGTGGGCCATGTGTGCTATTGGGATGGGAAGGGGTTTGGGACTGGGCTAAACCATTTTTTTACAGCAACATTGCCTATCCCCAGCATCAGTGTATTATTCTTCAACTGAATATTTATTCCCAATTTACAGCATAAAGCATATGTCCAAAAGTACAGTTACCTGTCTGCATACAGAGATCTGGCACAATCATGCTGATCTTGTTGTCACACATTCGGGCACCAGCAGGCACGTGCAAAGGGGGGTGCTCGGGGTGCCCCTCTGGCCGCGCAAAAGAAGCTCTGCCCCTGACTGTGATAAGCCCCTCCCATCCGCAGAAAGCACCGCCCTGCCTGGAACACTTTAAGAATGAAGTGTGGCTATTCCATCAGCTGCACCCAAAATGACCTCTACCTCCCCCAAGACCCACAGTGACCTCCCCCCAAGCACTCACAGTGACCTCCCTTTCCTCCTGCACCCATACTGACCTCTACCTTCCACAGAACCCACAGTTACTTCTCCCCCCAGTCAGGCACGTGCACGTGGGGGGGGAGGCTCTGGGTGCCCAAGCACTCGCCCCCTCTTTGAATTCCCATAAATAGATCCCTTTGGCTGTAAAAAATGATGCTCCGCCTGTGGTCACAATAAGCCATGCCCCTTCCTATGGGAAGCTCCCCCAGCAGCACCCTTCCTGTCCCCAGCAGTACCCTTCCTGTCCCCAGCAGCACCCATAGTGACCTCCTCCAGCACCTAAACTGACCTCTCCTTCCCCCAGCACCACCAATGACTTCTCCTTCCTGCAGCACCCACAATGACTTCTACTTCTCCCAACATCTACCCCTTCCCCAAAAAGCTGGCTCCTAGTACTCATGCTCACATGACCTCAAGTACCTGCACCCAGGCCTGACATTGCACCCAGTACTCACACCTGCACACAGCACATGTCCCCCACTATCTGCACCAAGCACCCACTTAACCAGTACCCGCACCCTAAGAATCTGCATTCAAAACCCATGTGACACCCAAAGCCCACCCATAGTCAGCACCCAGTACAGGCCTGGTGCCAAGTGTTCACACCCATATCACACCCAGTACCTGCACTCAGCACCCACATGTGACATGACATCGAGTACATGCACGCAGATCTCACATGGCACTAAGTACTTGCAATCAACACCCGCATGACACTTGATACCCACCCATAGCCAGAATATTCTGTACTCACACCCAGAACGCACATGTCACCCAGCATCTGCATTCAGCACCCACATGACAACCAATACCCCCTAGCCAGAAACGAGGAGGGGGGGGGGGGGGGCGTTGCAAGGTCCTTTTTTTTAAATTTGAGCACCCCCCTTAAGGATCCTCTGCACAACCCTGGGCACCAGTAATTTTTAACTAGAAGGGGTCAATCTGGACATAAGTGATCAGTTGGTGCACAGCTGTGAAGATTTTACCCCCTGGTGCTTAGATTTGTTCCAAGGGTGAAGACAATGGAAGGCACCTCTTGCTTAGCGTTATAGGTTAGGCATCATTTAGGTGTGTAAGGGTTAAAGGGTAGCGTAGTTGGTTGTTAGGGTTACAACAGGCATGGGCAAACTTGGCCTTCCAGATGTTAAAGAACTACAAGTCCCACAATGCATTTGCCTTTATGAGTCATGACTGTGGATGTCAGACTCCTGCAGTGCATTGTTGGACTAGTAGTTATTTAACATCTGGAGGGCCAAGTTTGCCCATGCCTGGGTTAGAAGGTGAAGGTTAGGTTTCAGGAAGGGATTAACATAGAGAGGGGAGATTAGTATTAGGGGTTAGGGAGAAATTCATGTTAGAGGATAGGATAGGGATCAGACCGGTGCTAATATTAGGGGCAAGGTTAAATTAATCTTTGTCCAAATTCTATAAAGTTAGGCAAACCTGTGAAAACAGTATACAGGTTTACATTTTATGATTGGTCAAGTTCTGCCTAAATTCAGAATAGGTGGTATTCCTATTGGCCATGGCCAACCCAAACCATAATTTATCGTGTGTTATTTGTGACAGGGCTACTGGACATCAGTTTTCAATTAAAACAGTATAGCTTTTTCCATTGAAAAAAAATGAAGTAGAGCACAGGCCCTCATGCAGAGGAAGCATTTGTGTTTGCCTATAGCTATCAGTCATATTTCTTGTTTCTGTTGCAGCACTGTAAAATAGTTGAAAGCAGAACAAACATTTCAGGGTAGGCTCGGCAGGCAGTGCCTACAGATTTTCAATAGATTTCAGATAATGAACTGAAAGGAATCTATCTGATGGCCACATCAACCAATGTTTGGCCACCTTAAAGGGAAGGTTCAGGGACTGTTTAAAAAAAAAAAAATCCGCATCCACTTACCTGGGGCTTCCTCCAGCCCGTGGCAGGCAGGAGGTGCCCTCGGCGCCGCCCTGCAGGCTGCCGGTGGTCTCCGGTGGCCGACCCGACCTGGCCAGGCCGGCGGCCAGGTAGGGCTCCTTCCGTGTTCCAAAATGCGCCTCACGGTGCGCTGACGTCATCGGACGTCCTCCGGGCTTTACTGCGCAGGCTCAGTAGTTCTGAGCCTGCGCAGTAAAGCCCGGAGGACGTCCGATGACGTCAGCGCGCCGCCGTGAGGCGCATTTTGGAACGCGGAAGGAGCCCAACCTGGCCGCCAGCCTGGCCAGGTCGGCCACCGGAGACCACCGGCAGCCTGCGGGGCGGCGCCGAGGGCACCTCCTGCCGGCCACGGGCTGGAGGAAGCCCCAGGTAAGTGGATGCGGATTTTTATTTTTTTTAAAACAGTCCCTGAACCTTCCCTTTAAGTCTATTGAAGTTAGTACTGAAATAATTGTTCTATTTTTGATCCACAGGTAAACTATTGCTGACTGACTATTGCTAGACTAAAGCTGGCCATACACTGGCCCGATTTGCCGCCGTTCGACAGCAGATTCAATCACTGGGATCTGCTGCCAATAGTTCGTGCTAAACGCACCCGCCGGTCCGATTTCTTCCCGAAATCGGATCGGTCCGTCGATCGCGCCGTGCGGGAAATTACCGTCGATCGCCCGCGGGTAGGGAGCGCGTCGCTAGCGGCGGCCGATCCGATACAGGTATACATTACCTGACGCTGGTTCCCAGGCATCTTCTCCGCGCTGCACCGCTCTGTTACTGCTCCATCCCAGTGTACATTAACTTCCTGTGTCACTCCAGTGACCAGGAAGTTCAAATAGAGGGTGCTCTATTTGAACTTCCTGGTCACGGAGTGACACAGTGTACGCTGGGATGCGGTGCGGTGTGGGATGCTGGGATGCGGTGCAGTGCGGAGAAGAGGACCCGGAGCCAGCTTCAGGTAATGTATACGGGGAAGGGGGGGGGGGGACAGGCGGCAGGAGCAGCTCAACAGATTGTGATTGGTTTCAGGCTGAAATCGATTCACAATCTGTTTGCAGTAAAGGCAGCCATACGATCCCTCTCTGATCAGATTCGATCAGATAGGGATCTGTCGGTTGGTCGATCTAATGGCAAATCGACCAGTGTATGGCTACCTTTACTCCCAAATCAATACCTCGGTCATTCAAGACTTTCACTTTTGTTTCCTTTGTTCTTTTTTGGTACTATTAAACAGGCAGGTAAGCAGATTGCTGTACTTGTAACTGAATAAACATGGAATGGGATTTGGAGCAGGATCCGGTAACAGCACATTTACAAGGTAGCAGCTATATTACTGTAGAGAATCAGATACAGAACAAAGTCCCGACTGTACACAAAGGAAGTTCATGGATAGGCAGTTTTTGTTTTTCCACTTGCATTAGACGCCTCTGAGGTCATTCACATTGTTCCAGTAATATTAGCATTTGCGAGTGAGAGTGAGTGGGTCCCCTGTTGAATGTCTTACTCTAATTTCTCCAAATTCCCTTTGAAGTGCCACTGAGCAAGCAAAGGGGATTAACATCTCCAGTATCACCTGCACATTTCTAAGTACTACAGATGAAAAAGAAGGCATAAGATTCATGCTAATGTATTAATTAAAACATTTTATTTCTTTAATATGCAAATGACTCCTATGGGTTTCAAGACATCAAATAATCTATTAACTACTGAAACCGGCAGTTTACAGCCTTTTCATGGATATGAAAGATGAATTGAGGATGAAAGTAATCTCATATCAGCTAATCATCAGAAAATTGTTTTATTTTTTCCTTACAGATAAGCAAACTTTTGAAGTAGTTGGAATGATGAGTATATGTTCCCTTGTTTACAGGCAACACATTGCACAACACAGAAGGTTGCTGTTAATAATGCTCCTTAGTTATTTATTGCTGAAGAAAATGTGCCATTAGGTTAAATACTTTTCTGATGGAGGTTACCATGGTCTGCTAGTGCCAGGGTATTGAGACAACTACAGTGGTTTGCAAAAGTATTCGTCCCCATTGAAGTTTTCCACATTTTGTCACATTACTGCCACAAACATGAATCAATTTTATCTGTGGCAAGATCTAAAAACTGCTGTTCACAAATACTGTCCATCTAATCTGACTGAGCTGGAGCGGTTTTGCAAACTCGGGGGGCTGAATAATTACACACACCCCACTTTGCAGTTGTTGATTTGTAAAAAAGGTTTGGAATCATGTATGATTTTCATTCCACTTCTCACGTGTACACCACTTTGTATTTGTCTTTCACGTAGAAATCCAATAAAATTGATTCATGTTTGTGGCAGTAATGTGACAAAATGTGAAAAATTTCGAGGGGGCCGAATACTTTTGCAAACCACTGTATGAATCATGACTGTAAGCCAGGTGACTATCTCAGAACCAGTATGCTAATAGGGTCTTAGAATCCATTAATACTGTTAGCTGCTGTCATTAGAGAAATGCACTGAACTATCAATTTCTTTTTAGTTTTTGAAAATGGGCATATACCAATTTAACTGAAATTAGGACCAGGTTGCTTTTTCAAAAATCTTGCGAAGTATGGCCCAGTGTTGGTCGTGAAGAGGATCTGCTGACATCAAACCATCAAATGATGAAGCAAACATGTGACTGGAAGTTTGCAGCCTTCCTCCCGTCCATTAACAAGCACAGCTATATTGACCTAGGATGACTTGCGCATGTGCAATGCCACAGAGCCGCTTGGGCTTGGCAGGAAAAGCTGAGCCTGCTCCCTGCTACTGTCCAGGTGTAAGGCGTCCAATTCATGGACGGGAGTGCAGCCATGCCCACCTCTTCTCAAGCCGTTGCTGATGAGGTTGGAGGGTCACAGTGTTGGCTTGGTGGAGGTCTGAGCAGGGGGCTTCTGTGTAATTTAATTACATAATCTGTGTTTTCACTAGGGATGAACTATAAAGAAGTTTTAGGCCAATCACAAGTCTCGGAATTATTAGGCTATTCAGAGAATCAGATTCATAACGATCTTGGTATTCACAATTACGAAGTACACGTAATACAGTGGACAGCGACAAACATAGCTGATTCCACTAACTGGTTAAGGGCTCTGCTTCTGACACAGGAGACTTGGGTTTGAAGTAAGGAAGTTCCTATTTGGCAGGAGATCGTGGCCATTTTTTTCTTTCAATGTAATTCTTTACATCTTGTTTTTTTAAAAGTTATTAAATTGTGATCTGCTATATTACTGCTTCCTTGCATCTGCTTTGGACTATTTTTGACTATTTTGGACTATTGTACTATGCTCATTGCTCACATTTTGTAGATTCTGTTGATTTTTTTTTCACCACCTGTTTCCTTGTGATCTATATTGCTGTACACAAGCAATTACCCGTTTGTGTAGTTTCAAGAATCAAATTCAATCTATATTATCCTCACTGTTTTCAGAAGCTGCTGCTTTGATCAATTTTTGAAATCTACTGTATAGTCACAAAGCTAAAACCAATCTGCTTACCTACCTGTTTGCCATCATAGGCAGTGGGATTGCTGCCTTTCAAAAACATACACCTCCTGTAGTACAGCAAGTTGCCATCTGGGGTGGGTATGAAACTGTTACACTTCCCTATGAAAATTCTGAACAAAAATATAGTTACCGGTCCTGAAACAGATCAAAACTTGTTTATAGTATCTTTGTGTGTGCTCAGAGGCATGCTTACAGCTCTAGAGCTCTTCTAACAGTTTACATTAAAAAAAAAAATAATAATAATTCTGACTTCTTCCTTGACTACAATGCATTGCATAAAAACAAGGAACACCAGGAACCCCAATAGTGTAATATGTACTGGTAAATGGTTACTAGATAGAGTAAATGTTAATACTCACAAACCAAGGTTACCATTAGGCAACCACTGTAAAGGCAGGTGGGGAGATTTTCCTGACCCCACTCAGGAATAAGAAGTCGCTCTCTGTAGATGAGAAAAAGGGGTTCAACCCTCCACCCAGGGTGGACTCAATATTATGCAGGAGAATAGAGGTGCCAAGAGGATAAAAGGAAGCTAAATGAGCTTAAAAACCAAATTCTTGGTAAATAGAGGAGGTAGTGGTGGACTTACCTCCTCCAAGTAGACACACAATGACTGTAGTAAAGACAGTCAATATATTTTATTTATGAACTCCAAATATGCAACGCGTTTCACAGGTTTGATCCCGCTTCATAGTGGCTGGATAGTGTACTGGTTAAGGGCTCTGCCTTTGACATGGGAGACCAGGGTTCGAATCCTGGCTAGGTCAAGTACCTATTCAGTAAGGAGTTCAAGGCAAGACTCCCTAACACTGCAGAGTGGCCTCTTGAGCGCGTCCCAGTGGCTGCAGCTCTTGAGCGCTTTGAGTCCGACAGGAGAAAAGCGCTATACAAATGTTCAGATTATTATTATTATTATTCATCAGGCAACAACAACGGAGCAATAGCATATGTGGTAATTAGAAGAGCCAGGCTCCGTTGTTGTTGCCTGATGAAGCGGGATCAAACCTGCCAAATGCGTTGCATATTTGGAGTTCATAAATTAAATATATTGACTGTCTTTACTACAGTCACAACGACTGTACTTGGAGGAGGTAAGTCCACCACTTCCTCCTCTATTTACCAAGAATTTGTTTTTTAAGCTCATTTAGCTTCGTTTCATCCTCTTGGCACCTCTGTTCTCCTGCATAACAATGCATGGCATGAAAGTTTTCAGTTATATGTACAGTATAGTTGATTACTATACTGTATATTATATATTTGTAACTCAAGGCTTGATGCGCTATGTAAAAGTAATGATGCTGTGTACAGGTTGCACATGGCAATTTTGCCATTACTAACGCCAGCGGTGCACTGCCCATTAACCCATTAGTGCAACACACATTACCAGGTTAACGTGCAGATTGCTATGGTAACATGTATTACTTATAGCAAAGCATGTGTTATCGTGGTAATGGAGGTGACACCAATGGGCGGTGCACCCCTGGCATTAGTAACAGTAAACGACAACTTAACCATTGTATAGTGCATCAGGCCCCTAGTGACTTCCTAAAACTGCAGAAATACAGTTCATTAAGGGCTTGAACACAATAGTGTGCCTTTGTCATCTTTTCAGATATACATATTTTCAGGCCCTGAAAGAGGAAATGTAGTAAAAAAACAAACAAAAAAAACATAATGAACAAAATTGCTTGTTTTCTTTTTACAATATTCATCTATAGATTATTTAGTCAGTGTTTGCCCATTGTAAAATCTTTCCTCTCTCTGATTCAACGGCCGTTTCCATTACATGCGGTGCGATGCGGCCACACAGCCGCATCGCACGCACCGTGGGTGTCCTGAGACCAAAGCACGCCAATGGAACAGTTTTCATTCATACACCCGCTGTCCCCTCCATACAGTCCCGCATCTCCCTATGTGGAAGTGACGTGAACATCAGCGGAAGTGATGCGATGTGGCGGAAAAAGTGAAATAGAAAAGGGCCCTAAATCCTGAAATTTGTCACAGGTGGTAGCATTGTTAGTTCTGCCAGGTGATCTGTACTAAATGTTCATTACTGAGAGTTCTATGCACAGAGGGAAATGCTGCTTGCTTGGCAGTTGGAAAAATGTTATTTCCCAAAATGCAACGATGTTCACAGACAGCAAACTGATAGGACCATGTTCCTGACATCACACTGTGAAAAGGTTTTTTTTTTCACAATATCAGCCATACAGACCCCCCTGATGATCTATTCGAGAAAAGCTACTGATTGGGATGAAGTTCGAATCTTGGTTAAAGTTCCTCTTCAAGCATGACAAATTTCAATCATACTTTAACAAACAAAGGACCTGATGCACAAACCTAGGGTAATATTACCATGCACAGGCAGTGCATGGCAAACTGGCAATATTATCGGTACTGACACCAATAGAGTACCACTCGTTTCACAATTAGCAGCACATGGGTATTGCAAGTGTTGCTATGGTAATGTACGTTAAGCACAGCAATATTACCATAAGTTTGTGCATCAGGCCCAACATGACTTTTTATATTATGTAAAAGTTTAAGGGCCCTTTCACACTGGCGCGGTGAGGTGCGTTAAATTGCTGCACTGCTATCGCAGCCTAATGAAAATCTATGGGAAAGTTCATACTTCCCACGTTGCAGTACGCTGCGCCGGAAGTGCCCAATATAATGCTAGCGCATGGCTACGTTACTGTGCGGCTTCTGCGGCGATCTGCCTCGGCCCGGAAGTCATGTTAGTCTATGGCATCTCAGGGTTCTTTAAGCACATAGGCGTTGTGATGTCGCATGCTCAGAAGGGTATTTTTACAAGATGCTTTTGTGCACTTCTGCATACCCAAAACAGGAAGTGACCACAAGTGTGTCACATCCTGTTTGGACGGATGCCAGACAGGGAACACCGTGTACTAATGCGGGGTCCCCATTAAGGCCTGTTTTTGGTGGTGTGATGTGGTGCGTACCACAACTCGAACGCCTATTTATAGTGTGAAACCAGCCTTAAAGTTAAGTAAGCATCCCATGCATCTGAGCAAAAGAATCTGAATTCCTGGAAACTATATATCTTCAAGAAACTAATATTAGTGTTTATAAAAGAGTATAACATACAGTACTCAACTTTTCTTTTGAGTCTATACGTTCGTGAAACATTGCTACAATCATCTAGCTTCAAATCCCACAATCCTTGCTAAACCCACGCATGTAACGGTTTCCTACCAATTATGATACGCCTTGCACCGAAGTGTTCAAACTGTAAGGCCGTTCCTCTGAGAATCCCTAATGCCCATTCTCACTTACTTGCCACAAAGCAGAATGGTTTCAGACACTGTGATAAATAGCACACACAAATGTAAGTACGGACATGTATAGTCTGTACATCCCTGGAGAAAATGATGATAACTTCTAATGAATAGACCTCACAAATACACATTTTTATGTTTTGTTATCAACAGACTTAAAATAATTTCAGTACATTCCTTAGTGGAATTAACTCATTGTAAAGCTTTCTAACGGAAGCAATTAAATGGTTGCAAGCGGCAATATTAATCTATCATCACAGATAGCAAAACTACTGGGACATCATAACATGCCAACATACTGAGGCATTTCCATGTTCTGCGGTAAATTCCTGCACTGCTATTATGAATACAGATGCATTCACACAATCTATTTTTGATCCAGCACTAGTTACAAAAGTGTGACCTTGATTGTTTTGTTCTGCTAAGTATGAATGGATTTTCAGCACAAAAGTTACCAGACCAAATGATAACGGCAAAGTAAATGGTAACACACAGGCACATAAAATACTTAAACAACTTTTATTATCTATCAACTGTTAATTAAGTCAATCTTTATCTCTATTTACCAAAAAAGCTTTTTACAACTGCAGGTGAAAGATCCGTCAGGGGACAAACATTTTGACGTAAAAGCAGTGACTTCCCATTCGCCCTATTTTTTTTTTAGGAAAATAGCTTCTATTTCCGCATTGTACAGCTGTTTTTTATTTTTTAATAGTGACCACAAGTGATGGTCAAGAAGATGCAAATGAAAACTTTGCCTTCTTAAAACAGAAAGGGCTTGATTCACTAAGACAAATAGTATGCCTTATCAGAGATAACACACCTTATCAAAGTGATCAGGCCTTATCAGAGTAGCATAGCGAGTGCTATGAACTCATGTCTGCTAATTGGCAACTCCACTCATCCTGCCCTGAGCCCCAGGGGGTTCGTGGCGCTCACTATGCTACTCTGATAAGGCATGCTAACTTTGATAAGGCGTGTTATCTCTGATAAGGCATGCTATTTGTCTTAGTGAATCAAGCCCAAAGTACAGTGGTTTGCAAAAGTATTCGGCCCCCTTGAAGTTTTCCACATTTTGTCACATTACTGCCACAAAAATGAATCAGTTTTATTGGAATTCCACATGAAAGACCAATACAAAGTGGCGTACACGTGAGAAGTGGAATAAATATCATACATGATTCCAAACATTTTTTTTTACAAATAAATAACTGCAAAGTGAGGTGTGCGTAATTATTCAGCCATCTTTGGTCTGAGTGCAGTCAGTTGCCCATAGACATTGCCTGATGAGAGCTAATGACTAAATAGAGTGCACCTGTGTGTAATCTAATGTCAGTAAAAATACAGCTGCTCTGTGACGGTTTCAGAGGTTGTCTAAGAGAATATTGGGAGCAACAACACCATGAAGTCCAAAGAACACACCAGACAGGTCAGGGATCAAGTTATTGAGAAATTTAAAGCAGGCTTAGGCTACAAAAAGATTTCCAAAGCCTTGAACATCCCACGAAGCACTGTCGAAGCGATCATTCAGAAATGGAAGGCGTATGGCACAACTGTAAACTTACCAAGACAAGGCAGTCCACCTAAACTCACAGGCCGAACAAGGAGAGCAATGATCAGAAATGCAGTCAAAAGGCCCATGGTGACTCTGGACGAGCTGCAGAGATCTCTGTCCATAGGACAACTATTAGTCGTGCACTGCACAAAGTTGGCCTTTATGAAAGAGTGTCAAGACAAAAGCCATTGTTAACAGAAAAACATAAGAAGTCCAGTTTGCAGTTTGCCACAAGCCATGTGGGGGACACAGCAAACATGTGGAAGAAGGTGATCTGGTCAGATGAGACCAAAATGGAACTTTTTTGGCCAAAAGGCAAAACATTATGTGTGGCGGAAAACTAACACTGCACATCACTCTGAACACACCATCCCCACTGTTAAATATGGTGGTGGCAGCATCATGCTCTGGGGGTGTTTCTCTTCAGCAGGAACAGGGAAGCTGGTCAGAGTTGATGGGAAGATGGATGGAGCCAAATACAGGGCAAATTTCGGAAGAAAACCTCTTGGAGTCTGCAAAAGATTTGAGACTGGGGCGGAGGTTCACCTTCCAGCAGGACAATGACCCTAAACATGAAGCCAGGGCAACAATGGAATGGTTTAAAACAAAACATATCCATGTATTAGACTGGCCCAGTCAAAGTCCAGATCTAAATCCAATTGAGAATCTGTGGCAAGATCTGACTGAGCTGGAGCTGTTTTGCAAAGAAGAATGGGTAAGGATTTCAGTCTCTAGATGTGCAAAGCTGGTAGAGACATACTCTACAAGACTGGCAGCTGTAATTGCAGAAAAAGGTGGTTCTACAAAGTATTGAGTCAGGGGGCTGAATAATTACACACACCCCACTTTGCAGTGTTTTTTTTTTTTTTAAATGTTTGGAATCTATGATTTTCGCTCCACTTCTCACGTGTACACTACTCACATGTACACCACTTCAAGTGGAATTCCAATAAAATTGATTCATGTTTGTGGCAGTAATATGACAAAATGGGGAAAACTGCAAGGGGGCTGAACACTTTTGCAAACCACTGTATTTGCAATAATTTAGATTGGAGTGAGCATATGATGTCTCGCTTACACATGCCTAGGAGTTCTGGTTCACCATGAGCTTGCTGGGTAGTCAAATCAAATCAAATCAAATCTAGCTTTATTGGCATGGCCAAGATTTTACAGGTATTGCCAAAGCAGGGATAGTCTGTAACTCAAAATGCAAATAATGGTGTGTTGATGCAATTTTTATGGTAATTTGAAACAAATAAAATGAATGCAGCTTAAAAATGGACAGATGAAATTCCACAGACACAGCATTTGATCGATCCAGTGGATTTGATAAGACAGTGGATTGCTTCCCTGTCGCCAAGTGGGACAGCCGTGTCACACGCCTTTCTCCAGTACATCACTGCCATAGATCGAAGCACTGTACTAAGTAAATAGACAGCAGTTTCGCCATCTAACAGTCGGCGGTGGGGAGATTAACCCCCTTGGCGGTATGAAAAATCCCGCCAGGGGGCAGCGCAGCAATTTTTTTTTTTCTTTTAAATCATGTAGCGAGCCCAGGGCTCGCTACATGATAGCCGCTGCTGAGCGGCATCCCCCCGCCCGCTTCGATCGCCTTCGGCGATCTCCGATCAGGAAATCCCGTTCATAGAACGGGATTTCCTGGAGGGCTTCCCCCGTCGCCATGGCGACGGGGCGGGATGACGTCACTGACGTCACTGACGTCGGGACGTCATTGGGAGTCCCGGGCCACCCCTCGGCGCTGCCTGGCACTGATTGGCCAGGCAGCGCTGGGGTCTGGGGGGGGGGGGGGGCGCGCGGCGCAGCAGATAGCGGCGATCGGGCGGGGGCCGGCGGCGATCAGAGTGCTGGCGCAGCTAGCAAAGTGCTAGCTGCGTCCAGCAAAAAAAAAATTATGAAAATCGGCCCAGCAGGGCCTGAGCGGCACCCTCCGGCGGCTTACCCCGTGTCCAGCACGGGGTTACCGCTAAGGAGGTTAAAGGTGGAGCGGCGCTCCGTCATCCAATCGGAAATGCGCGCGCATTGGCGTGACCGATCTCCTGCAAACCACGCCCCAAGGACTTTACACCAATTGGCGTTAGACGGTCCTGGGGTTGGCGCCACGTGCACGACCATCGGCATGGTGCGGTTGCCTAGTGATT
The DNA here is from genome assembly GCF_040937935.1 of Hyperolius riggenbachi. NCBI lineage: Eukaryota > Metazoa > Chordata > Amphibia > Anura > Hyperoliidae > Hyperolius > Hyperolius riggenbachi. The sequence goes on from NC_090646.1 coordinate 573,170,697, forward strand.
AAGTAACTCCAGGGGCTCGATTCACAAAGCGGTGCTAACCCAGTTAGAGACTTTAGGCATGATAACCATTGCACCACGCTGGTGAAAAGCCAGTTTAGGTGTGATAAGTTTAGGCATGATAAGTTTAGGTGTGATAAGTTTAGGCATGCTAAGTTTAGATAAGTTTAGATCGCTTGCAAAGTCCCGCACGCAAAGCAGCGCCATTAAACTTTGTACGAAGTGCACCAGACTTTGCTAGCGTAAAACTTTTAATCAGCTGTGCACTGCGGTGCTAACGCAGTTGGCGCTTAAACTTATCATGCCTAAACTTATCACACCTAAACTTATCATGCCTAAACTTATCACACCTAAACTTATCACACCTAAACTTATCATGCCTAAACTGAGTTTAGGCATGATAAAGGGCTTTTCACCAGCGTGCTAACTGTTAGCACCGCTTTGTGAATCAGGCCCCCTGTGTGGAGAGAGTTCCCCAATTTGTGACTGGTACATTTAAAAGACATAATTTCAGAAATTATTATTATTATTACTGATTTATAAAGCGCCAACATATTCCGTGGTGCTGAACAAAGTAGGAACACAAACAAGGGGTGCATAATGATACGGACAATGATATACATTAAATATGGACACTGGTACAAAATGTAGAACTGGTGATTACAAATTTACAATGACAAATGTAACATGATAAATAAAATGTATAACAGAGTGCAAGTTATGAAATGAGTAACAAATTCCAAGACACAAAAGGGTGAGAGAGCCCTGCCCATGTGAGCTTACAATCTAAAGAAATGGGGGGAAACAAGAGGTGGGGAAGTAGGCAGTATACATACAGGCAGTGTGTGTTTAGGTTATCTAGTAACGAGTAAAACTTGACGAGAAGCCAAAGGGGAAATGGCCTAAGTTAAAGCATATGCTTGCAAGTAAAAGGGAGTTTTGATGGAGCGTTTAAAGATTTCAAAGGTTACAGAATGAAGGATGTGCTGTGGGAGGACAATCCAGAGGAGGGGTGAGGCACGTGAGAAGTCTTGTATACGTGATTGCGAGGAGGTGATTCTAGAGGAGGACAAAATAAGCTCGTGCAGATGTGAGATTGCAGACACATGGTGCAAACTCATTAAATGAGTAACTTTTTACTGAAATGAGATGGGCAATTTTAGCTTGTCATCCTAATGTCAGAAAATATTCTACTTAGCATCTTACAGACATGTTTACCTCCTAAGGGTTTATAAAAAATATTTTCTGGCACATCAATGGATACGCTGAGTTTATGTATTGCAAGAAAACTATTCTTTTTTCTTATAATGTACATGGTATTTTCTTTCCCCACCCATCAACATGCAGTGGTATAATAGAAACCAGTGCTTTATCACAGTTTCTCCATCACAGTGTATATATATATATATTATATATATATATATATATATATATATATATATATATATATATATATATATATATATATATAGACATACAGTGGGATAAGAAAGTTTGGGCTAATCGTCATGATTTCCATGCATAAATCGTTGGTGGTTAAGATAAAAAATGTTAGTTAGATATATCATACAGGAGACACACACTTTGATATTTGAGAAGTGAAATTAAGTTTTTGCATTTACAGAAAGTGCACAATAATTGTTTAAATAAAATTAGGCAGGTGCATAAATGTGGACACTGTTTTATTGATTCTAAAACCTTTAGAACTAATTATTGGAACTCAAATTGGCTTGGAAAGCTCAGTTACCCCTGACCTACATACACAGGTGAATCCAATTATAAGAATGAGTATTTAGGGGGTCAATTGTAATTGTAAGTTTCCCTCCTCTTTTACATTTTTCTGAAGAGTAGCAACATGGGGGTCTCCAAACAACTCTCAAATGACCTGAAGACAAATATTGTTCACCACCATAGTTTAGGGGAAGGATACAAAAAGTTTTCTCAGATATTTCAGCTGTCTGTTTCCACATTGAGGAAATGGAAGACCAAAGGCTCAGGTCAAGTTAAGTCTTGAAGTGCCAGATCAAGAAAAATCTTGGATAACAGAAGCAATGAATGGTGAGAATAGTCAGAGTCAACCCACAGACCAGCACCAAAGACCTACAACATCATCTTGTTGCAGATGGAGTCACTGTGCATTGTTCAACCATTCAGCACACTTTACACAAGGAGATGATGTATGCAGAGGAGAGGAAGCCTTTTCTCCACCCACAGCACAAACAGAGCCAGTTGAAGTATGCTAAAGAACATTTGGACAAGCCAACTTAATTTTGGAATAAGTTGCTCTGGACTGCTGAAACTAAAATTTAGTTATTAGGGCATAACAAGGGGTGTTATGCATGGAGGAAAAACAACACAGAATTTCAAGAAAAACACCTGCTACCTACAGTAAAATATGGTGGTGGTTCCATCATGCTGTGGGGCTGTGCGGCCAATGCCGGGACTGGAAATCTTGTCATTAAGGCATTCATGCAGAGAAACAAGCACAATGTTCTGGAATGGCCATCTCAGTTCCCAGACCTGAATATAATTGAAAATCTGTGGTGTTGTTAAAGAGAGGTGTCCATGGTCGGAAACCATCAAATCTGAATGAACTAGACATGTTTTGTAAAGAAAAATGGTCCAAAATGCCTTCAACCAGAATCCAGACTACCATTGGAGCCTAAAGGAACCGTTTAGAGGCTGTAATTTCTGCAAAAGGAGGAGCTACTAAATACTGATTTCATTTCTTTTTTGTGGTGCCCAAATGTATGCACCTGCCTAATTTTGTTTAAACAATTATTGCACACTTTCTGTAAATCCAATAAACTTCATTTCACATCTCAAATATTACCGTGTGTGTTCCCTATATGATATATTTAACTGACATTTTTTATTGTAGCAACCAACGATTTAGATATGAAAATCCTGACGATTAGCAATGCTGCCCAAACTTTCGCATCCCACTGTATATATATATTTACAAAACATGCTATTTTTTTATGATACAAATTGAAGGCCAGTCCAGAAGAGATGAGATGTTTGTTGAAATGGATCAGTTTGTAAAGAGTTAAAAAGCTAAAGCTTTTAGAGCCTCCAGTAGAGTTGGGCCGAACGGTTCGCCTGCGAACGGTTCCATGCGAACTTCAGTAGTTCGCGTTCGAGTCCCGCAGGCGAACTTTTGCGGAAGTTCGGTTGCCCCATAGTGCACCATGAGGGTCAACTTTGACCCTCTACATCACAGTCAGCAGGCCCAGTGTAGCCAATTAGGCTACACTAGCCCCTGGAGCCACTCCCCCCCTAATAAAAGGTAGGCAGCGGCGGCCATTACGCTCACTCGTGTGCCTGCGTTAGTGAGAGTAGGGCGAGCTGCTGCAGACTGTCTCTCATAGGGAAAGATTAGTTAGGCTTAGCTTGTTCCTGGCTGCATACCTGTTCTGTTCAGTAAGCCCACTGGATACCTGCATACCTGTTTAGTGAACCTGCCACTGTATACCTGTTCTGTGAACCCACCACTGCATACCTGTACTGTGAACCCACCACTGCATACCTGTTCAGTGAACCCACCACTGCATACCTGTTCAGTGAACCCACCACTGCATACCTGTTCAGTGAACCTGCCACTGCATACCTGTTCTGTGAACCCACCACTGCATACCTGTTCTGTTCAGTGAACCCGCCACTGCATACCTGTTCTGTTCAGTGAACCTGCCACTGTATACCTGTTCTGTTCAGTGAACCCACCACTACATACCTGTTCAGTGAACCTGCCACTGCATACCTGTTCTGTTCAGTGAACCCGCCACTGTATACCTGTTCAGTTAACCCACCACTGCATACCTGTTGTGTTCAGTGAACCCGCCACTGCATACCTGTTCTGTTCAGTGAACCTGCCACTGTATACCTGTTCTGTTCAGTGAACCCACCACTGCATACCTGTTCAGGGAACCGGCCACTGCATACCTGTACTGTTCAGTGAACCCGCCACTGCATACCTGTTCTGTTCAGTGAACCCGCCACTGCATACCTGTTCTGTGAACCCACCACTTCATACCTGTTCAGTGAACCCACCACTGCATACCTGTTCTGTGAACCCGCCACTGTATACCTGTTCTGTTCAGTGAACCCGCCACTGCATACCTGTTCTGTTCAGTGAACCCACCACTGCATACCTGTTCTGTTCAGTGAACCTGCCACTGTATACCTGTTGTGTTCAGTGAACCCACCACTGCATACCTGTTCAGTGAACCTGCCACTGCACACCTGTTCTGTGAACCCACCACAGTATACCTGTTCTGTTCAGTGAACCCGCCACTGCATACCTGTTCTGTGAACCCACCACTGCATACCTGTTCAGTGAACCCACCACTGCATACCTGTTCTGTGAACCCGCCACTGTATACCTGTTCTGTTCAGTGAACCCGCCACTGCATACCTGTTCTGTTCAGTGAACCCGCCACTGCATACCTGTTCTGTTCAGTGAACCTGCCACTGTATACCTGCTCTGTTCTGTGAACCCACCACTGCATACCTGTTCTGTGAACCCACCACTGCATACCTGTTCAGTGAACCCACCACTGCATACCTGTTCAGTGAACCCACCACTGCATACCTGTTCAGTGAACCTGCCACTGCATACCTGTACTGTTCAGTGAACCCGCCACTGCATAGCTGTTCAGTGAACCTGCCACTGTATTCCTGTTCAGTGAACCCGCCACTGCATACCTGTTGTGTTCAGTGAACCCGCCACTGCATACCTGTTCTGTGAACCCGCCACTGTATACCTGTTCTGTTCAGTGAACCTGCCACTGCATACCTGTTCTGTGAACCCACCACTGCATACCTGTTCTGTTCAGTGAACCCGCCACTGCATACCTGTTCTGTTCAGTGAACCTGCCACTGTATACCTGTTCTGTTCAGTGAACCCACCACTACATACCTGTTCAGTGAACCTGCCACTGCATACCTGTTCTGTTCAGTGAACCCGCCACTGTATACCTGTTCAGTTAACCCGCCACTGCATACCTGTTGTGTTCAGTGAACCCGCCACTGCATACCTGTTCTGTTCAGTGAACCTGCCACTGTATACCTGTTCTGTTCAGTGAACCCACCACTGCATACCTGTTCAGTGAACCCGCCACTGCATACCTGTTCTGTGAACCCACCACTTCATACCTGTTCAGTGAACCCAACACTGCATACCTGTCCTGTGAACCCGCCACTGTATACCTGTTCTGTTCAGTGAACCCGCCACTGCATACCTGTTCTGTGAACCCGCCACTGCATACCTGTTCTGTTCAGTGAACCTGCCACTGTATACCTGTTGTGTTCAGTGAACCCACCACTGCATACCTGTTCAGTGAACCTGCCACTGCACACCTGTTCTGTGAACCCACCACTGTATACCTGTTCTATTCAGTGAACCCGCCACTGCATACCTGTTCTGTGAACCCACCACTGCATACCTGTTCAGTGAACCCACCACTGCATACCTGTTCTGTGAACCCGCCACTGTATACCTGTTCTGTTCAGTAAACCCGCCACTGCATACCTGTTCTGTTCAGTGAACCCGCCACTGCATACCTGTTCTGTTCAGTAAACCTGCCACTGTATACCTGTTCTGTTCTGTGAACCCACCACTGCATACCTGTTCAGTGAACCCACCACTGCATACCTGTTCAGTGAACCCACCACTGCATACCTGTTCAGTGAACCTGCCACTGCATACCTGTACTGTTCAGTGAACCCGCCACTGCATACCTGTTCAGTGAACCCGCCACTGTATATCTGTTCAGTGAACCTGCCACTGCATACCTGTTCTGTGAACCCGCCTCTGCATACCTGTTCTGTTCAGTGAACCCACCGCATCAGTGCACATACCTGTGCAGTTAAGTGAACCCACCTACCTATGTGAGTGCACGCAGTGTGATATACCACTCCGTGCATACCCGATATGGACAAAACAGGTAGAGGAAGAGGTAATGCCAGAGCCAGAGGAAGGCCACCCGGCAGGTCTGCGCGAGGTCGTGTAAATGTAATTTCGTGTGGACCTGGCCCACAGTACAGTGCTCGGAAGAAGGCACGTCCCATCACCTCCCAAGATTGTCAGGACGTGGTTGAGTATTTAGCGACACAGAACACCTCATCTTGCTCAGCCACCAGCGCTACTACTAGCACCACTTCCGCTGCATTTGACACTTCGCAAGAATTATTTAGTGGTGAAATCACTGATGCACAGCCATTGTTGTTACAGCCAGATGAATTTTCACTAGCTCATATGTCTGAGTTACGCGCCAACACTATGGATGTAACGTGTGAGGAGGATGAAGGACCTACTGATGGTGCATGTTTGGATATTTCTGAGGCAAGCGAAGCTGGGCAGGATGATTACAATGATGAGGATGATACGGATCCTCTGTATGTTCCAAATAGAGGAGATGAAGAGGGGGACAGTTCAGAGGGGGAGTCAGAGAGTAGTAGGAGGAGAGAAGTTGCTGAAAGAAGCTGGGGCAGCTCTTCGTCAGAAACAGCTGGTGGCAGTGTCCGGCACCATGTATCGCCACCTATGTACAGCCAGCCAACTTGCCCTTCAGCATCAGCTGCTGAGGTCCCCATAGTGCCCACACCCCAGGGTGGCTCAGCGGTGTGGACATTTTTTAATGTGTGTGCCTCAGATCGGAGCAAAGCCATCTGTTCGCTCTGCCAACAAAAATTGAGCCGTGGAAAGGCCAACACTCACGTAGGGACAAGTGCCTTACGAAGGCACCTGGAGGAAAGGCACAAACAGCAATGGGATGGCCACCTGAGCAAAAGCAGCAGCAGCACACAAAAGAAAAGTCACCCTCCTTCTCCTCTTCCTCCTTCAGGTGCATCATCTGCTTCTGCTGCTTTCTCCCTTGCACCTTCACAGGCACCCTCCTCCACTCCGCATCTGCCCTTGAGCGGTTCCTGCTCCTCTGCCCACAGCAGCAGTCAGGTGTCCGTGAAGGAAATGTTTGAGCGGAAGAAGCCAATTTCGGCCAGTCACCCCCTTGCCCGGCGTCTGACAGCTGGCGTGGCGGAACTGTTAGCTCGCCAGCTGTTACCGGCTGGTGGACTCTGAGGCCTTCCGTAAAATTGTGGCCATCGGGACACCGCAGTGGAAGATGCCAGGCCGCACTTATTTTTCTAGAAAGGCCATACCCCAACTGCACCGTGAAGTTGAGAGGCAAGTGGTGTCATCTCTTGCGAAGAGCGTTGGGTCAAGGGTACACCTGACCACGGATGCCTGGTCTGCCAAGCACGGGCAGGGCCGCTACATTATGTACACAGCCCATTGGGTCAACCTGGTGAACGATGGCAAGCAGGGCGCAGCGGACCAAATTGTGACACCTCCACGGCTTGCAGGCAGGCCTCCTGCCACCTCCAATCCTCCTGCTACATGCTCTTCGCTGTCCTCCTCCTCCTTGGCTGAGTGGCAGTTCTCCTCTCCAGCTACACAGCCCCAGCTCCGCAGGGCCTATGCTGCATGCCAGGTACGACGGTGTCACGCCATCTTAGACATGTCTTGCCTCAAAGCGGAGAGTCACACTGGAGCAGCTCTCCTGGCTGCTCTTAAGAAACAGGTGGATGAGTGGCTGACCCCGCACCACCTGGAGATAGGCAACGTGGTGTGCGACAACGACAGCAATCTCCTTGCCGCTTTGCTTATGGGGAAGCTGACACACATACCCTGCATGGCACATGTCATGAATCTAGTTGTTCAAAGATTTGTGTCAAAGTACCCTGGCTTAGCGGATGTCCTGAAGCAGGCCAGGAAGTTCTGTGGGCATTTGAGGCGGTCTTACACAGCCATGGCACGCTTTGCGGAAATTCAGCGGAAAAACAACTTGCCGGTGAGACGCCTGATTTGCGATAGCCCGACTCGCTGGAATTCGACCCTGCTCATGTTCTCCCGCCTGCTAGAACAGGAGAAAGCCGTCACCCAGTACCTCTACAACTACAGTAGAACGAAACAGTCTGGGAAGATGGGGATGTTCTGGCCCGACAACTGGACACTGATGAGAAATGCATGCAGGCTCATGCGGCCGTTTGAGGAGGTGACCAACCTGGTGAGCCGCAGTGAAGGCACCATCAGCGACTTGATTCCCTACGCTTACTTCTTGGAGCGTGCTGTGCGTAGAGTGGCGGATGAAGCTGTGAATGAGCGTGACCAGGAACAGTTACGGCAGGAACAGGCATGGGACCAATTTTCATCAGACCCAGCTGTTTCCTCAACACCTGCGGCAGCACAGAGGGGGGAGGAGGAGGAAGAAGAGAAGTCGTGTGCAGAAGACGAGTCAGACTCAGAGGATTATGAGCAAGGTGTTTCTTTGGGGGAGGAGGAGGAGGAGGAGGAGGGGACGGCGGCAGGAGAACAACCGCAGCAGGCGTTGCAGGGGGCTTGTGCTGCTCAACCTTCCCGTGGTATTGTTCGCGGCTGGGGGGAGGAGGTTGACTTACGTGACGTCACTGAGGAAGAGCAAGAGGAGATGGATGGTACATCTGGATCCGACTTTATGCAGATGTCGTCTTTTAAGCTGTCCTGCCTGTTGAGGGACCCCCGTATAAAAAACCTCAAGGGGAATGAGCTGTATGTACTGGGTGGCCACACTACTAGACCCTCGGTACAGGCACAAAGTGGCGGACCTGTTACCAACTCACCTGAAGGTGGAAAGGATGCAGCACATGCAGAACAAGCTGTCAACTATGCTTTACAATGCCTTTAAGGGTGATGTGACAGCACAACGCCAGCAAGGTACCACTGCTACTAATCCTCCTCCCGTGTCCACGCAGTCAAAGACAGGACGCTCCAGCGATCTCATGGTGATGTCGGACATGCGGACGTTCTTTAGTCCAATGCCTCGCCGTAGCCCTTCCGGATCCACCCTCCACCAACGCCTGGAATGGCAGGTAGCCGACTACCTGGCCTTAAGTGTGGATGTAGACACTGCTGTGAACAGCGATGAGGAACCCTTGAACTACTGGGTGCGCAGGCTTGACCTGTGGCCAGAGCTGTCCCAATTTGCCATCCAACTTCTCTCCTGCCCTGCCGCAAGGGTCCTGTCAGAAAGGACCTTCAGCGCAGCTGGAGGCATTGTCACTGAGAAGAGAAGTCGCCTAAGTCACAAAACTGTTAAGTACCCCACCTTTATCAAAATGAATGAGGCATGGATCCCGGAGGGCTGCTGCCCGCCCCAAGACTAAGTCAGTCCCCGCACACACAGCATCTCTGCCTGCACGCCGTGTGACTGGCTGCCTGGCCTGCCCCAAGAAGACTAAGTCGCTCCCAGTCCCTCCACACAGCATGTCTGCCTGCAGGCCGCTTGACTGCCTTCTCCGCCACCACCAACAGGGTCCTGGACTCCAGGCGGATTGCTGAATTTTTTAGGCCGCTGCTAGCAGCGGCCGCTGTAATAATTTTTCTGGTGCGTGTACATGACTGCCTAATTTTTCTGGCTGCACTGCGGGCAGCTGCAACAACAAAAGAAAAGGCATGTACATGCGCCCATTCCGCTTCGTGATCATTACCTTGCCGTGGTGAAGGGGCTTGCGTATCACAATGAAGCAATGACCGGCGCCTAGATGAGTGTCTCGGGGGGCACACCCACGATAATAAGGTCGTTGCCTCATTGTGGTCAGACCAAATTTGATCAGCTGGACAGTCACTGTTCTGTCATTCAGCTACATCAGCCAGGCGACCATATGGGCTGTAAAGCCACCAAAACCTGCACTCTCGCCATGGTGCGCACCAGTCCAGCACGGCCGTCACTACACAAACAACTGTTTGCGGTGCGTTACACGGTGAGTTTGGTGTATCAGTGTGAAGCAGTACCTTAATTACACTACCTGATTGATGTATACACATGCAAGATGTTTTAAAGCACTTTAGGCCTGTCATTTAGCATTCAATGTAATTTCTGCCCTTAAAACGCTGCTTTGCGTCAAATCCAGATTTTTCCTGGGGACTTTTGGCATGTATCCCACTTCTCCACCTGGGGGTCCAGGTGTTAGACCCCTTGAAACATCTTTTCCATCACTTTTGTGGCCAGCATAATTTTTTTTTTTCAAAGTTTGCATCCCCATTGAAGTCTATTGCAGTTCGCGAACTTTTACGCGAACCGAACCTTACGCGGAAGCTCGCGAACCCGGTTCGCGAACCTAAAATCGGAGGTTCGGCCCCACTCTAGCCTCCAGAACCAAATTTAGAAGCATTCAATCCATACTGAGAAGACTGGGAAGGGCATTGACAGCTTATGTGTTGTAATATGAGCCACAGACTATCCCAGAAAATGTCAAAAGATATAACAAAACAGCTACAAAATGCCTTTATCCAAGAGAAAAGCCAATTATCTTTTAACATCAGAAAAAAAGATCTCTAAGCATTTTGGGATAATACTCTATGGATGTGAAAATATAAATAGAATTTATAGAACAATTGGTTAACTACTTTTTAACCCTTGAAAATCTTCTGAAAAGTTGGGGGTCGTCTTGCCTGTTGTCATTGATGCTGGGTGATACGCCCTATCCTGTTACCAACTCTCAGATCTCGCTGCTGAGGACTGCAGTAAAGCAGTGCAGGCACACATGTGTGAGATCTGAGAGGCTAGAGAAGGAGCTAAATAGGATACAAGGGTGAGCCAGAAGGGTGAAAGATGCATGTTTTATGGGCACAGCGTAATCTATTCTTCCATGCTGCTCCGCTAAACAGTGAGACATGGAGGGCTCACCAATCCGCTTAGGGAGAGGCAGAGTTGACCAATCCAGTCAATTGACTATATACTATTATATACTGGGTACCACATACAGTACAGCACTAGTATCTATTCATACATAGCACCAGTATATGATGTTTTTTTTTTTTTTAATTCTAATTTGGTGTGCGTTGGAAGAAGGGTAGTCTTATATGGCGAGTATATCCCAAACGCTATATTTTACCTGGAAAAGTTGGGGGTCTTCTTATATGCTAGAATATATGGTATTTGGCTTTAAGAAGAGCAGCTAAACCTGGTGGTAAATCTAAAACCTACCTGGATTAAATTAGATGCAAGGAAATCCATATGGATGATCACCGAACCCGTGTAATCAAACAAACATGGAGGGTATCCCAAAAGTAGACAGAAAAGTTGTCTACTTGCAATATTTTACCATCACTCTACCAAGTTGATTAGCATCAGCATTGTCATCTAGTGCAAGATGATTTGAACAAGGACTGTGGTTGATTAATTGGCGATCAGTGAAGCATGCACTGACCACATGAAACGTCAAGATAATAAGCAAGCTTGCTATTATGCTGGGTACATACGATTCTCTTTCTTGTCCGATTAATGGGTAAGCTGACTAGAAGTTGTATCGCGTGTACATGTCCAAACTGCTCCCAACTAGTAACGGGATTGGTTTTCCCATGACAACTTCGGAAAATTGATACCGATTCCGAATGGGAGCATATATGACATGTCAGAAATAAGCGGCGGATCGAAAATTGCATTGTGTGTATTTAGCATTAGACAGATGAATTTGTGGCAAGAGTGCGGGGAGCGTGCATACTACAGGAAAACCTTGCAGCACTTGTGGTCCACCCTTCACTACGCCTGTGGACAACGGACTTCCTCACTAATAGATCCCAAGTTGTCAAGCTGGGAGCTATCTCATCACAACCAAGGATCACCTACACAGGGGCCCCACAGGGCTGTGTTCTGTCACCGATCCTGTTCTTCCTGTATACCAACAACTGCAGATACACGGCAAACTCTGTCATTGAATTCATCGATGACACCACCATAGTTGTCCTAATCACCAAAAATGATGAGCTGGCCTACCGTCAACAGGGTGACAGAATATGCCACTGTTGTAAAGACAACAGGCTAGTCCTAAACACCACCAAAGTAATTGAGATGATCATTGACTTTAGGAAGCATGCCCCCACTCCACCTCCTTTCTACATTAATGGCATGGAAGTGGCAATGGTACCTGGCGTCCGCCTCCTGGGCACGTCCATCTCCAGTGACCTGAGCTGGAAGGCTAACGCTGCCTCCACTCCATTAACTGAAGAAGTTTGGCATGAACCAGGAACTTCTGATAAGCTTTTATTTTGCCTCCATAGAATCTGTCCTCTGCTCTTCCATCCTGGTTTGGTATGCCGGTTCTTCCGCAAGCGACAGACTCAAACTTCAGAGGGTCATCAGATCAGTGAAGAGGATCATAGGGAAACCACTTCCCCCTGTGGACCTCATCTACAACTCCAGACTGTGCTCCAGAGCTCTGAGGATTGCCGGCCATCCCTCACATCCAGGCAACTGATTCTTCAGCCGGAGGTTTCGGGCTATCTCTACCAAGACCTCAAGGCACAAGAACAGTTTTTTCACCTCAGCGGTCAATCTCCCGTTTATTAAGCACACTGCGTACACTGTGTATATTATATATTGTGTTATCCTGCTTGTATGTACTGTTTTTTACTCTGCTGAATATCGTGTATCCTATTTCATACCTTTTTTCTAGTCCTGGCGAATAAATCGTGCTATGCGAATAAAAATAATTCTGATTCTGATATGCTGAGAGTGGTAAGGAGCGCTCAGACATAAGCTGACTCATGTTTGTTTGGGGTTGGGAAGCAATCCAAGGAAATGGTATTTTATTCCTGACAAATAATGTTTATACTTTTATACAATTCTGTAAGTAGTGATCTGATACATTGCTGCACAGTATTTTTATGATCACCAAAGTATAACATTATCCAAATGAAGTTTAGTGCAGCACAAGCTAAAACACAGATTCAATCAAAGACATGACATTTTGTTGGTAAAAAGTGACGGCACCTGCCCATTTTGAATCTCAACAGGTCCTTTATCAAGTTTATTATAAAAGGTGTGTGATTCAGACACTACTGCTGCTAAAACGATTAGCATGATTTCCAGGTGGTTGGCATTCTTTAAAAGGAAATAAATATGTCCGCCTTCCTTTCACTACAGTTTACTTTTAAAACAGTCAATTTGAAAAGAATGCAATATTAAAGGAAAAAAAAAGGACAGTAGAATGTTTTCTTACATGATCGTTTATTAAGGGAAGCAACACACTTCCAGCCAGATATGGAAACACAGCAGTGCAAAGAACACCCTGAAGCACTACATGACCTGTCAGGTAGTTATGTTCCCAGCAAGACTAAAAACACGTACAAATCCCTGATATTTAACCTTTAAATCAAATCCTGATTGTTGATCCAGAGAACGGGAAAAACAATGTGCTGCTTATGCCAGCAAAAATGCTTGGAATTGAAGTGTATATACTTGAATAGCGACAGGGTTGTTTTACCTGCTATCTTTCAATTATTAGAACATTGGATGTCAACTAGAGTTTGTGTTTGAATTTGGATCAACATTAAAGCAGAATATAACCCTGCATTTCCACTTTGCTCTAAAATATTATTTACAGCATATTATAAGCAAAAAGCATTTTTTTTTACTAGACCAGCATTGGAAGGGTTAAACACAGAGGTTTAAAGTTCCGTGGAGAGATATGCAGAAGTTCAGATAGATACATTCTATTTAGTTACATGTATCTTTTGATAAATTCAATACCTATGTGGTATGGGCGCTCCTCTCTTTTATCTCTAAGAACCTTAAACAATAAAACAGTGGTACTCCACCCTAGTGGATCGCTATGTACGCTGGGGGTATCACCTCCCTAAATAAATAGCCTTTTGTGTGCGTACAGCGCTCCCACTATGTGGCACAGATTGTATACAGTATAATGTAATATGGCAGGTTAGGCTTTTATGTAACGTCCCCACCTAGTGACATAGACTTTCCAAAGTCCTATTTTAACAGTGTCCTCTATTCTTGGACTCTAATACACATAATACTTCTGCACAGTCCAGGAATTCAACATATTAGTTCAGTTGCATCAGTAGTTCATTCCGCATCCCATTTACATTAAGCAAGACCAGTATCCAATAATACACTCTCACCGGTGTCCAGAGGCTGACATTTGTAAACATCAGCAAACGCGCTTCATTAATAATCCACACAGCAGCTTTCCTCGGCAACTTCCCCCTGTATGCGTCTCAAACAAAACAAGGGAAAGGACATAGCGTAATCCCATTTTAAACAGCTTTTCAAACAACTCCCTCCACCAGTGAAGTTCATATAACCAGAGACACCCTGCGTGTGTGTGCTATCAGCATGCACCCCACACCGCTGATACATATAAACGCTCACCGGATTGTTTGGCTGACCAGTTACAGACCAGAAACTGCGTTTGAGATGTCATGCATCAATGGATTTCCACTAAGCCAACTGTCTCCTTAAAAGACTCAAAAGAGAGGTTCCATAGCGTAATACCAGTTATTATAAAAGAGTAAAACCATAAAATCGCACTCACAATTGTAAAAAAGATATGCGCATATCATACATGGACGTCCTCATCAGCTCTCCCACATTTGCGTCTCCACTGCCGTCGCGCCTGAGGCCACGCCCTACCGGTTTCGTCAATGATGACTAGCCCCTGATGAGTCATCATTGACGAAACGGTAGGGCGTGGCCTCAGGCGCGACGGCAGTGGAGACGCAAATGTGGGAGAGCTGATGAGGACGTCCATGTATGATATGCGCATATCTTTTTTACAATTGTGAGTGCGATTTTATGGTTTTACTCTTTTATAATAAACAGTATTACGCTATGGAATCTCTCTTTTGAGTCTTTTAAGGAGACAGTTGGCTTAGTGGAAATCCATTGATGCATGACATCTCAAACGCAGTTGCTGGTCTGTAACTGGTCAGCCAAACAATCCAAAGTTTTATGCGCATAAAGTTTTGCGCGCGTAAAGTTTTATGCGCGAAAAGCTTGTTTAGACGTGCTAAGGGGGTTTTCACAGGCGTGCTAACAGTTAGCACCGCTTTGTGAATCAAGCCCTTTATGTCCTGTAAACCACAAAATGTTCGTTCTTGGCTCGATTTGTCCCGATAGAGATGCCTTTAGACGCTAGTTTTCAGTGCAGTGGATTAAGTTAGGTATGTTAATGGATGGTTGGAAATGCTAATTTTCATCCTGATAAATGTCTTTCTGATTTCCATCGAAATCAACGGAAATTGGATTTTTTTAGGCAATAAAGATAATAAATTGTAAAAATGTAAAAAAAAAAATAATAATTTGGGGAAAATGCTATTTTTTGTGGATTTACGCTATTATTTGGAATCCACATTTTCAGTCGGCAACTGCTGTAAAGTTCTGCATTCTCTAACTGGCTTAATACTTCTGAGTCTCCTGATTGGCCTACAATTTCTGTGGTAATTCAATTTCCATGGCACAATACTGATTTTCTAATTGGTCTAGTGTTTCAGAGTCTTGTGACTGGCCTAAAGTTTCCGAGTCTTGGTAATGTCGTATTTCCATGCAATAGCTAAATCAGCATACCAGTTTCCACCGCGAAAAGCCGATTTCCGCTCAGAAATTCTGAAAACGGAATTTTGCAGAAACCAGAAGCTCATTCCTCGGTATGTTGTTGAACACCAACTCAACACACAACTCTCACCCAACTCTCATGAAAAACTAGAGTAAAATGACTACCTCCTGACTTTGCTATGCTGGTTAAACTCCTATATTGAAAGTGACAAGCTAGTGTGACTTCAGAGTGTGACATGTCTGGAAATTATCTGCCTCTCTGGGCATTGCAATAATAAAGCCAAAAAGCCAAATTCACATGTCAAACGTTTTAGTTCAGCAAGGCCCAAATTCAAACAGCAATATTTGGGTTGATCTTAAAGCGGAATATAACCCTGCATTTTTTACTAGACCAGCATTGGAAGGGTTACACAGGGCTTTAAAGTTCCTGGAGATTTCTGAAGACGCATCCGAAGCTGAAATAGATACATTTTGTTTACATAAATGTATCTAAGTGTTGAATGTGACTCATCTCTCTGACTGAGAAGGAGCTTGGAGGACAGCCAAAGAGTGTAACATTTATCAATAGATAGCCTTTTGTGTGCGTACAGCGCTCCCACTATGTGGCACAGATTGTATACAGTATAATGTAA
The DNA here is from genome assembly GCF_040937935.1 of Hyperolius riggenbachi. Lineage (NCBI taxonomy): Eukaryota > Metazoa > Chordata > Amphibia > Anura > Hyperoliidae > Hyperolius > Hyperolius riggenbachi. The sequence continues at coordinate 573,186,718 of NC_090646.1, forward strand.
TATGGCAGGTTAGGCTTTTATGTAACGTCCCCACCTAGTGACATAGACTTTCCAAAGTCCTATTTTAACAGTGTCCTCTATTCTTGGACTCTAATACACATAATACTTCTGCACAGTCCAGGAATTCAACATATCAGTTCAGTTGCATCAGTAGTTCATTCCGCATCCCATTTACATTAAGCAAGACCAGTATCCAATAATACACTCTCACCGGTGTCCAGAGGCTGACATTTGTAAACATCAGCAAACGCGCTTCATTAATAATCCACACAGCAGCTTTCCTCGGCAACTTCCCCCTGTATGCGTCTCAAACATACAAGGGAAAGGACATAGCGTAATCCCGTTTTAAACATCTTTTCAAACAACTCCCTCCACCAGTGAAGTTCATATAATCAGAGACACCCTGCGTGTGTGTGCTATCAGCATGCACCCCACACCGCTGATACATATAAACGCTCACCGGATTGTTTGGCTGACCAGTTACAGACCAGCAACTGCGTTTGAGATGTCATGCATCAATGGATTTCCACTAAGCCAACTGTCTCCTTAAAAGACTCAAAAGAGAGATTCCATAGCGTAATACTGTTTATTATAAAAGAGTAAAACCATAAAATCGCACTCACAATTGTAAAAAAGATATGCGCATATCATACATGGACGTCCTCATCAGCTCTCCCACATTTGCGTCTCCACTGCCGTCGCGCCTGAGGCCACGCCCTACCGTTTCGTCAATGATGACTCATCAGGGGCTAGTCATCATTGACGAAACCGGTAGGGCGTGGCCTCAGGCGCGACGGCAGTGGAGACGCAAATGTGGGAGAGCTGATGAGGACGTCCATGTATGATATGCGCATATCTTTTTTACAATTGTGAGTGCGATTTTATGGTTTTACTCTTTTATAATAACTGGTATTACGCTATGGAACCTCTCTTTTGAGTCTTTTAAGGAGACAGTTGGCTTAGTGGAAATCCATTGATGCATGACATCTCAAACGCAGTTTCTGGTCTGTAACTGGTCAGCCAAACAATCCGGTGAGCGTTTATATGTATCAGCGGTGTGGGGTGCATGCTGATAGCACACACACGCAGGGTGTCTCTGGTTATATGAACTTCACTGGTGGAGGGAGTTGTTTGAAAAGCTGTTTAAAACGGGATTACGCTATGTCCTTTCCCTTGTTTTGTTTGAGACGCATACAGGGGGAAGTTGCCGAGGAAAGCTGCTGTGTGGATTATTAATGAAGCGCGTTTGCTGATGTTTACAAATGTCAGCCTCTGGACACCGGTGAGAGTGTATTATTGGATACTGGTCTTGCTTAATGTAAATGGGATGCGGAATGAACTACTGATGCAACTGAACTGATATGTTGAATTCCTGGACTGTGCAGAAGTATTATGTGTATTAGAGTCCAAGAATAGAGGACACTGTTAAAATAGGACTTTGGAAAGTCTATGTCACTAGGTGGGGACGTTACATAAAAGCCTAACCTGCCATATTACATTATACTGTATACAATCTGTGCCACATAGTGGGAGCGCTGTACGCACACAAAAGGCTATCTATTGATAAATGTTACACTCTTTGGCTGTCCTCCAAGCTCCTTCTCAGTCAGAGAGATGAGTCACATTCAACACTTAGATACATTTATGTAAACAAAATGTATCTATTTCAGCTTCGGATGCGTCTTCAGAAATCTCCAGGAACTTTAAAGCCCTGTGTAACCCTTCCAATGCTGGTCTAGTAAAAAATGCAGGGTTATATTCCGCTTTAAGATCAACCCAAATATTGCTGTTTGAATTTGGGCCTTGCTGAACTAAAACGTTTGACATGTGAATTTGGCTTTTTGGCTTTATTATTGCAATGCCCAGAGAGGCAGATAATTTCCAGACATGTCACACTCTGAAGTCACACTAGCTTGTCACTTTCAATATAGGAGTTTAACCAGCATAGCAAAGTCAGGAGGTAGTCATTTTACTCTAGTTTTTCATGAGAGTTGGGTGAGAGTTGTGTGTTGAGTTGGTGTTCAACAACATACCGAGGAATGAGCTTCTGGTTTCTGCAAAATTCCGTTTTCAGAATTTCTGAGCGGAAATCGGCTTTTCGCGGTGGAAACTGGTATGCTGATTTAGCTATTGCATGGAAATACGACATTACCAAGACTCGGAAACTTTAGGCCAGTCACAAGACTCTGAAACACTAGACCAATTAGAAAATCAGTATTGTGCCATGGAAATTGAATTACCACAGAAATTGTAGGCCAATCAGGAGACTCAGAAGTATTAAGCCAGTTAGAGAATGCAGAACTTTACAGCAGTTGCCGACTGAAAATGTGGATTCCAAATAATAGCGTAAATCCACAAAAAATAGCATTTTCCCCAAATTATTATTTTTTTTTTTTACATTTTTACAATTTATTATCTTTATTGCCTAAAAAAATCCAATTTCCGTTGATTTCGATGGAAATCAGAAAGACATTTATCAGGATGAAAATTAGCATTTCCAACCATCCATTAACATACCTAACTTAATCCACTGCACTGAAAACTAGCGTCTAAAGGCATCTCTATCGGGACAAATCGAGCCAAGAACGAACATTTTGTGGTTTACAGGACATAAAGGGCTTGATTCACAAAGCGGTGCTAACTGTTAGCACGCCTGTGAAAACCCCCTTAGCACGTCTAAACAAGCTTTTCGCGCATAAAACTTTACGCGCGCAAAACTTTATGCGCATAAAACTTTACGCGCGTACTGCACAGAGCGCAGGGCGCTCCGCGCGAAGTGCCCATTAAAGCCTATGGGACTTAGTGCGCGTAAAACTTTGCACGCGTAAAACTTTGCGCGCGCAAAGTTAGCGCGCGATCTGATTGAGAAATCCGGTGCTAACCTACTTAGCACCCTGGTTAGCGCGTCTAAAGACTTTAGACGTGCTAAGTAGGTTAGCACCGCTTTGTGAATCAAGCCCAAAGTCAGCTGTGTGTTTGTAGATATCATTCTTCATAATGAATGTTGTAAAGAAAAAAATGATATAAACGTGAAAATGAAAATGAGGTCACTTATGTTTAGGAATCAGCTTTGGTAACCATGGAGACATATTTTGGTTAGAATATCAATAACCTCAAGATACAGATACTATAATATCACACTTTTAAAATAAATGTTAAACACAAGTTTGCTTTAATTGGATGCAATGGGAGAATATGAGGTTATGTGAAGTGACGGTGCAGTGTAATAATGCAGGAAAATGGTAAAAAGAGACTTTAAGAGTTTTAAGTTCAGAAAAGATAAGAAAGCCTAAGCTAGACCTCAGAGTTTCAGGGGGAGAAAGAGGGCAACAAAATAAGAAACAAAACTGACAAAACTTCACGTTTAACCTTTATTACACTAGGTGGGCATCTGTCTGCAAAACTAGTCATACATAATTGCTACAAAAATATAATTTATTTAGTTTTTGGCAGTCTGCAGGAAGTACCAGACAATAACATGGCACTGAATATCTATGATTTTGTTAAGACTTCTGTTTGATTATGACATCTCTATGGACAGAAATAACATTCTACTAAAGGCATCTTATTAAATCATACGGTTAGGATTTTCAGAACATACTAACACCTTTAACCTCCTCGATGGACTGATTATTTCCAAATTTTAGAGTGTAGAAATTGTATATTTTTTGTGTGTGCTTTAAATGTAAAATTACTGACATAATCAGACCACCAGTATATGCTGCCTGAAAGCCTCCTCCCACCAGTTTAGGTGGCCCCTTCCCCCCACCCTCAGTTATGGGTAGCCAGAGAGGGATCCCCATTATATATAGCCTAACAAGTCCCCCAAATTTCAGTAGCCAGAAAGTTCCTGTCCCCCATTATAGGTAGCCAGAGAACCCTCCCCAAGTATAGGCTGATGGTGATGGCTGATAGGCAGTTGGCTGATGGTGTAATGGTTAAGGGCTCTGCCTCTGACACAGGAGACCAGGGTTCGAATCTCGGCTCTGCCTGTTCAGTAAGCCAGCACTAATTCAGTAGGAGACCTTTGGCAAGTCTCCCTTATACTGCTACTGCCAATAGAGCGCGCCCTAGTGGCTGCTGCTCTGCTCTGGCGCTTTGAGTCCGCAAGGAGAAAAGCGCAATATAAATGTTATTTGTCTTGTCTTTGTCATAGGTAGCCAGAGAACCCTCCCCAAGTATAGGTAGCCAGAGAGTGCCTTCCCTCAAGTATAGGTAGCCAGAGAGTGCTGCCCCCCTTCAATCTAGATTGTCAGACAGGGCATCCTCTTCCCCTATGCAGAGAGTGCAGTGGAGCATTATAGAACTCACCTCCCCACAGGGGCGTAACTAGGACCCACCGGGCCCCCCTGCAGAATTTCAGAGCGGCCCCCCCCCTCCCCCTCCCTGGGGCAGGCTCGGGCAGTTTTGTGGGGTCTGGAGGGGTCGCAGCATTAGGGGAAAGCCGTGGCCACAGTCGGTGGGGAGGGGGGGGAAGTTCCCCCCCTCCCTCATCTCGGGGCTCTCCCCTCTGTGCTCCCTTCCAGCTTAAATGTGTGTCCGTGGGCAGCATCGAGCAGCGGTGGGCAGCAAACAGATACATTACTTCCATGCGCTCCCGCCTGCGTTCCTATCGCTAACTTCTGACATGACTTCCTGTTATACCGGAAGTCGCGTCAGAGGCTAGCGAGAGGATTCGCAGGCTGGAGCGCACGGAAGGTATGTATCTGTTTGCTGCCCGTCGCTGCTCGCCGCTGCCCACGGACACACATTTAAGCTGGAGGGGAGCGCAGAGGGGAGAGCCTCGAGGTAAGCGCCGTCTGTGGCCACGGCTTTCCCCTCATGCTGCCACCCCTGCAGCCCCCATTGTTACGCCAGTGTCTCCCCAGTATGCTGCCACATGCAGCACATCTTCATCCTCGCCCGGGGGTGCTCTATATGTCATCATTTTGACAGCTAGTGATTTCACCATAGAGATGGGGCACCTTGGAGGACAAGATCAAGAAGGGTTGCAATCCTGGGGAGGTTAGTTCTATGATGCTCCGGTGCACTCCATGCACATTTCCCACCTGGCGGACTCCTCAAGTGTGGGTTGGGGTTGCCACTTTCACCACTTAAAAGTAACCCAGAGCCACACTCGGGAACAAGACGAAGGGGGTTAAATAAGAGATGTTATTCCACCTTGGCCGGAATGTGGCACTAAATAAAAGTTGCAATGGGAAGCAGTTGGATAACAGGCAACATGTGTCACACAGGATGCTACTATTTTATACAGTGTGATGCATTTTTCAGCAAAAATGAAAAACTATTTTAGGTGTGAATAGACCAGGAAAGGGATTGTGCCTCCATCATTTGTCTGTGACTCTACAACATTTGAATTTAGCGCTGGATTCTCTCAGTGTAGCACTAGTGGACTTTGTTATAAGAATCCTTATGGAGATGCTAGCAAAGCTGCAGAAAAGCAGTAGGAAAACCGGCAGTGAGTGTGCCTCCCACCCATCCCCACTGATCCAGCAAGTCCATGTTCTTGAACATTGTAAGGTGCCTTGAAGGAGGGGGGGATCTTTCTCTTCCTAAAACATTCATGTGTGTTCATGACACCTCTGGAACCTAGCTGCAGGTGGTAATAATAATAAGACTACCACTATGGCAATATGTACTACCACTATGGTAATTGGATATTTATCCTAAGGTACTGGTACTTGGTAAAGGCTTACAAAATGTTCTGCAAAGTGAGAAGCAGAGAATAACTTTTGACAAACAATTAATTTGTCATCAAATAATGATAATGAACGTGCGTGGTGGCCAGCACTCCCGTCTTATAGCAGGCTTGGTTCCCAGCCAGGAGAATATTTGCATGGAGTTTGCCTGTATTTTCATTAGTTCTTTTTCTTCCCCTCTCTCTCACATTTCAAAAAAACATAGTAGTAAAACATGGTAGCTAAATTGGCTTTTGCCAAATTAGACTATGATAGTTGTATTAGATTGAGTATGCTAGGGACATTAGGTTGGGAACAACTCTGAACAGTTAGTGGTCTTAATATGTAAGTGCACACATCAAACAGCTGTATAAAAAGTTAGTGCTATATTAATGCACAATAGTAATAAGCTAAGCAAATAGGACATTTTGGATAGCTAACAATGGACAAGCATGCAAACAAAAATATAAATCACTTTTTTTTAACCTCCCTGGCAGTATGATTCCTTCATGATTTTAGAGTCTAAAAGTGGTACAATTTTTTCATGTGCTTCTAGATCCTAAAAGCAAGAAAAAAATCATACCGCGAGAGAACCTGGAGCAGCCCCTGCACTAACTCAGCTCCCTGGGATCCAGCGTTGCAGTTCTCTCTCCGTCCTCCGGGTGGTGCTGTAACCCTATAGTGAGACTGCTGGCTGTCATCATGACAACAGTTGGTGATCTCACCAGGGGGATTCAAAGCCTCAGTGGACAGGAAAGGGAATGGCCGCCAGCATCTGAATTACCCGGGAGGAGTGTGAGAACACCTGCTGCGTGGCAATGCTCTGCATAGACCTGTGTAGCTTGCGGTTACCGCTCTGAGCAGTGGTTTTCCACCTGGAGTCTAGATTGTGGTTACCACCAGTGATGAGCGAAATTGCAAATATTCTTTTCGTTGAATTTTCACCAAAATAAGTACAATTTTTGCTTCGACAAGCAAAAATTTGCCTGAATATTTTAGCGTTTATTTTCACCTAATGTCCGCGATTTTTGCTGTAAATTGCAAAGCCCTTTTACAAGCTACAATCACCAAATTGGCAGCGTATGTTAAGGAGAACAGTGGGTATTAGGGGAACATATTTTTTTTTTAAAAGACCTTTTAATTTTGTAGAAAATCAATTTTAAAGTTACAATAGGAAAAAAGTATACATTTATGTTTTTTTTTTGTTCAACGCCTCAATACATAGTGATTTGAATTAAAAAAAATATTTTATCAAGTGCACGTGTCAGCAATATTACAGAGGCAGGGGGGACCATCACCCCCATAAGGCAAGAGAAGCAGGCAGTGTACATATCTCATAAAATGACAGTGGCGGGGGGAGCAGCGGCTTGGTCAGAATTACCATCACCTCCATAAGTCAGGTCCAGGAGAAGCAGGCAATGTACATATCCCATAAAATGGCAGTTGGGGGGGGGGGGGTCAGCAGCTTGGTCTGTGTGACCAACACCCCCATAAGTCAGGAGAAGCAGGCAGTGTACATGTCTCATAAAATGACAGTAGTGGGGGGAGCAGCGGCTCAGTCAGAATGACCATCACCTCCATAAGCCAGGTCCAGGAGAAGCAGGCAATGTACATATCCCACAAAATGACAGTGGCGGGTGGAGCAGTGGCTCGGTCAGTGTGGCCATCACCCCCATAAGTCAGGGGAAGCAGGCAGTGTACATATCTCATAAAATGACAGTGGCAGGGGGAGCAGTCGCGCGGTCAGAATGACCATCACCTCCATAAGCCAGGTCCAGGAGAAACAGGCAATGTACATATCCCATAAAATGACAGTGGTGGGTGGAGCAGTGGCTCGGTCAGTGTGGCCATCACTCCCATAAGTCAGGAGAAGCAGGCAGTGTACATATCTCATAAAATGACAGTGGCAGGGGGAGCAGCCGCTCGATCAGAATGACCATCACCTCCATAAGTCAGGTCCAGGAGAAGCAGGCAATGTACATATCCCATAAAATGACAGTGGTGGGTGGAGCAGTGGCTCGGTCAGTGTGGCCATCACCCCCATAAGTCAGGAGAAGCAGGCAGTGTACATATCTCATAAAATGACAGTGGCAGGGGGAGCAGCCGCTCGGTCAGAATGACCATCACCTCCATAAGTCAGGTCCAGGAGAAGCAGGCAATGTACATATCCCATGTAATGACAGTGGCGGGTGGAGCAGCGGCTCGGTCAGTGTGGCCATCACCCCCATAAGTCAGGAGAAACAGGCAGTGTACATATCCCATAAAATGACAGTGGCGGGAAAGTAGTGGCTTGGTCTGTGTGACCATCACCCCCATAAAGGCGCATACACACACCATACTGTAGCAAACGACCAGTCCGTCAGACCCTCCCGCTGTGCTAATGTTCTGCCGACAGTAGCATGTGTGTACATGCTTTCGGCAGACTGATAAGACTGTTTCTGACAGATCCGCTCAGAGACAGTTAGGGACATCGGCTTGGACACAGTGACCATGCTTAAAGGACAACTGTAGTGGGGGGAAATGGAGGCTGCCAAATGTATTTCTTTTAAAATAAAACCAGTTGCCTGGCAGCCCTGCTGGTCTGTTTGGCTGCAGTCGTATTTGAATCAAACCAGAAACAAGCATGAAGCTAATCTTGTCAGAAATCTGATACAAATATTAGAAACACCTGATTTGCTGCAAGCTTGTTCAGGGTCTATGGCTAAAAGTATTAATGGTAGAGGATCAGCAAGATAGCCAGTGAACTGGTATTGCTTAAAAGGAAATAAATATGGCAGCCTCCATATACCTCTCAATACAGTTGTCCTTTAAAGGACAATTGTAGCGAGAAGAATATGGAGGCTATCATATGTATTTCCTTTGAAACAATACCAGTTGCCCGGCTATCTTGCTAATCTTCTGCTGCTAATACTTTTAGCAATAGTCCCAGAACAAGTATGCAGCAGATCAGGTGTTTCTGACATTATTGCCAGATCTGACAAGATTAGCTGCATGCATGTTTCTGATGTAATTCAGACGCTACTGCAGCCAAATTGATCTGCAGGACAGCCAGGCAAATGGTATTGCTTAAATGGAAATAAATATGGCAGACTCCATATACCTCTCACTACAGTTCACCTTTAAAAAAAGACTTGTTTTAGAATACAAGTACAATCCAGCCTGCTGCAGCTTGTATTTGTGGAGATTTTCAAACCACAAACACACAGTAGACTGCAAATAAATGAGCAGTAGCTAGCTAAGCTCTCTCTACTCGGACTACTCCTATAACATCCACGAAGGGCTGGTGCACACCAGAGCGGTGATAGAAAAATGCTTGGCTAATGTATTTCAATGGGCCGGTGCACACCAGAGCGGTTCATTTTTCCCCCAAATGCAGACTCGTAGGCTGCAGAATTTTTTAGATTTCTGAAGTGTTTCTGCCTCAATGTTAAAAATATAGGAAAGTAGAAAACCGCTCTGATAAACGCTGGATCAGAGAGGTTTTCCAAGCGTTTTTGGTACAGAAGCTGTTTAGTAACAGCTTTACTGTAACAATATATGAAATCTGCTACACAAAAATGCTCCAAAAAAGGCTAGGCATGTTTAGAAAACCTCTCTAAACATGCCTAGAATCACTCTGAAAATCTGCGACAAACCCCTCTAGCGTTTTGCAGATCTGCCAGAGGTTTTGTGTATGCACTGGCCCTAACTCTTCCCAACAGAGGCTGGTGTGTCAGAGAGCTAGTCTTCTCAGGGGGCTGTCTGTTGTCTGATTGGTTGTAGTTATATGGTTCCTTGGTCAATTCTGCTGCTAAGAATTATGGGAGGCGTAATATGGGGAGAGAAGACATTAATTCCTATCAATCTTTGGATTTTCATGCTAAGCACATGACAAATATAGCAGTTATTCTTGAAATTTGCTATTTGGGCAGAAAATGTAAGAAACTTCTGCGAAATCAAAAATGGTATTTTTGATGCAAAAATGGCTTTCGCCAAAATTCGCTAGCAACACTAGTTACCATTAAGGAGGTTAAAGAGTACCTAAGCTAAAAATGACAGAGGCTCAGGCTGTCCTAATGTGGACAAATGTCCTGACATGTTTGAGTCACAGGTGACACTATGCCCCCTCCTGCAATAGCAGCCATGTTTCTGAAGACAGCTAAAGCTGCCACCCCCAGCTTGGCAGCCACTGTCTAATTGGTGGCTGCTGAGCTGGCAATTATGGAAAAATTTGCAAGGGCCCATTCTTGAGAGAGGCGGAGTGATCACCTGTCTGGAAGGAGGATGCCAGAACAGGTAAGTATTAACCCCATGACGCCTCCCATTCATCCTCATTTAGGCCTCTTTCACATTAGGCAACGCGCATGGCCGTACGTTCGGGATGCAAGTGCACCCGTTCGCATGCCATCCGCATTGCCGTGCATTACGCTGCTGACAGGCCCAGATTTACCTTACTGGAGCCTATAGGCACATATGCCCTGGCGCCCTAGACTTCACCCTCCATGAACCTGCAGACCCTCACCAAACCGCACTACAAGTGTAACCACAAAAAACGATAACCTTCATCTCCATGTGCTATTACAAAATGTACTTTATTATTGGCATACCAAAATCACAGCATGTGTAATGCTGAACCCTCCCCTCTAAAAACCATTAAAATCAACACTGGTCATAGCATGGAGCAACAATTTAACTCTTAATTCCCACTGTCACAGTGATGGTTACTATCCAAATATGATCGCCCAGCAAATGCCTATGCAAATCACATTGGTCCACCAATCACTGTCTGACATTTGTGGACCCACCACCGGCGCACACCACGAGGCCTCCACTCACACACTAATTGATGGCCAGCTTTTGCTATGGATTGAAACACTATACTCTGGCTAGTAGAGATGGCCCGAACGGTTCACCGGTGAACGGTTCCAGACGAACTTCCGGTGGTTCGCGTTCGCCATGTAAGGCGAACTTTGCCGGAAGTTCGGTTCGCCCCCATAGTGCACCATTAGGGTCAACTTTGACCCTCTACATCACAATCAGCAGGCACATTGTAGCCAATCAGGCTACACTCCCTCGTGGAGCCAATCCCCCTTTATATAAGGCAGGCTCTGCCGGCCATTACACTCACTCGTGTGCCTGCATTAATTAGAGAAGGGACAGCTGCATCAGACTCTCTCATAGGGAAAGATTAGTTAGGCTGTTGTAGGCTTGTTAGCTTGCCCCTTGCTGGTTCTTATTGCTAAAATAGCACCCCACAACAGCTCTTTTGAGAGCTAATCTTGTTTTTGTGATCAATTTTTTTTCTGTGTGTCCCACTGACACTTGTGTTGCATAGACAGCCTTGCTAATTCATCCTGTATGTGTGCCACTGCCAGCCAGGCCCAGCACATTCAGTGACTACCTGTGTGTGTGACAGGTGCACATTGTAATACCCAGTACTGCATATACCTACTTGTTGTGTTCAGTGCACCCACCTCATCACTGCATATACCTACCTATTGTGTTCAGTGAACCCACCTCATCACTGCATATACCTACCTGTTGTGTTCAGTGCACCCATCTCATCACTGCATATACCTACCTGTTGCGTTTAGTGAACCCACCTCATCACTGCATATACCTACCTGTTGTGTTCAGTGCACCCACCTCATCACTGCATATACCTACCTGTTGCGTTTAGTGAACCCACCTCATCACTGCATATACCTACCTGTTGTGTTCGGTGACCCCACCTCATCACTGCATATACCTACCTGTTGTAAAATGTAGAGAAACCGAGAGCCCAATATAGTGTAGTATGTTAAGCATAAATGAAGTAAAGGTTATCGTGAGAAAATTATACTCACAAACATGGGTTACCACAAAGGCAACCACTGTATAGGCAGGTGAGGAGATTAGACCTGTCCTCACTCAGGGATAAGAAGTCGCTCTCTGTAGATGCGAAAGGGGGTAGATCACCCCTCCACCAGGGGTGGACACGGTATAGCAGTAGGAGAACAGAGGCGCCAGCAGGATAAAAGCGGATAAAAACTTTAAAATTTGCTGGGAGAAAGTGGTGGACTTACCTCCATAAAGCAGACACGAAAGACTGTCTGAATAGCAGCAATCACATTTATTAAATAGTACCCCAAAAAAGTGCAACGCGTTTCGCAGGCTCAGCCCACTTCATCAGGCAATAAACATGGGGACAAAACTGTAGACAAGAGACAGTACATTATGCTATAGTAAATTCTGCAGTTACAAATTTGCATATCAATATATTGCATATCATAAAGCATACCATAAGAAAAATTGCTTCGTGGAGATGGCATAAAAGAGTTGGGTGTACAAGTAAACAATAGGGGGTAGAGGCTATGGTGCTCGTGATAGTAATGGGCTATGGGGTGTTTTTTACACACATTTGCAATGAGTGGTATTAGTAATGGAAAAGGGTATATGTCAGCAAGAGTAATGGGTAATAGAGCATTGAGAAGAGAACAGGGAGCCAGAAATACAGGGTAAAGTGTGCAAATAAAATAACATAAAGAACTCACCAGAATTTCGGCAATAGCAGGTGTAGCGCCTCAGTGAAGTGGTGAGGCCACTCAACTCCTTATATATACAGGTTCTTGCTAAAAGGGCCAATTAGATGTGTGGGAGGTGTTAGGTGGGCGGGTTAGGGCGAGTGTGCGAGCAGCCAATGGGCTCTCGCCACCTGTGTTCAGTGAGTTGGGTTTTTGGGAAGGGTGGCGGGCTTGTGAGTAGCCAATGGGCTCTCGCCACCTGTGTTCAGTGTATTGGGTAGTTGGGGGGCGGATACAAGTATCATGGTGACCAAATGTGCAGCTGGATAGCATACTGGCTGAAAAGAGTACTGGTTAAGGGCACCGCCTTTGACATGGGAGACCAGGGTTCAAATCCCAGCCAGGGCCAGTACTCACTTAGTGGTGTTTGGATGCTGTAAATGGGCAAAAGAATAAATTAAGTAAAAAAAGAATATGCAAAGGTCTTTTTCACGTTTTAAATAAATATAATGATGATATAATGATAAATATAATTTGACAGAGAGGTTATTTCTGCCCTTAAAACGCTGCTTTGCGTCAAATCCAGATTTTTCCCCGGGACTTTTGGCATGTATCCCACTCCCCCGTGCCCCCCTCCAGGTGTTAGACCCCTTGAAACATCTTTTCCATCACTTTTGTGGCCAGGATAATTTTTTCTAGTTTTCAAAGTTTGCCTCCCCATTGAAGTCTATTGTGATTCGCGAAAGTTTGCGCGAATTGAACCTTTCACAGAAGTTTGCGAACCGAAAATCGGAGGTTCGGCCATCTCTAGTGGCTAGTTGGAACCTAACTGATCCTAATTAACTGCAGCTCTCTTTTACAGTTTGATCAAATACAGTTGCTTTTTGGTAGGGATGATCGGAAAAAGAAAATTCCGATCCGCCGGAATTTGCGGATTCCGTCAGCGTTAAATTCCATCGCAATGAAAATTCCACCAGATCTTTACAAAATTCCGCGGAATTCCGGATTCCGCCGGAAAAATTAAGATAATCGCAAAAGCAACCTTGTTTATTCTATATGGTAGCCTATAGACCCTATTAACTGTTCCCTTAGTCCTTTTCTTCCTCCCTCCCTCCTCCCGGAGGGAGGAGGATCTTGTCTTCCAGGGAATTGTAGTATTTCAAAAGCCAGTTTACATACCTTGGCTGGGAATTGAACCCAGGTTTGAGTGCTTGGTAGGCTGCTATCCTAACCATTATACCACCACATACATACATGGTATAATGGTAAGGATAGCAGCCTACCGAGCACTAGACCTGGGTTCAATTCCCGACCAATGTGATTTGGCTTTTGACTTGCTACAAATCCTTAAGCAAGCTCATTTTTCTCTTGGATATATCATAATGGTACATGCTAGGCTGACTTCAGCATGTAGTGTTGGTGGTAGTATAATGGTTAGGATAGCAGCCTACCAAGCACTCAGACCTGGGTTCAATTCCCAGCCAAGGTATGTAAGCTGGCTTTTGAAATACTACAATTCCCTGGAAGACGAGACCCTCCTCCCTCCGGGAGAAGGGAGGAAGGAAAAATACTTGGTATCAGGCAGAAATGAGTTAGGTGGGGAAATAAATTTGAATTCCATAAAATTCAGTGGAATTTTAAAATTTTCCACGGAATTCCGTTTTAGAGCTAAAGCAATTCCGTTCCGTCATATCGGAACCGGAATCACCAAATTCCGGCCAGAATCGCGGAATTTACAATTCCGAGGAATCCAGCGACCATCCCTATTTTTTGGTAATTAGTAATCCTACTAGATCTTCGCCAGTTCAATTACAAGCATATTACTGCATAATCGAAAGTCCACTTCACCGTAGCCTGCACATACATCAATTAGAGTTGATTCTCACTGCCAGCAGCATAGCGACATCTCAAATACAATGACCAAAAAGCAACTGTATTTGATCAAACAGTGTGCAAACTGTACAAGAGAGCTGCAGTTAATTAAGGATCAGTTAGGTTCCAACTAGCCACCGAAAGTTCGCCTGGAACTGGCGAACCATTCGGGCCATCTCTACTAGCCACAGTATAGTGTTTCAATCAATAGCAAAAGATGGCCATCAATTAGTGTGTGAGTGGAGGCCTCGTGGTGTGCGCCGGTGGTGGGTCCACAAATGTCAGACAGTGATTGGTGGACCAATGTGATTTGCATAGGCATTTGCTGGGCGATCATTTTTGGATAGTAACCATCACTGTGACAGTGGGAATTAAGAGTTAAATGGTTGCTCCATGCTATGACCAGTGTTGATTTTAATGGTTTTTAGAGGGGAGGGTTCAGCATTACACATGCTGTGATTTTTGTATACCAATAAGAAAGTACATTTTGTAATAGCACATGAAGAGATGAAGGTTATCATTTTTTTTTGGTTACTGTAGTCTGTATTACCCGATTCTCTCCTCAATTTTGAGTGGTGCTACAATTTAATCGTCGGCCACCCGATTCAATATCTTGTGTATACGCACTACAAGTGTGCGGGCTAGCCCAGCTTTCACCTCCCCCCTACTTCCCTGCCAGGTGTAGGTAGCCACAGGTGCCCCTTAGTATCATGTAGCCAGAAGTACCCTCAATATTAAGTAGCTAGAGATGCCCTCAAGTATTAACTAGCTAGAGAAGCCCCTGGTTGAAGGGAGGTCTCATCGGGGGAAAGCAGAGAGCCTGGTGAGTTACCTGTCATTTATGCTCTGCTTGAGACTCTTTATAGGGAAGGAGGGAGGGAGGCATTGGGGGAGGGGAGTGAGCTACATTTCCATCATCAGGCACCTGTAGGCACGTGCCTACAGTGCCTTATGGTAAATCCGGCCCTGGCTGCTGATCTCATTCACTATAGTAAATGTGATCAGCAATTCGCTTTGACAAAATGCGTGCAGCGGTGTGATAGTGCATCTCACTACTGCGCAGCGTGCAGAGTCTGAACGTCAGAAGTGCTCTCTATACACTTCTGATGTTCTTGCTGATCGCATACTATACACACTGCTGAAATGCACATGGTCAGCAATGCATATGGGGCTTGATTCACTAAACTGTGATAACTCCCATCACGGCCGTTTTCGTGTGCATTTTTGCGCGATCGTGAATTATCGCACGCGATCACAAATTTTCACACAAAAATGTATGATCGCGAGCGATAATTCGCGATCGCGCGCAAACATGAAAATGCGCGCAAAAACAGCCGTGATAGGAGTTATCACGGTTTAGTGAATCAAACCCATAGTGTGCACAAGGCCTAAGAGTCTGGATAGTGGTTGGATAGTGTAATGGTTAAGGGCTCTGGGTTTGATACCCAGGTTCAAATCTCAGCTCTGCCTGTTCAGTAAGCTATCACCTATTCATTATGAGACCTTGGGCAAGTCTCCCTAACACTGCCACTGCCTATAGAGCACGTCCTAGTGGCTGCAGCTCTAGTGCTTTGAGTCCGCCAGGAGAAAAGAACGATATAAATGTTCTGTTTTTTGTTAAGAGTCTGCCATGACAGCCTCTGTCAGTTTTAGCTTATGAACTCTTTAACCCATTTGGGACTAGCATGCTCTGGCCCTTAAGGACCAGAACATATTTTTTTTTTATTTTACACATCCCGGTCACTGTGACTGGTTCATCACAGTGGTCAGGAGCTGGCAGGGAAGCGCTATTGCGTTCTGTGCATGGGAGCCATTAAAACAATGCTGCATCAGACTTAGGCAGCCACAAGTGCTCCAGGGCCAGTTAAACAAAACAAACCCAACTATTCACTTTTTTTAAAAGAGAGTTCAAAGACATGTATTGTGTTATTTTTAAATCTATATAATACAGCCGATTGCTTCTCGAGAAATTAGATGACACGTATCATACAAAAGCAGCACATAAAATAATTACTCTTTATGGCACACATAGAAAGCAACTAAGATAATGAGAAATGTTAATAAAAACAAAAAGACCTTCAGTTCAAAGTCAATGTTTAAGCTACAAGGAGAAAGGAAATTTAATATATGTCTTTAATGGCACTTAGTCTTTCATCTGAACTTGGTTATATTAATCCACACATACACAATTTATAGCTTTCTGGATGTGTGTTACATGAAGTGCGAGTTAAGAAGGTAAAATGTGATCTTAGGCCACATTGTAACTTGATCATTTAGGAAATGTGTTTCTTTTTTCAAAGACTTTATAATAAGTGTTGGCTACATAACAGCTTGTTATCAAGGGTTCTTAGGGTGATAAGTATTTTAACAGTTTTGTATGCAAACCTAAAAAACCTTAAAGTGTACATATCATGAATGAAAATCTTGCCTCTACAGTCATGTTCCTTTATATTATTACAGGATTAACTTCAGTGAATAGCATAGTCTCAAGTACACATTTAAAGGGAACCTTAAAGGACAACAGTAGTGAGAATATGTATTTACTTTTAAACAATACTAGTTGCCTGGCAGTCCTGCTGATCTATTTGGCTGCAGTAGTGTCTGAATAACACCAGAAACAAGCATGCAGCTTGTCTGTTCTGACACTATTGGCCTCAATTCACTAAGCTTATCTCCTGTCTTTAATAACGTTTCTAGAGTTATCACCATGGTGATGAGGCTTGTAGTATTCAGGAAACATTTTACCTCAGGCAAACCTAAAGTTAACTCTTCTGTCTTTAATTTAAAGTGGACCCAATTTAAAAATACAACATTTCAGAAATAAAATCTATTTTCTAAATTACAATAATAAATAGCAGCCTTTTTTCAGCTGCATAATGACAAATATAAAATATTTTACATTTATTGGAGGAACCCCTCCCATCCTTTCATATTGCCGGGATAGAATCCCGCAAACTGGTGAAGTAGAAGGTGTCCAGCAAAGGAGGAATTGCTAATGGCTGCCACCTGTATAACCCTAGTTATGAAAAGAGAAGGATGAAAAGCATGCACTGAAATGCTCATAGGCTTGAAGGAGTGTTTATTTAGCTTTGTATGTGTCAGAGTGGTACAACTAAATATTTTGAATTAAGAAAATGTTCGGTTTGGGTCCACTTTAACTCTTCAATCCTTAAAATAACTCCAGAATTCTAAAGTTAAAGACAGGCTGTTAATTAACTGCATGTGAAAATAACATCAGAGGAGGTAACTTAACTACAGAGGAGGTAATGTAAAGAATGAAGAGATAAGATAACTCTCTGTAGTTAACTTACCTCCTCTGTAGTTATTTTCACACACAGTTAATTAACAAGCCTGTCTTTAACTTTAGAATTCTGGAGTTATTTTAAGTATTGAAGAGTTAACTTAAAGACAGAAGAGTTAACTTTAGGTTTACCTGAGGTAAAATGTTTCCTGAATACTACATGCCTCATCACCATGGTGATAACTCTGGAAACGTTATTAAAGACAGGAGATAAGCTTAGTCAATTGAGGCCATTGTCAGAAACACCTGACATGCTTGTTCAGGGTCTATGGCTAAGGCAGAGGATCAGCAGGACAGCCAGGCAACTGGTATTGCTTAAAATGAAATAAAATCTGGCAGCTTCCATATACCTTTCATTTTAATTGTCCTTTAAGTAACCAAAGTTGTTCAGTTTTTTTTTTCCCGAACTCACCTTTGTAACCATGTTACCAGACTCAGCAAATAGGCTTCATCGCAAACCTCATTATGTCTGGTAAATCAGTTTGCATCATAGTTCGACACTCTACATATACTTTCCTTTATTTTATTCAATTCCATATAAATAAATGCATATTTAAGATACAAGTATGTACAAACCAAGAACAGATATTCTCATACAACCCATCCCACAAGTTCATCCACCCTGATACGTGCGGAGCTCTGCACATGCAAGTGCCACAAAGACCTATACGTCGAGCCACACACAACCAGCTACATCCCCTCTCCCACTTAGTACATGTGTGGGCACGTACATCCGTGTACATGTGTGGGCATGTTCAGTTTACCTTACCTGGGGCTTCTTCTAGTAACCTGTAGCCAACCAGATCCCTCGCTGTCCTCCTGGTCCACAGTAGTCAGCTGCTGTGCCCCTCCATGAGCTTTGAGATTAAATAAAATGCTAATCACATATAAATAAGCTGCTGTCATGGGCACGTGTACGGCTATGACGTGGCCACGGCCTGGATCGCACTCCCACAGCTGAAGTGTTCTTTCTTCATGGGCACGTGTATGGCTCTGACGTGGCCATGGCCTGGATCGCACTCCCACAGCTGGTGTGTTTTTTCTTCATGCATCGTTTTATGAACTGTGCAAGAGCAGAACGCTTTACGGGAATGTGATCCAGGCCTATATATAACCATAACCCCTAACAATGTGATCGGCAAAAAGGTTGTTGTTGTTGTTGTCGTCGTCTTCTTTTAATAGATATACAGTACATATGCACAGAGGGAGACACTGCTTGCTTGGCAGTTTGAAACAGCTGTTATTTCCCACAATGCAACAAGGCACACAGACAGGAAACTGTAAACACCTAGGTCCTGACATCACAATGTGGGAGGGGTTTCAAAACAATATTACCGTTTATTGCCATACATACCTCTCCCCCCCCCCCCCCTGATGAGCTATTCGAAAAAATTGTAAAGGTTTCCCATGGGAAAGCAGGCATCAACTACTGAATGGGATGAAGTTCAATCCTTGGTTACAGTTTCTCTTTAACCTCCTTGCCGGTTATCCCGAACTCAGTTCGGGGTAACCTGCGCAGGAGGATTTCTCAGGCCCCGCTGGGCCGATTTGCATAATTTTTTTTTGTTACAAGCAGCTAGCACTTTGCTAGCTGCTTGTAACTTCCGCTCGCCGCCGATCCGCCGCAATCCGCCGCGCCGAGTCGCTCCCCCCCCCGCCCCAGACCCCTGCGCTGCCTGGCCAATCAGTGCCAGGCAGCGTTGAGGGGCGGATCGGGATTCCCTATGATGTCCCGACGTCCATGACGTCGGTGACGTCATCCCGCCCCGTCACCACGGCGACCGAGGAAGCCCTGCAGGAAATCCCGTTCTGAACAGGATTTCCTGCTTACTCTGATCGCCGAAGGCGATCGGAGTGGGTGGGGGGATGCCGCTGCTCAGCGGCTATCATGTAGCGAGCCCTAGGCTCGCTACATGATTTAAAAAAAAAAAAAAAAAAAAAAAAAACTCCTGCGCTGCCTCCTTGCCGGAGGAATTGAACCGGCAAGGAGGTTAAAGAGGAACTCTAGTGAAAATAATGGAATAAAAAAAGTGCTTCATTTTTACAATAATTATGTATCAATGATTTAGTCAGTGTTTGCCCGTTGTAAAATATTTCCTCTCCCTGATTTACATTCTGACATTTATAACATGGTGAAATTTTTACTGCTGGCAGGTGATGTCAGTGGAAGGAGACGCTGCTTGCTTTTTTGGCAGTTGGAAACAGCTATTTCCCACAATGCAATGAGGTTCACAGATGGGAAACTGTCAGGATCATGGTCCTTACATAACATTGTGGGAGGGGTTTCACCACAATATTAGCCATACAGACCCCCCTGATGATCCGTTTGAGAAATGGAAAAGATTTCTCATGGGAAAGGGGGTATCACCTACTGATTGGGATGAAGTTCAATTCTTGGTCATGATTTCTCTTTAAAGTTCCCCTTGATATATCCGTATTTGTTAGTAATCTCACTAATATTATAAAGTTTGGATGTTTGTTACTCGATCACGCAACAATGGCTAAACGGATTTGAATGAAATTTGGCACACGCATAGCACATTACCTGGAATAACATATAGGATACTTTTTATCCCATAACCAAAAAGTGGGTGGAGACAAATACAAATTTCACTGGAAAATGTAAACTGCAGCCATTCTTACACTGTGAATGGTAGGGCTCAGAAACTTTGCACAGGTGGTCACTGGGTGACTGGGATTAACATTCAGAAAAGTGGGTGGAGGATACAAAAGCAAATCAAAATTCACCTATTAATTTTCAAGGGGAATATTTAATTGCTGCCATTCTTGCACTGTTGATGGCACAAGTCCAAAGACCACCAAGCTCACAAACTTGGTCATTGAGTAATTTAGTAATTGTGTGTTAAGGTTAGAAAAAGTGAAAGGAGCTAACACCAACGCCAAATACATACTCGGGCAATGCCGGGCCATCAGCTAGTATTCAATATTTGTGTATACATTTTTTTTTAAATATAATATTACTATTTTTCTATTTATATATAATTTAGCATTTTGTTTAATCACAAAGTTTGTAGTACTTGTTTCAGCTGTAACGATAACGAGCAAAGTTGTGTCTTTGAGGCTTTACAGCCCTATGCAGTTAGTGCCAGTCAGGTGCAGCTTCAGGGGCGCCTCTAGCCTTCTTGTCACTCCAGGCAAGAAATCCTGTGGCGCCCCCCCCCCCCATAAAAAATAAAACAAAAATCATATACATTATAGAACACTTCACACATGATATAAGCCATCAGAGAGGGATAACTATGAAATGGGGCCCTAGGCAAGATAACACTTTGCCCTCCACTGATGGTCACCTGGCTTATTTAGTTAGATTTGGTGGGGACTAGCAACCACCAGGCCCCTAAACTCTCTCTAGACCCTAGGTAGCTGCCTAAGTTTGCCTTGTGGATGATCAACATTGTATGCCATACAGCACATGCTGCCAGTATGCACCTCAAATAAATACAGCATCCACACTACAAGTTCCAATGGCAGTCACATTGCAAGATTGGATTATCAAGCAAGACATTCTTACTTTCAAAATAATTTCTCACAAACATTATGAGATATGCAGATATGTTACCACCTGTTAGGGTAAGACTAGAGGGGGTATATCATGACATTGAAGGGCTGATATGGTAAGGTGGTTTAAGGCCCAGTGCACACCGAGCGGTTTTAGCAGCGATCCGCCAACCGCATTTGTCTGTGAAAACGCTTGGCTAATGTATTTCAATGGGATGGTGCACACCAGCGGTTTGAGGTTTTTAGCAAATTGCAAACGTGCCTCCTGCTGCACATTTGCGGTTTGCAGAAGCGATTCTGCCTCAATATAAAGTATAAGAAAAATGCAAACCGCTCTGAAAAACGCTAGATCAGAGCAGTTTTCCAGGCGAATTTGTTACAGAAGCTGTTCAGTAACAGCTTTTACTGTAACAATATTTGTAATCTGCTTCACAAAAATGCTCGGCATGTTTAGAAAATGACTCTAAACATGCCTAGAATCGCTCTGAAATCTGCTCCAAAACCGCTAGCGTTTTGAGGATCTGCTAGCGGTTTTGGTGTGCACTGGGGCTAATAGTTTGATTCATAATCCATTCTGGAGATAAGCACAGTGTGTTTGTAGTGTAAGTGATACAAGAGAAGAGAAGTAGAATGGAGGGAGGGGTAGTAGAGGGTCAAAATTGATGACATGGATGAGCAGATATCTATGAGTAGAATAGAGGCTCAGTGGGTGGCACTACTGCATTTTAGTGCTGAGTCCTAGGCTTGAACATTGGCCAGGGCAAAATCTGCATGGAGTTTCTGTCTTCAGACACTTCAGACATTTCCTGCATCCTAAAAAACATACTAATAAGTCAACTGGTTTACCCCAAAACAATCCTATATTGAAAATATTAGACTATAACTGTGGTAGGGATTAGACTGTGAGCTCCTCTGAGGACAGTCAGTGACATGACTATGTACTACTTTGTAAAGTGCTTCAGGAGATGTCAGTGCTATATAAATAAACAATAATAATATGGTAGGACATTATACTATGACTATGGTAGGGTTAGATTGTGAGCTCCTCTGAGGACAGTCAGTGACATGACTATGTACTCTGTAAAGTGCTTTAGGAGATGTCAGTGCTATATAAATAAATAATAATAATATGGTAGGACATTAGACTATGACTATGGTAGGGTTAGATTGTGAGCTCCTCTGAGGACAGTCAGTGACATCACTATGTACTCTCTACAGTGCTGCAGAAGATGTCAGTTCTATATAAATACATAATAATAATATGGTAGGACATTAGACTATGACTATGGTAGGATTAGATTGTGAGCTCCTCTGGGGACAGTCAGTGACATGACTATGTACTCTGTAAAGTACTGCAGAAGATGTCAGTGCTATATAAAGTACTGCAGAAGAATTCAGTGCTATATAAATACATGATAATAATATGGTCGGACATTACAGTTTGACTATGGTAGGGATGAAATTGTAAGCTCCAGTGAGCAGTCAGTGACATGACTATGTACTCTGTAAAGTGCTGAAGATGTCAGTGCTACATAAATACACAATAATAGTTTCAAATGCTACTGGCTCCCCTGAAGAGTGCTCAGACTAGTGTACATAGTTGTGCACATTGTTCCCCAAGTAGCAGTTGTTTGGTCAGAGAGACAGTGGGAGAGGGAGCATGAGCAGAGGGTGAGGGCGAGCAAAGTTAAGCTCCACACTCACCACAGTGACTGCAACAACACAGGAAGATGGATCCAGCGAGGTGTCCCTCATGACAAGCGTCCAGCGATTCATCTTCCTGCCAGCGGATATGTGAGATGTCACGTGACATTACAGGACGGGCGCGAACGAGAAGTCAAGCGACCTTAGTACTTTACTTGATCCTCAGTGACGGTCACTTTTCACCACACAACGCTAAGCGATGTCACGCCATCGTGTAAATGACTACTTGTCGCTCAAAAAAAAAATTGTTGAACATCGGGAAAATCGTTGGAAAAATCGTGAGGTGGTACATATCATTAGAGAAAGGGCAAACAGACAGCATTAATGGAAATACATTATTATGCCATCTTCAATTATAAGTAGTGATGGATGTAATTACACACATTGCTTACATGTCCATTATCATTGTTTGAGCTTTAGATGCTGCCCTCCTATTCACTCTCTCACAATGAAAGACAAAACCTGCAACCCCCACTGTGTCCATTACACACTTCAAACACTGTCCTGGTGAATTCAGGGAGAAGTTCAGGCTGTGTGTCCCAATGGGGAGAGCATCAGATGATCCTACCGCTCCATAGCTAGTCATGGGGAGCGTCCTGACATCTAGACATGCCAGACATTCTAGCAGAGCACAGTGTTGTCTGCAGAGTTTACTGTTTGTTTGTTTGTCTCACTCGCTCTGCAGACTCAGTAACATTTGGGGGTAGGGCGCTGTCACCTCTGTACACTGAATAGTGAGGGACTGTCTCAAATCTTTCTATGAATCCTTATTAGATGCATTCCTAAAAACACTTGTGAGAGTAGAACAGAGTAACCAAGCAGCTCAGGGTGACCCAAGCTACTAGTAATGTATAGGGGGATAAAAGGAACCAAAAAGCCCTCCTACTAAAAAAGCAAAGCTTGGTGTAATTGCCTTCTTAAAACAGAGAGTAGAAAACTTTCTCTACATACCCTTAAACGGCAGTCAGTCACTCAGGCTCAGAAAGGTGGGGCAGAGAACAGCTATAAACCAGACACCTTCTTCTTAGGGAGTATCTATAAATCTGAACTCTGAATGATTCTTTATCCTTGACTTAGCAGAATGCTATTTGTGAAAAGAGCAGAGTATCCAAGCAGCTCAAAGTGACCCAAGCTTCTAGGAATGTATAGGGGGATAAAAGTTACCAAAATGCCCTCCTACTAAAAAAGCAAAGCTTGGTGTAATTTGCCTTCTTAAAACAGAAGGAAATCTATTTCTCTCCAGTCCCTTACAATGGTCTTTCAGGACCGGAATTTTTATTTCCCCTTGGACTGACAGTAATTTATTGCGCCTTCCCCATCAAAGCCGCTCCAAGCCGCTGCCTGGGTGGTCAGTAGGTAAAGGCGCCCCTGTGCAGCTTGCTTTTAGATGCGCTGCCATTCTTTCTACTGTGTGCAAAACGAAAGTTCAATTTTCCTAACTCACAAATAATGCCTCTTTCAAGAAACTGTGCTATGATCCCACCCAGGAATTCTCTCAAAATCTGAAGGATTTTATGAAGACTCAGTCAGACCAATACCAAATAACCACCAGATACAGGGGAGTATATGTATTAAGAATATGATGTTCTGGCAGAGGGCTATAAGGTAACAAAAATAATAGCAAAGAAAAAGGCTGACCTAGAAGACATTACAAGACACGGAACATTTATATTGCACTTTTGTCCTGGTGGACCCAAAGTGCTTCAGGGCTGCAGCCACTTAGCTGGTCCATGGCCAACCAGGATCATTAGGGGGTCTTGCCCAAAAATTCTTTACTGTCTCTGGCTTGAGCTGGGGATTCAAACCCTTGTACAGGGCTCACATCCTACATCAAAGGCAACAAAAGAGGGATGTTTCATCATAACTCTGAAGTAACCATATACTTATTATTGCAATGTTGATTACATTTTTATTGTTTAAACAGAATGAGAGGAAAGCTAAAAAAATGTATTCACTGTTCAATATTTTCCATGAATCAGTAAAGTTAAAATTGGACTACTCCACATACTCTGTGAGCTTCCTAGTTGCAACTGTGGCTATACAATATATCAAACTGCCCACAGAAGAGTACAGAAATCCCACTAACAGATTCAGCTACCTCCACAATTACAGCTTTCACTCTGATTACACCAGCAAGTTACAACCCAAAATAGCAGAAAATGTGGCAGCCTTGGATGAGAATCAAGCATACATACAGGTGTCCCCAACTTCTTTAAACATCTGTAAAGCTGAATCTTTAAAAAACAGCAACACCCAAGTGCATTGTTTACCTCCCTACCTCTCCTCCCATTACCATAGAAAACAGACACCATATACAGTATGTATGCAAGGGTCATCCAAATAGTAACAGCCATTTGCTTTTATCTGCCACATAAGGTATTATTTCAATGTAATTTAACTACCGAAAGCATCTGTTAGTTTAGCCTCTTCTCTACCTGCACACTTTTCATGTGACTGCAGAATGCCGGTCACTATTTGTTTAGCAGCATTAGCATGAAGCTACAACAGTAAAGGAGTAGGAAAAGGTTATGATAAATGCTTAAATATAGGAGGTGATTGTGTGCATAAATAATCTGAAGATACGGGTACAGTGTGCCTAAAATAAAAAAAAGTTTCCTTAAAGGGAATCTGAACTGAGTGAAAATATTTAAATAAAAACACATGAGGTAACTTCAAATGAACATTACATAGTTACCTTGCCATCAGTTCCTCTCAGAAGCTCACCATTTTCTTCTGACAATGATCCCTTCCAGTTCTGACATCATTTTGTCAGAACTGAAATATATAAGTTGCTGTCAGTTATAGCCGAGAGGACAACTGTTGTGCTAGGTAATGTCCATGTTTTCCTATGGTTTAAGTGGGTGATGTTACAGTTTAACAGTGTGCTGACCAGAAAAGCTGTTATGGGGTAATGGCCATTTTCAAAATGGAGGACAGAGAATTCCAGCAATCACAGTGGACAAATAGAATGCGGGACAGGAGAAAGAGATTGATGAGTAGACTACACAGGAGGTAAGTATTACTTGTGTATGTTTATTTTGACTTTTAATTTTCAGTTCATTTTTTCTTTAACTAATTAAGTGAAAAGGGCTGTTACTTTCTGGACAACATATTTAGTGTATATTATTATTATTTCCATGTTTGGATTGATTATTTGTGACTTGAGCTAATCCTTCTTTAGACATCTGAGATTTCTCTACCTTTTGAATCTC
Organism: Hyperolius riggenbachi; assembly: GCF_040937935.1. Classification (NCBI taxonomy): domain Eukaryota; kingdom Metazoa; phylum Chordata; class Amphibia; order Anura; family Hyperoliidae; genus Hyperolius; species Hyperolius riggenbachi. The sequence goes on from NC_090646.1 coordinate 573,212,486, forward strand.
GGAGTGAAGAAAGGAGCCATGAGCTTCTCTCCACTGGTTGGTTATCCACAATAAAAGAAACAAAGGCTGTGATAGAAATGTTGAAATGTTTGTTGAAGTCTTTTCTTTTGGCTTTCTGCCTCCTCTCTCTGCATGCATATTGATTTCTGAAAGGACATTTGAATAGACTTGTACATTTTTGGATGATATTTATGCCTGTGTCATGTTCACTGAGCCATATTGTAAGGAATTTACCGGCAAATGATAAGTGCCAGTGGCTGAAATAAGAACAACTTAACTCAGCAAGATCACCCGCATTCCCCTGGAAGCTTCTGTACAATTGAACAATGAAAAAAAACAAAACATTCCTCTGTCCTAAAGTAAAAGTGCAATTTCAAGAAAACCCATCACAAGAATATGAAAGTAAAAATGAGTACATGAAAAGAATAAATAAACAATAGATATTTACCTTTAATGAAAACTGGAAAACTTGATAAAAACAAAAAGAGTAGTTCTTGGTATTCTTGATCCCCCCCCCCCATAATGCACAGCATGATCAACGACTTCAACCACTGTCAACCATGATTCAACCACTTCAGGACCGTGGGCTTACACCCCCCTAGTGACCAGGCTATTTTTTTCTAATTATGCCACTGCAGCTATAAGGCTTTTCTGCAGGGCTCAGCACACAAGTGACCCCCCCCCTTTTTTTCATCCCACCAACAGAGATTTCTGTTGGTGGGCTATGATCGCTCACAGGATGTTTATTTTTTTTTATAATTGTGTTTCTTTTTAAATCAATAAAGCTATTTTATTATTATTTTTATAACCCTCCCTCCCACCATGGGGACTGCCATGTCACACGGCTGTCCACAATACAGCGCTGCCTTAGATTGCAGCACTGTACAGTGTTATTAGACAGCGGCCTCGCCATCTAACAGTCTCCTGCTCCTGTCATTCAAGCGGAGATGCGTGCGCATCGGTGTGTGATCTCCTGCAATACCCCACCCCAGGACTTGTCGGCAATTGGCATTAGGCGGTCCTGGGGCTGCCACCACATTCACACCCATCGGCGTGACATGGTTGTTGTCAGGTTAAAGTAGGGTAAGTAAGAAGAATGAGTGGGAATAATTTCGTGAAATGTGAGGTCCAGGACAGAAGGTGTCTATTTTCCTTTGGCTCTACATTTTGCTGCTATGGTGCACACTGCTCTGCATCTTTCTAACACTTCCACTTTCACAGCCAAACTCCTGGTTGTGAAGGTGGAAGTGTCAGGAAGATGGACTGCGCCCCCTCCATGCTGGGGCACTTTTACATTTTATGAAACCTGCTCATCTCTATTGACCAAAAAGGATGGAGTCGGCAGCATTAGATAAATTCGCTAACATAGTTTTTGTCAGGAATTGCATATTTGCCTTTCACACATCCACTCGCACAAGTGTTCACCATTTGCATTGTGAACTTCAATGCATCAAGGTCACCCACTGGCGTATGTGTTAAAGCAACACATACGGTACAGAGCGAACAAAAGATGGTGCTCCCTGCTGTAACTATTCTCCTTCCTTATTTTAAAATAGTTTACTCTACCAATTACCTAATTTCCCATGTAATTTGTGGCCCGGCTAGTGCCAGCCCCCAAATTACGCTGGATTTACGGATTTACCATAATTTAAACTCTGGCTATTGCCGGTACCCAAATTACACAGCAAGCGCCATTATGGCCGTAATAAACCTCGTTGCCGCGTGGCATCCAAATTTTGATGCATGGCTAATCATGACAGTTATCAAATCTCCCTGTTTCTCCTTGAATTTATTCACTTTACATTAATGGAAGCCTCAAAATATGCCTTCTGATAGCTGCATAGGCAGAATGTGTAGATGTTACAATTTTTCACCAAATAATAATCTTGACATCCTATTTGATTTTTTTTTGTCCCAAGAGCAAATGCAGCATAACTAAAGGAGGTAACAGCAGTGTTAGTTGATAGGCTGTTGCTATTTGGTTCAGCATTGTCATGCAAATCAACATGTAGTGGGGTGGGTACAGGCAAAGCTTTATGATAAGATATACAAGCTACAACTGTAGAAAACAAGACACAGAACATTTATATTGTGCTTTTCTCCTGGTGGACTGAAAGTGCCAGAGCTGCAACCACTAACACTAGCGGTGTTAGGGAATCTTGCCCAAGGTCATCTCACTAAATAGGTGCAGGTTTACTGAACAGTATTTTCTTGATAAAAACATTGTTTTTCTTGATAAAAAAATGTAAACATTAAGTTTCTTAAAGCTTTATGTGTATAAGAAGCTCTTGATACTTGATATAAAATAACTATTTCACAAGAGAAACGGAGGCGTGTGTTCGAACCAAGCAACACCTTCTTATAATGGCTACAGAAATAACTATTGACAAATTGAAAGGCAAAGCATGTGCAAATTGCATCTGCTTACCATAATATGCATTGCAACAAACACAATTGCTAACTTACAGCTAGAGCAATCTCTTACCTTTATCTAGTCAGCAGATGCCAGTCAGCCAATCAGGTGTACTGTTATACACCCTTTGCCTGCTGTACCAAATCTAGCAGGAATTTCATAAATTAGCATTCAGGTGGGGGGCTTCGGTTGGATGCAATCGTAGATTGCATAGTTTTACAGGGACGCCCCGTGTAGGCACATCTCCCACACAGTCCCCTCCCTAACCACTCACCTGTCAACCGCATCCTGGAAGCTGTAAAAAAGAAGTTTAAAATCACAAACACTGGTCCGCACGACGGCCGGGGGTCCCATGTCTCTCTCTCTAGCTAGGGCCCCCCATAATATGCATTGTGTAAACTACCCATACCTGCTATGCCCTGCAGTTAGCCCAAGCAAAATAGTTTGCATTTCAACAGGGGCGCAGCAAGCAGGCCTCCTTATGCCCCCAAGAAAGGGAAGCAGCACTAGATGTAAAATAAAGTAGCTCTACAGAGAATAATGTGACCAGTGTTTTGCTGCGATGCCTGAGAATTAGGATCACAATAATTAAAGTTAGAGTTGTTAAAGAGACACTGAAGCGAGTAAAAAACTCGCTTCTTCTCTTATATTCAGCAGGGGCATGTGTGCCCCTGCTAAACCACCGCTATCCCGCCACACAACGGGGGTCCCTTACCCCCCAATTCCATCGCTGCAAAATCAACGACCAAATTGGTGGTAGATTTTGCTGCTCCTAGAGGCAGGGCTAATGGCTGCAGCCCTGCCTCACAGCGCGTCTATCAGCGGCGCATCGCCGCCTCTCCCCCGCCGATCTCAGTGTAGGAAGACTGAGAGGGGCGGAGGAGAGGCGGAGATACGCGCTGACAGACGCGCGTGAGGCAGGGCTATAGCCATTAGCCCTGCCTCAATGCGGAAGAGATCCCCGGTGAGGACGGAGGGGATTTGGGGGGTAAGGGACCCCCGTTGTGAGGCGGTTTAGCAGGGGCACACATGCCCCTGCTGAATATAAGAGAAGAAGCGAGTTTTATACTCGCTTCAGATTCTCTTTAAACACACTGGCCCTTTTTCAATTCACTTTTTCTCCTAAGTTTTCTCATAGGTGATATTTTCATACCTTATCAATAAAATGCCTTTTGAGCGACCAGTTAGCAAAAAAAAATAATCAGAATACTTTTGACAGTACTTTTTCACCTACTTTTTAGGACTTTTCCAATTGCAGAGTGCCGAAAGGTTATTTTAAACAGAAGATGAAAAATCATCTCCTAGGAGAAAACTTAGGAGAAAAAGTGAATTGAATAAGCTCCACTGTATGCTGCATTTGAAGAACTCACCAGGAGTAAACCTTGGGGGCCCATGATGACTCTGATTACTGGAGACCGGGAGCATCCAACAAAGAGCTGCCATGTTAGAGGTGCTTTGACACAGTTGTTTAGCCATCACAATTCCTTGTCAAAGTTTCTCAAATCCTTACACTTGCCCATTTGCCTGTTCCAACCACCTTCCAAACATGAATGTTCACTTGATGCCTGATATATCTCACTCCTTCACAGGTGCAGATGTAATAACATAATCAATGTTATTCACATCGCCTGTCAGTGGTTTTAATATCATGGTTGATCTATGAATAATAAAAAAATTGACACTGGTCCCTGGGGCAGAGGAGATTATATTCTATAATAACAATTCCGTCATACATACTTCATATAGTTGTTTTCTCACAGAAAAGGCTATTATTGATTGCTCAAATAATATATGGTAGATAGAGTCATATTTAATAAAAGGCAAGCCACCACCACTATTGCTTAAAAATGGAACCAGGCATCCCAATGGTATACTTCTCTCTATATATATATATTAGATCCTACATACTAAAATAAAGGTTGATGAATCAATTTAAAACAGACCATAACTTTAGAGAAATAAAGTTCAGCTAGCCTTAACCTTATCTATCTATAAGTACTTGGTACTGCATACTTGTCATCAGTACCGGCAAAATTGCTGTGTGCATTTTACCTCAATTTTGTGAATATGACCATTAGATAATAAAGTGCAGGGGGATGGAGGAGGTGGTGGGATACAGATATCACATTGCAGGAGAATGAAAAAGGAGTGGGACAGATTTCATGGGACAGGAGAATGAAGAAGGTGGTGGGACATAGATGGTAGAGTGAAGGAGGAGGTAGTGAGACATGGATCTAAGGGTGCAGAAGAATGGAGAAGGTAGTAGGACATCATTGTGGAGCACAGGTGAGTGAAGGAGGTAGTGAGACATAGAAAGTAAAGCACAGGAGAATGAAGAAGGTAGTAGGACATAGGTGATAGAGTGAAGGAGGAGGTGTTGAGACATGGATTTAAGGGTGCAGAAGAATGGAGAAGGTAGTAGGACATCATTGTGGAGCACAGGCGAGTGAAGGAGGTAGTGAGACATAGAAAGTATAGCACAGGAGAATGAAGAAGGTAGTAGGACATAGGTGATAGAGTAAAGGAGGAGGTGTTGAGACATGGATTTAAGGGTGCAGAAGAATGGTAGTAGGACATAATTGTGGAGCACAGGAGAGGGAAGGAGATAGTGGGGCATAGATAGTAGTGCACAGGCAGGGCCGGCCTTAGGTTTCACAGCGCCCTGAGCGTATCCAGATTTTGGTGCCCCCCCCCCCCCCCAGACTCCGACGCCCGACTCCTCAGTTTATAAAACCACGACTCCGACTCCGGGTGCCCAAAATTACCCCAACTGCACAGTCCTGGCTACTAGACTTGTATATGTAAGCAGATCCTCCACTTTAGTGTGTATATATATATATATATATATATATATATATATATATATATATATATATATATATATATATACTGCCTATATATACTAAAGGGGGGATCTGCCTACATTTACAAGACAAGTAGCCTATATACACTAGGGGGGGGGGGGATCTGCCTATATATACACTAAAGGGGGGATCTGCCTACATATACAAGACGAGCAGCCTATATACACGAGGGGGGGATCTGCCTATTATAGACAACCCCCCCTAGTGTATATAGGCTGCTAGTCTTGTATATGTAGGCAGCTCCCCCCTTTAGTGTATATGTAGGCAGATCCCCCCTTTAGTGTATATAGGCAGATTCCCCTTTAGTGTATATGTAGGCAGATCCCCCCTTAGTGTGTGTGTGTGTGTATACATTATATATATATATATATGATCCCCCTTAGTGTATATATAGTGTATTAGTGTATTAGGCTGCAAGTTTCCCCTTTAGTTAGGCAGCACTTTTGGTGGTCACTTGGGAAGCAGGAGAGGAGATGGCCAGGTCTCGCAGGACTCAGGAGGACAGTCGCAGGGCAGGGTAGCTGCCGGCACACGTGCTGCGTGCTTCAGCGCTCCTGGCTGGCTCCATCCCTCCTATCACGGGAGCCGAGTGCCAGGCGGAGTCTCGCACTGACTCCAAGAGGCAGCAGTTGCTGGTCTTCGCCCCCATCACCCCCAGCGGCAACAGGGGGCAGAGCCAGGGCGAGACGCACTAGCCCAAGCAGCAGTCGCCGCAGCCGCTGCAGCACATAATAAATATGCGGCCAGGGCGGCAGGAGCGCGGCGCCCCCCCCCCCTGGAAGCCGGCGGCCGGCGCCCTGAGCGATCGCTCCGGTCGCACAGGTCAAAGGCCGGCCCTGTGCACAGGTTAGTGAAGAAGGTAGTGAGACATAGAAGGTAAAGCACAGGAGAATGGGGAAGGTAGTGAGTGGGACATAGATGGTAGGATACAGAAGGTAGTGGAACATAGTAGAGTGCAGGAGAATGAAGGAGGGGGTATTGGGGCATGGATTTAATGGTGCAGGGTAGTAGGGCATAGATAGTAGAGTGCAGGAGAATGGAGGTGGTAGTGGGACACAGATAGCAGGGTGCAGGAGAATGAAGACTGTAGGCGGGCAGAGAGAGAGAGTGTAGGAGATTGAAGAAGAATGGCAGGCCAAAAGGGATTAAATGATGACAATGGAGCCCTTGAACTTAATTAGGAGATGTGATTTTTAACAGACTGAAGAGCAGTACGGCAATATACAGTAGTTATGAAGCAGAGATGCACAACAGTGAGCCAGAATAACATGAACCATAATACTGAATAGGCAGTTGGGCAGTGAAAGCAGGTCATTTTAATGGTAAGCTTAACTGAAGTGAAAAAAACAAAAAATCATTATCTTGACAGTGCTAAACAATAGGAACTGTAATGTAAAATATCTATAAGTACAGACTACATGCAAACAGGAGAAAATTATACCCAAAGGACTGAGGATACAGAATCCCACTATATATACATATAATAGCAGGTTGTCAGAACAAATCTGTAGGAGGAGCTCGGGGAGATTACAGAACAACCTAATAAAAATCTGCTATAACCTGAAGAGGATAGTAAAGGATAATATACAAAGCCTGAAATCTTCTTTAACTGATGACTCCACTGGAGCATGGGAACAGCTACAAACCTTCTATAGGACACTACAGAATAATTACAAATAAAAAGATGTGACTTGGATGTGCAAGCAGCAGAGAAAGAGCAACCCACAAACATTTCTTCTTAACAGGCTACTGAAGCTATAATGACAGTACTCTCCAAAAGCCTGTCATTTTGCCCTGTGAAGCCCATAGACAAGATTGCACTCAGTGGTGATATGGAAGAGTTCTTCAGAAATCTGTGACTCAAGAAGTACTACCATGATAATGAGGCCTGCAATACAACCAATAATGAGCCAAAACACACTAGATCTACAAAAAATCCAGATGGACCCTGCACACAGGAAATAAATCCTACCCTGAGCAAGTACAGTACTTCAACAAATGTAGATGCCCAATCTCTGACAAGATCCTGAATAAAAGAAAAACACTGGCTCAGAACATAACATCGCAAAAGAGATAGATAGACGGCTATAGATTCCTGAAAGAAAATAAGGACATTGGCGTCAATTCACCAGAGGTTACCAACCTATTTATCTCTTGGGAGGTAATTTACCTCCTGTGATATCTCCAAATAGCAATTCTCCAGAAGTATAGGGGAAAATATCGACAGAGAGAAATGCAAGAGATAAATGTGAGATAAGTATGAGATAAATAAGTGATAGTTTTTCTCCAAATCACAATTCACCAGGGAAGAAAGGGGGTGTGGCCATTCGTTATTTTTTCATCTCTTTATCCCCTGAATGAACCTGGAGATATCGTGGTTTTCACACAGCAGCTGCTGCTGTGGAAGATGGAGCCTTTTGAGCTTACTCTGCTAGGCCTGGTGCACACCAAAAACCGCTAGCAGATCCGCAAAACGCTAGCAGATTTTGAAACGCTTTTTCTTATTTTTCTGTAGCGTTTCAGCTAGCATTTTGCGGTTGTTTTTGGTGTAGTAGATTTCATGTATTGTTACAGTAAAGCTGCTACTGAACAGCTACTGTAACAAAAACCACCTGGCAAACCGCTCTGAAGTGCCGTTTTTCAGAGCGGTTTGCGCTTTTTCTATACTTAACATTGAGGCAGAAACGCCACCGCAATCCAAAATCTGCAGCAGCCCGGGAGTATGCGTTTCTGCAAAACGCCTCCCGCTCTGGTGTGCACCAGCCCATTGAAATACATTACCCAAGCGTATCCGCAGCCGCAAGCGGATCGCAAAATGCAGCCGAACCGCTCTGCTGTGCACTAGGCCTTAGAGCTTGCTTCTATTATGAGGAGACGAAGGCGCAGGAGGAGGGTCTGTTTAATCGCCCCTCGTATTTTTCGTGAGAGAACACTTCTTGATAATTTTACTTAGACAGAGGTGGTGAAGAAGTTCAGACTCACTCGTGATATGATTTATGATATGATCCGGCAGTAAAAGGCGGGAATACTCTGGTCAGGTAGTGGTAAAACTCTGCCTCCTACCCACAATGCTTCACTTTCAAGCTTACAGAGAGGAAAAGTATCCCATGTAAATCATTAATACCGATTACCTAACTCTCTGCTTTCTCACACTTTCCTCATGCATATCTCTCCATTATCCCCTGCTATCGAACACTTTTCTCTCTGTCCGTGCACACTGGTGAATTGACTCCAGAGTGTTAAAATACCTCATGAGATAAACTACCTACCTTTTTTCTCTTAGTAAATCCTCTCTGGTGAATTGACGCCATTATCATCATACCAGCAGAAATAGGGAGAGCCATAGTCATTATGAACACCAGTGACTACATCCAGGAGGCAAAAAGACAGTTGTCTAACATCCTGCACAATGCCTAATTGCAGGGGACCTCACAAAAAGCAACAGGATGACACTCAATGAGATGGTATACAAATTGCCTGCAATTGTCAGATGACATGTACAGACCTGCATCCCTGGTAAGCCTAAAACAGCCTGCTTTTACATGCTCCCCAATATCCACAAAGAGGGAAATCCAGGCAGATCCATAATCTCAGAGAGTGGAACTCTCAGGGAGAACATCTCAGGGTGGTTGGAGAACATTTTGAAACCTCTGGATTGTAAAAGACTCAGCTACATACAGCATGCTACCCACCTCTTGGACCAACTGGCAGCCCCATGCCTGAGGACACCATTCTTGCCATGAACGCCAACATCCCCATGATGATGGTATTGCAGCCAGTCTTAAATATCTTCAAGGTCTGGACATACCTATAGCGCTAGTAAACACCTGGATTGCCTGAAGAAGAACTTCATTAAACAAGGATATAATATACTAATGGCTGAAGCCCAAATCAAGAAAGCTAATATCATCCCCAGGACTCAACCCCTGAAATACAAGCAAAACCAGGAAGATAGCTGTGTTCCACTGGTGATCACCTATACCAGGGGTCTGCAACCTTTAAGACATAAAGAGCCACTTGGACCCGTTTCCGAAAAGAGAAAAAAACTGGGAGCCGCAAAACCATTATAAAACAAATCTAAAGCAGCCCATACACTCAGCCGATTTTCTGGCCGACCGATCGATCCCGATCGATCAATCGATTGCAAATCGGTTGGCCAATCGACCGATCGACGGCTGATTTTGATGGATTTCCATCGAACTTGCAGGGTGGAAAATTTAGGTCGATCTGATGAGATTGCTTATCAGTTTGCATTGGCCTCAATGGAAATCTGATGGCAAAAAAATGCCATCAGATCGAATTTCAATAGATTTCAAACTGAAATCTATTGGAATTCTATCCTGGTAAAAAATGTTCTAAAAACGCATCAGATAGATCATCAGATGCATTTCTTATCTATCTGCTGCCAATCTGACGAGTGTATGGGCACCTTAACACTGCATATATTGTTGCTTACCTTAATGCTATATACAGGATCAGATATGACCCCAATATGCACAAATCGTTAGCAGATATGACCCCAATATGCACAAATCGTTAGCAGATATGACCCCAATATGCACAATCCTTCAGCAGATCTGACCCCAATATGCACAATCCTTCAGCAGATCTGACCCCAATATGCACAATCCTTCAGCAGATATGAAAAGAAAAACCCATTTACTCACCTAGTCAAAAGACCTCCTGTCACGATCTCCTCCTGTCCCGACCTCCTTGTGGCGCGCAACTCCCACGATCCTCTTCCTTCCCGACGTCACGTCCTGCCTGCATTACACTGCAGGGCTACGGGAAAATGGCCGCCCTAAGCCCCGCACCGGTCCGGCGGCCTCTCTGATAGGCTGCCGGCCAGCGGCAGCACACGTCACACGCGCGCCGCAGCCACTGACACACACTACCTGAGCCGTGGCCTAGGAGCCGCGGCAAAGGTGAAAAAGAGCCGCATGCGGCTCTGGAGCCACGGGTTGCCTACCCCTGACCTATACCCACACTGGAAATCTTAAGAAGGCTTTCAAAAGAACTTCATTTTGTTTTACACAAGGATCCGAGACTGAGAAAGATATTACCTGATCCTCCCCTCTTGGCATACTGACAGCCACCCAATCTTAAACTGGTGACTTTCAGGGGTTCTTTGATTAGGCCAGAAAAGAATTGAACATCCCTCTGTCAACAGAAAAGGTGTAAACACATTCATTCCACAGATAAGAAGACAAATACCAGGTACACATCAGGAATACAAAGTACAAGGCACTTTTTCTTGTGGTTCTTCCAATCTAGTATATCTGATCCTGTGTGCAGTGCAAAATGCCACAAAGGAATGTATGTGGGAGAAACAGAACAAGCTCTATAGGAGTATATGAACCAGCATAGGATCACTATTAACAGCAAAAATACAAAACCATAATATACTGATCTCCCAGTGCTCACACGTTTCTGCTTATGTGGGCACAGTTTAAGTGTCCCTGTATTAGTAGGTGGCTTCAAATCGCATAAAGAGAGACTAACATAAAAAAACAAAAATGTGTTCATTGGTTCAAAACTGTAGATGAAGGTTTAAACAAGGATTTCAATTTCTTGTGCTGGTAAAATGGGTTTTAAAGGTCACAGTTATTTTTAGTCTATAACAAATATTGTATGTACTCTGACTAAGTTAACTTTTAAACTCTGGTTTTATAATCCGTGTGTTTGCAAATTTTCACCAAAGTCATTTTTTCATAGAAAAAAATGTAATTTTTTTCAGCAAAGATGCAAAAAATAATTTTAGTGGGAGAATGTGAAAATGTTTATTTTTCACATGAAAATTCATGAAAAATGCAAAAGGTCACTTATTACAAAATGATTTCCAATGGCATTTTCGCTCGAAAGTTGAATTTAACATTATTTTTGCAAGAATGAATGCAAAAAAGAATATCAGCATTTTTACTCATCACTATTTACAATGTTTTCTCATCACCCTGAGTCTGTTATATGTGATGTTTAAGCAAACTAATGGTCTTATCTATTTGACCCAAATTAGCTAGCATCCCTGTGAGACTGTCCTGATGTTGTAATTAACAGTTGAAAGGATCTGCACCGTCTAAAAACGTAGATATTTTATTAAAGCTCTTTAAAACATCATAGGCAAAGTCTGAATGCGTCCCAGATCACCATTGACGCACAGCGTTTCGGATATAATCCTTCCTCAGAATGGTTCCAGTACACACTGACATATTCACACAAACCATGCCCATTAAATACACAGGTAGAGGACCTGATAGAAGACTACAACATGTCATAACAATTTGCATACATGCATATTCATAATAGCACGAGCCAATGAAAGTCAATCTAATGTTTACAAACAATGCAGAAATCACTGTGCAGGAAGCAACTGAGCAAAAACTTACATCTGGCCGATCAGACCCCAGAGGGTTCCCCCAAAAGGTTCCCTGCACCAAAGGCACTTCCTCATTCCTTTCAAGATGTGTAAAACACATCCAAAGAACTACTTCAGTCATCATGCCATAGATGCCAGACAGCGGTGTCGGCTGATCCCAAGCTCTGCCGGCTAACTACCGCAATACCTATAGAATGGGACAATCCCCCCGCCTCTCAGCCTATCCGTAAGTCCCCTATATGCACTCATAGGGCTCAGCCTATCAACAGATCACCGCCAACGTCCGCTCATAAAGCATGCAGCCAATCCGAGTGGTGTCTACTGCGTCCGCTAGAGCGACTGCTCAGCTTGTGGCCAATCAGTGCGGCGCCTTCAGCGTCTGCTTCTGAAGTGCTGTAAGCACCGCATGGATTGGTTGGCCGCTGTTCATCCGTATACGCGGAGATCCATGCCTTACGTCAGAAGCGGACGCTGTAGGCGCTGCACTGATTGGCCACAAGCTGAGCAGTCGCTCTAGCAGACACAGTAGGCGACACTCGGATTGGCTACAGGCTGCATGCTTTATGAGCGGACGTTGGCGGTGATCTGTTGATAGGCTGAGCCCTATGAGTGGATATAGGGTACTTACGGATAGGCTGAGAGGCGGGGGGATTGTCCCATTCTATAGGTATTGCGGTAGTTAGCCGGCAGAGCTTGGGATCAGCCGACACCGCTGTCTGGCATCTATGGCATGATGACTGAAGTAGTTCTTTGGATGTGATTTACACATCTTGGAATGAATGAGGAAGTGCCTTTGGAGCAGGGAACCTTTTGGGGGAGCCCTCTGGGGTCTGATCGGCCAGATGTAAGTTTTTGCTCAGTTGCTTCTTGCACAGTGATTTCTGCATTGTTTGTAAACATTAGATTGACTTTCATTGGCTCGTGCTATTATGAATATGCATGTATGCAAATTGTTATGACATGTTGTAGTCTTCTATCAGGTCCTCTACCTGTGTATTTAATGGGCATGGTTTGTGTGAATATGTCAGTGTGTACTGGAACCATTCTGAGGAAGGATTATATTCGAAACGCTGTGCGTCAATGGTGATCTGGGACGCATTCAGACTTTGCCTATGATGTTTTAAAGAGCTTTAATAAAATATCTACGTTTTTATACGGTGCGGATCCTTTCAACTGATATGTATGGTCCCTGTGACTCCAGGGGTGATCACAGCGTGTCATATAATCCACCGGTGCAGATGTAATTATACTGCTTGATGTTGTAATTAAGGCATCTAATAACATGTATTTATGTTTGCAAAAAAAGTATCTGCTTTTAAGGTCAGGGTATACAAGCTGCCCGTGCTAACATGCAGAAGACTTCATAGCCTAAAGCTTAATCCTTTTCTTGTAAGATAGCCAATAAATGGTATCATCCTGATTCAAAACGTCTTGCTAATAAACAGAGACAGTGAGATTCATTGGCTGATGCTAAAGAACAGAAGAAACGTCTGGAGGTAGTGGAGGTAGAGATGAGCGTAATGACCTAATTACGATTTTGCGAAATTTCGCGTAATTAGTGTAATTACGATTATGGCCGTAAGTACATAATCGTAATGAAGAAGGATTTCGCGAAATTTCGCGTAAGCGTAATTTTCGCGTAATTTTCGCATTACAGTCGTATCATGCCGTAATTTCGCATTAAACGCTACCGTAATTTCGCGTTAAACCATAACGCTCCGTATAATATAAAAAAGCCGCCGACTTTAAGGGTTAATAGCAAAGCCCCCTTAAATGCTAAGAGCCTCAAATTTGGAGAATATATTAAGGAGATCAGGAGGAATAAGAGGAAAATTTTTTTTTTCAAAAAGACCTTATAGTTTTTGAGAAAATCGATGTTAAAGTTTCAAAGGAAAAATGTAAACATTTAAAAACCCGCCGACTTTAACGGTTAATAGCAAAGCCTGCTTAAAGTTTAGGAACACCAAATTCCCAGGGTATATTAAGGGGATCAGTGGGAATAAGAGGAAAAATTTTTTTTTCAAAAAGACCTTATAGTTTTTGAGAAAATCGATTTTTAAGTTTCAAGGGCGAAAATGTCTTTTAAATGCGGAAAATGTCAGTTTTTTTTGCACAGGTAACAATAGTGTATTATTTTCATAGATTCCCCCAAGTGGGAAGAGTTTTACTTACTTCGTTCTGAGTGTTGTAAATATAAAAAAAAAACGACGTGGGGTCCCCCCTCCCAGACCTCTTTAACCCCTTGTCCCCCATGCAGGCTGGGATAGCCAGAATGCGGAGCACCGGCCGCGTGGGGCTCCGCACCCTGACTATACCAGCCCGCATGGTCCATGGATTGGGGGGTCTCGGAAGGGGAGGGGCAGCCAAGCTTTCCCCTCCCCCTCCGAGCCCTTGTCCAATCCAAGGACAAGGGGCTCTTCTCCACCTCCGATGGGCGGTGGAGGTGGAGGCCGCGATTTCCTGGGTGGGGGGTTCATGGTGGAATCTGGGAGTCCCCTTTAAAAAGGGGTCCCCCAGATGCCCACCCCCCTCCCAGGAGAAATGAGTATAGAGGTACTTGTAGTACCCCTTACCCATTTCCTTTAAGAGTTAAAAGTAAATAAACACACAAACACATAGAAAAAGTATTTTAATTGAACAAAAAACATAACCACGAAAAAAGTCCTTTAATATTCTTAATTAACCATTAATACTTACCTGTCCCTTTAAATAAATGATCCCACGCAATATCCTCGGAAATGTTCTATCAGTTACAATGTAACAAAGTTATTATGTAACAACTTTGTTACATTGTAACTACGCCACACCCGACGCCACTCGCCGCTCAGCCGCCGCATACGCGTCCGTGCAGGACGCTAAGTCCCTGCAGCTCCCGCTGTCCACCCCGCCCACATCTGTCACCCACATGTCACCCACATGTGGGTGACATGTGGGTGACATGTGGGAGAGGCGGGGAGGGCAGCGGAGCCGGCGGGGACTTAGCGTCCTGCACGGACCCGACAGAGCTCTGAGCTATATAGCTCAGAGCTCTGAGAAGCATCTTTGTATTTGGGCTCCAAGGAGCCCCATTGGTCCTTAGCAGACCAATGGGGTTCCTTCAAATCAGAAGGAACCCCATTGGTCTGCTAAGGACCAATGGGGCTCCTTGGAGCCCAAATACAAAGATGCTTTCGAGAGCTCTGAGCTATAGCTCAGAGCTCTGTCGGGTCCTGCAGCGCAGACGCGGCGGCGGCGGTGAGTGACGTCGGGTGCGGCGTAGTTACAATGTAACAAAGTTGTTATATTGTAATAACTTTGTTACATTGTAACTGATAGAACATTTCCGAGGATATTGCGTGGGATCATTTATTTAAAGGGACAGGTAAGTATTAATGGTTAATTAAGAATATTAAAGGACTTTTTTCGTGGTTATGTTTTTTGTTCAATTAAAATACTTTTTCTATGTGTTTGTGTGTTTATTTACTTTTAACTCTTAAAGGAAATGGGTAAGGGGTACTACAAGTACCTCTATACTCATTTCTCCTGGGAGGGGGGTGGGCATCTGGGGGACCCCTTTTTAAAGGGGGCTCCCAGATTCCACCATGAACCCCCCACCCAGGAAATCGCGGCCTCCACCTCCACCACCCATCGGAGGTGGAGAAGAGCCCCTTGTCCTTGGATTGGACAAGGGCTCGGAGGGGGAGGGGAAAGCTTGGCTGCCCCTCCCCTTCCGAGACCCCCCAATCCATGGACCATGCGGGCTGGTATAGTCAGGGTGCGGAGCCCCACGCGGCCGGTGCTCCGCATTCTGGCTATCCCAGCCTGCATGGGGGACAAGGGGTTAAAGAGGTCTGGGAGGGGGGACCCCACGTCGTTTTTTTTTTATATTTCCCACACTCAGAACGAAGTAAGTAAAACTCTTCCCACTTGGGGGAATCTATGAAAATAATACACTATTGTTACCTGTGCAAAAAAAACTGACATTTTCCGCATTTAAAAGACATTTTTGCCCTTGAAACTTAAAAATCGATTTTCTCAAAAACTATAAGGTCTTTTTGAAAAAAATTTTTTTCCTCTTATTCCCACTGATCCCCTTAATATACCCTAGGAATTTGGTGTTCCTAAACTTTAAGCAGGCTTTGCTATTAACCGTTAAAGTCGGCGGGTTTTTAAATGTATACATTTTTACTTTGAAACTTTAACATCGATTTTCTCAAAAACTATAAGGTCTTTTTGAAAAAAAATTTTTTCCTCTTATTCCTCCTGATCTCCTTAATATATTCTCCAAATTTGAGGCTCTTAGCATTTAAGGGGGCTTTGCTATTAACCCTTAAAGTCGGCGGCTTTTTTATATTATACGGAGCGTTACGGTTTAACGCGAAATTACGGTAGCGTTTAATGCGAAATTACGGCATGAACGAAACGCGAAATTTCGCATTGAAAATTACGCTTACGGTATTTTCAATTACGATTTTAATGGCAATTTCGCTACGCTAATTTCGTATCGTAATCGCAAATTTCGCATGCGTAATTATAGTAATGCGAAATTACGAAAATTTCAGCTCAACTCTAAGTGGAGGATATAGTTGACCCAGAAAAAGCTGGACTTTGTAGAAAAGTGTCTGCTTGCTGGTGACAAATGTCCCCAACCCTAAACTACATATTACCAGAAAACAATGAGATTTGCTTAAAGGTTAGTAAATTAGAGTTTGAAGATGAATCAGAATAAGAATCAATCAATTTATTTGGCCAAGTAAGTTTGCACTTACAAGGAATTTTACTTGGTAGTTGCTTAACAGACACAAACGAAACAATACAGGGACAGACAGTATATATATTACAAGTCAAGAACAGTATGTAAGTTATAGTGGCACAGGGGCGTTTCTAACCTTTTTGTCACTGGCAAGAAGTCCTGTGTCACCACCCACCCCCTCCCCCCACCCCCAGCCTCAAAGTCACTGGCCCAGAATGTATTCACTGGCTGTATGCTTGTTGCAGGAGTGTGGCTCAAGAGCAACCAAAGCCAAAAGCTCTGCATGACAGCCTGGCATTGTTTATAAGGGAATGAAGATGGCTGCTGTATTCCTCTCACTGCAGGTTCCCTTTAACTACTTGCCGACCGCATCACGCCGACGGGCGTGGACGCGGCGGCAGCCCCAGGACCGCCTTATGCCGATTGGTGTAAGGCTCTTGGGCACTGTTTTGTAGGAGATCGCGCGTGCTGATGTGAGCACACCTCCGCTTGGTAGGCAGATCGGAGGCCTCCCATCGGCGATTGCCGCTAGGAGACTGTTAGACGGCCAAACCACCGTCTAATTAGCTTGTACAGTGATGCAATCCACGGCAATGCTGTCACACGGCTGTCCCCTCTGTGGACTCGGAGGTGATCCGCTGTCATAAGCTGAAGCCTATGACAGCCGATCACAGTGATTGATTGGCTGGCAGGGTGAGGGAGGGAGGGACTACAAGAAAAAGAAAAAAAAATAGGACATTTTTTAGGAAAAAATATATATTTACACTAAAAAATAAACATTGAGGGGGCATTCAGACCCCACCAACAGAAAGCTCTGTTGGTGTAGAGAAAAGGGGGGTGGAATCACTTTTGTGCTGAAATGTGAGGCCCTGCAGTGAGCTCTTAAAGCTGCAGTGGCAAATTTATTGTAAAATTGCCTGATCTTTAGGGGAGTTTAACACTGTGGTCCTCAAGTGGTTAATGAAATAAGATAAACATTTGTGGATGTAAAATATAATAGACTTTATTTAAAATTATTTACATTATTTTCAGAGCTTGTCAGATAATTTACTTTCTGTTTCAGTCCTAGCAAGAGACATAATGTTACATAGATAGGAAGGACATCCTCACACCTTTCCAATAAAACTTGTTTATCCTAAAATGACCTGGCTTAACATACCAGCCTGCTTAGCTTCTTATCAAATGTGCAACTAATGTCAAATATCTACAGGTATTATGTACACATAGATGACTTGTACATACATATATTTGTATACATACATATGTAGATGGCTTTGCTACAGTAACTTACTTAAATATACATTACCTAGATGGATTAAACCTTTAAGATCTCCTTGGTTTTACACAATGTGCTGGAGACGGTATAATTAAACTGTATAATTTCCTAACTTGAATGCTGAAATTTATTAAATGGAGCTGCAAATGAAGTTCCAAATGTTGTAAAAATTCAGCGGTTATAGAAATTGTGAAGCTGTGCATCAAATGTAAAATATATATCACGCACAATCGTATGCAAATAAGGCGCGCTACCGGCTCCAGGATTATATGGCATTCCATCCTAAAAGTAAACAGATTATTTCATGGATGTGTCACTTTTTTATCTTTAAGTATTAAGTCGTTGAGCAGGCCCATAATTTGCCTACATGCTCCTGTACTACTATAAATGCTAATCTTATTTATATTAAAAAGCACCTAGAGCAATTTCTAACTGTGACAATTTTACAGCTGGAGGAGTCCACTGTAATGAAGGAATATCTCTTATAAGCATATGGAGGAGCATTAATCAGCATTTTCGGGGAATACAGTGATTTGCAATTGCAAACAGGAAAGCCAAAAATTGGACACGCTTAGAAGACTGAAAATATCATTCCTTTTTTATACTGGCATGATATCGTATTCATGTGGATTGCATTGTTCAGTAAAAGTCCTCTAACTTTACTATATGGTGGTGGTGCCACTTTTATCATTGTCCAGGTTTTGTGACATATACTCCTGTGTCTATTTATGCTGTACATAGAAATTTAGACTAGTTTTCACTGTAACTGCTGATTGTGTGGTATTTCATCACATGCTCTGTATTACAAACTGGGCTTGCTTCACCCTTCGGTTTTACTGTGGCTTGGCTTTTAAACTCTTTCGCTGCTGTAGGTTCTTTGAGCTTCAAAGATTTCAATAAAGCATATCATAGAGACTCAACAGTTTGCTAAAAATACCCCAAACTATTTATTGTAAACAATAATAGAAACCTGAAATGCAGCCTTGTGTAGCTTACAATTAAGCAGCTGACTCCCAAACTTTCTACAGCCCTTATAGTTATCCGGAGTGACTTTGTAACTTTTGTTCTTTTGGTTGAAAACTTTACAATGATTAAATTGTAAAAGTGAAAAAGAAAATACTTAGCCAAGAAAAAGGAAGCCTCTGGATCCTATAGAGGCTTCTTGAGTCCTGCTTGCTCCTGCCATTGCTTCCCGGGACCCTCCTTAACACAGGTGCCATGCTCCTTTTCTGGCACGAGTGTGGCCTTGCTGCATCTGTTCTTACACATCTGCGCCTGCACAGTAGCACATAGCCGCTCATGCACAAGTGACTCCAGCACGATTGGCACCTGCTTACAGTGCAGTCATGGCCTAATTTGCATAGGAAAAGTATGGCCACTTCGTGCCTGAAGAAGATCGTGGCCCTTATGATGCTACTGACAAACCCATGTCAGTAATGTTTTGGGGGTCCACGCTCTACAAGGGGGGCCAGAGGATGGTGTGGGAAGCCTCTATAAGATCCCTCTTCTTATGTAGGTATAGGCTTCCCTCTTCTTAGGTAAGTATGCACTTTTGAACCCAAGGTTCACCTCAGGTACTCTTTAAGCTCTCAGTAGAGATGGCCCGAACCTCCGATTTTAGGTTCACGAACCTCCGCAAACGTTCGCGAACATTCGCGAACCGCCATAGGGTGCACTGGGTGCCAGCCTAGGTGGGGGTTGACAGGTGCAGGCAGGTGGGGAGAGACAGCTTCACGTCCTGCCGAGAACGCATTCTCTGCTATACTAACGGCTCATGAATGAGCCGGATCTTTTTAATGAATCAGTTCTTTTTTAATGAATCAACTCTTTTTTTTACTTTAAAATCGATTTTCTCAAAAACTATAAGGTCTTTTTGAAAAAAAGTGTGTTCCTCTTGTTTCTACTGTTCTTCTTAACATTCCCAGTAATTTTGGTGTTGCTAGCTTTTAAAGGGGCTTTGCTATTAACCGTTAAAGTTGGCTGGGGTATATTTTCCCACGGTCAGAAGGAGAATTTACATTAAAACTTTAAAATTGATTTTCTCAAAAACTATAAGGTCTTTTTGAAAAAAAAAATTCCTCTTGTTCCCACTATTCCACTTAACATTCCCAACAATTTTGCTGTTTTTACTATGTAAGGGGACTTTGCAATTAACCGCTAAAGTCGGCGGCCATTAAAGTCTATGGGCGAACCGAACTTTGAAAAAAGGTTCCCGGTTCTCTGCGAAGGCAAGCCACCCGAAGTTCGCCTGGAACCGTTCGCCGGCGAACCGTTCAGGACTAGGGCTGATCGGAACAGCTGAATTCCGATTTCGTCGAAATTTCGTGTACCGCATGCGAAAACCGAGTTTCGTGTTCCGAATTTTCGTGTTCCGAGTGCATTTCTATTAAATTAAATAGTGTTAACTTCTGCAGTTAATTGTAAAGCCCCCGTACATGCTATCATTACCAAATTTGCCATGTTTATTAAGCAGATGAGTAGGAACATGGTAAAAAAAAAATTGTGAAAAGAGCTTATAGTTTTTGAGCAAATCGATTTCAAAGTTTCATAAGAAAAATGTTTTTTAAACTGTGTAAAATGACACTGCTGCAGAACAGGTTACTGCATTCTGAGTTCTGTATACATATTGTATACATTTCATGAAAACAGACAGCGTGGGGTCCCCCCTCCCAAGCCTCCTTAACCCCTTGTTCCCCATGCAGGCTGGGATAGCCAGAATGCGGAGTCCCGGCCACGTAGGGCTTCGCACCCTGAGCTATACCAGCCCGCATAGTCCATGGTATGGGGGGGCTCTGGAGGAGAGGGGCGGCCAACCTCCCCCTCTCCTCCAGAGCCCTTGTCCAATCCATGGACAAGGGGCTCTTCCCCACCTCCGGTGCCCCAGGAGGAGGTGGGGGCCGCCGACGTCCTGGGGGGTTCATGGTGCCATCCGGGGTTCCCCTTTAACAAGCGGACCCCGGAAGCTGCCCCCTCCCCAAGAGAAATGAGTATAGGGGTACACGGTACCCCTTACCCATTTCAGCAGAGTTAAAAAAAAGAAATAAAAACACGACAACGAAAAAAGTCCTTTATTGTTCTAAATTAACCAGGGATACTTACCTTGCGATAATCTCACGCCAGTAACCTCAGGAGTGGTCCCACGCCAGTATCCTCTTATGACATCCCACCTTCCTCCCACACTGACGAACTCCCACCACTGAATGGTCACAGTCAGCCTCTGCATCTGTATAGCAGAGGCTGAGAACACGAAAATGTTGCCTTTAAAACAAGAAATTTCAGCAAACAGTGATGCAATCAAAATGGCCACTGGGAAATCCCCGATCGCTGGAGGCCACACTAGAGTGGCGAAACCAGTGATTTTTCACATAGATGGTGGGTCCAGGTGACCAGAGCAGGAGGTGCCCTAATCCCCTGGACCCACCCATTCATGTGACGCGTATTCTGACACTCTGAGGTGGCCTCCGGGGAACGGGAATTCCCCAGCAGCCATTTTGTTTTTGACACTGTTTGCCGAAAATTCTTGTTTTAGCAAACAATTTTCGTGTTTCTAGCTTATGCAATACAGATTGCAGAGGCTGTCTACAGCCATTCATCCCCAGGAGTTCTGCAGGATCAGCAGGTGCGCGGGACCTCCTAAGAGGATAGAGGGGGACACAGCGCAGGAAGGTGGGAAAGTGGGCACAGAGCGGCGGGGAGAGGGGGAAGCCTCCGCTCCCTCACCTAGGGCCCCCCCTTGCGCACTCCCCTCCCACCTCCAGAATTCCAGCCAGCCAGCGGAACGGCTTACCGAGAGCGATAGCTCTGTGTGCCGCTGGTCTGGTATTCTGCACTGACACTGTCCAATCACGCTCTCGCAGTACTTCCTGTGAGAGCGTAATTGGACAATGCAATGCAGGAGACCAGACCAGCAGCAGCACACAGAGCTCTTCTCTCGGTAAGTGATTCCCGCTCGCTGCCAAGTTTCCAAGTTTAAGTAAGCAGGTATATAGGTGTCCCCAGTATAGATATACCCAGGTCTATAGGTGTCCCCAGTTTAGGTAGGCAGGTCATCAGTTAGTGGGGGCCCCCATGCTGGAAGGGGGGGCAGTGGGCACAGAGTGGCGGGGAAGAGTGGAAGCCATCCCCCCTCCCTCACCTAGGGTCCCCCTTCCATGCTCCCCCTCCAAAATTGCAGCTGGCAGCGAGCGGGAATCACTGACCGAGAGAAGAGCTCTGTGTGCCGCTGCTGGTCTGGTCTCCTGCATTGCATTGTCCAATTACACTCTCACAGGAAGTACTGCGAGAGCGTGATTGGACAGTGTCAGTGCAGAATACCAGACCAGCGGCACACAGAGCTATCGCTCTCGGTAAGCCGTTCCGCTGGCTGGCTGGAATTCTGGAGGTGGGGGGGGAGTGCGCAAGGGGGGGCCCTAGGTGAGGGAGGGGAGGCTTCCCCCCCTCCCCGCCGCTCTATGCCCACTTTCCCACCTTCCTGCGCTGTGTCCCCCTCTATCCTCTTAGGAGGTCCCGCGCACCTGCCGATCCTGCAGAACTCCTGGGAATGAATGGCTGTAGACAGCCTCTGCAATCTGTATTGCATAAGCTAGAAACACGAAAATTGTTTGCTAAAACAAGAATTTTTGTCAAACAGTGTCATAAACAAAATGGCTGCTGGGGAATCCCCGTTCCCCGGAGGCCACCTCAGAGTGTCAGAATACGCGTTATTTCACATGAATGGGTGGGTCCAGGGGATTAGGGAACCTCCTGCTCTGGTCACCTGGACCCACCATCTATGTGAAAAATCACTGGTTTCGCCACTCTAGTGTGGCCTCCAGCGATCGGGGATTTCCCAGTGGCCATTTTGATTGCATCACTGTTTGCCAAAATTTCTTGTTTTAAAGGCAACATTTTCGTGTTCTCAGCCTCTGCTATACAGATGCAGAGGCTGACTGTGACCATTCAGTGGTGGGAGTTCGTCAGTGTGGGAGGGTGGTGAGATGTCCTAAGAGGATACTGGTGTGGGACCACTCCTGAGGTTACTGGCGTGAGATTATCGCAAGGTAAGTATCCCTGGTTAATTTAGAACAATAAAGGACTTTTTTCGTTGTCGTGTTTTTATTTCTTTTTTTAACTCTGCTGAAATGGGTACGGGGTACCGTGTACCCCTATACTCATTTCTCCTGGGGAGGGGGTGGCTTCCGGGGTCCGCTTGTTAAAGGGGAACCCCGGATGGCACCATGAACCCCCCAGGACGTCGGTGGCCCCCACCTCCTCCTGGGGCACCGGAGGTGGGGAAGAGCCCCTTGTCCATGGATTGGACAAGGGCTCTGGAGGAGAGGGGGAGGTTGGCCGCCCCTCTCCTCCAGAGCCCCCCCATACCATGGACCATGCGGGCTGGTATAGCTCAGGGTGCGAAGCCCCACGTGGCCGGGACTCCGCATTCTGGCTATCCCTGCCTGCATGGGGGACAAGGGGTTAAGTAGGCTTGGGAGGGGGGACCCCACGCTGTCTGTTTTCATGAAATGTATACAATATGTATACAGAACTCGGAAGGCAGTAACCTGTTCTGCAGCAGTGTCATTTTACACAGTTTAAAAAACATTTTTCCTATGACACTTTAAAATCGATTTTTTCAAAAACTATAAGGTCTTTTCACAATTTTTTTTTACCATTTTCCTACTCATCTGCTTAACATACATGCCAAATTTGGTGATGATAGCATGTAAGGGGGCTTTACAATTAACCATTGAATTTAGCACTTTTGACTTCAATGTAAACACGAATTCGGTACTCGGAATTGCCGAATTTTCGGGTTTCGAGAGCTTACTCGGAACTGCCAAATTCCGATGGCAAACTCGAAATTCGGAATCCGAGAGCTCAGCCCTATTCGGGACATCTCTAGCTATCACTTAGGAAACTAATCCAAAACCACTGCTATGCTGACAATACCCAGTTATATCTTTCCTTTAAGCCTGGTGTGACAGACCCAACTCCAACTATAAACACCTGCTTAGGCGAACTACAGCAATGGATGTTGAATGACAACTGCCTGAGACTAAATGCAGATAAAACTGAAATCCTTCTGACCAGAGGGCAGCACATGACAACAAAACAACATCACCTGCAGTCTTCACCACTGGGGATAGGAGACACGGATCTACACAGATCTGAACATGTGCGTAGCCTGAGTTCTAATCGATGGTGACTTAAACTTCAGAACTCACATCTCTGTTGTGGTGAAATTATCCTACTTTCACCTAAAGAACATTGCAAAAATCAAGCACCACATCCCCCCAGAAGATCTGTCAACAGTAGTTCGTGCCTTCATTACATCCCGACTGGACTATTGAAATGCTCTCTACATTAGCTTTCCAAACAAGGACTTGTACCATTTACAGCTGATACAGAATACTGCTGTCAGATTGTTAACTAACCAACCTTGTCAATGCCACATAACACTGGTCCTGCACTCCCTTCACTGGCTACCTATAACATGGAGGATCCTATTCAAGATAAGCCTACTGACATTTAAATCATTACATAATCTGGGCCCTGAATACATGAAAGAAATGTTGCAGCTGTGTAGCAATCCCTGCAATCTCATATCCACAGGTTCTAATAATCTAATCATACCCAGAGTCCACCTGAAAACTTTTGGTCCCATAGCTTTCTGTCATGCTGCTCCTACATTATGGAACTCCTTACCATAGCAGATTCAGACAGCTCCATTTCTGGACTCCAAATTCGGACTGAAAATCTACCTGTTCAGTCAAGCATTTGCAGAAATATAATTTTGTTGGGTTAATACTTCACCCTACTATACCAATTACTGAATCTGTCAGAGCCTAAGCGTTTTGAGTCCTATGGGAGAAAAGCACTATAGAAATGTTATTGTTCTTATTGTTATGCATCTGTGAAAGCATTTACAACAATCTGTGTTTACAGGTGATGAAACGTAATTTGAGTATACAGCTATTAAATTGAGTCTGTCAATCTACACTACATAAGTTCTTCTAAAAAAATGTAAAAACATTTTGTTGATTTGTCCATGTGATTGATTTGTAAATCCCTAGTTGGCTCCATATGAACATGTGCTCACGTTCTGCTTCCTGTTTTAGCCTATACATCATGAAACAGAAACAACGTGATCACATGATGAACAAACAATCGGAGATGTACAAATTGATGTCATACTCCTTTATATTTTCTCCTGTCGGAAAAATATATATATATATAGTAGACTATATGTCTAGAAATTTAGGTCTGACCCACTAAATAAAAGTATAGTGGTCAACTTATACACGAGTCACACGCAACACTAAGCACACTGAGTAATATGTCTACTATTAGTGACATTCTCATTTGCAGCAAGTGACAATTTCTTGACAAAGAAAATGTCCAGAAAACACAGGTCTGAAAGTCCTGGCCACAACAGTTAACAATGAAAAGGGCAGGAGGGCAAACACTAGGCTACTGTAAGGGGAGAGGATAATTGCTGCACTTGGGGGCCACGAGGAGTTATTGGCTGCACTTTAGGGACAGGAGGGGTTAAAGAGAAACTCCGACCAAGAATTGAACTTTATCCCAATCTGTAGCTGATACCCCCTTTTACATGAGAAATATATTCCTTTTCACGAACAGACCATCAGGGGGCGCTGTATGGCTGATATTGTGGTGAAACCCCTCCCACAAAGACATTCTGAGTACGCACTCTTGGCAGTTTCCTGTCTGTGAACCCTGTTGCATTCCAACTGCTAAATAGCAAGCAGCAGCTACATCATTTGCCAGCAGTAAAAATGTCACGATGTGATAAATGTCAGAATATAAATCAGGGATTTAAAATATTTTACAATGGGCAAACACTGACTAAATCAATTATTCATAATTATTGTAAAAATGAAACACTTTTTATTACATTATTTTCACTGGAGTTCCTCTTTAATGTCTGCAATACTGTATGCATTGCAGTCATTAACTGCTCCTGGTCTTCAAGTGCAGCCACTAACTTTGCTGGGTAGACTTATACTTGAGTAAATAAAAAAAATCCTGTTTAAAAGGGTAAAATGTTGGAGTCTTCATATACACACGGTTGACTTATATTCGAGTATATACACAATACACACACACACACACACACACACACACACACACACACACACACACACACACACACACACACACACACACACACACACACACACAGTAAGGCCTGACAGGTTATGTCCCCAATCAGTTTCTATGCCCCAATCTATTGCCATTCTATTGCCATGGCTCTGAGCCCAGCCACGTTATTTGTCTCCTGACTACGGTTACCCCAGGTCTTCACGTGCAAGGCAAAACAAAACTGTGTATGGCAAGCACCAATAGAGGGAAAACAGTTGGTTAGACATGCTAAAGACTCCAGTCACCTGTGCACCGCAGGTGTCTTCTTATATAGCCATTCCAATGAGTCAGCCACGTCTTAAGTAAAATTAGCTCTTTTATTGAAAAAAGTTAAAAGTCCATAATGTACAGGCAAACAGCAGCGACAGTTCTGCTGTTTCGGGCTATCCGCCCTTTTTCAAGCTGCAAAGCATGACATCTATTCCTCATACTGACACACCATCAGTTTAAATAGTTAGCTAATCCTCAAACACAAAACCAGGTGATTAGCAAGCGACCAATCGGGGGCATGATGCTTAAAAACAAGAAGAGAATCGAGAGTCCAATATGGTGCAGTATTGTCAGGTAAAATGAAGAGTTCAATACAATTTTATGTGTATATACTCACAAACACTGGTTACCATTGGCAACCACTTTAAATGCAGGTGGGGAGCATTAGGACCTGACCCCACTCAGGATAAGAAGTCGCTCTCTGTAGATAGTAGATGGGGATGCACCCCTCCACCCAGGGTGGACTAGAGGATCTGCAAAAACTCGGTATACAGAGGCGCCAGAGTAGAGTAAAACATTTTAAAAACCGTTTAAAATCAGAGGGGGATGTTAAGGTGGACTCATCTCCCTCTTACAAAAAAAGAAAACTCACTTGAGTCTCGATAAAACAGAATTGACAGATAATTTATTCAACTCCACAAATGCAACGCGTTTCGCGAGCGTGATCCCGCTTCCTCAGGCAAAAATGGGAGCACAACTGGAATAAAAACAAAATATACACATTATAACTACCCACAGAATTGCAACAATTGGCGCAGCAGATAATTGGTAGAGAACACATAAAATAATTGCTACATAAAGCATTGCTACAAAAAAACATTTTCCGCCCACATAAACACAGGGCCATGCAAACAAGCTTAGATGTCAGAAATCAAATAGCTAAGGCTTAATGCTCACAGATTAGAGGGTTCATATTGTATGTCTCAAAGTGAAACAGTTACATGGTAGAGCTGGGTATAGGCCACGGTCTATTCCCAATGCCAGACAGCATATAGAGATTTATATGGACACAAAAAGGATTAATATAAACTGCAAGCATAAAGTATAAGATAACTTACCTCAGTGGGTCAAGCAATAGGTTTGAGCACCTCTGTGCAAGTATGAAGTGAGGCTTGCTTTAAATAGGAAGAGAGGTTAAACTGACAGGACTGAAGTCCAATCAGGAAGTGTTTGTAACAGGAAGTATTTGGTAACAGGAGGTGTGAGTGACTAACTTTGCACAGGAAGTGAGTCTTTCCAGTGGGATAGTTTAAAGAATTCCCAGCAGTGGCTGGAATATGGGATAACCAGCAGTGGCTGGATAGTGTAATGGTCAAGGGCTCTGCCTCTGACACAGGCGACCTGGGTTCAAAGCCCGGCTTGGGGGCATGAAACCACCAGCGGACCTGATGGGAATCCTACCAGCTTAAAATGCAAATATACATTCGCATCCACCTCCTGGGTAATTAGCATATGAGACGCCACTCCACACAACACACTAAGTGTGTAATCGTGGCTAAAACATTCACCGCCACCAGCGCCACCGTATTGTGAGCAGCAGGGATGCCTCCACCCACCTCCTCCCATGGTGTACATCATCATTGACGTTATCCACCCATGTGATCAATCACGTGTGTTGCCTCTCCAGCGTACCCAACGCGCATACTCTATGCAGCGGCTGCGTCCTCCCATTACCTAGCAACAGGTCACGTGAGCGCTACAGAGCAATCCAAGCCCTTGCTCCACACAACGCTCCCATTGACTAGTACTGGTAACTAAGGCAACTCTGTTTAGAGTTGCCTTAGCTACCAGTACTAGCTACTATTTAAACGGTGTGTCAGTATGAGGAATAGATGTCATGCTTTGCAGCTTGAGAAAGGGCGGATAGCCCGAAACAGCGGAGCTGTCGCTGCTGTTTGCCTGTACATTATGGACTTTTAACTTTTAACTTTTTTCAATAAAATAGTTAATTTTACTTAAGACAGTGCTGACTCATTGGAATGGCTTCATGTGCAAGGCATATAGACTGAAGTAGAGAGGACAATAACCCGCCAGAACCCCAATGAGGCTAGGAATACAGTTCAATAGTTATAAGTATCACACAGGGCTATTACCTTGATTCAGGAGGATGAGGCCCTTGAGCATCGATTGTCAGTAATGAAAGATGTATCAGGAACAGGCAGTGAAGGACCCAGGTAAATATGAGAGAGTTCATGCAAAGTCCATATGCAAGATTTATTCAACAGGCAGTAAATAATCCAGGTAATGAGAGAGTTCATGCAAGGTCCACATGCAAGGTTATTAAACAGGTAATAGATGATCCAGGTAATATGTGAGAGAGTTCATGCAATGGCAGCATGCAAGGTTATTCAAGCACAGACAAGGATTAGTTCAAGTATACTTAGGGCTTGATTCACAAAGCGGTGCTAACCTACTTAGCACGTCTAAAGTCTTTAGACGCGCTAACCAGGGTGCTAAGTAGGTTAGCACCGGATTTCTCAATCAGATCGCACGCTAACTTTGCGCGCGCAAAGTTTTACGCGCGCTAAGTCCCACAGGCTTTAATGGGCACTTCGCGCGGAGCGCCCTGCACTCTGTGCAGTACGCGCGTAAAGTTTTACGCGCATAAAGTTTTGCGCGCGTAAAGTTTTATGCGCGAAAAGCTTGTTTAGACGTGCTAAGGCGGTTTTCACAGGCGTGCTAACAGTTAGCACCGCTTTGTGAATCAAGCCCATAGAGTGTTCTGTCCAGGTAGCATGCAAGAGTATCTAGTAAAAAGACAGAGGTCGGTCCAGGCGGCAGGCAAGAGTGTCCAGTAACAGGCAGAGGTCAGTCAAGGTGGCAGGCAAGGGTATACAGTTAACAGGCAGAGGTCAGTCCAGGCGGCAGGCAAGAGTATGCAGTAACAGGCGAAGGTTGGTCCAGGCAGCAGGCAAGAGTATCCCGGAATCAAAGCAAGGGTTAATCACAGCAGACAAGAATAGTCAATATAACTATGCTGATCACGGGAGATGACTGGGAGCACTCTGCGAGTTTAAATACAGCTTTCATCCAATCAGTGGCTGGCCACACTCCGCACATCCAATCACACAGTAGTACACCTACCTAGGTTTCAGCTGTAACGTCAGCTGACACCGCACTGTCAGCTGACCGGAGTCAGCTGACTATTGTTTACATCTGTGGAGGGCATACTGAGAACACGCCCTCCGCCTATCAGAATGTGCAGCCTGTGTCTCAGCAGCAGCGTCATCAGCGGGGAACAAGCGCTGAGACCCAGAAGCAACGGATTCCGCCCGGGTCTCGGCACAAACATCAACAGAAACAGGCAGGTTCCTTATACATATATATTCAGCTGTGGTTCAGTCCTTTTTTACTGCTATATTTCATTGTTTTCCCTGATAATATTTTGTAATAATACCTGCAGCTGTATTGATGTAAATTTATGTAAATTGCTAAATTCACCTATTTTGCCATTTTGAAAAATCAATGCGGTGTTGTGACAATAACTCTACCAAGAATAAAAGCAGCACAAGACGACTTCGGCAATTTCTATTTTGGAACAAAGCAGAACAAAGCATTTCTCAGTGATTCAGTTCAACACAAAGTTTCTTCCAGGTTCTTCTTGCAGCGCGCATAGATTTTTCTTTTTGATTCTTACCAGCCAAAATATAATATGTGAAGAACATTTTAATCCAGAGAACATTATTTGCAAATGCTGTCCATTCAAGTGGAGACGAAATGATCTCAAGCTCCACATTTCAGTCTGAAATACTAATTTCTTTTTCTGTCTTCCTTTTTTTTTTTTTATTTCATTTTAGAATGAGAATATTATACAACATGGCTGAGACATAATTGATTTGCCTCATTGAAAATACATTTAAAGCCAGCAGTCAAGGATGTTGAGAGCAATCTAAATACATATCTTAAAGAGATTCACAGGAAATGCGAAAAAATTAGCATGCGCGCATATGCACCAATTTGTATGTCATGTCAGTGTAGGATTTGATTAGCAGGGTAATTGTTTTTTACATTCATATATTCACATTTCCCATTTATGTTTTATAGCACACAGGGATTGTACTTTTCCTACTTCAGAAATATTACACTCATAATTCATTTGCTCTAACTAGAGACTGCTCAAGTAGATTCTTAGCTTCTTCATTGTCAGTGTGAGTCTCATGTCTTGATTCAGTAAATGAATCTCTGATGACTATGTGAGAGCTGATGGAGAATAATATCAGCTAAAAGACAACATTAGCAAAATGTGTGCTGAACGGGAACAATGAAAGTTCATATAAGTAACTTCAAACTTTTACTGAAACTCACAAAATGGGGACACAGCAGCCTTAAAGAGACTCTGAAGTCTCTTTTTTTACCTCCTTTTGTTTAACAATCCTCTTCAGCTTTAATGCCAGAGTTAAATTGCTGCATCCCCGCAACAGAAGATTGATTTATTACCAGAGATAAGCCCTGCAAAGCCCCCAGGCTTGCAGGGCTTCACTTCCTCGAAGAGGCAGAGCTTTACACTGAAGCTCTTTCTGCAATCGTCTTTCCCTGAGAGGGGCGGGGAGGAGGCGGAGATCCACGGAGGTTGATTGTGGAGAAGCAGAGCTACAGCTCAAAGCTCAGCCTCTCCAGGAAGAAAAGCCCTGCGAGCCAGGGCAGCAAGATCTGCAACCTGCAAAGTTGTAGAACCTGCACAGTCGTAGAACTTTGCAGGTCATTTTCTAGGTAATAAATCACTCCTCTGCTGTGGGGATGCAGCGATTTAACTTTGGCATTAAAGCTGAAGAGGATTGTTAAACAAAATAAGGTAAAAAAAGAGACTTCAGAGTCTCTCTAAGGCCTATCCCTACGATGTGATTTATGCAAACTTTTTTGCGATGAACGATTTATTCATGATATTGTACAACATCTTTTAAAAAAAATTCACATCACCCACGGCGATCATTCATCTTTGAAAGACTGGCATGTTGTATTCAATCTTGGAGGCTCATAGCAATCCTCACTGACTTTTGTGAGTTTTGCTGCGATCATGTAAACCATCATTTACAAGATCATTCATTTACAATGGCACCAACGATGCTTGTCGATTCGGCCAGATGTATCGGGGAACAATCGTTCGTCAGTGAAGATTCCAGATCCATCTGGTCGTGGAAGCTCAGTTTTGCACATGCAATTGAACAATGTATTTAACCAGTCCCAGATGCACACTTTTTAAATATATGCGCTGTTTGGAGATGAAGCAAGGCACCCTCATAGCACCAATGCTATGATGTGCAAGAGTAATTCAGGGATATAGCGATCACCCGACCCCAAAGTACATCTCTCTCCGAGTTGCTACAACTCAGAGTGGGAATAGTATTTAACGCCGATGGGGAGTTAGGCGGCTGCAGGGAGAGCCGTCAGTTGGCTCACCCTGCGCCCAACTCACTGACGGCTGTACTATATGTACACTTTGGAGACTTTTATCTCTTGCATGGCATCAATTTCTTAGCTCTGTGATTGGGCTTCCATGCCCATTGCAATCAGCTGTCCAATGTGAGCAGAGTTGCATGCGCCAGTCAGTGTCCAAGTTCACTGTGACCACAAAGAATACATTTAAAAAAGGCTCCAGTCTTTAAGGGGCCAGAGCCTGTCATTTGGAATCTGTTATTTTTTTTTTAAGCTCTTGCTCACTAATTGTACCTCAGGAGATAAGCCAGCTTGAACACTGCCTGTGCCAAGAAAATACACATTACAGATCAAAAGTTCACTAAAGACCAACCAAAAATATATTTTGAAAGATGAAAGTACATGTGGCTGAGTGGTGTGCTGGTTAAGTACATCGCAAATGATGATGTGAAATTACGATTAAGTGAAGTTCATGCTCATCACTACTGAGCATGTTTACTTTGGAATGCTTCCTATGCTATGGTAACCGGGCAAGTATGCTCAGCCAGCCACAGTGCATTATGAAGGCTGTTTAGTTGTAGTACACTTATAGTTTAAACTCACATAGTTTCAATGACGTAGGAATGCAGTAAACTGCAGTAGCCTGCATTAACCGCGAATGTATGTGCAGTTGTTTTTTAATCAGTCCCCCTTTATGAGTGGAAATCTTTCCATTTCCAACTGCAACCAGAACAACAATAAAAATCTGGCAGAGGTTCTAAATATTCATCTTATCTCACCCTAAAACAAAATGTTTGATTTAAGCTATGAATTAGATTTGGATTTGTTTTTTTTTTCAATTGAGAAGCTAACATTTATTTTATTAGCCAGTCAGTTTGCATTACAATACCTCTCATGCATTAGTCATGGTCTATATCTGTTGATAACGTGTGTTGAAAGTAGAAGAACTTATTATGCGGAGTCTGAAAGACATGGAGAAAGTCAGTCCTCAATGCCAAAGAACATTGAACTGCTGTTCTCTTGGCATTTTTCTATTATCGGACCGGAGTGTGTTGGGAATTTGGGATTATTTACTAAAAAATTGGCTTTTTTTTTCAGTTAGCTCAATGAAGCAGTAAAGTGAACTCAGCTGTATTGAAGTAAATGAAAACTGTTCTTCCTCAGTGAGTTTCCTTCTACTAATAACGTTAAGTCCTTTGTAATGAAAAAATGACAGTCTTGCATGTTTATCACAGCTCATATTCAGACACACATCCTAGAATTTCTTTTAAGAGATAGGGAGTGAATTTTGTGCACACAGAGGAATATGGGTATATGCATGCTATATGTACTGTATACCTTTCTGTATTAATCCCTGAAGACCACCATACACTGTCAGATGGGCTGCAGACGAGGAAATTGGCAAATATTGTTGATTATTTTAACATTCAATTTTGATTAGCCAATGATTTTCCAATTCTACCACTTTCATATAGAATCAGTGCTTACTTACACAATCTGTTAATAGTATTCAAAATTGGTTGGTCCTCATACTACATGGAGGTGCTAACATTGGCCAATCACTGGCCAATCAAAATGGGAAGTGTGTTCACCTTCAAATTTGATTGTCCAATCACTGACCAATTTTTACCACCTCCATGTAGTATGAGGGTTTACCTACACAATCTGTTCATAATATTAAAAATCTGTTGACCCTCATACTGCATGGAGGTGGTAAAATTGGTTAATCATTGGCTAATCAAAACCAGGGTTTAGGATGAGCTGGCGAATGTAAAATTCAAATTTGCCTGAAGCAAAACTGAAACTGAGCTTTGAAGTATGTGTGTCATGGCAGTGGACATTAACTCCGCCTCCAGTGCCCCTCTACATCTTCCTGATACTTCCTCCTCGTGCTACCAATACTTCCTTCTTTCTGCTTTGAAAGAAGTAATGAGAGGATGTAGAGGGGTATGGAACACTGCGGCCAGACACCCAGGCCAAGGGGAGTTAACTCCCACTAGAGATGGCCCCGAACGGTTCCCGGCGAACCTCGGTGAATGCGAACTTTTCCGGAAGTTCGGTTCGCCCCCATATTGCACCATTAGGGTCAACTTTGACCCTCTACATCACAGTCAGCAGGCATACTGTAGCCAATCAGGCTACACTCCCTCATGGAGCCACGCCCCCCCTAATAAAAGGCAGGCTCCGCCGGCCATTTTACATACTCGTGTGCCTGCAATAATTAGAGAAGGGAAAGCTGCATCAGACTCTCTCATAGGGAAAGATTAGTTAGGCTCTTGTAGGCTTGTTAGCTTGCTCCTTGCTGATTCTTATTGCTAAAATAGCACCCCACAACAGCTCTTTTGAGAGCTAATCTTGTTGTTGTGATTTTTTTTTCTGTGTGTCCCACTGACAGGTGCACATTGTAATACTCATCACTGCATATACCTACCTGTTGTGTTAAGTGCACCCCCCTCATCACTGCATATAATAATAATGTCATTTCACCAGCGATGTTGCACACCACAGATTCCTGAACATTTGTATAGCGCTTTTTCTCCTGTTGGACTCAAAGCGTTGAGTCCAGAGCTGCAGCCACTGGGACACGCTCAAGAGGCCACTCTGCAGTGTTGGGGAGTCTTGTCTTGATCTCCTTACTGAATAGGTACTGACCCTAGCCAGGATTCAAACCCTGGTCTCCCATGTCAAAGGCAGTGCCCTTAACCAGTACACTATCCAGCCACTGTTGTGTTGAGTGCACCAACCTCATCACTGCATATACCTACCTGTTGTGTTGAGTGCACCCACCTCATCACTGCATATACCTACCTGTTGTGTTGAGTGCACCCACCTCATCACTGCATATACCTACCTTTTGTGTTGAGTGCACCCACCTAATCACTGCATATACCTACCTGTTGTGTTGAGTGCACCCACCTCATCACTGCATATACCTACCTGTTGTATTCAGTGCACCCACCTCCGGACGTCACTACCTCGGGATGTGCATTGCCATGCCTGCTGCCTTCCTTGGATGTGTGGTAATAGCCGTTTATACACAATCAATCGATTCCGGACTCAACCCTTGCGCAAATAATCTTCAGAATTTATTGTAATAATGCATGCGGTTATACAGCAGACAAAAAAGCACAACGTTTCGGGCTACATGCCCTTTCTCAAGTGCTTAACCATCTGAACAAACTTAGACCTTCATATAAAACACACACATATTGACACACCCCTCCAAAGCATTAAGGGGCGGGCACAAAACTTTTCCAGAACATTAACCCTTACTCCTGAAAGGGGCAGCAGAAACAGGGATCATTAGCAAAGAGTTGGCAATTTCATTAAAAAAAGAAACTCCAAGAACCCCAGTTTTTTATACCTTGCCAAAGGTGCACAAGGATTTACTGCACCCCCCTGGACGACCAATAGTATCAGTTGTTGACTCCCTTTTGGAACCCCTGGGGATTTATGTTGACTTCTGGTTGCAACCGATTGTGAGATCGAATGTTCGGTGTCTGAAAGACACTACACATTTTCTTAACACATTAGGTCAGATGGATTACAGGGAGATTAAATATCTTGTAAGCACGGATGTGGTTAACCTTTACAATAACATAATTCATGAGGAAGCTTTAGCATCAGTGAAGAATAAGCTTGGTTGATAATAGCATATCAAATGAGATGCTTTTGTTTATCATGTCCATCCTTGAATTTAGCCTCTCTCATTCCTATTTTAGGTTTGGAGACGAACATTATCTGCAGACCCTCGGCGTGCCAATGGGAGCCCCTTATGCCCCTACGGTGGCAAATCTAGTAATGTCCGATTTTGAGGACATTTATTTTTTGGGTGATGAGGCACCCGGGAGCATCCGAGGGTACTGCAGATTCATAGACGACCTGTTCTTTGGATGGACGGGATCTGAGGAGGAGCTTGGCCTGTTTTTCCAAGAAATTAACAGGAAACATTCCACCCTTAAATTTAAGATGGAGTATAGCGCGGAGACGCTTCATTTCCTTAATGTGGAAATTAGAAGGAAAAGCGATGGATTCGAAACCGATTTGTATCGTAAAAGCACCGATTAAAATGTTTTTTTATTGGCCAGTAGTTGCCATCCGAGACCATTGATTAATGGTCTCCCTAAGAGCCAGTACATTCGGTTAAAGCGTATCACGTCTGATGATACGTTATATTGGAGGCAGGCTGAGCTCCTCACTCAGAATTTTGTAATAAGAGGGTATGATCAGAGAAGATGTGAGCAGTTAGCAGTAGAGGTGGGAGCTATGAATAGGGAAGCACTGAGAACTTATGGTGTACAGAAGGATGATAATGACACTAATGTAAATTTTATTACGACATTTTGCAGGGAGTCCTCGATTCTGCGGGACAATGTCCTCCAGTTTTGGCCACTGGTGGAGGCGGATCCTCAGCTTGCCCAGATCTGCCGAGCACCCCCTAGGTTCGTCTACCGCAAGGGTAAGTCCATTAAAGACCAATTGGTAAGGGCGGACATTGGGAGATCTAAATTACCCCGCCAGGTGTTTTTGGGTACCCCTAGGAAAGGGACCTTTCCATGTCTCAATTGCCAGCATTGCAATGGCATCATAAGGGGGCCCAACGTACAAAGTACTAGATCGGTTAAGCCGGCTCCTATTAGAGATTTCGCTACTTGCGATTCGACGGGTGTTGTGTACTTAATCAAATGCCCTTGCGGTCTGTCCTATGTTGGCCAGACCTCAAGGGACATTAAAACTAGACTCAACGAGCATAAGAGCAACATTCGCCACCCCGAAGCGTGTAAAAAGAAAAAGGATGAGGAGAAAAAACGGGAATATCCCCTCGCACGCCATTTCGCGGAATTTAATCATGGCGTGAGCCAGCTTCGATGGCAGGTACTCGAAGTGGTTCAGCGCCAAGAAGGTAGAGAATTTAGGAGTGCGCTGTTGCGGCGTGAGGCTTGGTGGATGGACAGGTTGGGGACGCAGTCCCCCAGTGGCCTTAACGAGGACTTCAGTTTAAAGTGCTTCTTATGATAAATGGTTGTCCTTTCAGGAGTAAGGGTTAATGTTCTGGAAAAGTTTTGTGCCCGCCCCTTAATGCTTTGGAGGGGTGTGTCAATATGTGTGTGTTTTATATGAAGGTCTAAGTTTGTTCAGATGGTTAAGCACTTGAGAAAGGGCATGTAGCCCGAAACGTTGTGCTTTTTTGTCTGCTGTATAACCGCATGCATTATTACAATAAATTCTGAAGATTATTCGCTCAAGGGTTGAGTCCGGAATCGATTGATTGTGTA
Source organism: Hyperolius riggenbachi (assembly GCF_040937935.1). Taxonomy (NCBI): domain Eukaryota; kingdom Metazoa; phylum Chordata; class Amphibia; order Anura; family Hyperoliidae; genus Hyperolius; species Hyperolius riggenbachi. The sequence continues at coordinate 573,249,205 of NC_090646.1, forward strand.
TGGACTGGATTATGATTGGAGGCTTGATGGACCTCCTACGATGATCTGTGACTCCCCGAGATTAACAGAGTGATTCCTGAGGTCTGTGGACAACCCCCGTTGTGTTTGGTAATAGCCGTTTCTCAGGGTCCAACTCCAGACCGGAATCGAACCCTGATTCCCCAGCCATTACTAGTGGTCACAATGGAAGACTTGCCCTCCATAACAAATTCTCATTACAGGCAGTAAACAGCCAGCAGAAAAGGTAATTTAAATAAATAGATGTAAGCTTTAACTATGTTAGAGAAAGAACCATTGAAAGTTGATAAGGCAGTCAGACATTACCTGACATCACTGAGTGAGGAAGAACAATCATGCCATGGCGCGCACCAGTCCAGCACGGCCGTCACTACACAAACAGCTGTTTGCGGTGCGTTATACATTGAGTTTGGTGTGTCAGTGTGAAGCAGTACACTAATTACATTCCCTGATTGATGTATACACATGCAAGATGTTTTAAAGCACTTTAGTCCTGCAATTTAGCATTCAATGTGATTTCTGCCATTAAAATGCTGCTTTGCGTCAAATCCAGATTTTTCCCCGGGTCCTTTGGCGTGTATCCCACTCCGCCATGCCCCCCTACAGGTGTTAGACCCCTTGAAACATCTTTTCCATCACTTTTCTGGCCAGCATAAGTGTTTCTAGTTTTCAAAGTTCGCCTCTCCATTGAAGTCTATTGCAGTTCGCAAAAGTTCACGCAAACCGAACTTTTTGCGGAAGTTCGCGAACCCAGTAGCGAAAATCGGAGGTTCAGGCCATCTCTAACTCCCACTGCTGCGCCCCACATACACCAACTCTCAATCTCAGTTTTGCTCTGGTGAAACTAAATTTCGAAATCGTCCGCTCATCCCCGGGTACCACCATGCAACATTTATTAAAAGAAATCTGACATAATTTTGAGCTCATTGCAGATACTGCTAGCTGTGTACTGCTTGATGCTGTCCCCCTCCATCCATTCTTGATCTGAAAAAAAAAATGTTCACAATGCACAATTAATGTGCTTGATTCACAAAAGTGTGATAACTGATATCACGGCCGTGCTATGCAGTTATCATGTGATCTGCCGCACGCGAAGGTTTGCACGCTTTAAGGATAACGTTCGCATGCTAAATGTACCTTCATTTAGATGCGAATGTAATCCCTTACATGTGCAAACCTTTGTGCATGACAGATCACGTGATAACTGCAAAGCACGGCCGTGATATCAGTTTTTACGCTTTTGTGAATCAAGCCCCATGTGTGATAAATATTTTCACAATGTAGCTGGCCCTGTTTTTGTTTTTTTTAACAAGCTTTCACTGTTTGTATAAAATCTATTGACTCCATTTATACATCCTTTTGACGTGCATTATGAGGGCTGCTTAGTCACATTGTGCATACAGTTCAGGCTCATTTAGTTCCAGCTCAAAATGCTTCTCATTACTATACCGTGCTTTACATTTCTATGTATCTCCGCCCTTCCATCAATGCTTAGCCTAGGTAATGATGTCACACAGTGTTTTGTCCCAGAGCACTCTGGGAGATCAACTGATTTTCCACTTCCTACTCACTACTCAGAAGGAAACAAAAACACATCAGCGATTCACCTTGCCAGCAGTAAAGATGCTAAGCTCACAAATACATTTAAAGGGACTCCGAGCTCACCCAAAAAAAGAAAGTTGTACTCACCAGGGGCTTTCTCCAGCCCAGTGCTGGTCGGGAGGTCCCACGCCGGCGTCCTGGCTCCTCTCCTTCTCCCCGCTCCGGAATGGCTGACAGGCCGCAGCCCGGGCGACACTCGGCAGAGTGTCGGGCTGCTCCTTCCGCGTATGACGCGGCTGACGTCACACGCCGGCCACCTCGCGTCATCACGGCGGCCGGCGTGAAAGTACTGCGCATGCGCGCTTTAATCGTGCATGCGCAGTACTTTCACGCCAGCCGCCGTGATGACGCGAGGCGGCCGGCGTGTGACGTCAGCCGCGTCATACGCGGCAGGAGCAGCCCAACACTCTGCCGAGTGTCGCCCGGGCTGCGGCCTGTCAGCCATTCCGGAGCGGGGAGAAGGAGAGGAGCCAGGACGCCGGCGTGGGACCTCCCGACCAGCACTGGGCTGGAGAAAGCCCCTGGTGAGTACAACTTTCTTTTTTTGGGTGAGCTCGGAGTCCCTTTAAAAATGTAAGATTTTGCTATGGGAAAACATTGACAAAATAATTTATAAACAAATGCTTTTTTAAAATTATAAGTTTCATTGATTGAGTTATATTCAGCACAGTCTTTATTTAATAGCGAATGGTGGGCTTAGAAACAGCAGTTTAATACCAGGGCATCAGCATTTATTATAAAGTATACAACTATTACATCTCTGTTTCCTGCCTACTGGCTAAGTATCTGAGCTGTATTCAATAAATAAAATCATTAGCCATCAGTCCTGTCTTATTGGGTTGTTGTGTCTTGTTAGGATTTAATGACAAGTATAAAACAGCTGTTAATTCTTATTTGCTTCAGTCCTGCCATATATCTGCCATTGACAATGTAGATAACACTGAAAGAGAATTGGTCAAACACACCTTTTTTTTTTTTAATAAAAGTCTCCTTTGTGACAATGATCTTGTCATTTATCTATACTGAGCCCTGCACTCCAGCTCTGTGTGAGGTTGGGAGGATCCCAATATATGGTATTTTATTTCTTGTTTTCATTGTTTACTTACCTAACTTTTAAAATGGAACCTGTGAGGCTTGCATACAATCAATTTAAATACTTACCTTGTGAGGTGGAAGTCCTCCTCCACCAGGCCCTTCAAGCAGCACTGGGACCTCTGAAGCACGCCGCATCGTGCTAGTGCAGTAGCACGAACCAACTTGTGCTTCAGCGGAAAAAGCCAAGCCTGATCGGGTTCATGAAACTGCACAATGCAGACGACTCGCACATGCCCAGTGGCATGGACCCAATCAGGTACATCTTTTTCTACTGAGTGACTCCGTGTTTCTGCCCATGCACGATCTGTAAACAAGCTCTTGTAGGAGGAATGGCAAACAGGCGTGGGACAGAGAAAGCCTCTGGATTATCTTCCCTTTACAGAGGTAAGTATCCAAATTGAGCATTTTTCCTTACAGGTTTCCTTTAACTTAAAAAAACCCTCCAGAGTACAGTTTACATTGCTTATAATGCTGCTTTGAAAGTTTGCTGAAAACAGCAATTCTAACATTGAAAGCACACTGCATTATTACATGGACCTTCAAATTTTGACTGGCTGATCTCCTCCGCTGTGTAAAATAATAAGTAGGTAGAGAGCAGGTTGTAATGTCTTTACAAGAGAACCCAATTCTCCTCACAGCAGCATTGCACATAGTTTGATCCTCTGGTTATCTTCAGATTCATTCAAATAGCTGATTTGGCCAGTCGGCTAGAGGGAGTGTTTCCGAGATATGCAGCTGATACTGTGTGAATGATAAAAACTAAAAAGTGAATTCCTTGAACTGACTCGTCTTTAAAGAAAGTTCCACGTGAAACTAGGTTTCTTTTTTAAGTTTTTTTGTTACACATGGAAATAAGGTCATTATAGTAACTCATCGTCATTGATGACAATTTTGCTAGACATAAAAAGAGAGCTTTACAAAGTGCACTCTGGTTTCCTCACACATGCCAAAACCCATACAGATAAGTTAATTGGTGTCCTCTGAAATTGGCCCTAGACTGTGATGGTGAACAAGTGGCTGTGGTAGGGATTAGATTGTGAGCCCCTCTCAGGGACAATTAGATACTTTTTTGGTCACATTTAGTTTCCTTTTCAAGATATATTTATGGCAAATACTTTACATTGTGCCAGAGCAAAACGCTAGCAAAATCACTAGCGTTTTGCGATCAGCAAGTGTGAATGGGCTCTAAAGGAGACTGGTTTGCATACAGAGAAAATTTATTCTCTCGAATCACAATTATGGAGGGCTTTCGGTCCCAAATCTTTTTTTATTATTATGTTGTTTGTCAGATCAAACATATGGTTATCTAGAATGTGAAAATGTCCCATGCTAGATGGTCACAAATCAGATATGATTACATTTTTTCTTTTCATCCCAGTTTGCTGCTCAGAAAGTGGAAAAAGCATTGCCTCATACAGCCCTACATCTATAACTGCATACATACCAACCTAAATGTGGTCCCCTTTTTTTCAATGCCCTCGGTTAAAATTCCTGTTTTAGGTAACATTGATTGTGCCCTGGTCTCTTGTGGCCTCAATCTTCCATTTGGAGATTACATCATTTTAATTATGTAGAAGATCTGTTATGTCCTTTTAGAAATAAGATGCAGTATACACATTTACACAGCTAAAATGTTTGTTGAAGGTTGATGATTCCTATACATTTCACTTCTAACAGATTACTCAGTACCTTAAATCATTCTCACGCTAACTGGAATTTCCATAGAAAAATTTAAACATAACATATAATAATGCTAAAAAGTCAAACAAAAACTTCTAATACAAAAGAATATTCAAAACACCTCGTGATTTTTCTTTCTGAGAAAATCAGTTTTAAAGTTTCTGATAGAAAATTAGTTTTTTTTTCAACAGAAGCACTCATTGTCCCATTCAAATAGTTTTTTTTTTTGTTGTTTTTTTTTGTTAAATGTAAAACTCCAAAACATGTTACCAACACCAAGTTTGGCAGATATATTAGGAAAAATTGTGGGAACACTATATATAAATACACACACACACACACACGCACACACACACACACACACGCACGCACGCACACACACACACTCACACCAAATACAAAGATGCTTTTGCTGCGGTTACCCTAGTAGTTTAGCATGTGTGAGGGGTGCTTGCAGGTGTCATGGGTGCTCAGGGTGCTGGCAGGGGGGCTGTGGTTGGTCTCGGCGTAAAAATGATGGGAGCTGAAGACACAGGACTCTACAGAGCTATACTTGCATCCATAGACTACAGCTCCCAGCATGCATTGCAGCACGTATGACAGACACGGCCAACAGCTTCAAAATCCTCCAGATGATGATGGCCAGGTGGACAAGATGGTGAATGCTGCATATGCTGGGGTCTAGAGGGACAGCATGCCGTAGGTCATTAATGATGCTCCCCCCGCCCCTGCACCCACCAACAAGTCACAGGGTTACAAATCTTCCTTGTGGGGAGGTTAATTTAAACAAAAATACACACAAAATGGTGCTCAGGTCTTTTTAAGAAAACGTTCAAGGCTGCAGTTAGTGGTATTGGAGGTAGATAGAGTTTGGGTACACAAATGGTACTAGTAAGGGGCTAAGTCTACTGTTCAGAGATGGGGAGACTACAGTTAGGGTTATGATCAGGGTTGAAGGAAGGATTTTGCCAAGTGATAAGGGCATGGAGGGAGGAGTTAGGATATCTAGATATTGGTGAGTTACTAATTTCATCCACATTTTCTGCACATAGAATGGTGGATCCATGTGCTGAAAATACATGTATCCATGGTGGCAATGTGACCATAATTGTATGCAATACTCCAGGGCAGGCGTAGAATGTACCCTACTACGGAAACACAATGGGGACATGTGCACAGCTGTACCCAAACTGAAACCCTAATACCAGGTGAGATTGCAGACAAATGGAGTAGACAGGGAGGATGGCAAAGGAGGCAATGGTGAACATGGGGCCAGAGGAAGCCCCAAGTAAGTATCAATTATTTTACTTAGTTCATCTTAGGTTCTCTTAAAAGAGTGTGTTAAAGGGGCACTATGGCGAAAAATAAAAAAAAATTAAAATATGTGCAAACATATACAAATAAGAAGTATGTTTTTTCCACAGTAAAATGAGCTATACATTACTTTTCTCCTATGTTGCTTTCAATTACAGTAGGTAATAGAAATCTGACAGAAGCGACAGGCTTTGGACTAGTGTTGGGCGAACACCTAGATGTTCGGGTTCGCGAACGTTCGCCGAACATCGCCGCGATGTTCGGGTGTTCGCGCCGAACTCCGAACATAATGGAAGTCAATGGGGACCCGAACTTTCGTGCTTTGTAAAGCTTCCTTACATGCTACATACCCCAAAATTACAGGGTATGTGCACCTTGGGAGTGGGTACAAGAGGGAAAATTTTTTTAGCAAAAAGAGCTTATAGTTTTTGAGAAAATCGATTTTAAAGTTTCAAAGGGAAAACTGTCTTTTAAATGCGGGAAATGTCTGTTTTCTTTGCACAGGTAACATGCTTTTTGTCGGCATGCAGTCATAAATGTAATACATATAAGAGGTTCCAGGAAAAGGAACCGGTAATGCTAACCCAGCAGCTGCACACGTGATGGAACAGGAGGAGGGTGGCGCAGGAGGAGAAGGCCATGCTTTGAGACACAACAACTCAGGCCTTGCATGAGGACAAGAAGCGTGCAGATAGCAATTTGCATTTTGTCGCCATGCAGTCATAAATGTAATACAGATGAGAGGTTCAATAAACAGGGACCGGAAACGCTAACCCATCACAGATGTTCATTGTTCATGTTGCTTGGTTGGGGTCCGGGAGTGTTGCGTAGTCGTTTCCAATCCAGGATTGATTCATTTTAATTTGATTCAGACGGTCTGCATTTTCTGTGGAGAGGCGGATACGCCGATCTGTGACGATGCCTCCGGCAGCACTGAAACAGCGTTCCGACATAACGCTGGCTGCCGGGCAAGCCAGCACCTCTATTGCGTACATTGCCAGTTTGTGCCAGGTGTCTAGCTTCGATACCCAATAGTTGAAGGGTGCAGATGGATTGTTCAACACAGCTACGCCATCTGACATGTAGTCCTTGACCATCTTCTCCAGGTGATCGGTGTTGGAGGTGGATCTGCACGCTTGCTGTTCTGTGTGCTGCTGCATGGGTGTCAGAAAATGTTCCCACTCCAAGGACACTGCCGATACCATTCCCTTTTGGGCACTAGCTGCGGCTTGTGTTGTTTGCTGCCCTCCTGGTCGTCCTGGGTTTGCGGAAGTCAGTCTGTCGGCGTACAACTGGCTAGAGGAGGGGGAGGATGTCAATCTCCTCTCTAAAGTCTCCACAAGGGCCTGCTGGTATTCTTCCATTTTGACCTGTCTGACTCTTTCTTCAAGCAGTTTTGGAACATTGTGTTTGTACCGTGGATCCAGAAGGGTATAAACCCAGTAATTGGTGTTGTCCAGAATGCGCACAATGCGTGGGTCGCGTTCAATGCAGTCCTAGGCCGAAGAGGTCATAGCCTAGGGTCACAAAAACCTGTTTATTTGGGCAATTTCAATGGTAGTGATACTGACGTACATAAATCTCAGCCATGGCCGTTAGCAACGTCTGAATTTCACGAAATGTCTCATGCAGGTAGAAGACATATTGTTGGACTTGGATTCCAAAGATGGGGTCCCTACATCTCTGCAAACCAGAGTTACAGGGGTCCAAAATTGGTAAAATCCCCCATAGGCTTTCATTGCCTCCCTTTTTCACTTTCCAAAATCTCACATCTTTTCAAAGGGCAATTGCTCAGCAGTGGCAAATTTTCTAGCATTGTAGGGACCCTTAGGGGGAACATGACTGGTGAGTTTTGGGCCCCTAGGCTGAAGAGGTCATAGCCTAGGGTCACAAAAACCTGTTTATTTGGGCAATTTCAATGGTAGTGATGCTGACGTACATAAATCTCAGCCATGGCCGTTAGCAACGTCTGAATTTCACGAAATGTCTCATGCAGGTAGAAGACATATTGTTAGACTTGGATTCCAAAGATGGGGTCCCTACATCTCTGCAAACCAGAGTTACAGGGGTCCAAAATTGGTAAAATCTCCCATAGGCTTTCATTGCCTCCCTATTTCACTTTCCAAAATCTCACATCTTTTCAAAGGGCAATTGCTCAGCAGTGGCAAATTTTCTAGCATTGTAGGGACCCATAGGGGGAACATGACTAGTGAGTTTTGGGCCCCTAGGCCGAAGAGGTCATAGCCTAGGGTCACAAAAACCTGTTTATTTGGGCTATTTCAATGGTAGTGATGCTGACGTACATAAATCTCAGCCATGGCCGTTAGCAACGTCTGAATTTCACGAAATGTCTCATGCAGGTAGAAGACATATTGTTGGACTTGGATTCCAAAGATGGGGTCCCTACATCTCTGCAAACCAGAGTTACAGGGGTCCAAAATTGGTAAAATCCCCCATAGGCTTTCATTGCCTCCCTATTTCACTTTCCAAAATCTCACATCTTTTCAAAGGGCAATTGCTCAGCAGTGGCAAATTTTCTAGCATTGTAGGGACCCTTAGGGGGAACATGACTAATGAGTTTCGGGCCCCTAGGCCGAAGAGGTCATAGCCTAGAGTCACAAAAACCTGTTTATTTGGGCAATTTCAATAGTAGTGATGCTGACGTACATAAATCTCAGCCATGGCCGTTAGCAACGTCTGAATTTCACGAAATGTCTCATGCAGGTAGAAGACATATTGTTAGACTTGGATTCCAAAGATGGGGTCCCTACATCTCTGCAAACCAGAGTTACAGGGGTCCAAAATTGGTAAAATCCCCCATAGGCTTTCATTGCCTCCCTATTTCACTTTCCAAAATCTCACATCTTTTCAAAGGGCAATTGCTCAGCAGTGGCAAATTTTCTAGCATTGTAGGGACCCTTAGGGGGAACATGACTGGTGAGTTTCGGGCCCCTAGGCCGAAGAGGTCATAGCCTAGGGTCACAAAAACCTGTTTATTTGGGCTATTTCAATGGTAGTGATGCTGACGTACATAAATCTCAGCCATGGCCGTTAGCAACGTCTGAATTTCACGAAATGTCTCATGCAGGTAGAAGACATATTGTTAGACTTGGATTCCAAAGATGGGGTCCCTACATCTCTGCAAACCAGAGTTACAGGGGTCCAAAATTGGTAAAATCCCCCATAGGCTTTCATTGCCTCCCTATTTCACTTTCCAAAATCTCACATCTTTTCAAAGGGCAATGGCTCAGCAGTACCAAATTTTCTAGCATTGTAGGGACTCTTAGGGGGATCATGACCGGTGAGTTTTGCCACTGCTGAGCCATTGCCCTTTGAAATTGTCATACTCACCAGGTCAAGGACTCTCAGCTTGCTCAGGCAGGGGGCTCCACGCGTACGCGCGGAGGAACGCTGGGCCTGGTAGTTCCTCTCAAATCCAAGATGGCGCGTGGCGCGGGGCGCTGCGCGCGCATACACGGAGTTGTGCGCGCGCACGCCGCTGTGCACAGCGCTTGCGCATGAGTGCGCGTGTGCACGGCGCATTGCGCACTGCGCATGCGCAGGCGTTAATTCTGGCGCCAGAATTCAAATGGCCACCAGTATTTAAGCAGCACTGCCCTTCACTGCAGTGCTGCTTGTTCTGGCAGTTTGGCTTAGTGTTCCTGTGCAGTACCTATTGATTACCTGATTTCCTGTTGTGACCCGGCTTGTGACCTTGACTCCGCTTGATCTCTGCCCGCCCTGACCCTTGGCTTGTGACCTCGATAACCTGGATTGCCGCCTGCCCTGACCTCAGCTTGTGACCCCGACCATCCTTGATATCCGCCTGCCCTGACCTCCGGCCTTGCCTTGTGGACTACGCCTATTATCATCAGTCCTACACCCATCAGTATTCACCTGTTCTCCGAGTCACTGTGGAGCTATTTCCAGCGCAACCTGGTGGGCACTAGGCAGCGAAGCGCGGCATCCCCATTAGGGGGGTGTTCCGGCATTCCCTTTAGGGGAGTGTTGGTGAAGACCCGTGGTCACTTAGACTCTGCGCTGGGGTAGTTCTATCTCAGTGGTAAGGTCAACAGTCTCCTGGACTCTAACAGTAACAAGCAGCCATTATGAATACTGGTGTAGGATCAACTCAGATGGACCTCTTATGTGAGATGGTCTCTCAACTAAGACTTTCGGTCGCAGAAGTCCAGAAAGAGAACTCCGAGATCCGGGAATTCCTCCGAAGTCAGCCAGCGGCTCCTGCAACTGTCCCTCCTGCGGCAGTGGCGCAAGCTCCAGCAGCTAACCTGGCACCTGTTCCTGTGGAAGGCGCCCTGAGCTTGATACCAGAACCTAAATTACCCCTACCTGATCGGTTTTCAGGGGACCGAGCTAAGTTCCGTCTGTTCCGGAGTGCTTGTCAGCTTCACTTCAACTTGCTGCCGAGAACCTTCTCCCGTGAAGAGACTAAGGTCGGAGCTATCATCTCGCTTCTACAGGGTGAACCACAGGCCTGGGCCCTCCGGTTGATCGAACGTGAGGATCCAGTTGTGAACAGCGTCTCCTCCTTCTTTGAGGCCATGGCCGAATTGTACGATGACCCCGGAAGAGGGGCATCTGCAGAGACCGCCCTTCAAGCTCTACGCCAAGGGAAAAGGCCAGTGGAGGAATATGTTACGGACTTTCGCCGCTGGTCAGGTGACACTTCCTGGAATGAGCCGGCACTCAAGTTCCAGTTTCGACAAGGGTTATCTGAGGTTTTAAAAGATGAACTAGCCAGAGTGGGAGTACCGGAGACCCTGAAGGACTTGGTTCAGCTGTCTGTCCAGATCGATCGACGACTGAGAGAAAGACGGTTGGAAAGATCAGGACCTACCCGTCCCTTGTGGGTTCCTTCCATGGCTGAGACTCCTTGTTCTCCAACCGTTCCGACTCCTTCTGCCGCTGCTGATGATCCCGAGCCCATGCAACTGGGATTGGCTCGTCCTGCCATTTCTCAAGAGGAGAGACAACGCCGAAGGTCTGCCAACTTGTGTCTCTATTGTGGAGCATCCGGCCACTTCCGTTTGAACTGCCCGGTCAGGCCTGCCGGTAAGCCTGATCCATCTCTCTGCAAGGACAAGACTATCCAACTTCTAGCGGTCTCTCATATCCCTCTCACTCTCTCGTTTCAGGGCCCCAGAGGAGAGATCGTTAGAGTCAAGGCTATTGTCGACTCTGGAGCCTGCTCCTGCTTCCTAGACATCAACCTTGCTGCTCAACTTCAGCTTCCAACCCGGTGTAAACGGGTACCACTCATCATTCAGTTAGCCGATGGCTCTTCCGCCAACTCTGGCCCCATTACTACAGAGACTCTTCCATTGAAAATCATCATTCAAGAGGAGCATCAGGAATACCTCTGTTTTGACTTGCTTCCTTCTCCTCTCTTCCCGATTATCCTGGGCATGCCCTGGTTGAAGATGCACAACCCCACTATTAACTGGAGAACGGGGGAAGTGTCCTTCCATTCAGACTATTGCCTTCGCAGTTGTTTTCCCCGGGCGGGTATTCTATTTTGTCTGAATTCCGAGAAGAAAGACTCTGTTCCCTCGGTTTACCACGATTTCTTGGATGTGTTTGACAAGTCAGGAGCAGACGTTTTACCCCCTCATCGCATCTACGATTGCCCTGTTGATCTCCAGCCCGGAGCTGCTATCCCTTTTGGGAGGACCTATCAATTATCTGAACCAGAATCCCAAGTGTTAAAGGACTATATTGATGAGAACCTGAAGAAGGGGTTCATCCGTCCCTCCACTTCACCAGCCGGGGCAGGAATCTTCTTTGTGGAGAAGAAGGACGGTTCACTCCGTCCATGCATTGATTACAGAGAGTTGAATAGAATCACGATCAAGAATCGGTATCCTTTGCCACTCATGTCAGACTTATTTCAAAGACTTCGTACTGCCCGGATATTCTCCAAGTTGGACCTCCGTGGAGCCTACAATTTAGTCCGCATAAGAGAAGGAGACGAGTGGAAGACGGCTTTCCGTTCCAGGTTCGGACACTTTGAATACTTAGTTATGCCTTTCGGGTTATGCAATGCCCCAGCCACGTTCCAACACTTCGTGAATGACATCTTCCGGGATTTCATCGATGACTTCATGGTTGTGTATCTGGACGACATACTGGTATTTTCCTCATCTCTGGAGGAGCACCGCATTCACGTTAAGAAGGTACTGTCGCGACTCAGAACTCATGGACTTTATGCAAAACCCGAGAAATGTGAGTTCGAGAAGGGGTCTATCCAGTTCCTGGGTCTAAGGATTTCCCCAGAGGGGTTAGAGATGGACCCACAGAAGGTCTCATCCATTCTGGACTGGCCAGTTCCTTCAGACAGAAGAGCCGTACAAAGGTTCATCGGATTTGCAAACTTCTATAGAAGATTCATCAGGAATTTCTCCCGAGTTGTGGCTCCCATCACGAGGTTGACCAGTACCCGACAAACCTTTCACTGGACTTCCGAAGCTCAAGAAGCCTTTGAGAGACTGAAGACTTGCTTCACTTCAGCACCCATTTTGAGACATGCAGAACCCTCTAGACCCTTTATCCTGGAGGTTGATGCCTCGGAAATAGCTATTGGAGCTATCCTGTCGCAACGGTTTGATTCGAAAGACATTCTTCACCCCATTGCCTTCTTCTCCCGGAAGCTTAACAGTGCTGAGAAGAACTATGATGTGGCAGACCGGGAACTCCTTGCTATCAAGGCAGCCTTGGAAGAATGGCGCTACTTGCTTGAAGGAGCAGAGCATCCTATCCTCATCTTCACAGACCACAAGAATCTCGAGTATCTTCGTTCAGCCAAAAGATTAAAGCCTCGACAGGCCAGATGGTCCCTGTTCTTCTCAAGATTCAACTTCCACTTGACCTACCGCCCCGGCTCTAAGAATACCAAACCGGATGCCCTGTCACGCATGTTCCATTCAGAAGCCAGCCCTAACTCCATTCCAGAGAAGATCCTTTCCTCACAACATTTTCTACTCCTCCAATCAAGCCTACTTACCTCTATCCAGCAAGAATCCGCTCTCCTCGATACCCCGCCTGACCTCCCTCTCAAAGATGGCCTTTACTATCATCAGGACAAGATTTTTGTTCCCCGCAAGTCACGACTTCTGGTCCTGCAGGCCTGCCACGATGATAGACTCGCAGGTCATTTTGGAGTTTCCAAGACTCTCGATCTACTTCTGAGAACCTTTTGGTGGCCTGAAATTTCCAAGGATTGTAAACACTTTGTGAAGACCTGTGAGACTTGTGAGCGATCCAAGAGCTCCCGCACTAAGCCATGGGGTTTGTTGAACCCATTACCAGTTCCAGAACGGCCCTGGGAGGACATCGCCATGGACTTCATTGTTGAATTACCCCCTTCTAAGGGGTTCACAACTATCCTGGTGGTGGTTGATCGCTTCTCCAAAATGGCGCACTTTCTCCCTCTCCAAGGGTTACCTACGGCTGCAGAGACTGCCGAGATCTTCCTGAAAGAAATAGTCAGATTGCATGGCTTACCCAAGAACATTGTCTCAGATCGGGGAGTCCAGTTCACCTCTAAATTCTGGCAGGAACTTTGCAGGAAACTTAAGATTCATTCTTCATTATCTTCAGGTTACCACCCGCAAACGAATGGTCAGACAGAACGGACCAACCAAACTCTTGAACAATACCTCAGGTGCTTCACCTCTGCTTCACAAGACGACTGGTCCTCCTCACTGCTGGCTACTGCAGAATTTGCCTTCAATAACACGGTCCATACCGCCACTAACCAATCCCCATTCTTCATGAACTATGGATTTCATCCCTCATTCCTACTAGATATCAAGTCTGAGTCTAAGTTACCCGGAGTCCAGGAGAGAATATCTTTTATCACTAAAAACTTCACTAAGATACAGGAAGCTCTGAAAGCATCTCAAGAAAGGGGAAAAAGATTTGCAGATAGACGCAGAAAGGAGGGGCCAAGTCTTGTACCAGGAGATCAGGTTTGGCTCTCCACAACTAACCTGAAACTGCGTTGCCCTTCGAAGAAACTTGGGCCAAAGTTTATTGGGCCTTTCCCTGTTCTGGAACAGATCAATCCAGTGGCTTTCAGATTATCCTTACCAAGATCCTTACGGGTCCATCCAGTGTTCCACGTCTCCTGCTTGAAGAAGGTTGAGGTTAGTGACTTTCCTGGACGTTCTGCTTGTCCTCCTGCTCCCATCCTGGTTGAGGGAATGGAGGAATTTGAGGTCGAGAAGATCCTTGATAGCAGAAGGGTTAGAAATTCCATCCAGTATTTGGTAAAGTGGAGGGGTTTTGGGATGGAGGAGAACTCTTGGGAACCAGGCCAAAATGTTCATGCTCCCAGATTAGTCAAACAGTTTCATCAAAGATTCCCACAGAAACCTAGACCTGGAGGCACCCAGAGGTTGCCCGTAGGGGGGGGGCAATGTCATACTCACCAGGTCAAGGACTCTCAGCTTGCTCAGGCAGGGGGCTCCACGCGTACGCGCGGAGGAAAGCTGGGCCTGGTAGTTCCTCTCAAATCCAAGATGGCGCGCGGCGCGGGGCGCTGCGCGCGCATACACGGAGTTGTGCGCGCGCACGCCGCTGTGCACAGCGCTTGCGCATGAGTGCGCGCGTGCACGGCGCATTGCGCACTGCGCATGCGCAGGCGTTAATTCTGGCGCCAGAATTCAAATGGCCACCAGTATTTAAGCAGCACTGCCCTTCACTGCAGTGCTGCTTGTTCTGGCAGTTTGGCTTAGTGTTCCTGTGCAGTACCTATTGATTACCTGATTTCCTGTTGTGACCCGGCTTGTGACCTTGACTCCGCTTGATCTCTGCCCGCCCTGACCCTTGGCTTGTGACCTCGATAACCTGGATTGCCGCCTGCCCTGACCTCAGCTTGTGACCCCGACCATCCTTGATATCCGCCTGCCCTGACCTCCGGCCTTGCCTTGTGGACTACGCCTATTATCATCAGTCCTACACCCATCAGTATTCACCTGTTCTCCGAGTCACTGTGGAGCTATTTCCAGCGCAACCTGGTGGGCACTAGGCAGCGAAGCGCGGCATCCCCATTAGGGGGGTGTTCCGGCATTCCCTTTAGGGGAGTGTTGGTGAAGACCCGTGGTCACTTAGACTCTGCGCTGGGGTAGTTCTATCTCAGTGGTAAGGTCAACAGTCTCCTGGACTCTAACAGAAATGGTGTGAGATTTTGGAACGGTAAATAGTAGGCCCAATGAAAGCCTATGGGGGATTTTGCCAATTTTGGAGCCCTGTAACTCTGGTTTGCAGAGATGTAGAGACCCCATCTTTGGAATCCAAGTCTAACAATATGTCTTCTACCTGCATGAGACATTTCGTGAGATTCAGACGTTGCTAACGGTCATTGCTGCGATTTATGTACGTCAGACTCGCCACCATTGAAATTGCCCAAATAAACAGGTTTTTGTGACCCTAGGCTATGACCTCTTCGGCCTAGGGTCCCAAAACTCACCAGTCATGTTCCCCCTAAGGGTCCCTACAATGCTAGAAAATTTGCCACTGCTGAGCAATTGCCCTTTGAAAAGATGTGAGATTTTGGAAAGTGAAATAGGGAGGCAATGAAAGCCTATGGGGGATTTTACCAATTTTGGACCCCTGTAACTCTGGTTTGCAGAGATGTAGGGACCCCATCTTTGGAATCCAAGTCTAACAATATGTCTTCTACCTGCATGAGACATTTCGTGAAATTCAGACGTTGCTAACGGCCATGGCTGAGATTTATGTACGTCAGCATCACTACCATTGAAATTGCCCAAATAAACAGGTTTTTGTGACCCTAGGCTATGACCTCTTCGGCCTAGGGGCCCGAAACTCACCAGTCATGATCCCCCTAAGGGTCCCTACAATGCTAGAAAATTTGCCACTGCTGAGCAATTGCCCTTTGAAAAGATGTGAGATTTTGGAAAGTGAAATAGGGAGGCAATGAAAGCCTATGGGGGATTTTACCAATTTTGGACCCCTGTAACTCTGGTTTGCAGAGATGTAGGGACCCCATCTTTGGAATCCAAGTCCAACAATATGTCTTCTACCTGCATGAGACATTTCGTGAAATTCAGACGTTGCTAACGGCCATGGCTGAGATTTATGTACGTCAGCATCACTACCATTGAAATTGCCCAAATAAACAGGTTTTTGTGACCCTAGGCTATGACCTCTTCGGCCTAGGACTGCATTGAACGTGACCCACGCATTGTGCGCATTCTGGACAACACCAATTACTGGGTTTATACCCTTCTGGATCCACGGTACAAGCACAATGTTCCAAAACTGCTTGAAGAAAGAGTCAGACAGGTCAAAATGGAAGAATACCAGCAGGCCCTTGTGGAGACTTTAGAGAGGAGATTGACATCCTCCCCCTCCTCTAGCCAGTTGTACGCCGACAGACTGACTTCCGCAAACCCAGGACGACCAGGAGGGCAGCAAACAACACAAGCCGCAGCTAGTGCCCAAAAGGGAATGGTATCGGCAGTGTCCTTGGAGTGGGAACATTTTCTGACACCCATGCAGCAGCACACAGAACAGCAAGCGTGCAGATCCACCTCCAACACCGATCGCCTGGAGAAGATGGTCAAGGACTACATGTCAGATGGCATAGCTGTGTTGAACAATCCATCTGCACCCTTCAACTATTGGGTATCGAAGCTAGACACCTGGCACAAACTGGCAATGTACGCAATAGAGGTGCTGGCTTGCCCGGCAGCCAGCGTTATGTCGGAACGCTGTTTCAGTGCTGCCGGAGGCATCGTCACAGATCGGCGTATCCGCCTCTCCACAGAAAATGCAGACCGTCTGACTCAAATTAAAATGAATCAATCCTGGATTGGAAACGACTACGCAACACTTCCGGACCCCAACCAAGTAACATGAACAATGAACATCTGTGATGGGTTAGCGTTTCCGGTCCCTGTTTATTGAACCTCTCATCTGTATTACATTTATGACTGCATGGCGACAAAATGCAAATTGCTATCCGCACGCTTCTTGTCCTCATGCAAGGCCTGGGTTGTTGTGTCTCAAAGCGTGGCCTTCTCCTCTTGCGCCGCCCTCCTCCTGTTCCATCACGTGTGCTGCTGCTGGGTTAGCGTTACCGGTCCCTTTTCCTGGAACCTCTCATCTGTATTACATTTATGACTGCATGCCGACAAAATGCAAATTGCTATCCGCACGCTTCTTGTCCTCATGCAAGGCCTGCGTTGTTGTGTCTCAAAGCGTGGCCTTCTCCTCCTGCGCCGCCCTCCTCCTGTTCCATCACTTGTGCTGCTGCTGGGTTAGCGTTACCGGTCCCTTTTCCTGGAACCTATTATCTGTATTACATTTATGACTGCATGCCGACAAAAAGCATGTTACCTGTGCAAAGAAAACAGACATTTCCCGCATTTAAAAGACAGTTTTCCCTTTGAAACTTTAAAAGCGATTTTCTCAAAAACTATAAGCTCTTTTTGCTAAATTTTTTCCCCGCTTGTACCCACTCCCAAGGTGCACATACCCTGTAAATTGTATGTAGCATGTAAGGAGGCTTTACAAAGCACGAAAGTTCGGGTCCCTATTGACTTCCATTATGTTCGGAGTTCGGCTCGAACACCCGAACATCGCGGCAATGTTCGGCCTGAACCCGAACATCTACATGTTCGCCCAACACTACACGTGACCCGTTCGGCCAATCACAGCGCTAGCCGAATGTTCGGGTAACGTTCGGCCATGCGCTCTTAGTTCGGCCATATGGCCGAACAGTTTGGCCGAACACCATCAGGTGTTCGGCCGAACTCGAACATCACCCGAACAGGGTGATGTTCTGCAGAACCCGAACAGTGGCGAACACTGTTCGCCCAACACTACTTTGGACTAACCCATCTCTTCATAGGGGATTCTCAGGGATTTATTTATTTTCAAAAGCACTTAGTGAATGGCAGTTGCTCTGTCCAACTGCCAAAAAACTGTGCAGCGAGCAGGGAAGCTGGCCAGCATAATTGTTTAAATCCTTTTTAGGGAATATCTTTATAAAGAATAAAAACCTTGCTGAGAATCCCCTATGAAGAAATGGACTAGTCCAAAACCTGTTGCTTCTGTCAGATTTCTACTACCTACTGTAAGTGACAGCAACATAGGAAAAAAGTAATTTATGGCTCATTTTACTGTAGAAAAAAACATACTTCTTATTTGTCTATGTTTGCACATATTTTAAATTTTACAATTTTTCGCCATAGTGCCCTTTTCATTTCCAAAGCATCCAGTACAGAACACAAGAGCAGTTATTATAGGATTCTTGGCATTCAGGTTCCATGATACCATACTGGCTTATGTCGGATGATAACCATTATCCAGGGTTTTATTTCTATTTACATTAACCTAATCTCTTTTCTATTTATTTTCACTGTTCTACTATAATTACAGTCATCACTGCACTCGAATGTACTTCAGTACCCTATAAATTATTTTACAGCGTGAAATGCATATGTTAGTATCGTTCTGCGCTTGGTTTTTATGAAAATATTTTGTAAGGAAGCAGAAAGTACATAAGAAAGAGCAATAACTCATATCAAAAATAACCCAGCTTTGTATCTAAAACCATTACATTTTTTGCCATATTTAATTTTATTTTCATGTACCGTCTCCAGTGACTGGTAAAGAAAATATGAACCAAATGTTGTCCTATTAAGAAGCAAACTCAAGCAGCTGCAAAAGGAAAAAGAAAAATTATTATGTTACAAGGACTCTTTCCTTTCGGTCCCTGGTGGTGCAAAATTATAGCGGTTTGTTTTCAAAACAATCAAAACCTGCAGCAGATGCTGAACAAAATACTTATTTTCTGAAAAAGAACATTGCTACATGGTAGCAACACTGTCAATACCATATTTTATAGGTAGTGTAGGACATGCAATGCATACCATATTCTGCAAAGAAATACTGAAAATTGTTCTGCCGCTACAGTGACAGCCAGGAATATTTTATGGCGTTTTAGTTGGCTCAAGGTAATGGCCAATAAAATGGATGGAATGTATTTCATATTTTAAAATGCAATGAAGACACATTATACAAACCTGCCAAATACAATTCACAAAATTCAGTGTGATGGGTGGTTCATCATCTATAGATGTATACAATGGTATCCCTCTATTTCAATACTAGGGGTGCTGCTATACCTAGGACATATCTAACAATTCTCTATAAATGTAGTTATTCAGAACCATTTTTTTTGTAGTAAATTGAACTTAAGGAGGAACATAAGCTAAAAAGGAAGGGGGGGGTCAATATATTTCAAGTGTGAAGTTAAAAAAATAGAAGAAAGATCAATAAATGATTGATATTCACCATTTTATTTGTTCATGTTTGTTTGAGCCTGCACATCATCATCTTTAGTACTGGCAGACATGAAAAAAACCAGACAGCACAAACTGCCATTATCTATAACCACTCTCCCTGACAATGCGGTAGGCTAAAAGTTTTTTTTTTATATAGATATATGTATGCACAGAGGGAGATACTGGTTGCTTGGCAGTTGGAAACAGGGGTCATTTCCCACAATGCAACAAAGTCTCCCACATTATGTTCTCATAACCTAGGTCCTGACATCACATTGTGGGAGGGGTTTCACCACAATATCAGCCATATAGACCCCCCTGATGATCTATTTGAGAAAAGGTAAAAATGTCTCATGGGAAAGGGGGGATCAGCTACTGATTGGGATGAAGTTCAACTCTTGGTCACAGTTTCAGTTTAAATTAGTAAATTAGTACTCCATATTTATGTAGATTTGGCACCATGTAAGGCAAAGATCCCATTTGTAAGCAAATATGCTTTAGGGCTCTCCTCCCAGTAGAAATGGTTGACCTCCAACCTAGCCTCGTGCTGGTGTTGAGATTATATATATATATATATATATATATATATATATATATATATATATTGTAAGGGAATCCAGAGTGTTTGTGTTTTTTTACAACTGCATTAAATCTGTAAAGCAACCACATGCTGTAATGATGCTCTTTTTCTTTTATTTCCAGCAATGTATCTGTCCTCTTGAGCTTTTCTAGAGGTTAAAAGTTCACTTGGGTGACATCACACTGTATTGGCTAGAGCAAAGTTAACAGTACTGAGAAATTGTCTCTATGTGTGAAGAGACAAATTTCCATGATGCAGCGTGGCAGACCTCTGCTGCCATGGGAGAAGTGTAGGCTTGAGGAAAGACAGAAGCAGGGTTTTTTTTTTTTTTTTTTTTCAAACATGGTAGCACACATATTATCATGTTTTGCTTTTGATCTACGTACAAAAACTAGATTTAACTCAGTCAAGAAGGCCAATAATGAACACATCGGGCAAACATTTTGCATTGGTACAGAAGTCCTCCCTGCCAATATCACCAAAAGAGGCATCAGTGACCCCCTGAACGCAAGTAAAATTTTCCCTTTCCTGCCTCTATAACATTACCTTGATGGTTTCTGCCTGAGTTAAAACAATTGGCTCTTTTTTTTCTGTAAACAGCCTTTACTATTCACAAACAAACAACCCCCCATTGCCTATTGATCTTCATCATATGATTTTTTTGCCTAAGCTAAGCATTGGTACCGTATCCTTGGGTCTAGTGCAACACTTTTTTAATCTGAGACAGAAAAACATACATTTTTATAAAGTAATAATTGAATTCAGTGAGTTATGTGAAGTGTAGCTTTTAGCAATGGATCTGCCTGAAGAGGCTAAAGACCATATACTGCTATTTAAAGCAGTAGAAAGACTTTAAAATGTTAGGGACTGAGAGTCATTTTGTAGACATACTGGAGCTGATTTACTGTTTCTCCTGAGCTGGTGAACATTTGAGGACTCTGGAGAAATAATCCAGCAAACTTCTACCGTTTTTTTTCCTTATAATAGCGGTCACGTATTTGGTTTTATATATTTTTAACACTTGCCTGGGTCATAGTAAAACATAAAAAAGACTACTGTAGGGTTAGTCAATTATCCGTTGCATGATTAAATTTACAGGCATAAATCTGCAGGACAAAATTAAAAAGTAAAGTAAATAAATCAATAAGATTAAGTGTTAAAGAGCAAATGTAGTGAGAGGTATGTGGAGGCTGCCATGTTTATTTCCTTTTAAACAATACCAGTTGCCTGTCTGTTATGCTGATCCTTTGCCTCCAATACTTTTAGCCATAGACCCTGAACAAGCACGTAGCAGATCAGGTCTTTCTGACATTTTTGTCAGATCTGACAAGATTAGCTGCATGTGTGTTTCTGGTGTGATTCAGACATTTCTGCAGCTAAATAGATCAGCAGGGCTGCTAGGCAACTGGTATTGTTTAAAAGGGAATAAATATGGCAGCCTCCGTATTCTTCTCACTTCAGTTGTCCTTTAAGCTCTGTACACCCACTAGATAAAATTGGGCTAAGCAGGCTGATAGTTACCGTGAGTACTGCAGCCTCGACGCCTCAGCCAGCGAACAGTAGTACATGTTGTGGTGCTGCCGCATGAGTTGGGCACTGGGTGGAGCTGCTAGTAAAAAATATCAATAACTTACATTACCAATATTTTACTATGCACTTACTGGCACCCATTCTCACTTGAACCCTCCTCTCCTAGTCCCTAAAACTAAACCCCCCATCATCACCACCACCACCTAATATCTAACATTAACCCCCCCAATTTAGGTCCTTAAAACAAATCCCCCTCCTAATATCTAACACTAACCCAAACAACTGCTAGTTACCACAAAAATTATTTCCTATGCCAAGTAGTACCTGATCGGCTACTATCCATATTGGGCACCCAACTCACTGCTTGGATGCCTGGTTACTGGTAATTAGTACAGGCATCTATTAGATTCCTGCCAATCCCCATGCCTAAATGTCCTGATCCACACTAACTCTGCCAAGAACTGGCTGAGGGCCTCACTCACCCGCCCACTCTGTGACACTCCTCATGCACCACTTCATTGCCCCTCTTCCCCCTGCATAGCAACGAAACGCATATGGATACGCAGTATCAGCTGCTGACTGTGGCCCAAGGGATAGAATCCCAATCCCAACACACTTAAAAGGCTGTAGAGGCCTAGATTCACATGCCAACTAGAGCATTAAGTTTTGGGGTTACACATTCTAGTGTCAACGGGTTTCCTCATACAAATTAAAAATATAATAATGGTGGATTTACTGGCTTTTACCTTAATTTGGTCTGAGAATGCAACAGAGACATTTGAAATTTGCGAAAAATCACGGACTTGTTATGAATTATTTTCGGTGGCATTTTTGCTTGAGATTTGAATTTAACATTATTTTTGATAAAAGATTAATGCAAATATCAAAGTCTGATGTAGTAAACTTCTGGCTGTTGTAAATTCAGTCCCCAGGTCGCCGACAATGCACTTGTTTAAATATACAATGTACAAACAATTTTGATAAAGTAAACTTCTGATATAGTAAACTACTTTTCCTGGTCCCTTGGAGTTTACTTTAAGGATATTCTCTGTATATAATAATAAATAATACAGGTAGTCCTCAGTCAGAGACAGGGACTGTAGGTTCATTCTTAACCTGAATCTGTTGTTAAAGGAGTTGTCAGGGGAAATAAAGTAAAATGAATGGTGCTTACTGGCGGCTTGCTCCTGCCCCAAGCTCCCAGGACCTCCCTTGCTGCAGCTCTGCCCACAGCCATTTGCCGGAGCTCCTGCGCAGTCCGCTCCAGCCCACGTGGCAGGAATTGACAGCGCCGATCGCGCAGGCGCAGTACAGATCGACCTCCAGGTCGTTCTGACGTCATCGCCGGGGACCGGGTCGGAGCTCCGGCAAACGGCTGCGGGCAGAGCTGCAGCGAGGGAGGTCCTGGGAGCTTGGGGCTGGAGGAAGCCCCTGGTAAGTACCATTCATTTTACTTTATTTCCCCTGACAACTCCTTTAAGTCAGAACACTGTGCTATCCCTGTCCGCTTTGCCTCCTATGTGCCCCTATTTGCCTCCAGTGCCCCCTCTGTGCCTCTCTGTCTCCCTCAATGCCTGTTTGTCCCCTTCAGTACCTCTGTACTCTCTCTGTGCATGTTTGTCCCCCCTCTGTGCCTCTCTATGTCCCCACCTCTTTTTGTACCTCTATGTCTTTTGTACCCCTTCTGTGCCTTTGTTTGTACCCCATGTGCCTCCGTTTTTACTTGTTTTGCCTCCATTTCTAACCTGTTGTATTGCTATGTTTTTGGCGTTGCTAAGGCTTCACACTTGACTCACACTAGCACACAGACTAGGTAAATACACAGCATACAACTTCACACTGTATTAGGTTATATATTCAATTATTACAAATTATAACAGTGAATTATATGAATTATGGGTAAGTTATAGAGTAAAGAATCAATACATTAACGGATATTGCATCATCACTCCGTATCGGGGGACCAGCGATCGTCAGGAGGCAGCGCATACACAACATCACACAACTCGTCAGTAGTGGAGAGTCCCATCAGAGCAAGGGAAATCTCTCTGTCTTAAACTCATAGCTCCACCCATTTTGCCTATTGCATCCTGGGGATGATCAGGCATGAGCCTCGCTATGATTGGATGACTTATAGTCAATATTCTCATGAACAGGACTAGTTTTAGTTAAGTCCTGTGTGAACGTGCAATTCCTGAAATAGTTAATTCAGGGTTACGCGCTTATTGCAACACAATGTTATATAACCATATCACGTGCCACGCATGCTCAGTACTTGTTTTCATAGGGTGTAGTCGGCCATCAGCCTATCCACAACGTGGAAGTATGATTCATCCCTCGTGATCATTGCATGATCACGGCACAAACAGCATGTTTCCTTGACTTGCAATAACCTTTTGTTCTTGTCAATGGTTTTCTATGGAGAATGGTTCATCACTACTAGGGGATACAAGATATATCCTATCTGCCTGCAGACTAGCTTGCTAATGTGTTTCTCCCCTAGCAACCAGTCATTCACACAAGCTCTTCAGACTTGTATCACACCTGTGTGCCTACATTTATACCCCCCTGTGGATTTTTGTACCCCCTGTGTCTTTGTCACCCCCCCCCCCGCCTCCAGTTTTCCCCCTGTGCCTAAATTTCTACCCCCCGTGCCGCTTTCTACTTTTACCTCCCCTGTGCCCCGCTTTGTCCCCTCGTTCTCTGCCTATGGACTCCAGCCCGAGTCCAATGCTGTCTGTCCTCCGCTCTCCACCTCCTGCAGCTCTAGTAGTGTACAGCCACTGCTATGTCACATAACATACAGGAAGCAAAGAGATGCTGAATCTAGTGGTGGCTGTACATGGTTATATGGAGCAGGAGGCGGAGAGCGGAGGGCAGACAGCGTTGGGCTTGGTTCGGAGGTGAGTCAGACACTGCTGCCGGGAAATGCGCCAGCATTCGGGGGAAGTTTGAAGCCACTTCTTCAAACTTCCTCGACACGGAAATGATGTCATCGCAACGGGATTGGGCCTTTTGTATCAGCGGGTCGTTCGTATGTCGGGCGGGGACTACTTGTAATCAACATCATTGTAATAATAATCAATCCAGGCAATTCTGGAGAGTAAATTTTTTTTTGCTATGGGTGTATTTATTAGACTGTAGTAGCAAAAACAGTAGTAATTCAATTACCCCCATATCCGGGGGGTGCACTGGCCATGTTCTCTCTCTCCCCCCTCCCTAAGGGGCAGTGGCGGCACTCCCAGGCAATGGATGCCATGTGAAGGTGTCTGCGCTGCCCTGCATTTCTTGGGATACAAGGGGGCCTACATGCGACACCCTGGTTGAGATGCAATGTATATTGCGTGTGCCAACTCCTGCAGGAAAAGCAGATGGATAGTTTAAATCCTGCATATTCTGGTAGGCGAATGCAACATGCAAACGCTTTGCCATTTTAATTAGTCAATTGACTTGAGTCAGCCAGTATTTAAAAAGAGAAACTGTAACCAAGAATTTAACTTCATCCCAATCAGTAACTGATACCCCCTTTCCCATGAGAGATATATTCCTTTTCTCAAACGGATCATCAGAGGGGTCTGTCTGGCTGATTTTGTGGTGAAACCCCTCCCACAGTGTGATGTCAGCACCTCACAGCACTGAGGTACTGACATCACACTGTGAGAGCCTTGTTGCATTGTGGGAAATAACAGCTGTTTTCAACTGCCGCCTTCCAGTGACATCACCTGCCAGCAGTAAAAATGTCACCATGTGATAAATGTCAGAATGTAAATCAGGGAGAGGAAAGATTTTACAATGAGCAAATACTGACTAAATCATTTATACATAATTATTGTAAAAATTAAGTACTTTTTTATTACATTATTTTCACTGAAGTTCCTGCATATTCTGGTAGGCGAATGCAACATGCAAATGCTTTGCTATTTTAATTAGTCAATTGACTTTGGGCAGCCAGTATTTAAGTCAGGGGTTGACTGGTCAGAGCACACATCCCTTTTTCTTGTGCAGCATGTAATTCAATCACTAACCTTTCAAAAATCCTCACTATGTTCCAATATGGCCCAGACAAGGGTCTTAGTAAATCAACCCCATGGGCAAACTCGTTCCTGATATTCATCCTGATAATATCTTTAGTCAAGTGTTTGTAAAGTGACTACAATCAGTCATTTGTTCTTAGCAGTTTAAATAGATGAATAGATGAAAGCTTGTGTGTGATTGGTTGTTGCAAGAATTGCAAGAATATGCACATTAATCTTCCCTTGTTAAAACATTGATTGTTTATTGTGAACAGCTGCTCAGTACTCTTCTTTTTTGTATTTATTATTGGTCAATGCACAAAGCCGCACACTGCTATCTGTGGTTGGGTATTAAAAGCATTTTCACGGTACTGTTCTTTACTGTATGTGTGATTGGTTACAAGCAGCTGCACACTGCTCACCTCTGTTATATCTCTGATTGATTATTATGAGCAGTTGCAGGCTACTATTTTAGTTGTGTCTGTAACAATCTATTACTAGAAATAGCATGCTTTTCCCTGCTACATCTTTATGGAAAGTACCACTTTTGTCAAAAAGTGATAAAACATAACTTGTTCACAAAACAAAAAGTCACATGTTAAAAACATACACTGGGGCTTCAGTCACAGTGGGAGGTTGTGTTATATTGCGATGTTAAGGGCACACAAAGGAATTGTAATGCAACTCAAAGTCGCACAAAAAGTGCCCGCGTTAAGCTACGTTAGGTTGCATTGCGTTACAAGAAGGACGTAATGGCGCATGTGCCAACTTCATAACGTGATGAATTCTAATGTATGTAATTCATCAACTTTTGCTTTGTCATAGACTACCATTATACCTGTCAACACATCAGTTATGTCCAACACACTGCATGCAGTTTGTCTTGATAACATGACATGTTACAACTCAATACAACGGGTGCAGTGTGAACAGCATATAGACGTAAATATGCCTTGCTTCTCGCAACATTACTTTCACACCTTAACGCCTGTGAATGAGGCCTTAGGCTTGGTTGACACTAGAATGGGATGAGGTCTGCAATGATTTAATATGAGCCGTTTCACATCAGTCTGTTTCTTCTGATATGTCCATTGCATTCCTACAACAAACAGTCCAGACATTTACAATTTGTATGCATTGTGTTGCTATTCATCCAATGAATAAGATGCAATTGTTTGTAAATGGCAGCAGAGACCCCAATGGACAACAGCACACAGAGCAGTTAATTTTGGTGCTCAGCCAAGTCGGTAATTTGGGAGCCTCAACTGGCTACTCTGTAAATTGCAGCTCTGGCAGCGCCTACTGTATAATTAGACGAATTTCAGATGGCAGCAGAGATAGTGGTGGCACTGGCAAACAGTGGTGGCAGTACCCAAGTTTGACTGGAGTTCGGCTATCAAGTAGTAAAACTCTGGATAGGTTTGGGGGTTAGTAAGTAGTGCTTGGGTTTCAGCTATTATATAGTCGGACCCCAGACATTAGTAATGAGGTCAGCAAGTGGCACACAGAGTTTGACTATATTGTAGCCAACCTCTGGATACAGGCAGAGGCAAGGTTGGGAGAAAGTAATCAGCAGCTGGGGTTCAGCTTTTGGTTGTGGAATGGTGCTCTTGATCAATTAGTGCTAGGCATAGGTAGAGGAGTTAGTGTTGGGCATACAGTAGGTGGGGGAGGTTAGTGTTAGGCATAGGTAGGGAAGGATTATTATTACGTGTAGGTAGGGAAAGGCTAGTGTAAGAATATTGGTAACATTATAGATATATCCTGCCTCTATCTGGCCAGCAGACGCCAGTCAGCCAATCTGATTGGCTGACTGCAGCAGGCAAAGGGTGTATGACAGTGCACCTGATTGGCTGACTGGCGTCTGCTGGCCAGATAGAGGCAGGATATTGATCTGGCTGGAAGTTAGCAATTGTGTTTGTTTGCAGTTGGCATTCAGTTTAGAGGTGGTGGGGTGAGTTCCCTGGAGGTGAGAGGTCCAGGGCTTGCCCGCACTTCCCTCTAGTTGTCGCATGGTGGTTTGGGGGCCCCAGTGAGTGAGAGAGACCTGGGGCCCCTGGGCTGTCATGTGGACCAGTGTTTGTAACTTTATAGATATTCCAATGATAACTGATAAGCAGGATCTGTTGTACAAATTATGGGACACCACGTGTAAATTACACAACTACACATCCCTGGAGAGGTACAGCTTATGCATACAATACATATATGAGTGGCTGTAGTGTGAACTGAACCATAGTGTCATTAAGTTAACTACTACTAAAATAATATTTTCTAAAACTTTTCAAAATGTCATACTTTGCATCTTGTAATTAACCCTCGGCGGGGACCAGAGGACACTCGTGGAGCTGCAAGGGCACAGGATGGCAACAGGGGGCTTGGGGGAGCCCCAGGTAAATAAAACTTTTTTTCCCCATGGGCTAAGGTTCACTTTAAGCAATGCTGAAGTGGTACTTCCAACATGTACATTTTGAAAAACACTGCTGGTGGAACATTCATAGTTAAGTTTTCTGTTGCAATACAAGGATCACCAGCCTTTTTTCACACTTAATAAGCATTCCCTAGCACTCGGAATACTCAATAAATAGTCCCAACAATATTAGGTCAATGCCTTTAAAAAAGAGTCCAACAAACTTCATGACCCCAGGGAGGCAGCATAAATAACCGGTTAAAACTGCAGCACAAAATACTGTATAAACAACTATGCCTCCTCTAGTGTGATGCATTCATAAAATATAAATGTACAAATTGCACTTACAACTATGAAAAGAGGAGTCTAGCATATAAGCAGGATAAGGACTGCGGCCAGCGGTTTCACAAGACTAAAAAGTTCCCTAACTGTACGCAAACACAATGCAGCCTAAATCGGTGACACAACCTCCTACGGGAGAGCTCTCATCACAACGTGTTTTGGGGGCCTCGCCTTTCATTAGGTGAGGTGCAAGTTTTTTTGTCTAGTCTTGCATTGCGTCTTCCATTTTGCCACTTTTGTACTTCTGTGTGCAGCAGTTTGCAATTCAAAGTTATTTGCACAACAACATGCCCGAAGACAAGAACTGACTGTTCCTGGAAGCCTGCTTAGGAAATTTAGTTTTCCAATAAAATGTATCATCTGCTACAACAACAATACTCTTTTGGTGGTGTAATACAAAAACTGGCACCAGTTTATTCTTACCTAGTCTCTGTTCCTGTTTCAATATAGCTTTAAGTGTTAAGTCACTGGAAACAAGAAAATTCTCAATATGCTAAAATTTAATAAATCTTACTCTGACATCTGGAAAGTTTTCTGTTATGGAAGCTTGATATAAAGGAATCTGAATTGAAATAAAACCCTTCAAGTGCTAGCACATTTGTAAACTGTCATTTTTTGTCACTTTGCAGATGTATGGCATCAGCAAGTCTACTTAAAATGCAGACTTTGCCACAGTACATTGCACTTTCAACATCGTTGTATAATCATAAGAACAATGTCTTTCGAATTTGCTATATTTATTAAATCTGTAATTTTACACTACTACGCATGTCTGTCTTTCCACCCGAAATTTATGACTCTAGATTTGTAATTGATGTCTTTTCATTAAATGAGTAGATCAATATTTAATAAAAACCATAAATTTTTGTCAGGTTTTCTTCCTGGAACACTGTGGAGTGCCATGAACTTGGAAACGTTGTAAATTAGAATAGATGTGTAATTATAAAATAATTACCTAAGTGTAACACCCCTAGGCAAATCAAATTCATTTGCACCCTGTCCCAGTACTTTATTGTACTGTCTACAGGGCTGCAGAGATTCAGTGATGTAGCTGTGCAGCCTTCACAGGAACCTGTAGTGAGAGAATTAAATATGGAGGTTACAATCTTTGTTCCCACTTAAAGCGGACTCAAACCAAACATTTTTTTTTATTAAAAATATTTAGTTGCACCACTCTGACACATACAACGATAAACAAACACTCCTTCAAGCCTATGAGCATTTCAGTGCATGCTTACCACCCTTCTTTTTTCATAACCATGGTTATACTGGGGGCAGCCATTAGCAATTCCTCCATTGCTGGACACCACCTACTCCACCAGTTTGCGGATTTTTCCCGGCAATTTGAAATGAAGGGAGGGGTTCCTTCAATAAATGTAAAATATTGTATATTTGTCATCATGCAGCTGAAAAAAGGCTGCTATTTATTATTTAGAAAATAGATTTTATTTCTGAAATCTTGTATTTTTAATTTTTAAAGACACGTTTCCTAGCTGCCTTGCCAATCTTTTGTCTTCAGTTGTGTCTCAGTCACATAATGGGAATAGAAGACTGCTGTTGGAGTCACAGTGGAGTTAAAACACATATGCAATTCACTTTTTCTCCTAGGAGATAATTTTCCATCTGCTATTTAAAACAACTTTTTAGCACTTTGCAACTGAAAAAGTACCACAAAGTAGTTTAAAAAGTATTGTCAAAATTATTCAGAATATTTTCTTGCTTGCTGGTGACTTAAAAGGCATTTTAATAACAATTATGAAATATCACCTAGGAGAAAACTCTGGAGAAAAAGTTAATTAATTTTTTTCACCTGAGTTATCTCCTAGGAGATAATTTTCATATTCTCTGTAAATTAAATTTAAATATTTTACAATGTATTTAAAACTTGGTGAAAAGGTACTATTTATTTTTATTTATTTTAAGTATATTTACTTGCTTGCTGGTGACTTAAAAGGCATTTTATGACAAGTTGTAAAAATATGTCCTAGGAGAAAACTCAGGAGCAAAAGTGAACTGCATATGGCCCTTGGGGCTATATGCAATTTACTTTTGCTCCTAAGTTTTCTTCTAGGTGATATTTTTACACCTTAGCAATAAATACCATTTAAGGCACCAGCAAGAAAGAAAATACTCAGAATAATTTTAAGGAAAGGTGGGGGGGGGGGGGGGGGGAGGCTGTGCATCCCTAAACACATGTTGCAATTGAATGGTTAATCGCACAGGCATACACCGCCTCTGCCAGACTGAAAAATGCATGCCCTGCATCCAAGACAAGTGCTAACATTTATTAAACTAGGAGGAACTTTAGCTTCCAATATGGTTTGCATGCAAAGTATATTATACTAGACACTTGCGCCACGGTGAGGCAAACCTCCGGGCAAGTGACCTAACCTAAATTTAAAACCTTGGGAGCAGCTAAGCAAAAAAAATTTGTAACTTACATTTAGAATAATTTTGACAGTAATTTTTCACTTACTTTTTAGTACTTTTTCAATTACAGAGGGCTAAAAGAGGGCTATTTTAAACAGAAAATGAAAAATTATCTAATAGGAGAAAAACTTAAGAGAAAGAGTTAATTGCATACGGCCCTTGATCTGTATACTCATTGGGGCAGATTTATCAATTGCGTCTGAGAGAAAAATCTTAGGAGGTTTCTAGAAATCATTGCAGAACTGTCTCAGATCGTTAAAGCGGACCTGAACTCAGAACTTCCTCTCTTCTCTAAAAGATAAGCAGCAGCAAAATAACGTTTAAAGAAAAAAAATCCTTTGTTACAGCTGATTCAAATTCTGCGATAAATCTACAGTGTGTCTACGTCCTGCTTTCATGGAAGCAGACAGATTATTAACATCCTATGTGTACCAATTAGCTCTCAGCTGAGGGATCAAATTACAACTTGTGATTAGTCACAGATGACAGGGAATTAGACAGGCTAAATTTTCTAAATACATACAAGGTGCATTTTATATACTTCCTTCTGTTCTGTGCAAGAGTTTAGGTCCACTTTAACCCTCTGGCAGATAATCCTGACACTGTATCGGGGTGAAAAAAGATGCCCATTTAGATAATCCCGATACAGTGTCGGGGTAAAAAAAAAAAGTTTCCCAGCACTTTACCATGGGTTGCCCTGGTACAGGGTGCACAGTCCCCTTTCTCCGGACGGTCCCCAGTGTCTCTGATGCCTTCTGGTCAGGACGAGCCTTCAGATCCCGCCCTCCGATCCCGTCCTCTGGTCCCCTCCGGTTCGCATCTCTTGACGCATCTCTTTCCGCGTCCCTCCACCCTCTTGTGCCCTCCGATCCTCTCCTCTGGGCCTTCCGATCACGTCCTCTGGGCCACCGATCCCGTCCTCTGGGCCACCGATCCCGTCCTCTGGTCCCCTCCGGTCCCTCCGGTCCCTCCTCCTTTCGCGTCTCCTTCCTCCTCTCCTTTAGCCACACGCAATGACGTCGCACGTGAAGTCGACGCTAGGGGGCGCGGCGGTAAATTTGAATTTGTATTGGATTGAATACACATGTATCCAATCCAATACTCAGTAAAAAATAACAAGTTTGAAACAGTATAAATAAAATGACACATAGGAAAAAAAAAAACACCATTTGCTGTTTGGATTTTGCTGGTGACACTTGCACTGATATTTCTGCTGATTTTTCTGGTTTTGACCCTTGCTTGGACTATCGACTATTCTATCGACTGCCGCCTGGATTTGACCCTTGCTTTTTGATAACGACAACGCTTTGATTGCCGCCTGGATTTGACCCTTGCTTTTGGATAACGACGACGCTTTGATTGCCACCTGGATTGACCCTTGCTCCGAATAACGACTACGTTTTTTCTGCCGCCTGCCCTGTAATGGCTTCCAGCTCCCGTAGACGCCTCTCCCCGCGAACCCTGATGCAGGAGTTTGATGACAGCGAGGATGAGCAGCTGTTATTCTCAGACTCAAGTGACAGCTATGTGGCGAACATGTCATCATCTGACTCAGGATCTGACAGCGATGACTTCACCGAAGAGGTTGAGAGCATCCGCACATGGATCGCTAAAGACCCTACCCAGAATAATCCTGCCCCCCCGCGATTCCCATTTACAGGCGAACCCGGCCAAAAAGTTCCCTGTGATCCTAACCCCCTGGCCTATTTGAAACTTTTTTTGGACGAGGCCATAATCCAAATTATAGTGGAGGAGACCAAGCGCTATGCGGAACAGCAGCCTGGTCCATTCAGGAGGTTTGCTAGGGGAAAAAGGTGGGAACCAGTCACCCAGGATGATATATGGCTATTCCTGGCCATCCTCATCCTCCAAGGGGTTGTGGGGAAACCCCGCCAGACATCATATTGGAGCACCAACCGACTGATTGCTACACCTTTTTTTGCGACTGTCATGTCAGAAAACAGATTTAGCCTCATCATGAAAAACCTGCATTTCATGAATAATGAGACCTTTGATGAGGCCACCCATCCTGCCCCCAAACTGTGGAAGATCTACGACCTATTTCAAATGGTCATACGCAAATTTCAGTCCGTGTATGTTCCAGAAAGAGACGTTAGCGTAGATGAAAGCCTAATGGCGTATAAGGGGAGACTTGCCTGGAAACAGTATATCTCTTCCAAGCGTGCCAGATTTGGGATAAAATAGTTTGTATTGTGCGAATCTAATTCCGGATATATTTGGAATGCCATTATATACACTGGTAAAGGCACACAATTTGACCCCAGCTACAGCCAGTTTGGCCTTGCATCTGCCTCTGTCCTCTCCCTCATTTCACCGCTTCTTGGTCAGGGATATTGCCTGACCACAGATAATTACTACACCTCCCCTGAACTATATGAACACCTCATCAGACACAAGACTGATTCATATGGCACTGTCCGGCCTAACCGTCGCAATCTGCCATCAGCCTTTTCAGCTCAGAAGCTGAAGCCAGGGGAAATCACAGCATGGCAGAAGGGTAAACTGATGGCCCTCCGCTGGAAGGACAAAAAAGATGTTTCCGTTTTGTCAACAGTCCATAACACTGACACTGCTGCAGCCAAGAATCGTACTGGGAAGACAATCCAGAAACCCCAGGTCATTCTGGATTATAATCAGACAATGGGTGGGGTGGACCGTGCTGACCAGTGCATAACATTCTACCCCGTTGTGCGCAAACAGCAGCGCAAATATTACAAAAAAATCTTTAGACATCTGGTGGAGCAGTGAAATAACAAAAAACCTCAGAGATCAATAACTGATATATGAAATACGTGTATTATGAAAATCACATCACATAAATTACACACAATATACCCATGATCCCCAATTATTGCACCATCCCTTTAAAACCCATGAAGTATACACCTGAGCATCTAACTGGACTAACATATGCACTATTATGTCGCTGTGATCACATTTCCTATGCAGTTCAAACAAACAGGGTTATGAGTTCTCTGCCTAACCAGCAGGTAATACTTATCACCTCAGCACAGACTGTGTGTGGCTCTGATTTCCCTAGCACAGTCAAAGAAGGTGCAGTTTATTGCTGGATACTGAGGTCCCATACAGAACTGCTTCACTGAAAAAAAGCACGTGCAAAAAATAGTGGTAAGCATATGCAATTCATCTGGCCAGGATTGCTCATATATACTTCACAGCAGTGATTAAAAACATGCAGTGTGTCTCACCATACTTCACCATTCCCTGTGCACCCGGGAACAGCCTTTAACAAACTCTGTCCCAAGAGACCAAGCACCTCTTCAGTATAGCAGTGCAGTTGCAGCAACAGCCTGGCCCCAGTACAAATGTCCTCAGCACGGGCGTCCCCGTTGCTTCCAGGGTCTTACTAGCTGTGCACAAAGATCTTCCATCCCTCTGCCCCCTCTCTCACCATGAGGCAGGGGTGTAACCAGGTGCAAACAATGTATCAGTTCTGATGTCTCTCCAAACGGCTCTTCTGAGTATGGTGACTCACACAGTTCAAACTAGTGGACCGGTTTCATCAAATCAACTTTGATTTCTTCAGCACTAATGGCAAAAAGCTCTCTTGCTCCATCTTGTGGCTGTTTTTATACATGCATGAATGTTTATCATCCAAATTTATGTAACGTGCTCTCTAACACCATCTTGTGGTTGCTTTTTATGCATGCACGTTGTCTGTCATATCCAGGCCAGCTGTCTGCCTGTACTCTTACTCCCTCTGCTGGGTTAATAATTGTACTCATTCAATACAGCAATATGCCTTCACCTGTTACATATACCTGATTTTAAACATCGGCCGGTACTATCAGCAATTGAGGGGCGTGGCCATGGGGGCGGCGTGCTCTCCGGCCTACGCATGCCTGCACCTAGGTTTGTGGGAGATGGAGGAGGTGTATGGCATGCGTGGGTTCGGCGAGCGCGTCGCCCTGTGGCTACGTTACATAGACAATGTGGTAATGGTGTGGAGAGGAGACAGGCAAAGTCTCAACACCTTTGTGGAACAATTAAATTCTAATCAAAGAAACATTTTTGTAACGTATACCTGTGATGAAGAAATGATATCCTTTTTGGATTTAAAAATATTTAAACAGGGCAATAGATTATTAACCAGTACATACAGGAAAGAAAGTGCAGGCAATACACTACTGCATGCTTCAAGCCACCACTTGGGGTGTCAAATAAGGTCAGTGCCAACAGGGGAGTTTTTGAGGATAAGGCGCAATTGCGCCACTGTGGATTTGTTTGAGGAGGAGGCATATGCCCTGAGACAGAGATTGAGAGAGAGAGGCTACCCTAATAGGATGATTAAGAAAGCTTATGTTAGAGCATTGCAAACAGACAGGGAGTCCCTATTGGTAAAAAAGGAGCAAAGTAAGGGAGAGCAGAGTGTTAACGACCCGGTTAGATTGATTACTAAGTATGGCAGCCATTGGGAACAATTATTAGCTATTCTCAATAAAAATTGGGGGATTCTTACCCTGGACCGAGACATAGCAGAAATAGTGGGGACGACACCACACGTGACGGCGAAAAGAAGCAGTAGTCTTAATGATTTGCTAGTAAGAAGTGAGTTCCAAAGACATAGAGGTACCCCTATGAGGAGAAAGGGGATGTTTAAATGTCAGAATTGCAGATTGTGTAAATATGTGATAGAAGGTGATACCTTCATGGACAGCACAGGTACTGCGAAGTTCAGAATACGAGATTATATCTCATGTGCTACAACAAAAGTAATCTATCAGCTGATTTGTCCTTGCAACAAAATGTACATAGGTAAGACGGGGAGGGACCTGGAAACACGGATAGGAGAGCATATAAAGAATATTAAGGCTAAGAATATGGATAGTGCAGTGGCACAGCATTTTATGGAGTGCCACAACAGTGACCCTAAAGGAATGAAATTTAGGGGGATTTACAAATCAAATATCAGTCCCAGAAGGGGGGATTTTGATAGAATATTGTTGCAGAAAGAATGCATGTGGATTTATAAATGTAAGGCCCTAAAACCAAGGGGAATAAATGTGGATTTTAATTTAGGAGTTTTTCTTTAAATCCGTGTTCGGGTCACCAAATCGCCTGTCCTAAGGGGGAAAATAAGAGATAGGGCCCAGTGTGTGTCCATATCGATGTGGAGTCTTTTTCCTACCAGCAAAATTTCTAAATATAGATCTGACAATCGCTCATGGGGTATTCTATGCGCTGGAAGGGTCTGGGTTGGGGTTTGGTGTATTTTTGGGGTTCTGCCATGTGGGGTCCCCTCCCTCCGCATTTTAGAGACATGTGATTTGAGTTTAAAAATATATTTGGCAACTGCTTCTATGAAGTATCTCCATAGGTGGGAAGCATGTTTAAAATCAGGTATATGTAACAGGTGAAGGCATATTGCTGTATTGAATGAGTACAATTATTAACCCAGCAGAGGGAGTAAGAGTACAGGCAGACAGCTGTCTTCTATGGCCTGGATATGACAGACAACGTGCATGCATAAAAAGCAACCACAAGATGGTGTTAGAGAGCACGTTACATAAATTTGGATGATAAACATTCATGCATGTATAAAAACAGCCACAAGATGGAGCAAGAGAGCTTTTTGCCATTAGTGCTGAAGAAATCAAAGTTGATTTGATGAAACCGGTCCACTAGTTTGAACTGTGTGAGTCACCATACTCAGAAGAGCCGTTTGGAGAGACATCAGAACTGATACATTGTTTGCACCTGGTTACACCCCTGCCTCATGGTGAGAGAGGGGGCAGAGGGATGGAAGATCTTTGTGCACAGCTAGTAAGACCCTGGAAGCAACGGGGACGCCCGTGCTGAGGACATTTGTACTGGGGCCAGGCTGTTGCTGCAACTGCACTGCTATACTGAAGAGGTGCTTGGTCTCTTGGGACAGAGTTTGTTAAAGGCTGTTCCCGGGTGCACAGGGAATGGTGAAGTATGGTGAGACACACTGCATGTTTTTAATCACTGCTGTGAAGTATATATGAGCAATCCTGGCCAGATGAATTGCATATGCTTACCACTATTTTTTGCACGTGCTTTTTTTCAGTGAAGCAGTTCTGTATGGGACCTCAGTATCCAGCAATAAACTGCACCTTCTTTGACTGTGCTAGGGAAATCAGAGCTACACACAGTCTGTGCTGAGGTGATAAGTATTACCTGCTGGTTAGGCAGAGAACTCATAACCCTGTTTGTTTGAACTGCATAGGAAATGTGATCACAGCGACATAATAGTGCATATGTTAGTCCAGTTAGATGCTCAGGTGTATACTTCATGGGTTTTAAAGGGATGGTGCAATAATTGGGGATCATGGGTATATTGTGTGTAATTTATGTGATGTGATTTTCATAATACACGTATTTCATATATCAGTTATTGATCTCTGAGGTTTTTTGTTATTTCAGTAATTGGTTGTGTGAAGCACAAGGTAGTAGGTTATATTTGATCTGGTGGAGCAGTGTCTTTGGAATTCTTATGTCCTCTACAAGAAACAAAATGACAGGCCTCTTCCTCACTTTGACTACATTTTGAAGGTTTGTGAGGAAATATGCTTACAACATCAGCAACCACAATCTGAGGCGAATAGACCAGGACGTCGTGCCTCCTATGTCGTAAATCCAGTGCGACTAACAGGACGTCATTTTGTAGAGCATGTGCCACCCACTGAGCGCAAAGCAACACCTACCCGCATGTGCGTGGTGTGCTGCTCTAAGAGGGGGCCGAATGGAAAAAAGGTGCGCAAGGAGACGCGCTTTTACTGCCCTGAATGTGATGTAGGACTTTGTGCTGTCCCTTGCTTTAAAATATTTCATACTCAGGAAGTGTATTGATGTTTCAATACTTTTTGTGCTGCAACTGCTGCTTGATCTGAATTAAGATGTTTTGTTTACGTATTGTTACTATTAAATGTTTTTTTTTTGCCATGATTTTCATGTTTTATTATTTTATTATGCTTAGGATAAGCACTAGAACCTTGTTTGCTAATGATTTGGTAAGTTACAGGCCTGAAATATTAAAAAAAAAATTCATTGGAAAATTCCATAGACTTTTTTGGACAGAAATTAAGGGAGAATTGAAACGCCCAGGAGGTTAAGAAGGTGCAGTTTCCTTCTAAAACTGTTCTTAAACAGAAGGAGGTAGGTATGGTTCTCAGAATTGTGTGTGAGGTAAGATGTACAGTGGCAGCTTTAACACAGAGAAAAGTGGGACTCTCATATTCAATAATATTTAAGTGGTGAAACAGCAGCGATAGGATGGACTGAATGATGTCAATCAGTCTGGATACTCCTGCTTCATAAAAAAGTGTCTTTCCTGCCTCTTAGTATAGCTGTTGGCTGGGCTTTATGAAGAAGAGATGTGACTGACAGCAGTGAAAGAGCACTTTTATGTTGTTATGTAAGGAATAAAATACCACATACAGCACATGTTTACATTGCCACATTGTGGCAGCTTTGCATGAGTTTTGGCAGTGATATCAACCACTTGTTAGTTCTATGACAGTTTGCACTGTACTCCCAGTATGACCTTTCTAGAAATTCATGCTGAACTAGTGCAAAAGAAATTACTCTCAAAACACATGCAGATAACAATACTAATTAAATAGGTAGGAAATAAGGAGACAAACAAAAACCAAAAAACGACCCAATTTTTCGGACTATAACTAGCACTTTTTCTGCCCCCAGTATAGGGAGAAAAAATCCCGGGCCCAGATGCAATTTATTTTTTCTCTTTTCTCCTAGGTGATCATTTTAAACTTGTCAATAAAATTCCTATTAAGCCACCAGAAAGCAAGAAAATACTCAAAACAATGTTGGTAGTACTTTTTCACCTACTTTTCGGTACTTTTCCAGTTGAAAAGTGCTGGAAATTTATTTTAAATAGATGATGAAACATTATCTCCCAGAAGAAAACTCGGGAGAAAAATTTTATTGCATGTGAGCCCCTGCATCTTATACACCAAGTACAGGCAGTCCCTAACTTATGATTGCCTGTCGATACATATATATATATTCAGCTTGCCCTTACTTAAGCTTGCCCTTACTTTCTCTGTCAATCTCCTCTATATCTGGGGTACAGGATGCACTCACCGGTGACCCTTTCATTCACTCCACACAGTATATCCCAATGCAACAACACTCTCACTGGGCCACACTGTCACAACGGTGTCACAACGGTGTCTATCTCTCTCCTCTGACCGGGCTCAGCTTCTGTAATCTCGGTCTCTCTCTTCTCAAGCCCAGTGTAGCTTCTACTGTACCAGGCCTCCTCTCTGCAGCCTTCCCTTAGTACAGCCACTCTGCTCTCACCTCATACTTTCTCTGAGCCAGCCCACTTCCTGATCTGGCACCCCAAAGTTTAATTTAAAAAGTTTTTCAAAAAAAAAAAAAAAGAACTCAGCCCTCTGCTGCTGACATCTTAAATTGCAGCAGAGGAAAAACCACAGAGCCAGCTCTTATTTTTCCCCTGGCAACCACTCCACCGCTAGCAACAGCAATTAAAGAGGTACAATCCCGTTACAGTAGCAACTAATATATGTTCTCATTTTTCCTTATTACTTGACATTACACATTTTCATTGCTATTCTAAGGCTTTAGCTAAACTTGCCTGCAGGGAGATGAGATGCAAGATATAAAAGGAAACATGCAGTTACTTTCCAAAAGGTGACAAATACAGCATCCCATCCGGGACAACAACATCCGGGAGCTTTTAGACAATCTAAAATAGAAAAAAAAAAGGAAAAAAAATGCTTCCAAGAAGCAGCACATAAATCTTGATGGGTGAATTTCTATAATTGCCTCCCTCAAGGATGCTTCATTGGATATTCTCCTATTGATATGTACGGCACTGACACATGCCACATTGTTTAGGGCTAACTTACTCTAGAGAAGCTGCATGATGTAACAAGTGACACAGCACTGAGGAATATTACAGTTTTTGTATGCTTCTAGCTGCCAATAACTTCGCCGCAATTGCTCAGCATCAGCAACACATAATCAGTATATATCAATATGGATCATTCTACTTTAGATGTTTGTACAGACAGAATTGGTAGAGTTGGAATAATGGTACACTGAAGATTGTCAATAATTTTGCAACATTCAGCACAAAGTATGGCGAAACCCACAGGACATGAAAATTATGAAATTGTGAGCATTCCAAAGGATCCAAAATAGAGAGAGAGAGAGAAAGAGAGAGAGAGAGAGAGAGAGAGAGAGAGAGAGAGAGAGTTGATTTAACTCTTACTTCTCCTTATCTGTTTACCTCACAAATTACGGTATCTCCTTATGTATCTTAGCCCACACTTTGGGATAAAACATTCAATAAATCTATAACACCTTAGTGAATTCAAAATTAGATTTTACCCATGAGGTAAATTATCAAACATTTGATAACGTTTTTGATAACGCTTAATGAATTGAGGCTCTCTCTTTGGACCTGATGCACTAACTAGCAGCAATGTTCCCTAGCGGAGACAGCACTCAGCAATGTTACCGGTACTACCACAGCAATGTATCACAAGTTACACTATTATACTATTAGCACGACCCATGGTATTCAAGAACTGCAAGTGTTGCTACAGTAATGCATGTTAGTAATGAGTGTTACATAGCAACTTTTGCATTACTCAAGTACAGCAAAAAGCGTGACTCAAGGCACACTGCTGCTGTAGTACTGGTAATATTGCCATGCACTTTCTCTGTACAGCAATATTACCGCTAGTTAGTGCATCAGGCAAATTGGCCACTTGTCAATTAACTTTTCTCCTGAGTTTTCTCACAAGAAATATTTTCACACTGCTCAATAAAGTAACTTCAAAAAACGCAGGGATGATCATTTATAAACAAGAAAAGTAATAGAGATTTTAACTTTTGGATTGCCTGATTAGCATCCTTATTACTTGTTTATCAGATAAAAATAAAGAATTGATTTTTTTATTTGATGCCCAACAGTTACAGTACCCTTTAGGTTATAGACTTTGTCTGCTGCTTCCTCTCAGTATAAGCTACTCCTATTGATGAACTGTCTATAATCATGTGATACTGATTACAGGTTTAGTGGGTATCAGACTTTAATTGACTGAATATTTTTATTATTATTATTATTATTTAGTATTTATATAGCGCCGACATATTACGCAGCGCTGTACAGTGTATATATATATATATATATATATATATATCTTGTCACTAACTGTCCCTCAAAGGAGTTCACAATCTAATCCCTACCATTGCCATATGTCTATATTATGTAGTGTAAGTACTGTAGTCTAGGGCCAATTTTTAGAGGGAGCCAATCAACTTATCTGTATGTTTTTGGAATGTGGGAGGAAACCGGAGTTCCCGGAGGAAACCCACGCAGACACGGAGAGAACATACAAACTCTTTGCAGATAGTGCCCTGGCTGGGATTCGAACCGGGGACCCAGCGCTGCAAGGCGAGAGAGCTAATCACTACGCCACCGATACTGTTGTGAGACAGATAAATTTGTAATGCAGAATTTCTTGTGTGGATAACATTTTATGACTAGCTGCTTATAGCAACTAGTCCTAATGCTTTTTTCAGCACTGTTGAATTAACAGTTAAAGGCAAGGCAAAGTTTTCAACACCCATTTTCCTGTACTAGGAGAAAGACAAATGTAGGGTTGCCCAACCTTAAATAATACTTCCAGTAAAAAAGAAGACAGATCCGTCGTGTAATGCTGCCAGGATGGGGGCAGGGGTTCAGGGTTAATAACTCACCGGCTGGGGCATAAAACAGGTGAAGCATTGCTCTGACCATCGGCTTAACAGTCAAGGCTATTTTTTTTAAGTCTTCCTAAGCGCTGGCCACTCCAACCTGTGTTGGCGCTGACCGTCCAAAGCTTGACTGGCTGCCACTAATCAGGCCAAGCTGGGGGCAAGCCATGGCAATGCACTTGGGGTGGCCTGAGCTTTGGAAGACTTAAAAAAAAAGCATGGTTGCTTTGTCAAGGAGGGAGGCAGAGTTGACATTAATGAATTATGCGTGGGCCGATGAGCTTTAAGGGCCCATTCACACCTGAGCGGGAATCACGCAATTCCCGC
This sequence comes from Hyperolius riggenbachi, assembly GCF_040937935.1. Classification (NCBI taxonomy): domain Eukaryota; kingdom Metazoa; phylum Chordata; class Amphibia; order Anura; family Hyperoliidae; genus Hyperolius; species Hyperolius riggenbachi. The sequence continues at coordinate 573,290,644 of NC_090646.1, forward strand.
TCAGGGCAAACCGCTAGCGGTTTTGTAAAAACCGCTGCACATTGTAGCCATCGGCAGTGTTCTTACTTCCGCGTTTGCAGTTAGCGATAACCGCAAATGCGCTGCATGCAGCGGTTTGACGGTGATTTGCAAACCTCCCAACATTTGAAGATGGGAAAGAGGGACACTTAAGCCACGCCCCCTGTGCGGCCTTAAGCCACACCCCTGCTTTTGCAGGAGGGTGACAATGGGAGGAATGAGTTTGCGGAGGAGGGTGCCAGTGGGTGGGAGAGGGTGACACTGGGTGGAAAGGGGGGAGCCAGTGGGTGGGGGAGGAAGGTGACAGTGGGTAGGAGGAGGGTGTTAGTGGAAAGTGGAGGGTGTCAGTGGGCAGAGAGGAGGGTGCCAGTGAGCAGGGAGGAGGGTGACACTGGGTAGGGAGGAGGGTGCCAGTGGGTAGGAGGAGGGTGCCAGTGGGTGAGGAGGAGGGTACCTGTGGGTGGAAAGGAAGGTGACACTGGGTGGGGAGGAGGGTGCCAGTGGGTAGGAGGAGGGTGTCAGTGGGTAGGAGAAGGGTGACACTGGGTGGGGAGGAGGGTACCTGTGGGTGGAAAGGAGGGTGCCACTGGGTGGGGGAGAAAGGTGCCAGTGGGTAGGAGGTGGGTGTCAGTGGGTAGGAGGAGGGTGACACTGGGTGGGGAGGAGGGTACCTGTGGGTGGAAAGGAGGGTGACACTGGGTGGGGAGGAGGGTGCCAGTGGGTAGGGAGGAGGGTGTCAGTGGGTAGGAGGAGGGTGCCAGTGGGTGGGGAGGAGGGTACCTGTGGGTGGAAAGGAGGTTGCCACTGGGTGGGTGAGAAAGGTGCCAGTGGGTAGGAAGGAGGGTGTCAGTGGGTAGAAGGGTGACACTGGGTGGGGAGGAGGGTACCTGTGGGTGGAAAGGAGGGTGACACTGGGTGGGGAAGAAAGGTGCCAGTGGGTAGGAAGAGGGTGTCAGTGGGTAGGAGAAGGGTGACACTGGGTGGAGAGGAGGGTACCTGTGGGTGGAAAGGAGGTTGCCACTGGGTGGGGGAGAAAGGTGCCAGTGGGTAGGAGGAGGGTGACACTGGGTGGGGAGGAGGGTACCTGTGGGTGGAAAGGAGGGTGCCACTGGGTGGGGAGAAAGGTGCCAGTGGGTAGGAGGAGGGTGTGAGTGGGAAGGAGGAGGGTGCCAGTGGGTAGGAGGAGGGTGTCAGTGGGTAGGAGGAGGGTGACACTGGGTGGGGAGGAGGGTACCTGTGGGTGGAAAGGAGGGTGACACTGGGTGGGGGAGAAAGGTGCCAGTGGGTAGGAGGATAGTACCAGTGGGTGAGGAAGAGGGTGCCAGTTGGTGGGGAGGAGGGTGCCAGTGAGTGGAGAGGAGAGGAGGGTGCTAGTTGGTAGGGGGGTCATCAGTGGAGGGGGGAGAATGCCCGTGGGTGGGGAGGAGACTGCCCTGGGGAGAGAAGACAGGAAGAAAATGATTGATGCGCCAGCCGCGCTAATAAGGGATGCAGGAGCCTGCTTTATTCCTCCCTCCCTTCCTCTGAATGCCCCCACCTGCTGTGAATGCCCCCCCCCCCCCCGTAGGCAGTGCGCGCAGCAGAGCGGAGCGGTAGGTCCTCTTACCGCAGATCCATGCGCACCGGCAACTAGTCTCCTGCTTCCTGTGATGTCATGGTACACAGGAAGCAGGAGACTAGTTGCCGGTGCCCATGGATCTGCGGTAAGAGGACCTACCGCTCTACTGCGCCCACACTGCCTACAGGGGGGGGGGCACATTCACAGCAGGTGGGGGCATTCAGAGGAAGGGAGGGAGGAATAAAGCAGGCTCCCGCATCCCTTATTAGCGCAGCTGGTGCATCAATCATTTTCTTCCTGTCTTCTCTCCCCAGCCGGTCGGGACTTAAGGAGGGCTTCCCGGGATAGCGGGAGAGCCCCCCCAAATCGGGAGAATCCCAACCAATCCGGGACGGTTGGGGGCATGGTGATTAGGGTTCCACGATTAGTGATCGCGATTAGCGCGCAAAGCACGCTAATCGAGATCGCTCCAAAACCGCGGCAGTGTCCAGTGATTTTTCCGCGTTAACTATGGGAAAATCACTCCCGCAAAACGTCGGCGGTAATTGCCGGCATTCTGCGGTTTCAGATGTGAACGGGCCCTCAGTCCTGAGACCCACTCACCCTGGAAGCGTTAAGACAGAGCCTTACCTGGCACTTCTTTTCACTGGAAGTACTCTTTAATTCTTTTGTGAAATGAATTCCATAAGATGTTGGAAACATTTCTTTGAGATTCTGGTCCTGCTGACATGATTGCATCATACATTTTCTGCAGATTTTTTGGCTGTACTTTCATCAGCTACACAGGACAATTGACTCAAGGCAAGTTGGATGCATGGCTTCATGCTTTTGAGGTCAAATTCTCACCCTACCATGTATGTGTCGGAGCATCAACAAATCTCGAGATAAATTAAACCAGAATACATATTAACACTATTTTACCACTATAGAAATATCCTGTTTTGGATTGTCTGTTTCCATTGCAGCATCAGCTTTCTTTTCTTGGTTGACAAGAGACAAACATGACATGGTTCAAGGTCTTGTGTAATCTGATATGTGTTTTGGCTAACCAAAGCATTAAAGATCTTAACCTTCATGTCAGCTGAAACCAATCTGGCCAGATCTAATCAACAAAACATTTCTGTCTGCAGAGCTGGTATTTGCTAGTTAACTCTAGAGATGGTTGTGCTTGAAAATCTAAAGAGATCAGTTGTTACAGAAATACCTATATCAGTCCATCTGACACCAACAATCATGTCACAGTTAAATCATTGGGGTTTAAAGAGGAACTGTAATCAAGGATTGAATTTCATCCCAATCAGTTGCTGATACTTTTTTTTTCAATGATAAATCTTTATCTTTTCTCGAAAAGATTATCTGGGAGGTATGTATGGATGATATTGAGGTGAAACCCCTCCTACAGTGTGATGTCAGGACCTTGATCCTGACAGTTTCCTGTCTGTAAGCCTTTTTGCATTGTGGGAAATAACAGCTGTTTCTAACTGCAAAACAACCAGCATCTCCCTCTATGTATATGTATATCTAAAAGTTTCTAATATTACAGCCATATTCTATAATCACCTATAGATTTACCTTTGTTACAATGCAGCTAAATACAGGACAATTAGATACTTACCTACAGATAATTTTCCTTTCCTGGTGCAATTCCATGGCAGCATACTATGGGTTCTGGGCTCCGCCCCCTAACCCCATCGGACACCATAACTATAAGTTTTCTGAATGCACTGAGCCCCACCATTCTGATAATTATCGTCCTCCCCGACACTGGGTGGGACCGTATGCTGCCATGGAATTGCACCAGGAAAGGAAAATTTCCTGTAGGTAAGTATCTAATTTTCCTGTTTCCCTGGTGCTTCCATGGCAGCATACTATGGGATTTAACTAGACATAAAAGAAATCAACAGGGAGGGAATGCATAACACTATTTATTTAAACAGCAGAAGCAGTACTAATAATTGAATGACCAACATTCATAGAGGTTAACAAGGATGGATCAATCCTATAATGTTCTATAAACGTATTAGCAGAAGACCACCCTGCAGCTGTACAGATAGCTGCCAAAGACACACCAGCCAATGAAGCCCAGGAGGATGCAATGCCCCTGGTTGAATGGGCTGAAGACTGTGTAGGTGGCACAAGCCCTTTAAGTCTGTAAGCTTTACATATAACCTTCCTAATCAAGGAAGCGATAGTCCTTGTTGAAGCCTCTTTACCTTTCCTACATCCTGTAGGGATTAGCAAAAGATGTTCAATTTTTCTGAAGGATTCAGAGGCTTTTAAATATTTTTCAAGTAATAATAGCAAGTTTAGAGGATGTTCTTTAGCAGAGTCTTTGCTATCTGTGAAAGCTGGAAGTGTCCACTCATTGTCCAGATGAAACACAGTAACTACTTTTGGTAGAAAGCCTTGCATTGGTCTAAGCGTGACTCTATTTTGAAAGAACACAAGGTATGGTTCCTTACAACCCAGAGCATGAAGCTCCGACACCCTTCTTGCTGATGTTATAGCCAGTAGGAAGGCAACTTTATATGTTAGGTTTGAGATAGAGCAATTTTCCACAGGAAAAAAGGTAGAAGAGCTCAAATAATTCAAAACCACCGGCAAATCCCATTTCGGATAGATGTCTTTCCTCGGTGGTTTAATCTTCAAGGCAGCCTTCATGAATTGTTGCATTAAAGGGTGAAGTGACCATTTCTTTCCTGATAATGAAGATAAAGCTGTGACATGAACTTTGAGTGTATTGTAAGCAAGACCCAACTCCAGACCCTTTTGTAAAAAGTCCAAGATATTATTCACTGACGGCAATAATGGATTAAATGATGAAGCCTTAGCAAAGTCCATGAATTTCTTCCATATCTTGTTATAGACTGAATTTGTTGATGGCTTGCACAACAGCAGCTGAACAACCCAGATTCAAAAGTCTTTCCCCTTCAAAATCCATGCCGCCAGATGGAGTTTGTGAGGGGCTGGATGGTAGAATGCCCCCTGGGACAAGAGTGTTGGTGAGCTGTGAAGGAAGATTGGTTTCGACCGGGCTAGCTGTAATAGAAGTGGAAACCAAACTCTGTTTGGCCAATAAGGTATGATTGAAAGCACTGTCAACCATTCCAGTTTTACCTTGCGTAGAAAGCGGAAAATTAACGGTACTGGAGGAAAGGCATATAGGAGTTGAGGTGGCCAGTTCTGAGCTAGAGCGTCCACTGCCAGGGCTGTGCGACAAGGAATCCGAGAAAAGAACCAAGGAAGCTTGTGATTTTGGTCTGAGGCAAAGAGATCCAAGATTGGCGTCCCCAGCATTTGAGTCAATTGAAGAAATACCTTCCTGTCCAATGACCACTCGAGAGATAATCTGCTCTTATATTGAGACGTCCCGGAATATACATCGCTTTGAGGTACTCCAGATTTTCCTCTGCCCATGAAAAGAGAACAGCCGCCTCCTGTGACAGAATTGTACTCTGGGTCCCTCCTTGATTCTCTATGTACGCCACTGTCGTCGTATTGTCTGACCTGAGACAAACCGATTGCCCCCTCAGCATCGGTGCAAAGGCTTTCAAGGCTAGGCGAGCTGCTCATAATTCTAAGAGATTCGAGCTTTTGTAGACATTCTGGCAACGCCAACGCGATTGCACTATGTGGTTCTGACACCAAGCTCCCCAACCGAACAGACTGGCATCGGTTGTTAGGTAAACCCATTGGGGTGGGAGAAGAGAGAAGCCGTTCAACAGATTGTCTTCTTCCAACCACCATAGGAGAGAGTTTTTTATTTGGGAAGATATCCAAATTCTTTGTTGCAACTGTGGTCTGTTCCACTGCAGTAGAAAAGGTAATTGGAATCCTCTCATATGCCAGTGTGCCCATTTTATCATTGGAATGGTCGCCGCCAACGTCCCTAGGAGTTGAAGGCACTCTCTCGCAGACATTTGATTGGCAGCCTGAGCTTTTGAAATTAAATAAGTAATGGATGGGATCTTTGAAGGCGGAAGAGAAACTGTGTTCAAGAGAGTATTGAAGCTGGCCCCCAAGTACACCATCTCTCTGCAAGGAATCAGCTGACTTTTCTGAAAATTGATGATCCAACCCAGGTCTCTTAACAACTTCAAGGATATTTGAGTGTGTTGGAGAAGAAGATGACGGGAACTGGACAATATCAGGATATCGTCCACATAATGGAAAATCTGTATTTCTCTCTCTCTCAGTAGAGCTATGACAGCCTGTAACACTTTGGAAAAGGTTCTGGGCGAGGTGGAGAGACCGAAAGGAAGAGCTCTGAATTGCAGATGTATGTCTTGAATTACAAACCGGAGGAATTGCTGATATTGAGGATGGATTGGAATATGGAAGTAAGCGTCTTTCAAATCTATTGACACCATAAAATCGTCTGGCTGAACCGAAAGGATAATAGACTGTAGGGACTCCATCTTGAACCTTGGTAATACAATATGTTTGTTCAACCTTTTCAGATCGATCACAGGACACCATTCTCCTGTTTTCTTGGCTACCAAGAATAGAGGTGAGTAAACACCTTTGCCTCTCTGTAAGACAGGAACTTCCTGTACTGCATCTTGGCATATCAAAAGTTTGATGTAGTCTAGCAGGCATTTTCTTTTTAGATTCAAAGAAGGAAGTCTGGTTGGTAGATATATGTTTCCTGGACGAGACTCGAACTTCCACCGGTGGCCTTTGCTCACAGTCGTCAGAACCCAAGGATTTGAAACCCTGTCCGCCCACACTCGGGCGTAGGCTAAAAGCCTCGCCCCTACCTGAGGAGTGTGGGCGGACAGGGGCTCAAAAGGGCTTACCCTGATGAGTGACCGACTTATTCGTTTTCATCACAGACGATTGACCGGTCTGCCATTTCCTTTGGAATTCTTTCCCAGGCTTGTAGGACCGCAGACTCTTGAACCTTTGAAACCGAGGTTGAGACTTTTGTACACACTTCTGTCTTCTAAATTGCCTGTCCTGAGGGATTTGACCTGATCTCCCACCAGTTTTCTTTGAAATGGCATTGTCTAGCTTTTCCTCGAAAAGATATTTCCCATCAAATGGTATCTTTACCCAATTCTGTTTGGAAGAAGAGTCAGCTTTCCATGGCTTTTAGCCAAAGGGCTCTTCTGGCTGTAATCAAAGACATCATAGCTCTTGACGATGCTCTGACCCCATCTATAGCTGCCTCGCTTACAACGTCGGACGCTATCTTGAGATCTTCCAGTGCCGAGACTATCTGGTCAATGTCTGCGCCTGATTTCACTGCTTCCTCGATATTATTCATCCAAATTCTCATAGCTTTCGAAAGGGAAGTCAAAGCAATTGAGGTTTTACAAGCAGCACCAGCAGATAAGTACGTCTTTTTTAAATCACTTTCCATCTTGAACATCTTGAAAAGCAACAGAATTTTCCATTAGCAGTGTAACATGTTTTGCGAGACTAGCAATGGAGGCGTCCACCAATGGGGCAGTCTGTAGGGCATCTGCATCTGTTTCTTTGAATGGATAAAGCTTTGACCATCTGTTCGTGAAGGGAGTCTTGTTTTCTGACTTATTCCACTCGTCTGTCATCACACCTTTTATTTCTTTCATGAACGGGAAAGACGGGCCCGATTTTGTCAAATAAGGGTAATACTTCCCTATCTCTTCAGATGCCTCTTCTGGATCATTCCTCTGTAAAGCTTCCTTAATTTCACTCACTAATGGTTCCACTAAAGAGAACTGGAAGTTCATGTGATCTTCCGAATCAGAAGTAGACTCTAACACAGTATCTGGCTGAACAGAATTATACTCCAACGCTGAAGGACCAGGAAGGACCGTATCCCCTTGAGTGGAAGTCGAAGCAAAGGCTGGGACTTTTGAAGCCAGTTCTTCTCTAACCACTTGTTTAATGAGATCCAATACTTTGGACGAATCTTCTGCCTTGTCAGCGGATTTTTCTTCAAAGCACTTTTCACACACAATTTTATCTGGCAGAGATTTTCTTCCACACATCCAACAATCACCATGTGGTGGCCTGATTGGAGACGGATTACGATATCAATATGGTGCATAATTTCTCGATCTTGAACCGGATCTATAGTAGGAGTCGTATGAAGGCGATCTTTCGTTGCGTCTTCTCGATCTACTTCTACTTCTTGATCTCACTCTTTGTGCTGAAGAATAATGATAGTTTCCTGCTTTATTCGATGCATGATGATCTTCTTTATTTTTAGGTCTAGAAGGGCTAAAGAGGAATACTAATTAGTACCCATAGAGCCATAGACCCTCTTTTTTTTTTTTTTTTTAAGCTTACATCTTATATGTAAGTAGCAAACAGGGCTTCTCCGGCGCTAATAGCAGCAGGGTCTGAAGAGCTACAGAAAAGCACCCTCCAGCCCCAGAAGCGCCACTTAAATAGGAAGCCCAGGCTGTAAACATGCTCACAACGAGCTGCCCACAACCAAGATGGCCGCCGCTGTAAGAAAAGGGCTGAAGAGAGGCGGATCCCCGCCTGAAGAATAAAAACGTCACAAGTCTCGCGCGCCCGCGTGAGAACTCGGCCGCCCGACATTCTCCTCCGCAGGAAGCCACGCTGCAAGTTTCGACGTTGGCCCGAGCGAGACGCCAAGGATGTCGGAAGGAATCCCCCGCCGCCTATTCCCCGCAGCAAGCCGGTAAACCGCTCGTCCATCCTGAAACACGAATTAAAAAGGTATGAGGAAGACAACCTTGCTGCAAACACAGCATCTGGCTGCCCACCAATGAAATAGCATGAAATGACAGACAGAGCATGAAAATAGTTATAGGAGGCAGCATAAAACAACCTGTATTTAACAAGTTACCACAACACCGGGACTATAACCGGGATCTCATGAGAAGCATTTAGTAGTGTTGGGCGAACATCTAGGTGTTACGGGTATAGGTTTAGTAGTACCTGTGATGGAGCTGATTGTATAAAGGCGCTCTTTTAGAAGGCACCTGGCACTGCTCCATTGTGTAACAAACAAACGAGTTTCACTTTTCTGTGGTCATGCAAGTTTGTGAGTGATACGTAAGTGACGCAAATGCTGAGCATGTGGTATAGAGGGATTTAGAAGTAGGGTCTCCCCAGAGAGCCTGGTTACTGGAAGACCAAGAGGTCTTGCTCTCTCTCTTCCAGGGATAACCGCCTAGAGCAGAGAAGTTGTGTGAGCACGAACATCGAAAAGTGAAACATAAAGAAAAGAAACCAGGTACGGGTGGGTTCAGAAGTTGGGATCTGCAGATCAAGCCTTTTTAGGGGGGATTGTTATAATTTAAGTAGGCCTCAGTTATTTGGACTGAGTTAGTCAAAAAGGCTTGATGAGCAGACCTGCCCTTTAAGGGGATTTTCTATTAGAGACAAAATCTGCAGTTCTGTCAGCAGAACTAGAACATACCAAGAAGCTGTTCTCTGAACAAGGCCACAGGTCTCCCTGACCTGGGCATAAACCAATAAACATCAGCCATGTTTTGTAAACATCCACATTCCTGCATATAGGTCAAATGCCTCATTGATTATTAATCAAGTAGGTGTGTATGATGACACTAGTGTTGGGCGAACACCTAGATGTTCGGGTTCGCGAACGTTCGCCGAACATCGCCGCGATGTTCGGGTGTTCGCGCCGAACTCCGAACATAATGGAAGTCAATGGGGACCCGAACTTTCGTACTTTGTAAAGCTTCCTTACATGCTACATACCCCAAATTTGCAGGGTATGTGCACCTTGGGAGTGAGTACAAGAGGAAAAAAAATATTTGAAAAAGAGCTTATAGTTTTTGAGAAAATTGAGTGTAAAGTTTCAAAGGAAAAACTGTCTTTTAAATGTGGAAAATGTCAAGTTTCTTTGCACAGGTAACATGCTTTTTGTCACCATGCAGTCAGAAATGTAATACAGAGAAGAGGTTCCAGGAAAAGGGACCGGTAACGCTAACCCAGCACCAGCAGCAGCACACGTGATGGAACAGGAGGAGGCGCAGGAGGAGAAGGCCACGCTTTTTGAGACGCAACCCAGGCCTTGCATGAGGACAAGAAGCGTGCAGATAGCATGCTTTTTACCGCCATGCAGTCATAAATGTAATAAAGATGAGAGGTTCCATAAACAGGGACCGGCAACGCTAACCCAGCAGCAGCAGACGTGATGGAACAAGAGGAGGTGCAGGAGGAGAAGGCCACGCTTTGAGACACAACAACCCAGGCCTTGCAGGAGGACAAGAAGCGTGCGGATAGCATGCTTTTTACCGCCATGCAGTCATAAATGTAATAAAGATGAGAGGTTCCATAAACAGGGACCGGCAACGCTAACCCAGCAGCAGCAGCAGCACACGTGATGGAACAGGAGGAGGCGCAGGAGGAGAAGGCCACGCTTTAAGACACAACAACCCAGGCCTTGCATGAGGACAAGAAGCGTGCGGATAGCATGCTTTTTACCGCCATGCAGTCATAAATGTAATAAAGATGAGAGCGAGGTACACAGAGTGGCAGTAAACAGAATGCTATATAGTGTGGCTGAGCGAGCGGTGTACTACTATTCCCAGCAGACACAGAGTGGCAGTAAACAGAATGCTATATAGTGTGGCTGAGCGAGGTACACAGAGTGGCAGTAAACAGAATGCTATATAGTGTGGCTGAGCGAGCGGTGTACTACTATTCCCAGCAGACACAGAGTGGCAGTAAACAGAATGCTATATAGTGTGGCTGAGCGAGGTACACAGAGTGGCAGTAAACAGAATGCTATATAGTGTGGCTGAGCGAGCGGTGTACTACTATTCCCAGCAGACACAGAGTGGCAGTAAACAGAATGCTATATAGTGTGGCTGAGCGAGGTACACAGAGTGGCAGTAAACACAATGCTATATAGTGTGGCTGAGCGAGCGGTGTACTAATATTCCCAGCAGCGACACAATGACTGGGGGGACCCTGGCTAGTGTGGCTGGAGCGCGAACTACCCTGCCTGCCTACCCAAAGCTAAACCCACAGACAAATGGCGGAGATATGACGTGGTTCGGGTATTTATTTACCCGAACCACGTAAAAGTTCGGCCAATCAGAGCGCGTTCGGGTCCGAACCACGTGACCCGTTCGGCCAATCACAGCGCTAGCCGAATGTTCGGGGAACGTTCGGCCATGCGCTCTTAGTTCGGCCATGTGGCCGAACGGTTTGGCCGAACACCATCAGGTGTTCGGCCGAACTCGAACATCACCCGAACAGGGTGATGTTCTGCAGAACCCGAACAGTGGCGAACACTGTTCGCCCAACACTAGCATTTAGCCCTTATAAGAGACTTCCCCAGGGAAAGGGATAAACCCTGAGGGAATTGAAGAAACTAGAAAAAGGGATAGCAACAAATAGTGTCCAAGAGGAGGGGAGGACAAAGGAAAAAGAATGGTGGGGCTCAGTGCATTCAGAAAACTTATAGTTATGGTGTCCAATGGGGTTAGGGGGCGGGGCCCGGAACCCATAGTATGCTGCCATGGAAGCACCAGGGAAATGACTCTATTCTAGACAAAAGAGACGTGACAGTCAATCCAGCAAAAGGAGCTACCTATGTTATCAAACAAAATTCTGTTGTAAATTCAAAGGCTCCAATAATTTTTTCTTAGAATTAGGGATAAGCTTGAATGTTTGTCAAAGTGCATCCAAATTTGCATTTAGGCCTGACTATTTTAATGAAAATATAATGGATTTTCACAAGAGACACTTTTTCATGAAAATGAGAATGTATTGAAAATGCTTTTTCTCGTTTCCTATAACGTCAATGCATTTAGCATACCCATATACTGTATTTTGGTGCGTATTGTCATCTGTGCGAAAATGTGTTTTCAACTGCCAATAGACTTCATTTGGCAAAAGTGAGTTTTCTCTTGTGCACATATTTTTGCAAAATATGTTAGCAAAATGTAACAATTTTGCTAAATATGTAGCAAAACAACTACTGTCATATTTGCTCATCACTTCTTAGGACCTACCCTGATCTTTAATATTCTTGTTCAGAAAGCCCAGCAGGAATCAGGAGGATAGGCTTGCATAGCTTCCATACATACATGAATAACTAGACAGTCATAGAAATGGAAATATAAAAGTGGTCTCTGTTTCAGTATGTTGAATTGCACTGGCACACAGTAAGGAAACCCTCAATTCTCTTTAATACTGGCGCTTGCAACCTGTGGAGGCTGTTATAATGCTGCTCTGATTTGCAATTGAATACAGCTACGTGTGAACAAGCCTTGGAGGCATGTTTTGCCTTTTTAATGTTTTGACTTGCTTCTGCTCTGGAAACAATTGAGAACCTACATCACCCGCTGCTTTCTCTATTTAGAATTTAACTTCTCCTGTTTCTGATTGATAGGTTACATGGCGGCTTGCTGCACAGTTATTATTAAGAAATAAAGCTCAAAATGACAGTTAATGTGAGGTGACACTCTATATACAAAGGAGTTGCCTTGTCTCTGTATATTTTCTTCCTGCTGCAGTTTGGCATTGGATAGCGTGAGAAGTGAACACAGTGTTAGAAGATTCAATTTGGATGCAGTAGACAATATTTGTTTATTTCTTTGTAAAAAAAAAAGACACAACATTTAATAGTAAAGAACTTAACAGCAAAAAAAGTTATCTGTTGCCTCACCTTCCAGCTTAAAAAATAAACCTTATCTTGAACACAGTGGTGTAGTTAGTTTCTAAATTAGCCCTGTGTTAAATCTGTAGTGATATTGATTAGTGATGAGCAGATATTTCGCATAACCGTAATTTTGTCCCGGCATAAATCGTTATCAGGAACCCTAATTTTGCAACTACATGTCATTTTGTGTACTTTTTTTTTGCGTCATTTGTGCTGACTTTCGTGGTTATTAGCAAAACCCCTATACATGCTATTATCACCAAAATTGCTATGTATGTTAAGGGGAATAGTAAGATTATGTAAAAAAAAGACCTTGAAGTTTTTTGAGAAAATTGATTTTAAAAATTCAAAGGAAAATGTTTTTTAAATTTCGTAAAATGACTTTTGCTGAAAATGAAGTTTACAAACCTTTTTTCATTTGAACTTTTAAAATTGATTTATCCAAAACTATAAAGTCTTGTTGAAAAAACTTTTTTTACTTTGTCGACTATTCCCCTTAACACATATAGTTATTTTGGTGACGATGACATGTATGGTATGGGAGCTTTGCTATTAACCACTAAAGTTGGCACAAAATTGCACAAAAATTATGCAAAATTACACAAAATTATGAATAACATACGCAAAATCAACTGGATTTCCAAATCATAATTTAGTTTAGCTATAATTCTGGAATTTTACATTCAATTTTGCCTAATTCTAATTAGCAAGTTACAATCATCACTAGTAATGTTCTTCTCAATATTAAATTATTATATAAATGTAATGTAAATTTAATAGTCATTAAAGAGTGTTCTAGAGAGAGAGAAAACACCATGGCATTTTTTTTAGCAAGGGCGGGGCTACATGCTGAATGGGGCTATGAGAGGATTTGAGGGGTAAAGACACAGCAGATAATAACAACTTGCTATTAGAAGAAGACTCATTGAATGTATAAAGGACACTGGAGGTCTGGTTTCATGATGAACACAAAAGAAATCCAGTTTGCAGGCTTGGCCCCACCCCCTTTATTTTACATTAAACTGAGAAAATAAATGATTATGATTGATTACAGGCCTGACATGAGAAAGATAAACAAACAGGGAAACTTGTGTTCAACAAGCATCACCTTGTGATAAGCTGAGAAAATAACATATGCTAACACAGTTGGGACTGAAGAATGATTTTATTACAATAAAAAATGTGGGTTCAAAGCCTCTTAAAAAAACACATTATTTTCCTCTGTTTACACCTTTCTGACACATGGCTGTATTTGGAAAGTTGATTCTGGGACTATGGAGTCTTTATATATACATTCCTAGAGGTGGAGGGGTTTCGAGTAAGATTTGGCTGGGAAATACATAAACAAAGTATTTCAATATTCATAATTAACCATAAATACTTACCCTTAATTTTAATGGTCCCAGGCCAATATCTTCGGAAATGATCCCATGCCAATATCCTTTTGAGACTTGATCAAAGATGAAAAATGCACAAACATGTCACTCCATGCTGCTGGCATTTGCTATACTAAAGAGTCTCGGCAAAGAATATTGAATATATATATATATATATATATATATATATATATATATATATATATATATATATATATATATATGTGTAGCAAGAAGTACAAGCAGGCTGTCATATTTCTTTTCTTTTCACAATACCAGTTGCCTGGCCTGCCAGTCCTTCTGATCATTCTGCCATCAGTAGTTTTTGAATCACACATCTGAAACAAGCATGTAGCTAATCTTGTCAGATTTTTGTTAGAAATATTTGATCTGCATACTAGTTCGGGGTCTATGGCTAAAGTAATTAAAAGCAGAGGATCAGCAGGACTGCCAGGCAACTGATATTGTTTAAAATAATATACATATGTCGGCCAAAAAAATCTTGCTATCCTTTCAATTCCAGCCCAGGGATCAATATATCCAATATTTATGGATTAAATAATCTGGAAAAACCCATATAATTTATATTAAAAAAACAATGATTACGCACCTAAAAAATTAACAAGCCTTATGGGATTGTCCTTCTGTTTCGTGATCGGAATGAATCAATTCGGTGAAAATGGCATTGCTTCCAAAAATTATTTTCTTGTTTAGTGTTCTCCTGATTTGAGTGATTCGTAAGGATATTGATGCCCTTTAGAGAGATATTTTTCAATACAATAGAAATGTAAAAAAACTATAATCTCTAGTTAACATTTAAGATAACATGTATTGGCACAAAAAGGAGGGAGGGCTCTTGCTCTTGAACCATATTTAGTATTACAATGCTGCTCAGCTGGCCTTGATCCCAATGATACTGTATGTGCAGAACACATGCCAACTTGGTTACAATGGAAGATAGTGCCACTAGCATGAGCAGGCATTCTGAGGGTGGAATAGACTAACCAGCAAGTTCATGGTGACCCAGAACTCATTGGAGTGTGTAAGGGACTACAATGGTCCTAAAAGCCCCCTTACTAAGATGTTAAGAAAAACAAAAGTTTGCTTTCCTAAAACAGAAAGAATTTGCAATAATTCAGGTTGGAGTGAGCTTGAGATGTCTCCCAGAGCAACACTGCTGAATATATGCAAATCACAGCCTTAAACACCTAACCACTTTGGTTTAGAATGAGGAATAAACTTAAAATCCTCCCTATCTTCACTAACCAAACTGTTTGCGAACTCTGACTTCACTGCCGGGAGTCAGCCCTATGATTTGTCATGATGGAAATCTTTGGGGATTACCACATTTCAACCATTACTCTTGAGAGGTGGAGTCATGGATCAAAAGCGATTTAAAGGAACACTATCAAACCAAGTGTTTTAAAACAACAATGTACAAATAATGTCTAAGTAGTGGTGTAAACATTTTCCTACTTTTCAAGTTAAATATCAGAGACAAAAGCTTTAACTCATTGCGTGTAAACTTTGGACTGTTTCCCTTGCAAAGGTGAATCTCTGTTTCAATAAAACACAGTTTTTTTGCATATCAGACTGCAGAGTTACCATATATGTAAAGCCTCTGGTGTCAGGTTTCACACATAATTACAAATGTTTATGCTGCACACAAGATACATTTCCTCTGCTCTCTGCAGACAGGTCAGTCAGAGACAAGCAGCTGCCAGTGAGAGCTTTCTCACACACAGGGTAAACAGATGTTGTGTGAGGGAATCCCCCTCCCTTCATGATTAAGTAGTCCATCAGATTTGGCATTTGGCTTTCAGTGAAGTGGGAAAGAACTTTGAACAGTAAATAAACAGACAGTCATTGAAATGTATACACTAGTACTTAGCAGCACTTCCCAAACAATTTCTATCTCAATTGAGAAAAACATGTTAATCAATAGTATTCTTTTAATCTTAATTTTTAATATCATCTCCCCAGGCTTGAGTTTTTTTTTAGAATTATTTAAGTATTTCACTATGCAAACTCACATTATAAATTATTACATAACAATGGGCTTTCATACTTTGAAGAAATATGTCATTCTGACCAGACCAGGAGAGGAGTGTTATCACGACGTTATTTCATGTAAAATAAGGTCCCTTTATTCATATTATTCATATATATCCATTTGGAATATATGGATGTGTGGGAAAAGATTTAAATTAAGTCATCACTGATGAATTATGGACTCAGTATTTGGATGTCCTCACAAGTTTACAAAGCTCAAACCTTGAAGCTTCTATTCCATTATTGCATAGCGTGTACCTGACACCTTTAAGGATGAACCAAATAGTCCCAGTTTCTCGGGTCTGCTTCAGAGGCTGCCAGATGCAGGGGTCACTGTACTATATTTGATGAATGTGTCCTATCATAGCAAATTTTGGGACAAGGTAAATAATCTAATGAGTGAAACATTAGACACTGCCTTATTAAAACATCCTGTAATATATCTACTAGTGTACAAAGTGGGCTAAAAAACATGCAACTGAAGTTTATTCAGTTTGTTGTCTCAGCAGCAAAAACCTCATTGCAGCAAAATGGTGTTCCCAAAATCTCTCCTTTGAACAACTCCTACAGAAAGTCAATATTATCAGGAACTGCGAAAATATAATCGCCACACTAAGGGACACTATCCCAATATTTGAAAAAAAAAATCTGTCAGCCTTGGGTAGAGTGGAGGAACCAGAATAAAAATTGACTATAACCTGTATCTGAGATTATAATATACTATGCCTTAAATGTATACAAGATACCTTCTGTCACCTATGATGGTATACCAGAACTTTACTCTCTTTCGGGATATGTAAGATTATCGGAAGACTGCTGGATTTTTTACTGTTGCGAAACAGCACAACCACATGTTGTGCTTCTACCAACTTAATATTACTGTTAGCATGCACTAGCCTCAGGAGAAGCAAGGATTACCTCTGTGAAACAGTTGTAAGGCTGTGCACCACAGGCGCCCATTGCCTCCCATCGAACACAGCACAGCTCCACTATGATAAGTAATCAAAGAGCTTATTATTTGCTGCTTTGGACACTGCATTCTTTTGTACACACAATCACTTTATTGTACTGTATGTTGCAATCTAGCTATTCAACTGGACTGTGCCGGAATTTTGCTCCTTCGTTTTGTTAAAGGACTTCCGAGGCCAAAATCCGGGCCCAAAACATAAAAAAAAGTTAGCTACCTTCATGGCTTTGTAAGGCACGGAGGACGCCGTCCGCGCCCTCCGTGCCGTTCCGCCTGGTCCCCTCTGGTGAATAGCCCCCCGAAAGGCTGCGACCCGACGGTCCGGGTCGGCATCTTCTGCCCCTATAAAGATGGCCGCCGGAGCTGGCCACGTCTGCGCAGTCCGCATAGCCGCTACTGCGGCTGCGCAGCTCTAGGGCCAACCCTCCGATCAACGCTGCCTGTTACGTGATCGGGGGGATGGCCCTAGAGCTGCGCAGCCGCAGTAGCGGCTATGCAGACTGCGCAGCCGTGGCCAGCTCCGGCGGCCATCTTTATAGGGGCAGAAGATGCCGATCCGGACCGTGGGGTCGCAGCCTTTCGGGGGGCTATTCACCAGAGGGGACCAGGCGGAACGGCACGGAGGGCGCGGACGGCGTCCTCCGTGCCTTACAAAGCCATGAAGGTAGCTAACTTTTTTTATGTTTTGGGCCCGGATTTTGGCCTCGGAAGTCCTTTAATAATACTGTTATGCTGAATTTATTATTTGTGTTGGTTGTGCTATCTTCGGCTTTCAGGCCTGTGAAGCCTTCATGATTTTGCGAAAAAATGTTGGACAAAATATTTTCGCATGGTTTTTTTTCTATTTTGCAAACAACAACAGAAGATTTTAAAACTAACATTAAATACATACAGTGCTGAATTATTCATTTTGACTTAGTGTGATGAATAGCGGAGATGCCGCCGCGCGGTCTGGCGGCGGGGCGGCTGTCTCCACGTTCAGGCCGGCGGTTTCCGCACAGCAACATGTGTCTGGTTTGTTTGAACCTTCTAGTGCACACAGATGGAGAGCTACGCGTGCGCGCGCCAGGCGACAGGACATTTATACCAGCAGAAAGGGAATCAGCTAATCAGGCCGATCAGCTGATCCCAGCTGGACTCTGGATTGGCTGAGTGGCTCGGGCGGAGCTGCACAGCAGTGCAAGTATATATAGATCTTGCTTGTCAGTTGCTGGTTGTCTGCCATTGCGAATACTTACGTGTGAGCACTCAGACCTCCCACAGTGTGTTAGAACCAGGTGGACCTGGGAATTCACACTTAGCCAGATTACGCTATTGTTATTACTGTGTATACTTTAGACCAGTTCTGGGGTGTAGAGACCAAGGACCTCACACCCAAGCTTAGGATTACTGTGTCATTGCTGTGTTATACTCTAGACCAGTTCCGGGGTGTTGAGACCACGGACCTCACATCCAAGTTTAGGATTACTGTGTCATTGCTGTGTTATACTTTAGACCAGTTCTGGGGTGTAGAGACCACGGACCTCACAACCAAGCTTAGGATCACTGTGTCATTACTGTGTTATACTTTAGACCAGTTCCGGGGTGTAGAGACCAAGGACCTCACACCCAAGCTTAGGTTTACTGTGTCATTGCTGAGTTATTATCTAGACTAGTTCCTGGGTGTCGAGACCACGGACCTCACACCTCAGACTAGGACTGTGCTTTATATCTGTTATGACTATCTGCTCTGTCGACCTCTCTCTTGCTTTCTGATTCGGTACCTCTGCATATCTGCCTACCTGTTGCCAAACCCTGCCTGTACCCGGTTACCGAATCAGCCTTCTGTCTCTGCTCCTCAGGTGGTGCCTGGCCGAGCTGCCTGTGTCTCCCGCCCCACGGGAGATAGCCTACAGTTACACCAAACACTTACACTTCTTTAGGTGTCCAGAGGTTAGTCATACTTGTATTATTGGTGATTCTGCAGATCATCAATAATCTGGTATACATCTGTATTGTTGGTGATACTGCAGATCACCAATAATCAGATTCTCTCTGTGTGCTGACACCAATCGTTACACTTAGCTACTTTTATTCAACCAGCAAGTAATTTTTTGACGGGAAATGACATAGGTGTCTCCCAAAAGATAATAAGACCAGGTAGAAGAGGCATTACTGTGGGAAAAAAAAATTCTCAGCTTTTATTTGCATTTGAGCAAAAAGTGTCCAGTCCAAAATTATTCATACCCTTCTCAATAATTAATAGAAAACACTTTATTGGCTATTACAGCAATCAAACACAAAAGAGGTATATGTAAATCCTTCATTTAGTCCATTTGGATTTAAAGTTCCAAGGCGATATATCCATTTAGCTTCTAACTGCCGAAGCTTCTGATCCAGCTTGCCACCTCTTGGTCCCATCTTCCATTGTTGGATTACAAAGTATTTTAAACATGAGGTATCACCTCCATGTTTCTCTCTAAAGTGACGGTGTACTGGAGTATCTTTAGGATTCCTAATAAATTATGGATATATCGTCTTGGAACTTTAAATCCAAATGGATTAAATGAACTAAATGGACTAAATGAAGGATTTACATATACCCCTTTTAACCAATGATATATATCAACACGTATTAGGAATATAGGGATGTTTGACCTTGAGGTGGGATTTTGTTAAGAGAGGTGTGGTTATAATTATACACTTTATATTCAATTTGATAACTGAGTTACTGGACAATATAATGTAACAAACTATAAATAAGGTAGTGGGCGAGAAATAAAGAAATATGGGATTATGATATACTAAGGAATACTTCCAACCACTTATTGAATTATAGTGTTGAGTGGTTTGGAAGCATGGTCCCATAAGATGGCCCATAGACCCTGTTATGATACAGAGTAGAACTGTATTGTGTACAGTAAAAGTATACAGTGTATTTTATTATTCTTATATGATGGTGGATGAATAAAAGAATGATTGCTATCTAATATGGGATTCTTATGATAAACAAGCACCCAAGATTTAATACTTACCTTATCCCACCGTAATATATTCAATCTAAAAGATCATTCATTCATATATGTAAAAGATATAACATCATGGTTCCATACCAAACTTTTGATCCTGATGACAAAATATGTATGCATTGTAAGCAAGGACTACTACAAAAAGCGTCTACTAACGCAGATATATGAAGTAGTATGCTTTTGATGATTGTAATTGCCACTGTTCTGATAGCTGTAATGCAGAGAATGCTGGCCGCATGTTTGTTTACAGTATGCGGCACAGGTACGAGCGGAATGAACGCTGATTGGTTAAGGGGTGGAGAGACAGGGGGAATACTCCAATAGGAGCTGTCTAATAGCGCCCCTATGAGAGGCAAGTAAAGCCGAGTGACGTCTGTAGAGTGGGAGGCTACCTAGAGGTGTGGGACCAATGAGAAGCGTCCAATGCTTCTCTATGGAGTGAAAGACGGCGTTTGCGGATATCAGCCGACGCTATAAGAGGACGTCTGCCGGTAAGGCATATGGCTAATACAGTTGCCCCCACCTCGCTCTATGATTTTGGAAACACTGACATGTTTATAAATAGTGTTTTTTTTCATCATTGCGGGGCATAGGGCAGCCAATAAGATTGGTGGAATTACTGACTGATGGATGTTGCAGCCAATAGAAATACTTGCTTCAGGGGATGGATACAAGCTCGCATTACTCCACCCCTCTGACTAGTATATAAGGCTGTGAAGGACTACGTCCCAGTTGATGCTTCACTGAGCGTGGGAGCACAGCTCTCGTTTTTTTATTTTCTTTACATTACGATTGCAATGTGATGTTTCTATGCACTCTATACCCTAGCACTTAGCACTTTCTATCCCTGACGACGGCCCCATTAGAGGGGGTTGAAACATGTTGGATTGGTGGTGGGGGGTTTTGTAACTAGCACTTTAAGCAATCTCTAGTGAGGATTAGGTGGGATCAATTATTATATGGACCTGTAGGTCATATATTGATTACTATTATATTTACACCTACCTCATATGGTTTAAAAGGAAATATACCAAAATGTGGTTTTAAGATTGAGGAATAAAAGTTATATTTTATATATATGTATTCTCTATTTGGGAATCTTTCTGTTGTTATGACCTCTTTGGCCTGGGGGCCCCAAACTCACCAGTCCTGAGCCCCCTAAAAGTCCCTACAATGCTAGAAAATTTGCCACTGCTGAGACATCATCCTATGAAAAGATTTAAGATTTTTGAAAGTGAAATGAAAGCCAATGGCAAAATTCAGCACTTTTGCACCCCTATAACTCTGTTTGGTTATCACCCGCCGACTTTAGCAGTTAACCGCCTGAGCATTACGCCGCTCAGGAGGTTTTGCCAATTTGCCCCCCCCCCCCCCAGAGATCCAATGGCTGAAACCCCTATAGCAAGCACTAGGCTAGCTAGTATAAATGCCCGGCACCCCCGATCTCCGCCGCTCCCCCGTTAATACATTACCCAGCCTGGATCCAGCGATCAGCGCAGCCTCCCCGTACAGCCCGCATGGTCCATGGTATGGGGAGCTCCGGGGGAGAGGGGTGGCCAAGCCGTCCCCTCTCCCCCGAGACCTTGTCCAATTTATGGACAAGGGGATGTTCCCCACTTCCATTGCCCCAGGAGAAGGTGGGGGCGACGACTCCCTGGTGGGGGTTCATGGTGGCATCTGGGAGTCCCCTTTAAGAAGGGGACCCCAGATGTCCACCCCCCTCCCAGGAAAAATGAGTATAGGGGTACAAAGTACCCCTTACCCATTTCCACAAAGGGTTAAAAGAAATAAAAACACAACGACGAAAAAAGTCCTTTAATTTACTTAATTAACCAGAAATACTTACCTGTACCAGTAAAAAATTTCCCACGCAAATATCCTCGGTAAACGATCCAACGTACACAGTATCCTCTTATCTAGCGATCTTCAATTAAGTTGATTAAAGATCTCCCCTGCCCCCCACATAGCAAAGAATGTGTGCTGTGGGACGCATAGCTGCCGGCTCCTGCTGTCTCTCCCCACCTGCCTTCACCTGTCACCCTCACCTAGGCTGGCAACAGGGTGCATCGGGTGCCAACCTAGGTGAGGGTGACAGGTCCTGCACAGGACGCATTTAAGCTATACTAACTGGTTCATGAATGAGCCGGCTCTTTTTAATTAATCGGCTCTTTTTAATGAATCAAATGAATCGGCTTTTTTCTTTGAAACTTTAAAATTGATTTTCTCAAAAAGTATAAAGTCTTTTTGAAAAAAAAAATTCCTATTGTTCCCACTGTTCTTCTTAACATTTCCAGCAATTTTGGGGCTTGAGTCAAAAAAGAGTGCTAACTGTTAGCGCGAATTTTTGCATTGCGCGTGATTGCGAATTTGCGCGCGAAACGATAACATTTTCGTTTCACGCGAAAATTCGTGATCACACGCAATGCGAAAATTCACGCGAAAACGGCCGTGCTATTGCTAATAGTTAGCACTCTTTTGTGAATCAAGCCCTTGGTGTTTTTAGCTTTTAAGGGGCGGGCGTTTAATTTTCCCACGGTCAGAAGGAGAATTTTAAAATCGATTTTCTCAAAAACTAGGTCTTTTTGAAAATTTGTTTTCCTCTTGTAGTTACTGTCCCCCTCTACATACCCTGCAAATGTGGTGCTTCTACTATGTAAGGGGACTTTGCTTTTAACCGCTAAAGTCGGCAGGCATTAAACTCTATGGAAAAAATGTGAACCCAAACTTTTTTGTAAAAAAGTTCTTGGTTCACCTCGAACACGAACCACTGATGTCCGCGCAAATCGGTTCGCTGGCGACCCGTTCGGGCCATCTCTAATTGTGACCAAACAATTAAATTGTTGTTTCATCTGACCATAACACAGAAGACCAGAAGTCTTCTTCTTTGTCCAGATGAGCATTTGCAAAAGGTCAAACAAGCTTTTGTGTGCCTTATTCTGAAAAGTGGTGTCCTCCTTGGTCTGCATACGTGGAACCCAGCACTGTGCAATGTCCATTGGATTGTCTGCCTTGAGATATTGCCACCAACAGAGCCCAGATTCACCAGGATGACCTTGGTGGTGATCCTTGGATTCTTTTTCACCTCTCTCACTATCCTCTTGGCCACCTCTGAGATTTTCCACAGTGTGGAACATCTTGTATTTTTTAATAATACTTTGCACTGTTGCCACTGGAACTTGAAAACATTTAGAAATGGCCTTGTAGCCCTTTCCTGACTTGTGAGCAGCCACAATGTGCAGCCACAGATCCTCACTGAGCTCCTTTGTCTTAGCCATGACTGTCCACAAACCAACTGCAGAGAGCTGCTGTTTTTCACTTCTTGAGTTGATTAAAACATCTGCTCCCAATTAATTAGGATGCTTTAGAACAGCTTGGGCTATTTGGAATAGTATAGAACCTTGGATTTTCCTATAGACTGTGACAGTTTGTGAAGGGTATGAATAATTTTGGACTAGACACTTTTTGCTCAAATGTAAATAAAAGCTGAGAATTTTTTTCCCCACAATAATGCCTCTTGTACAGTGATGCTCGGATACCCCCGATAACAAATTTGAGTAAATCTGGCTACGGCAGTATCGAAATCTGGATACGCCATGATCCGGATCCGGATTTGATGCCCAATCTGAATTTGACTCGGTTTTTAGCCGTGATTACATGTAGAATCATATTTGACTTGAATGTTAATAGCAAAGCCCCCATACATATTACAATTACCAAAATTGCATGGACTATACAAGTAAGAAGTGGCTACAATGTAAAAAAAAAATTCAAAAAGAACTTTTAGTTTTTGAGAAAAATCGATTTTGCAGTTTTTTAAAAGAAAAAAGTATTTGTGATTAAAAACTCGCCAAAACCCGCCAACTTTAGCGGTTAATAACAAAGCCACCTTACATGCTAGAAACACCAAATTTGCCAGTTATGTTAAGAAGAACAGTGGGAACAAGAGGAAGTGTGCAGGATTCCTATTAGTCTGGGGAAGAGCTCCTTGTTCATTGAACAGACAAGGGCTTTAGGGTAGAAGGGGAGGCTTTGCCATCCTACTCTTCTAGAGCCTTTTCACATCATGGACAATGAGGATGGTATAGCTCAGGGTGCTCAGAAATTCTGGCTGTACCAGCCTATATGGGTAACAAGGGGGGCCCAACACTGTCTGATTTCTTAATATGTATAACATGCATATACAGAACTTGCAACTCAGTGTGTATTTAAGTGTACCTCAACAAAATGTCATTTTACTCAGTTTAAATCCCATTTTTTTCTTAGATTTTTTTTTTATGGATTTTCTCAAAAACCAGAAGATCTTTTAGAATTTGTTTTTACTTGTTCCCATTGTTCCCCTAAGACATCTAGTATATTCCGGTTTGCACAAAGGTTTTTTCTGTAATTTATGCCAAAACATTATTTACATCTGCCGCATTCGTAATTTCCCGAAATGTACAAATGGATTATGCAAAATCAATTCTATTTCAAAATCATAATTATGTGTAATTGTAATAGCAAAACTTAAGGCAAATTTCCACTTAAGTGATATTAGCACATTGCAGGGGTAGCGACCGCATCGGGGCCCTTAGGCCAGAGGGGCCCTGAGGGGCCTTCCCTAAACTGCAGTATTAGCTCTCTATTGGTCCTGTGCTCATAATAATCACTTCTATAGATACTTTGAATAGTGGTAATCATTAACAAACTTCTCCCCATCCCCTTCTTGCACCTCTGACACTGTAGTTGCCGTTGGCTGGTTTTGGTGCATCAAATCAATTGTTATGTATAGAGTGTTTGGGGGTCCCCCATGTAAAACTTACATCGGGGTCCACAGCTCCTTTTCTACGCCACTGGCACATTATGATCATCAATAACAGAATCCAGTCACACTAGTAAAAAGTGGTTTACCACTTAAGGACCAGGCGAATTTCTAATGATCGGTGCTGCGTGGGCTCTACAGCCCGCAGCACCGATCAGGATTACACCAGGGCGATCAGACTTCCCCCCTTTTTTCCCCACTAGGGGGATGTCCTGCTGGGGGGGTCTGATCGTCGCCGGCCATTAGTGAGTAGCAGGGGGGGCTCCTCAAAGCCCCCCTCCGCAGTGATTTCCGCCCTCTTCCCGCTTACCTCTCTCCCCACCTTTCTCTAAGTGGCGCAGGACAGATATCCATCCTGCGCATTGTAGGATAGGCTTCAGCCTATAATATGCCGGCGATCCCCGGTCAATCAGAGGCCGGGGATCGCCGATCTACGTCACGGCGGTGCTGCGCAGCAGCACCGTATGATGTAAACAGCGGGGATTTCTTCCCCGCGTGTTTACATTACGTGTGCGAGCCGCGATCGGCGGCTCGCACACTGTTCACGGAGACACCCTCCGTGAACTGGCATGGAAATTCCATGCTATACCACTAACGACCAGGCGCCGCCTATCGGCGTTAGCTGGTCGTTAAGTGGGAAATTTTGCTTTGATTTAGTATTATTATTTAGGGATATTTATGAATAAAGCTACAGTACTATCATACATCTTTCAAACACGGCTCCTGTTTTGCACTCCACATATGATAAACACCCCTTTTTGAATCATTCATTTCACTACCTGTCCCTCTAAGGAGCTCACACAACCTACCAAAAACAAAAACAAAAAAAAACAAAAAAAATGCTAGCAACAACTAAAGCTGTTACCCAATGTTTAATCACTTTATAACAACTGAAATCTCAGTTAAAATAACAGATTGTCAAAAACACATCTGCTATTGATGTGACTTTTCTCAAGATCATAAGGACAAACATCCCACTGTTTCTATTATTTACATTGTAAGAAGTGACTGAAAAGGATCATACTGTTTATATCATTTTTTACTTTTTCATTTTACCTCTCAGGGTGAAAGAAATAAGGATTCCCTTATGGAACATTGCTCATTTACCTCTAACTCACTGAACAAAGATTGTTTTTATTTCTGTGCACCAAAACTAGCAATTGATAAATGTGTTTACGTAGCTTATGGTTTCTCTTTACCAAGTTCCATCACTTTGTTTCATATATATATATATATATATATATATATATATATATATATATATATATATATATATATATATATATATATATATATATATATATATATATATATATATATATATATATATATATATATACAGTGCTGTCCATAATTATTCACACCCCTTGCATATTTTGACTTAAAGTTACTTTTATTCAACCAGCAAGAATTTTTTGTGACGGGAAATGACATTGATGTCTCCCAAAAGATTATTGTGGATAAAAAAAAAAATTCTCAGCTTTTATTTTATTTTTATTCATACCCTTCACAAACTCTCACAGTCTGTGGGAAAAGTTATATACCATTCCAAATAGCCCAAGCTGTTCTAAAGCATCCTAAATTATCATGATTAAGTGGGAACAGCTGTTTTAATCAACTCAACAGGTGAAAAACAGCAGATATCTAGAATTGGTTTGTGGACAGTCATGGCTAAGACAAAGTAGCACAGCGAGGACCTGAAGCTGCACATTGTGGCTGCTCACAAGTCAGGAAAGGGATACAAAGCCAAATCTAAATGTTTCCAAGTTCCAGTGGCTACAGTGTAAAGTATTATTACAAAAATACAAGATGTTCCACACTGTGAAAAATCACAAAGAATATGGTTGGAAACCAAAGGTGACACCTGTGTTGGCCAGGAGGATAATGAGAGAGGTGAAAAGGAACCCAAGGATCATCATCAAGGCCATCCGGGTGAATCTGGGCTCTGCTGGTGGCAATGTCTCAAGGCAGACAATCCAACAGACACTGCACAGTGCTGGGTTCCACAGATGCAAACCAAGGAGGATGCCACTTCTCCAGATAAGGCACACAAAAGCTTGCTTGTTCTTTGCAAATGCTCATGTGGACAAAGAAGAAGACTTTTGGTCTTCTGTGTTAAGGTCAGATTAAATAAAAATTGAATTGTTTGGTCACAATGATGTTTCCTTCATATGGCGTTAACAAGGAGAAGCCTTAAACCCAAAGAACACCATGCCCACAGTCAAACATGGCGGTGGGAACCTAATGCTTTGGGGGTGTTTTTCAGCCAGCAATACAGGAGGATTTTTAATGACAACATCAGGCGGTCTGCAGAGAAACTTGGCCTTGGGCACCAGTGGACATTTCAGCATGACAATGACCCAAAACACACAGCAAAAAGTGGTGAAGAAATGATTAGCAGACAACAACATTAACATTTTGGAGTGGCCCAGCCAGAGTCCTGACTTGAATCCAATTGAGAATCTGTGAAGGGTGCTAAAGATCAGGGTGATGGAAGACCCTCCACCTGAAAGATTTGGAGCTCATTGCTAAAGATGATTGGTCACAAACCTGTGGAGACATGTAAAAAGCTGGTCTGCAATTATAGAAGCATTTGATTGCTATATAGCCAATACAGGCTTTTCTATTGATTATTGAAAAGGTTATGAATAATTTTGGACTGGACACTTTTTGCTCAAATGTAAATAACAGCTGAGAAATGTTTTTTTCCACAATAATGCCTCTTGTACATCGTCTTGTTATCTTTTGGGAGACACCAATGTCATTACATGTCAAAAAATTACTTGCTGGTTGAATAAAAATAACTCTAAAGCTACGTACACACATACGACAACGATCGTTCGTTGTGAACGACGAACAAACTTTTAATTGACAAAAGAACGACCTAAGTAAAGTTAGTTTTTAAAAGTGTCTAATCTGATCGTTAGAACGAACGTTACATCACAGAAAGCAACTATTGCACTTGCGCATAAAAATGAAAAGTTCCATGGAGAAATAGCGAAATGCGCATGTCAAGCCTAGTACGAACGACCGTTTTCCAACGATGTACTACTTTTGCAAACAATCGTCGTTGGAAAAAATCCGCCAAGCTAGCTAGATCATTCGTTTTTAACGATCTAGCTCGTCTGTCGTTAGACTTAATGGTCGTTGTCTGCTTTTTTTTAAACGATCGTCGTTTGAAATGATCGGGGAATGATCTTTTTAAACAACTATAGTCGCATGTGTGTGCGCACCTTTAGTCAAAATTTGTCAGGGGTATGAATAATTACAGGCAGCACTGTATGCACACACATATTTAATTTTAAAAGTGAAAATCAGAAATAAGCCTCTGCAACAACTTGAGCTTTATATGGCAAGAGCACACGGGGCCATATGCAATTCACTTTTTCTCCTAAGTTTTCTCCCTGGTGATATTTTCAAACTTGTCAATAAAATTCCTTTTAAACCACCAACAAGCAAGAAAGCACTTAAAATAATTTTGATAGTACTTTTTAAACTACTAAAAAGTTATTTTAAATAGAAGATGAAAAATTATCTCCTAGGAGATAATTTAAGAGAAAAAGTAAATTGCATATGGGCCATATATATGTTACGGCCAAAACCAGAAATCGGCCAATTCTAGAATTGGCTGGCCGTTTCTAGAACTGGCCGATTTGACGTCGGCCAAAGTCCAAAATGCTGGGAATTTCTGACATTGGCCGGCCAGTTCTAGACACGGCCAAAGTCAGTCGGCCAAAGTCCAAAACGCACAAATTCCAGAACATCCCGGGTCCTGTCCAGCACCATGAATGGCACTTCCGCTCTGCTCTGAAAGATACAGCATACTAATCTTTTTTTTTTTTTAAAGAAAAGCATTTCTTAATTACAGCTGATACAAATCCTGCAATAAATCTGCAGTGTGTCATATCCTGCTTTCTTGGGGGAAGACATTGTTAACATCCTGTGCTTTTAAATTACCTGCTCTGCTGTGGAAGTTAGGTGACACAGGGGAGAGATCAAATTACAGTGGTGATTAGTCACAGATGAGGGGGAATGCATGGCTGTGGGTGCTTTGCTGGGGGGCTGTGCATGGCTGTGGGTGCTTTGCTGGGGGGCTGTGCATGGCTGGGGGTGCTTTGCTGGGGGGCTGTGCATGGCTGGGGGTGCTTTGCTGGGGGGCTGTGCATGGCTGGGGGTGCTCTGCTGGGGGCTGTGCAGGGCTGTGGGTGCTCTGCTGGGGGCTGTGCAGGGCTGTGGGTGCTTTGTGGGGGGCTGTGCATGGCTGGGGGGGGGTCTTTGCTGGGGGGCTGTGCGTGCTCTGCTAGGGGGCTGTGCATGGCTGTGGGTGTTCTGCGCATGGCTGGGGGGGTCTTTGCTGGGGGGCTGTGCATGGCTGTGGTGGGTGCTTTGCTAGGGGGCTGTGCATGGCTGGGGGTGTTCTGCGCATGGTTGGGGGGGTCTTTGCTAGGGGGCTGTGCATGGTTGTGGGTGTTCTGCGCATGGCTGGGGGGGTCTTGGCTGGGGGGGCTGTGCATGGCTGTGGTAGGTGCT
This sequence comes from Hyperolius riggenbachi, assembly GCF_040937935.1. NCBI lineage: Eukaryota > Metazoa > Chordata > Amphibia > Anura > Hyperoliidae > Hyperolius > Hyperolius riggenbachi. Next base: position 573,319,554 of record NC_090646.1, read on the forward strand.
TTGCTGGGGGGCTGTGCATGGCTGGGGGGGTCTTTGCTGGGCTGGTCGTGGCTGGAAATGCTTTGCATGGTCCGGGGGGGGGGGGGGGGGGGCGGCTTTGCATCGCTGGGGAAGCTTTGCTGGGCTGGGGGAGCTTTGCTGGAGGTGCCGCCAGGAAGCCCCGCTCACCTCATCCCCTGCCGCTAAGTACTCGGACCTCCGATCAGGGCGACCACCAGGCGGAGAAAGGCAGAGCAGCGCGCACGCTACCCGCCCGGACCCATACACTTCATATGCAGAAGTGTTCAATGACGTCACTTCTGCATTGAAGTGTTCGGGTCCAGCGGGTCTCGCATGAGCTGGCAGCTGCTATGCCTCTCTCTGCCTCCCTGGTACGGTCGCCCTGATTGGAGGTCTGAATACTTAGCGGCAGCCGCAGCAGGGGATGAGGTGAGCGGGGCTTCCTGGCGGCGGTGAGCGGGACTTCGGGACTTGGCCGGCCACGTGAAGTCACAACGCGTTCTGGCCGGCCAAAGTCCGAAACTGAAGCCCGTTTTTCACATTGGCCGCATGAGCCGGCCACTTCGCATACTGACCGGCCAGAACCCGAAGTGGCCAGACTTCGGGTTCTGGCCGTAACATATACAAATGCTGAAAATTACTTTCCATTTTAGGAATTTTAAATCACAAGAATAACTCAACATTTTGAAAGATTACTGATCCTATTTACCACATTACCTTTTAACTTGCAATTAGACGTTGTCTGTTGCCAATTTCAGAGCTTAATACGTTCTCTAAAGCCCAAATCTTTGAGATTCCCAACATGTTCAGCTATTATAAAGTTATACATGTTAATTTAGAAATGGGAAAACTTGTATACATTTAATTAGGGTAAAATATGTTAAAATATATGTATCTAGATAGAGACCTGGCTAAGGATGAGAAGGCAAGGACTCATAGTAAATGGATCATACTAAAAATGAAAACATGTTTGCAGTGGAGTCCCAAAATGGTTAGTGCTAAGTCTAATTCCCTTCAGATTACATGTTAATGACCAGCTAGATTTACTAGAAAACTCAGAACGATGAACATGAATGTAAGGTCCAGTGAGCTTCAAACAGCTGTGCAGCTGGATACATCAGACTTGGAGAAGAACTATGGTTAATATGGTTAATAATAAGCTCTCATGGTTAATACTAAGCTCTCACCATGACAGCTTAGACATGATGACGCTTATTCAATTCACTTTTTCTCCTTAGTTTTCTCCTAGGCAGTATTTTCACAACTTATCAATAACATGTCTTTTAAGCCACCAGCAAGCAGGAAAATACTTGTATAATTTTGAGAGTACTTTTTCACCTACTTTTAGGCTTTTTAATTGCAAAAGGCTGAAAAGTTATTTAAAACATAGGATGAAAAATTATCTCCAAGGAGAAAACTTAAGCAAAAAAGTGAATTGAATAAGGGTCGATGCACATATTTAGCTTGGAAAATAGATGAGTTAGAGGTGACCTAATTCACATTAACTCGATGTACTTGAATTTGATGGGCACAAGTTCTTTCAACCTAGACACCTATATAACTATATAATATAAACAAATACATGCTTTCAAGGGCAATATAAAAACATGGCAAGTGAATTTGTTATCATTAGACCTGTACAAAGGAAAAGGTGAACTGACTTTGCAAACTTTCCATGGTAGAAAGGAGATTTTGCCACCGGTTTAGAAAAGAGGCCTTCACAGTAAGAGTAGCTAAGATGAGGAAGCTCTTACCACAGGAAGACATTATGGAAAATTAGCTTGAATGCTCTTCTTACTGTGGACGATGTGGACGTATCCACATCCCCAATTACAATAGGTAGATGTGGGGTAACCATATGATGATCAATGACAGCCCTTGTGACTTTTCATTTCATGAAATTGAGGTGCAGTGAGGCTCAAGTAAATGAACCCGATAGACATATATCTCTGTTCACTTTAGATATACAGTATGTGTTATTAAGAATTTATTAAAATCACTTACTCACACACACACTTTTATTATAGCTAGATATGGGACAATTCAATTTTGTTATAGTCAAGCCTTTTCAGCTTTTCATTTCTTGCTGAACCCAATAGACAAGACAAGACAAATAACATTTATATCGCACTTTTCTCCTGGCTGACTTAAAGCGCCAGAGCTGCAGGCACTAACAGGCAGTAGCAGTGTTAGGGAGACTTGCCTAAGGTCTTCTACTAAATACGTGCAGGGCAGGCTTACTGAACATTAAGAGCCAAGATTCGAATCCTGGTCTTTTGTGTCAGAGGCAGAGCCCTTAACCATTACGCTCTCCAGCCACCATAGATAGACACATGCCTTTGTTCAATTTAGATATCTTTGTAATTAAAGTGGACCCAAGCTCTTGCAAAGAACATACTGAAACGTTTTCATTACACATAGTAATGCTGTAGAAATCCTCTTCACTGAGCTGTGCTTGTTTATTTAGATACAGTTGAGTGTAGCAAGTGTGTAATTAGTAGGCATGACTCACAGAGCCTCGGCCCTGCTATACACGACAAGACAGATGCTTTAACCCTTCCTTTGCTCCCTGAGAGTTCATCCAGTACATTTTCAGGGTTTTTAGTTATTTCTGTGCATTGTAACAAAAAATTTTTTATCCTGATTGTTTTCATGCTGTCCCTAATCTTTTAGAGCAAAGAGGAAGTTCTGAGCTCAGATCCACTTTAACCACGTGAGGACCGCGGTCTTAGACCCCCCTAATGACCAGGCCATTGTTTACAAAATAAGCCACTGCAGCTTTAAGGGCTTGCTGCAGGGCCGTACAACTCACACAAGTGATCCCCCCCCCCCCTCTTTCTGCCCACCAACAGAGATTTCAGTTGGTGGGGTCTGTTCGTTCACCAGATGTTTGTTTGTTTTTTAATAAATATTTATTTCCTTTTTTAAAAATAAAATTTTACTTTTTTTAAATTGTATTATCCCCCCCCCCCCCGCCAGCCAATTACAGCGATCAGCTATTCAGCCTATCACAGACAATCACTTCAGTGCCTCCCAGGGGACATCCGTGTCACACAGTTGTCCCCAGTACAGTGCTGCCTTAGATTGCATCGCTGTACAGTGTTATTAGATGGCAGTTTCGCTGTCTAAAAGTCTCCTAGTGGGTGATCACCATTGGGAGGCTCCGTCATTCAAGCAGGGATGCGCAAGCATCGGCGCGCGATCCCCTGCAATCTCCACCCCTAACACTTCACACCAATTGGCATGGAGTGGTCCTGGGGCTGCTGCTCTGCTCATGTCAATTGGCATGGAGTAGACGTTAAGTATTTATTGAAGTGCCCCCCTCCCCAACACACACTTTTTTTGCTGTAAGAAAGCATTGAAACACATTTGAATCAATATTTTTACCAATCAAAAGAAAACAAAATATTTTAATGTGAAAACAAATGCTGTTCTGTAAAAAATATGCTTCAGAAAAAAAAATTAAGTAGCCAGACCCATAGTGAAAATCACCGAAGTACATAAGGCACTTTTATTTTCAAACACTAGTCGTGGTACTTTTTAAAGTAAGTTTTCAAGTAAACATTAGCTTGAATAATCTATAAGTTTCTGTGATTGATTACATTTGGAATTTTGTCAAAGTCCTCTTATTTCAGAGCCCCTTTGTATTGTCATTCAGAACTTACATAAAAACTTGAATAAAACAAAAAGTCTCAGTGGAGATGAAAAGCAATAAATAATGTTACACAGTAATTATCATTTCTCGGTCCAAAATCTCATTATACACAAAGAAATCATGTAAAATGAATTTGCATTTAAATTGTATTTCTAAAATACACCAGATCATTTTTTTCCTTTCTAGCTTTTGAAAATACATACACATCACATTGTGTTGCTTTTATTCTCTTAAAATCTGTAAAAATGTAGTTTCATATACGTCTTCAAAAGCAAGTGAACTTACTAACATTTCTCTAGAGAGTTTACATATATATATATATATATATATATATATATATATATATATATATATATATATATGTATGTATGTATATATATATATATATATATATATATATATATATATATATATATATATATATATATATATATATATATATATATATATGTATATATATATATATATATATATATGTATATATATATATAGTTGGTTTTTATTTAGGAAGAAATAGAATTTTATATTGCATTGATGTTGTAACATTTGCCTACTCTATATATCAAACATGACTAAGCTTTAAATACGTTAATTAGAATATTTGGGCACTAGGCCTTTTCACTGAATCCATTTTCAGATCTTTTATTCATGGCTGGAGCAAAAAATACATTAGCTTATTAATTAATGCAAGTGAATTTCCAGGGATTATTTTAACCCTGCTGGGAGCAACTGATTTGTGTAAAATTAAATTGTGAAAAATAGTTTCTGCACCTAAGTATATTACATAATTCCCCACTGTATGATTTAACATAAACATTTTCAGGTTTTTAAACAGTTGATTTAGATATTGGTATCTGGAGAAGGAAAATTTAATAACCTGCTGGGCGGTCTGGACGAGCTCAGCTCGTCCAGTACCGCCGGAGCCTGCCGCTCAGGCCCTGCTGGGCCGATTTGGCTCAAATATAAAGCAGCACACGCAGCCGGCACTTTGCCAGCCGCGTGTGCTGCCTGATCGCCGCCGCTCTGCGGCGATCCGCCGCGAGCAGCGGCGAAAGAGGGTCCCCCCAGCCGCCTGAGCCCAGCGTAGCCGGAACAAAAAGTTCCGGCCAGCGCTAAGGGCTGGATTGGAGGCGGCTGACGTCAGGACGTCGGCTGACGTCGATGACGTCACTCCGCTCGTCGCTATGGCGACGATGTAAGCAAAACAAGGAAGGCCGCTCATTGCGGCCTTCCTTGTTTATTCTGGGCGCCGGAGGCGATCGGAAGAACGCCTCCGGAGCGCCCTCTAGTGGGCTTTCATGCAGCCAACTTTCAGTTGGCTGCATGAAATAGTTTTTTTTTTATTAAAAAAAAACCCTCCCGCAGCCTGCCTGGCGATCTTAATAGAACGCCAGGCAGGTTAAAGAGACTCTGTAACAACATTTTCAGCCTTATTTCTTCTATCCTATAAGTTCCTATACCTGTTCTAATGTGGTCTGTTTTACTGCAGCCTTTCCTAGTTGCACAGCGGCTGAATTATCTCTGTTATATAATCTAATCTTCTTTCCTTTGTCAGCTTTCTCGGCTCAGGCAGGAATGTGCTGCTCTGCTGTGATAGGTAGAAGTTATACACACCCTCTCCACGCCTCCTCCAGGCTCTGTAAGAGTCACAGCCTATCACATGCTGGTTAGCAGCCATGTTTTTTGTTTGTAAACACTGCCTAAAACTGGCAATTACAAGCCAGGATCACAGCAGGGAGTGGCAGAAACAGCAAAGAGGGGCCCAGGAGAACATAATGAATAGAATGGTATGCCTTTTATTGTAAAACTTTTAGAGTACAGATTCTCTTTAAATCCCTTTAAAAGACCTAAGATATCTGGTGCTACGCAAGAGCAGAAATTGGCCAGTAGCATCCAGACCAGGAAGAATCTGGTTGGATATGGTAAAGCCACCTTATGATTTTGTTTAGAGGCAATTGACCACTTCAATGAATGAATCAGTGAGGAATAGCATTATAAACATCATTTTTACATAATTTTGAAACACACAGAAGAAGAAGAGGGTATTATTTAGAATGAACAGCTTTATCAGTATTATCATTGTTATTATTTTATACTATATATACTTGAGTATAAACTGAGATTTAGTTTTTTTCCTAAAATGCTCCCCAGAGCAAAATCTTGGTTTGTTCTTGGGTCACAATACCGTATATCCAACATTTCCACTTCCCTCTCTACCAGGTACAATGTAGGGAGGAGGGAGAGGGACCACTAAAACACAGGTAAGCTGTATGATAGACAACGTTGGGCACTAGACACCAAGAAACATTAGGGGAGGTGTGAGTGTGTGTGTGTGTGTGTGTGTGTGGGGGGGGGGGGCACTAGGGAAGCAATATGGGGATGGGGATGTTAAAAGAAATCGCCTGAATTTCTACCCTAGGTTTGTACTTGAGTCAAACAATTTTTCTGGTCTCTGAAGGGAAAACTAAGTACCTTGGTTTATACTTAGTTTGGTTTATATTTGAATATATAAGGTGTTCCTAAAGCAACAACACATTATTCAGCTGAATGAGAGAGAAAAGGGGGACCACTAGACACCAAGGAATATTATATAGGGGAGGAGGGGGAGCTATAGAAGCAATATGGAGGGGTCAAAAATAGTGCCCTGGATTTCTGCACCAGATTTATAAAAACAATTTTTCTGTCAAACAATTTTTCTGGTGTCTGAAGAAAAAAAACTACCTAAGTACCTTGGTTTATACTTAGCTCTTTACAGCACTCAGCCTTTAAAATTTTGCTTGAGGCATAGAGGTCCTGATCCCTGCCAGCAACAATCATTGTGCACATGTGCACACCTATAGTACAAAGTATGGAGGTGTAAACAGCAACCAAGTCTCTCCTGATTATAGGACCAGTGTGTTCAGGATATCCCATTAATTACAGTGGGTTGCAAAAGTATTCGGCCCCCTTGAAGTTTTCCACATTTTGTCACATTACTGCCACAAACATAAATCAATTTTATTGGAATTCCACATGAAAGACCAACACAAAGTGGTGTACACTTGAGAAGTGGAACGAAAATCATACATGATTCCAAACATTTTTTACAAAGAAATAACTGCAAAGTGGTGTGTGCATAATTATTCGGCCCCCTTTGATCTGAGTGCAGTCAGTTGCCTATAGGCATTGCCTGATGAGTGCTAATGACTAAATAGAGTGCACCTGTGTGTAATCTTATGTCAGTACAAATACAGCTGCTCTGTGAGGGCCTCAGAGGTTGTTTAAGAGAATATTGGGAGCAACAACACTGTGAAGTCCAAAGAACACACAAGACAGGTCAGGGATCAAGTTATTGAGAAATTTAAAACAGGCTTAGGCTACAAAAATATTTCCAAAGCCTTGAACATCCCATGGAGCACTGTTCAATTCAGATGGAAGAGTGGCAAGAAGAAAGGCATTGTTAACAGAAAGCATAAGAAGTCCCGTTTCAGTTTGCCACAAGCCATGTGGGGGACACAGCAACCATGTGGAAGAAGGTGCTCTGGTCAGATGAGAACAAAATGGAACTTTTTGGCCAAAATGCAAAACGCTATGTGTGGCAGAAAACTAACACTGCACATGACTCTGAACACACCAACCCCACTGTCAAATATGGTGGTGGCAGTATCATGCTCGGGGGTGCATCTCTTCAGCAGGGACAGGGAAGCTGGTCAGAGTTGATGGGAAGATGGATGGAGCCAAATACAGGGCAAACTTGGAAGAAAACCTCTTGGAGACTGCAAAAGACTTGAGACTGGGGCAGAGGTTCACCTTCCAGCAGGACAATAACCCTAAACATAAAGCCAGGGCAACAATGGAATGGTTTAAAACAAAACATTTCTGTGTTAGAATGGCCCAGTCAAAGTCCAGATCTAGATCCAATCGAGAATCTGTGACAAGATCTGAAAACTGCTGTTCATAAACGCTGTCCATCTAATTTGACTGAGCTGGAGCTGTTTTGCAAAGAAGAATGGGCAAGGATTTCAGTCTCTAGCTGTGCAAAGCTGGTAGAGACATACCCTAAAAGGACTGGCAGCTGTAATTGCAGCAAAAGGTGGTTCTACAAAGTATTGACTCAGGGGGCCGAATAATTACGCACACCCCACTTTGCAGTTATTTATTTGTAAAAAATGTTTGGAATGATGTATGATTTTCGATCCACTTCTCACGTGTACACCACTTTGTATTGGTCTTTCACGTGGAATTCCAATAAAATTGATGCATGTTTGTGGCAATAATGTGACAAAATGTGGGAAACTTCAAGGGGGCCGAATACTTTTGCAACCCACTGTATGTGCATTGAAAAGTCCTGCTTCCAAATCCAAAATATGATCAGAACTGAGACTCTGTGGCACTTAAATATGGTACTATATTAAACCAGAGCATTTTAGTAAACTGCCTACTGAAAGTATATTAAAGTACAAAATACAAGTACTAGTGATCAAATTCTAATTTTCAAAAGCCTTTTCTTTTTTTAATATAAAATCCAACAAATATACTTCCAAGTATACTGTACTTACCTCTGCTTTCAAAGATCAGAAATGGTAAAGCAATATTGCACCTCAAATAACCAGTTAAATTAAAACTGAAAATTTCAGTAGATAAGGAATTTTATCAAAACCAAATTGAATGCCTCTTGGTTAGCTAATCATCCTTCTGATAGTTGATGTTTTCTTAAAGCTTAAACTAGAATGAGGCCACAAATCAATTTGAGCTACATGGTATTAGTGGCAGCTAAAATAATTGCATTGTTTTCTACTATTAGCTGTTTTATTTGTGTTCAATAATTCCAAATGTGCTGAAAAAAATATAGAAATGGATGAATGGCTGTATTTGGCATCCTGCAAATATTTTTCTGGCGTGAACAGACATCCCCAGGATATCCAAGCAACCATTGTTCTCCTAAAAAATACATCCCTCAGAGCTACTCTAACTGTGCTGCCACAAATACATAGTAACACATATTCTGGCACTGTGGGTGCACTGCAAAAAAAACTTACAAACATGTATAAAATGCTTACTCTGTAAATATAGGGTATCTATTTGCAAGATTACATTAACCAGTTAAGGACGACACTAGTTGAAATCTACGTCCTGTTTTGTTGCTGTTGTGACTGCCAGGCCGTAGATTTCAGTTTACTGCCGCCGCTCCCACCGATCGCATCACTCTCTGCCCGTCGCAGCTCACTTGCCCTGCAGTCTCTATGACAGCACAGCCCTGTGAGCCAATCAGCAGCCGATTTCATTGGCTCCTGATATTATTATGTATCATTGTAAGCAACTCCCATTGGCTTACATTGATAGGCATGGTCAGGAGCCAATGAAAGCAGCTCCTGACCGGCTCACAAGAACTCTGCCATCATAGCGTGGACAGCGGTTGTGGTGGGTATGTGCAGCGATTCGTTGGTATTCTGCCATTATGGTACCATCGGTCTCTGGTCCTTAAGGGGGCAGACACCGCTGGTACTTAAGTGGTTAATGAAAAACTTCAGGTTCACTTTAAGTACAGAGTGTAAGTTGCCTTCTTAAAACAGAAGATATAATTCAGCTTTAAGTTAGCAACTGTAGTTTCCCAATTTGCATCACTTACAGCTTATATATTTTATAGAGCCACATCAACCCAACATGCAGACTGTTTTCAACTTTCTGGTCCTCTTCAGTGCATGGCATGGATTGATATGGCTTTATGGGATAGGGCTTGGAGCAGTACTATAGTATACCCAGACAGCTCATCGTATTGGTGACCCAGAACCACTAGGAAAAAATTGTGCGCTTAAAAAGACAGAAAAGAAGCCCTCCTACTACTAAGCAACCCTCAGTGTATTTTTTCTTCTTAAAATAGAAGGTATTTGCCAGAGAACTTTAGCCAACCACTTAGTCTATGTTACTCAACTAACACTCCAATTTAGGTGATAGCCCATGTCAACAGATCTAGAGTGACTATTTATCATGTAATAAACACCCCTCACCCCCCTCATCTTCATCTTTTCCCATCCTACCTTCTCTAATCTTTTCTTCTCTCTTGATCATTGTTTTCTCTTTCCTTTCTACTTTAAAACAGTTGAATGTTTTTATTTCTCAGGCCACGTAAGGTCTACCAAAGTTTTAAGTCCTTTTTAGGATTAAGGTTTGTTGTATTTTTTTTCAGTTACCATAATACCATAATAACTTTAAGATTTAATTTAAGACAAGTGGAGATGGTCAAGTGTAACATCCTATTTATTCATGGAAAAATTAGCATAATGCTGGGTACACACTATGAGATTTTCTGGTCGATTTACTGTCAGATCGATTATTTCCAACATGTTCGATTTGCTTTTCGATTGTTTTCCGAGCATTTTCCGATCTATTTCCGTGCACTTTAATAGGAAATCGATCGGAAAATGCTCGGAAAATGATCGAAAAGCAAATTGAACATGTTGGAAATAATCGATCTGACAGTAAATCGACCAGAAAATCTCATAGTGTGTACCCAGCATAGAAGTGTCCAACGAGACATGCTCACCATCTGTCTAGTATTGTACTAGATGGGAATAAGCAAGTGTCTCCTTCACTGGAAGGTCAGCCCTAAAAGCAAAATACTTACAAACCTTGAATAAGGTAATCTCCACTCAACCTTAGACACTAGACAGTGATTGGGTAGTTGATGCCCCTTTTTCTTCTTACAGTTTCCATGAATAGACATCTGCCACTTCTACACTACCAAAATAAGCATAATCTAGCAAAAAGTAAGTCCTTGCTCTCTCCAATTTATTTAGTCTGTGAAAGTTAACATACATAAATAAACAACTCATGAGATATGTTAAATGCTTGTTTTCATGGTTACTCTTACTTTCACCTGTACTTATTCAAGAAGCTGTCATGTTTACCTGATTTGTTATAAAATGTTACATGTTACAGTTCAATGCTGTATTACTCTTTTTGTAAAAATTCAATAAAAATTGATTGAAACGAAAATAGAAGGAAGGTATTTGCAAACTAATCTTTAGTTCATCTTTAGTTCATAATGACTGCAAATCAAAGTACAAAATTGTTTTACCCCCAGATATTTACATATATATTTAAAAGGAACCCGAGGTGAGAGACATATGAAAGCTACCATATTTATTTCCTATTTAACAATACCAGTTGCTTGGAAGTCTCGCTCATTTTCCTGGTCAGTGGTGTCTAAATCACACACCTGAAAAAAAGCAGCTAATCTAGATTTTTGTCAGAAAGATCTGATCTTCATGCTTGTTCAGGGTCTATGACTAAAAGTATTAGAGGTAGAGAATCCGCAGAACAACCTTGCAATGGGCATTGTTTAAAAGAAAATAAATATGCCAGCCTCCATATAGTTCTCACCTCGGTTCCCTTTAACGTAAGGTAACATGCAAATGATACCAATTACATACATATTGTGAACACTGTATCATTATTATAGAAATACTATATATTAGCAATGCTACTGAAGGGCATAGAAGTCAGTCCTTCCCTGGCCTTAAATGACTGATACAACTCATAATGTTATCCAAATGTAATGTTTTGATTTGTGGAAATGAAATATCTGTTTATAAATGGGCCATATGAGACACTACTGTATTTTGCACTAGTTGATTAACCTTATATACTGTATCTTACAAAAACTGCATTTCAACTCTCACTAAACAAGCAAGATACAATACATAACTATCTGAGGATCATTAGCTAGGCAGGATTCATTGAGGATACTCCTCAGGATCCTATTGAGGCTTCCCTCCCTGCTCTGAAGTCCCCCGTTGCTGAGCGCGGCCCCCAGAAGATTAGCAATGCATTGTTGGTAATCATGTTGGGGCTGCACAGCTCTGCTTCCTCCAGCGTTGCCGCACTTAGCCTGCCTTGGCATGTGCAGTAAACTGGAGCCAGGGTCTCTGTCGTACTACGCATGGGTGGACTCGCGCAGCCACGCTTCAGGAAGAAGAGCTGCATGGCCCCAATGTGGAGAAGGGCCATGCTCAGCAACAAGGGGCTTCAGATCAGCGAGGGGAGCCTCAATAGGATCCTGAGGTTTCCCTCTCTTAAGGTATCTATCTGATTTTGATCCCGAGCTTCGGCTCGAGATAAGAGAATCTGGCTTAAAGAAGCCCTACACTAAATTGAAAGTTAGTCTGTAAATGTCAAAACTGCATATGTTTCTGGCTTTACTTTGATGTATTATATACTAATGGCCACTATGCAGAGCAAGTGTTCTTATTCCAGCTTCAGGGGAAGGTAAGCACTCCTTATGGTTCTCAAAAAGCCAAAGAACAAAAATCTGAATAAAAACTAGGTAATTAATTAATAAATGGGATGTATTATATATAGGAGTAAGTATGCGCTTCAGGATAAAATAATCACTTAAAGCAGAGGTGTCGAACTCCAGGCCTGAAGGGCCAGATCCATGCCAATGTTTAGGATGGACTGAGAAAGAGAGGAATGTGTTCTACCTGATGGACCACACCTTTCCTGATTCAGACCCATCAATTAATTTGAGCTGTACCAAAAATATGTGAGAATCTCGGCCCTTGAAGGACCGGTTAGACATCCCTGGCTTAAAGAAAACCTGAACTGAAAATTAAAAGTCAAAATAAACATACACACATCATACTTACCTCCTATGTAGTCTACTTATCATTCTTTTTCTCCTCTTCTGCGTCTTGTTTGCCCACTGTGATCAATGGAACTTTTTGTCCTTCTTTTTGTAAAAAAAAACATTACCCCATAACAGCTTCCTGGTCAGTACACTGTTAAACTGCAATATTGCGCATGTGAGCCATAGGGAAACATGGATATTACCTTGCTCATCAGTTGTCCTTTCAGTTATAATTGACGGCAACTGATATATAACTGACAGCAACTGATATATTTAAGTCCTGACAAAACCTTGTCAGAACTGAAGAAGAAAATGGTGAGCTTCTGAGAGGAAATAAAATAAGAATAACAAATGACATAGTGTAACTCTATTAATAAATAATGCCTCCACTGAGTCCACACATGTGCCCAACAAAAACAAAATTAAACTGAACCATATTTAGATTATCCACATACAGATATTTTGCCACTGTGACCTACACTTCTTCAAACCACACTGCCATTTTTAAATAACAGTGATGTAGTGTCCTGTCCACCTATAGAAGAACAAGAAGTGGACAACTGTTTTGGGGCCACGCTGGGCCCCCCTTTATCCAGGGGTGTGGTTTAAGTCACACGCATTGATAAAGGGGGACCCTGTGCAGCCCCCAAAACTTTTTGTGGAAACTGAGTACAACAAACAAACGTGCTATTCCTTGAAAAAATTGTTGTGCTGATATTGCTTGCAAACATTATCACCTGTGGTATTGCCTACACCACTGTATCAAGCACACAATCTTCCTGACAGAGTGCCCACTCAAACCCATGAGCTGTACAAGTCCATTGAATTAGAGAAGTTGATGTCAAATTGTCATAACTGAAATGTGGTGAAGCAGCATAGAAATGACAATGACTTAGGCCTCTTTCACAGTGCAACGTTAAAGTTGCACGTTAGAAAAATGTTTCAACGCAGACTAATGCACAGCAATACTAAGTCTGTGTGACATTCACAGGGCACACGTTGCGTTTGTGTGTAACGTGGATTATTATTAGAAAGTGCTGCATGCTGTGCGTTATACACGTTATTAGCTGCGTCAGACTGTTTGCACATGCTAAGTAATGACTTGGAAGCATACTTTTCATTGCCTGTATGCTCTACTGTATGCGACAATAACAGGGCAATACATTGTGTTGCGACTTTTTTGGGGCATTGCATTGTAATTTGCGTTGCAACTTTAATGTCGCATCAAACCGCAACGTCCTACTGTAAAAGAGGCCTGACAGTGACACTGAAGGTTAAAAAAAAATTATGATATAATGAATTGTATTTGTAGTATGGATAATTCATAGAGCATTAGTAGCAAAGAAAAGAGTCTCAAATTTTTGTTTTCAGTTATACAGCTTGTTTTTTATAACATTTTGTTTAATAACATGGCATCATTCTCTAATATTTACAGTTTACAAACTACAATCTGTTTTTTAAATGATGAAACAGAGCACAGCTGTTGACCCTTTGAATTTCCTGGCAGTAAAATCTTAAACAAACAAGAAACAACAAGAGACAGGTTGAGAGAAGTGCTTCAGAAAACAGCACTGTAACTGACCCAAGTTGGGTCGGAGGGCTCAGAGAAGCCTCTTTTGCTTAGATAACAACTGAACTTTCTTAACTCTTCCTGTACTGGAAACACTATGAGACTCATGCTGCTAATCTATACTATTTCATAGCTGTACTACACATACAAATCATTGTGTCATAAGTTTATTTTCACTTCAGATTCCCTTTAAGCTGATATAGTGAAATGGAGAACTGAAAAATATAACACTTTTATCGAAAGGTAACAATTATGTTTAGGTGAATAGGCTGATCTCCCTTTTACAGATATGTATACCGCATAATACCCCCCATAAACTGTTTGAGAGATTTTTTGAGAGCAGCAGCCATTTAGGGATATTTCAGTGTCTAAAATTTGAATATAACTCCAAGCAGTGGTAATTATCTCATATTTTTCATCAACCAAGCCCAATATTGGAAGTGAAAGTTCAGCACCGCAGCCAGAAATATTGCAATCTGACAGGATGTCAGCAATGGCTTTTCTCATATAGCTCCCTTCATGTTCACTTTTATTGTTAAGCAGTGGGATTACTGACAAGACTTTAGCTGTGCATAGCAAAATCTCTCTCCCTGTACCAACAAACTTATTTTTTCACGTTTCCTATTTTATTGATATTTATAGTGTCACGCTTCTCGCTCCTTCATTGGAGCCAGCTCATGCTGAATTTACTGCTCCTTTAAGTGGAAAACCTTAGAGTAGAGATGTATTACTTGAGTGCAATGCTAGAATGCAAATGTTCTGGAAAACTTCATCACGTAATGCTTATCACGGGCTATAAATAACCTGTCCTACAATGTGTTTGCTGCCGAAGCATTTTTGCAGTTTATTTTTCAAAGTTACATGATTGCCCTATTTTTTCCATACTATTTATATGAACTATGTTATCAAGCAAAACTACTTCTAGCCAGTTTATCTGCTCTTACAGCACAATTTAATACTCAGAAACAGTTTTGTGTATTTTTATTCATCCCTTCTCGGACATATTTACTCCCCATTATTGATTTTAATATTTTGGAAAATGTGTAAGTGCTGATAATGGAATGTCCTTGGCTGTTTTTAAGCACTGTGGGGGTCACTGAAGATGCATCATAACATCTCCTGTGATGTATGCTGATATAGATGGGCCTGACCAGGCTTGAGGTGGACTTACTGTCGGCACATGAGTGTCTTGCTGATTCTGGAGTCTAGCTCTGCAGTGACCTTCTATTAGGGTTGCTGAGGCTATAGTTATGTATGATGTTTCTCTGAAGCTTTAACAACCCATCTCTGAAACAGGAAAGTAAATTATGCAACATTTTTGCCAAAACAGTTTGCATATCTTGTGTTAAAAGAGAATTGTCAGGGTTCTTGTAAATTGTCGGGGTTCTATGGATCACATCACTGGTATGAAGGGGCGAGCAGCCCCAGGGCATGCAATCTAAATGAGCACGGGTCTTTACTAGTGCACCCCGCAAGGGATGATGGGCCATCACCCCTAGTGGATGATGGACCACTTTGCTGCCTGGTGCTCATAGGTCACGTCCCCTAGCCTAGGGCTACCGCACCAGTGACGGAAAGAACAGAGGGTACCTGACGGGATAACAGGGGATACTGCCATGGACTGTTGGGCAAGGACAGGCAAGGAACTGGCTGGCAGGGAACAACCCAGGAAGGAGCTGGCTGTATGGTTCCAGGAGGCAACAGACAGGCAGGGGAAATCCCAGGTTAGGAGCTGACAGCTAGGAACCCATGAGGTAACGGGCAGGCCAAAGGAAACCCAGTGAAGCTACAGGTCACAGGAGAGCTCCAGAGGGAACTCGCAGGCAGAAAGAATTCCAGGAAATCTACAGGTAATAGGAGAGCTCCAAAGGGAACTCACAGACTGAGGGAATCCCCAGGGAGTGCTGCAGACAGGGAAGTGAGGTAGGGAGACTGATAGGGAACAGGGATGGATGGATGGCAGACAGGAGTCAGACAGGGAGTGCAGGGATCCTGGTTAGGCTGCAGGCTGATTAGCAGACAGGTGACTGACAGGCAGGCAGGTAAGCAAGCAGGTTAGCAGGCAGTCAGGTTAAATCAGGCATATAGGTTAAATCAAGGAGGCAGGCAGGCAGGCAGGTGTAGCAACAGGGAGTAATTAAAGGGGATGACTTGGAGAGGGAGATCCTGGTAGAGGGAGAAGCCAACAGGGAGGAGTCCCAGGAAAGGGCAACAGCATCTAAACAGTGAGAGTGCTGGACTTATATAGCCAGCCTCTCAATTAGTGTCAGGTGCAGTGTGGGAAAGAGGAGGAGCTGTATGGGACCTGGCAGCTGGAGTGAAAGGAGCAATTGTTACACTCTGCCCCCCTTACAGGAGAGCAAGCACAGGGACGAGGTGAGGTAAGCTATGAGCAATCCTGACAAGAATTTTCTGCACATGAATGTCAAAAGAAAAAAAATCTGGGAAGGGGCAATTTTTTAAAATAAAAGTAGCCCTTAATGCTGGGAACACATGATGCAATTTCCGGTCCAATCAACGTGAATCAGACAATTGTTTCTGACCTGTCCAATCAGTTTCTGATCAATAAGGGATCAATTTTGCAAAGTTACAATCAGAAAAATCAATCTCCTTATCGATCGGAAACAGTTTTTTTATATGCACACATGATCCTGTCAGATTGCCCGTAAGGTGACTATTCACTATGGGGTTCTTCAGATGATCGATTCTCCAATTTGATTGACATATCGATGGCATCAATCCGTTCTTTGGATTGATTCCATTAATCTGATCAAGTTGCATAGCAGCTATCCTTCCGTTAGAGGGTGCGAACGATCATTTCTTATTGATCGATTGTCTAAAGAAACATATAATTAATGGCCACCCCTAGACAGCTATGGGCATCTAGCAGTGTTTTGCATCCATACAGATGTCTTCAGGCATCTTAGTATAAAAATAATTCCGCCTACAGTGGATGTCTATAGGTGTTTTGTTTTCCAATATTACTTGGCTACGGACGTCTGAAAGGCATTCAATACAAAGCTTTAGCTCAGTGCCAACTTTCTACTTTACATCCCTTTGCCTCAAAACTCCTTGAGCATATGGTTCACAGACGCCTGACCAAGTACCTCAATGCCAACTCCCTACCTGGCTCACTGCTATCTGGATTTCAGCCTGCCCACTTAACCAAAACAGCTCTCACCAAAGTAGTCAATTACCACACCTTAGCTAAAGAGGAAGGCAAATATTCCAATCTCCTCTTCCTTGTCCTTTCAGCAGCATTCGACATAGTGAACCATCTTCTACTCCTCCAGTCTCTCCAGTCCATGGGCATTCATGACCTTGCACTGGCCTTGTTCTCATCCTACCTCTCCAACCGCTCCTTCAGGACCTCCTTCAATGAGTCCTCATCCACCTCCAACCACCTATCGGTGGGAGTCCCCCAAGGCTTGGTCCTTGGCCCCCTACTGTTTTCCCTATACACATCCTTCATTGGCAAGGTTATCTCCTCCATGGGTTTTAAATGTCATCTATATGCAGAAGACACTCAGATCTACCTCCACTCCCCTGACCTATCCACCACTACCATGGACAAGGTCTCCTCCTGCCTATCAGCCATCTCCACCTGGATCAATTCGCAATTACGCATTGTAATTGTAATGAGAAATGTCTGAGAAAATCGTAATTAATTCCGTATGTAATAGTAGTATTTTAAAATGTCACTTAATTTTTCGGCATAATTTTTGCAATATTTTGCATAATTTTGTGCCGACTTTAGAGATTAATAGCAAAGCCTCCATACACCATACATGCTATTGCTACAACAGTTAAAGAGACACTGAAGGAAAAAAAAATATATGATATAATGAATTGGTTGTGTACTATGAATAATTACTAGAAGATTAGCAGCAAAGAAAATATTCTCATATTTTTATTTTCAGGTATATAGTGTTTTTTCTAACATTGCATCACTCTATAATATGTGCAGATTGCACAACACTCAGCATTCAAAATGAGTCTTTCAGAGCAGTCTGTGAAGTAATGAACTCTCCTCTAGCAGAGGAAAAGTAAACAGTTCAATTACAGTTGAGATAATAAAAGTCAGATAACAGCCCTTTCCAGGACTAAGTTAGTCGGAGAGCTTAATAGCTTTTTTGCATAGAGATAACAACTGGAGTTTCTCAACTCTTCCTGTACTGGAAACAATTAGACTGATGTATCTGATCTTAATGTTTTTTTTCTTAGCTGTACTACACATACAAATCATAATATCATCATTTTTTTCCCTTCAGTGTCTCTTTAAGCAGAATAGTGGGTATAAATCACAAAAATAATTTTTCTAAATAAAAATTCAAGGAAAAATGGTTTTTGAACTGTCATTGTTGTAAGTTTAAAAACCATTTTTTACTTGCATTTTTTAAAATCGAGTTTCTCAAAAACTACAAGGTATTTTTGTAAAATTATTTTTTTGACTTGTACCCACAATTCTCCTTAATATGTAGCAATTTTATGCGAAATTACAAATGACTACACAAAATCAATTGAATTTGCAAATCCTAATTACATATAAGCATAATTGTGAAAATGTATACGTAATTTAGCGAAATTGTAATTTGTTGATTATGATCATCACTAACCTGGATGTCCGCAAGGTACCTGACACTAACCCTAGAGAAATATATGACGGAATGTATGATTTCCTGTATTGTCTTATTGCTGTATGCTACCCCTAAATATTGCCTGTAACCTAAACTAATGTCCAGCGCTGCGTAATATGTTGTCGCTTTATAAATACAATAAATATTAATGATTTGCAACTAATTCAGATATGATGCAGAATTATGCCATTGTTCCTGCAAATGTATGCAGCTTGAAAATGGACCAATCAAATGTTTTCCCTGCCAGATTTGATTAGTCCATTTTACAACAGATTTTTATAATAATTAGCATATTTTTGTATCATAATAATGAGCATAATTCTCAATCATCTCAAATGTATTTGCACTTCACTGGCATCTCTTCTGACACTGCCGTGTACCTTTTAAAAAAATTAGCTGGCAGTCTACGGGTTCGGAACATTTGTCCTGGCATATTCAACTTTTCTGATGAGTTATTTCGCCCTGGCCCTGATGCACATAACTTTTCCCATCTTAGTTTTTCTCTTTTTAGCCCTGATGGATAAAATGAATGTCATGAATCATCTCACCTTGGCTCTCTTTGAATAAACGTTTGTCCTATGTTTTTTTGGAGATGTTTTCATATCTTTTATGCCTCAACAGAATATATTCTCAGCCACCAAGATAGACCAAGATAGAAAAATATGTTCACAATAATTTATCTCAAGTTAAGTTTGAGATTATTCCTTACCTCGTTTTTACTGACTTGTTCGTTTTGAAAGGATTTTGAAAAGGGTTTTTATTGTAAATATTCTGAAAAGATACTTTAAAGATAAGATAAGAAAAAGATATTTTATGAAAAGCATTTTGTACATCTGGCTTTTATCTGTACAATAACACCTCAGCACGACTAAAAATAGGATGAAAAATAATTCTGGATGTTAGTTGATAAAGGTCAAACTATTTTGATTTTTTTTAATTGCTTGCTTACTATTTCTTGAAAAGTGAATATCAAATATAATAAAATGAGAAGTAAATAAAACAAGGTAATTAAGTAAAAAAAAATATGTTTGATGTATCAGAACAATTATCTTTTTCTTGCCTCAACTATATGTTACTTTTTGTACTTTTTAAAAACAGAGACATATGTTCTGTTTTATTAACCTTAGTAAGTTTTGGCATTCTTCTATTACTTTTTTTCAATTCCACTAATACTTTAGTACTTTTCTCTGACAGTTGGTAAAAATGCATCATATAGTTAGTGAGAAAAACACAAGCAATCTGAAAACTCATAAGAACAGATACTTGTATTTGAACCCTTCATTTTTCTTGTCTTATCTGTATAATATCTTGTTGACACACACACACACACACACACACACACACACACACACACACACACACACACACACACACACACACAGCACACACACAGCACACACACACACACACTATACACACACACACACACACACCACACACATACACACACACACACACACACACAAAGCACACAGCACACACACAGCACACACACACACACACTCGTTGAGCAAAACGGTCGTCAGGCAGGCCACTGGTCCCACATTCCTCCGCAGCAAGGACCAACATAGGGTATGTCAGTGTTTATCATATGAATTATATGAAATAACTGGAACCTTTGACTGTATAGCTTTAACATTAAACTGACAAAGCAAAAGTCCTTGATGCAGTGTCGGATGTTTCTTGCTCTTTGTATATTGAATAATATATACATGCTGCAAAATATTTCAGCACCATATAAATAAAAAAAAAGCTTGAAGGCAATGTGGAGTTTGCTTTTTCAGAATTCACAGAATGCAAGATGGCAGCCCTGATGATGCATAATTTCTAAAGCACCTTCCAGAAAAGGGAGATAGTGCTCTACATTATTAATAAAACAATAAGATGTAGGTGTCTAAAGCATAGCAGAGATATATCAAGTGAAGTAAAAGTTTGCTTTAAGTGTGAAAAAATGATCCTCTCTGAATCAGCTGTATACATTACAAGTATTTGAACAAACACTATTCTAGGTCGTTACCTCGTTGTTATGTGCGTGTACTATGAGAATCTATGGAGGTGGTTCTTTGATGGAAAATGCAGTATTGGTATATCAGTCTGTTAAGAGTTGGAAGTTCAAAGTGGGAAAATTGGAAGGCATCTCTTTATCACCTTTATATGACTCAGCTCTCAAAGCTGTCCACAGTAAATAAAAGGATGGTGGCAATGGATGCTAAGGGAATTCTTTCTGCTCTTTTCAGCAAATCACTCATGCAAAAAGATGGAAATTTGTGCCAGTTGTCATGGCTGCAGAAAAGTGAAATTTAAACTTCCTGGCAACGTTAGAAAATTACACCTGGCTGAAAACCGAAATGGAAAGGTCATTGTCGTTAACATTAAATTAAGAATAGATGGTATAGAGCTGAGTCATTTTTTTTTTTACTATTTTTGTATGCAATAATAATTTCACTTTAAAATTAAACCTATTTTAAAGTGTTATCCCACTCTCCTTTGTAAAAAGAAAGTAACACTCTCAGATCAAATCTATACATAATGTTTCATTTATTACTTCACAAAACAAACAACAAACAAACACAGAGCATTTATATCGCGCTTTTCTCCTGGCGGACTCAAAGCGCCAGAGCTGCAGCCACTAGGACACGCTCTATAGGCAGTCGTAGTGTTAGGGAGACTTGCCTAAGGTCTCCTACTGAATAGGTACTGCCTTACTGAACAGGCAGAGCCGAGATTCGAACCCAGGCCACCTGTATCAGAGGCAGAGCCCTTAACCATTACACTAACTATTACACCATCCAGCTACTGCTACTTCACATTTGTTACAATGGTTGTATCTACAGAGGCAGCCACATGAACAGCTCAGCCTTCCTGAAAGCATAGTCAGTATTGGGTGTGTCCATTTTGAATTTAGTTCAGGTTATTATCCATTCAGAACGGTATTTCAGTCTGCTGTGACACATGCAGGTAGAGGGGGAGTGGTTGAGGCTCTAATGGGTAGTTATGTATTTTCCACAAAACACTAAAAGTACAGAAAAAATGAAAAATATTTCTTTTTCAGCATCTAGGCTCTTGATAACATGCAGAACAGGCTGCAAAGTGAAATGAAAAGTGTAACTATAATGAATGTCTCTATGTTTTTCTTAAAGAGTAACTGTCAGGCTGCAGAAGCTAATTTAAACCTCTATTCTCCTGTGTTAAACAGTTTAGAAGGAAGCCCAAAAGCAATTAGTGAAGATAAAAATCTCAGTTACCTTTGATGTGTGCTTATCAGCAAGTCTGTTATTCTTAAGAAGACGCAAGCCGCATACCATACTGCAAAGCATTCTGGGGCTCTCCCCTCGGCTGCTAATGAGACATTACAGCAGCTTGTAATCGCGTAGCACTGCTAAATCTCGGGCAGACTACACTGCAGGAGTCAGCTATTGTTCCTAGCCACATGGCTCATTAATATTCACTGCACACTGTGTTATTTAGTACAAGCTTATCTGTGATCAGGAAGCAGGCAGGACATGACGACACATTTGACAGAAAAACATGGAGCCTGCCATGAGCTGTCAGGAGCATCTATCTCTGCATATACTATATACAAATTCTGTGAAATCCAAACGTGGACAGTGAAATGCATATGTAATGTAAGTACAGCCAATCTTTAGCTACTGATATATGTGTTTATTTTCTCTGAGACCCTATACCTAACAGCTCCTCTTTAAAGTTAATGTGAAGTGAAATTAAAATAAAAAACAGATACTTACTTATGGAGAGGGGGAAGCTCTGGGTCCTATAAAGCCTTCCTGTTCTTCTCATGGTCCCATCGTTCCTACGTTGTCACCCGCGCAAGAGCTTTTCACCATGTAGTCGAACACAGCTCTGAGTGTCCTCTGAAGGCTTTAGTAACCCAACAGTTTCTAAAGTTGAGCAGCTCCATATTGCACATGCCTGAGCACGCTTTGGCGCATGTCCAGCACGGAACTGCCCAACTGCTCGTCGCTAGCTTTACCCCTTTCATACTTTCATGCAAGTACTCAACACAGACCAACCATCCAGGAACTACTACTATCCCTACAGCTACAAGTTAAAATCAGAGGTCTTCATTAGCAAAAACTAAATAAGTAAAAATGATACAATATTTTGTGTAGTCACAAATGCCATACAGAGTCTCCCCTAAGTTTTCTCTGTGTCCTAACTCCGTCCCTATAATATTCATAATGCAACATGCGAGCATACAGTGCATAAACTTATCAAAAAATTAGCAGCAGCACATGTTATATCCTAATGTTCGCTCTGGAGACATGGACGTCTACTCACGGGACAGATAGTGCTTTGGACTAACCTCAAAGAGTGCTATAATATGCATTCATACATACCATACAGACAGCAGCATGAGCTGTGCAAATGCTGTCAATAGTTATAGGACGAAGAGAGAGAGAGAGCACTGGATTTAGCCCTAAGTATTATAATTATATATATTCTGTCCTTAGTGTGGTTTGCCTTCTTAAAACCGAAGGTATTTGCAATAATTTAGTAAATGTACATCTGTGGTTGACCACAATGCACCGCTACTGAATATGCAAATGATCTCTTTACTAGCAAACCCAAGCCCGTTTAAAAACGGGCTCCAGGTCTATGTTTCTCACCGCCGCCCACCGCATATTACTGCGCACGCATGCGCACTCGCCATGCACACCCGCCGCACACGTGCGCGTGCGCACACCCGGCCGCTCCCGCTCACTCACACGCCCACCTGGCTCCCTGGCACCTTCCTCCTGTCTCTGTGAAGCTGGGTCCGTGCTGCGCACATGCACAGTAGCAAAAAGCACGGACCCAGCTACACAGGGACAGTGTGACGCAGGGACACAGGTTTTATTATAAAGGATGCCCCTGAAGCCAGGCCTACATCCAGAGCCGCTGGTGTATAGTAAGCCTTTAGCTTTACATTTTACTGAGCTACACCAACCCCACATGCAGACAGTCTGTTTCGGACTTTTGGTCCTCCGCAGTGCATGGCAGGTATTGATATGGCTCTATGGGATAGGGCTTGGTGTTTTGGTCTCTCTTAGTCCCCTATACTCTGTCCTAGAACCATTGTCAGCAATTAGTGGTTCACGATTGTAAAACAAATTATAAAATCTCTCTCTCTCTCATTCTCTTTAGTAATTGTCATGTACTAGCTAATAGCTATGCACTTTCCTTGTTTTGAGGATGGATGTCTCATGGCAATGATGTTATTAATATTGATACACAGACTTTTTGGCACAAACATATTGTGTGTTTTGTTCTTCTGAAGTAGTATTCCCTTAATTTAGGTATCAGCTTTGTACAAAGTTTATATCACATCTAAACCTGCTGCAAAACTGATAATGTAGTTAGTGGTAGCCTGCCAAACAGCGTGAAATTCTCCATATGTCACACATTTTTCTACACTCTGATGCCAACTTGCTGCTTGTCACACATGCAACAGTTACATGTTATAACATCGGAAAAGCGTTGCTTCGAATGGATCACTGCCAAAAATTACATAGGATTATCTTTATGGACATCTCTTTAATGTTATACAGACATGTCCATAGAAATCTGTAGCTACATTTTTGATTGGCTGTCCTGCTGCATGACCATTTCAGATAAAGCCTTTCATACTCTTTATCCTGTACATGATGACCACATTGTACAGTTTCAGTTCACAACAGTGAGAGATGGAAAAAGTTTTCTGGCTATTTTTTTTGTGTTATTACACTTTTGTTTTGAATTAAAACTTAAAGGACCACTATTGCAATTTTTGTAATGTGTTCATATACATATAAGAGATACATTTGTTCCAGAGTGAAATGCACTATAAATTCCTTCTTTTCCTATACCACTGTCACTTACAGTACTAGGTACTATTGATCTGACAGATTTTGGTCAGGTACAGCTCTTCAAGGCTGACTCTCAGGAATTCCTTTATTTTCAAAAGCACAAATGTACAGGAATGGCACTGCCCAGCTGCCGGAATAGTGTGCCAAGTGTAGGAATGCTCGACAGTTTTTGCATAAGTCCTTTCTTGGGAGTGCTATTGAAAAGCATAAAATAATCTTTGAGAATTGCCCTTTAAAGGGACTCCGAGCTCAACCTTAAAAGGAAAATAGTACTCACCCGGGCCTTTCTCCAGCCCAGTGCTGGTCGGGAGGTCCCACGACATCGTCCTGGCTCCTCTCCTAGGCCCCGCTCCGAAATGGCTGACCGGCTGCAGCCCAGCGACACTCGGCCGAGTGTCGGGCTCCTTCTTCTGCACCAGTCACTGTACCTGTTCACGGTGCATGTGTGTGACAGGTGCACATTTGTAATACCCATCAATGCATATACCTATCTGTTGTGTTCAGTGCACCCACCTACCTACTTGAGTGCGCGCAGTGTGATATACCATTCCGTGCATACCTGTTAACTGCACCTGTGTGACTGCACATTGTATTAGTCAAGTCAGTGCATACCTTTCACTTCATCCCCCGATATGGACAAAACGGACAAAACAGGTAGAGGCAGAGGTAGAGGCAGACCCAGAGGAAGGCCACCCGGCAGGTCTGTGTGATGTGATTTCGTGCGGCTCTGGCTCAAAGTACAGTGCTCAGAAGAAGGCACGTCCCATCAACTCCCAAGATTGTCAGGACGTGGTTGACTATTTAACACAGAACACCTCATTTTCCACAGCCACCAGTGCTACTACAAGCACCACATCCAGTGCATTTGACAGTTCGCAGGAGTTATTTAGTGGGGAAATCACTGATGCACAGCCATTATTGTTACAATACACACAAAAGTTTGGTGAAGATAGAATTCTACAGATGCTATCAGTGATATTCCAAAAATCAATAAAGAAAGATGATATCATAAGTCTATAAAAGTATAAATTTTATTAGAATTACATCAAGGAGAATGGTAAAAAACCCATGAGATGGCCACCTCCTCACATAGACCCCAAGTACACCTCTGACACACACATCACTGTCCAGGTAATGGTATGAGCTCATATATTAGGAGGAACCTGTCCAGAGTTCAATCAGCAGATGAGAGACAGTCCAGGATTGACCCAGCAAAAGCAGCAAATAATCATCCAGAGTAGCAGAAAAGCAGGCTGACAGTGTGTTAGGAGGCAATAGCGTTGCTTAAGCCATGCATCAAACCATGGCAGTTATAATCACTTGTATGAGCACTACCACAATATCTCACCCTCCTGTGATCCACACGTGTCTGAGGATGTGAGCAGTCCGTCAGTGATGATGGGTGACGAGCCAGATGGCGTTCTGGAGTCCACTGGGCAATGGATGTGATGGCTATCAGCGTCCGCTCCTGACCGTGGGTGGAATGGTCAGCTGGATAACCCTGCAAGCAAAGCCAATGGTAATGATCCTGGTGTGCTAGGAGCGCCTAGGATCGCCAGTCCGATGTTGCGTGATGTCCTCCAAATCATATGGTAGATGGCAAGGTAGGCGAGGGGCGGGGAGGAGATGGCGTCTCATGCAGGCATGGCCCTTACATGTTTGTGCCTGCGTATCCAGAGTGCAGATTCAAATCTGCTCATAGAGCCAATCGGAGCTGAGCGGAAGTGCGTATCCGGACCGGAAGTGACGCGTGCGGGACACCAGAGTGAGCAGATGGATAACAAGCTCTTGCCCTCACGTCACATAGGTCCATCATAGCGCACCTCCAAGCTACGGTGGTTCTAACTAATCAAACGCACCACACACATCACATTCACACTAGCCTCAGATGAAACAAAGGGACAAACCCTTACTAAACAACTTGAGATATTGCATATATAGAAATGCCATGTGTAAAGAGATAAAGGGACATACAGGGAGTGCAGAATTATTAGGCAAGTTGTATTTTTGAGGAATAATTTTATTATTGAACAACAACCATGTTCTCAATGAAAAAATGAATAAAAAAACTCATTAATATCAAAGCTGAATATTTTTGAAAGTAGTTTTTGGTTTGTTTTTAGTTTTAGCTATTTTAGGGGGATATCTGTGTGTGCAGGTGACTATTACTGTGCATACTTATTAGGCAACTTAACAAAAAACAAATATATACCCATTTCAATTATTTATTTTTACCAGTGAAACCAATATAACATCTCAACATTCACAAATATACATTTCTGACATTCTAAAACAAAACAAAAACAAATCAGTGACCAATACAGCCACCTTTCTTGGCAAGGACACTCAAAAGCCTGCCATCCATGGATTCTGTCAGTGTTTTGATCTGTTCACCATCAACATTGCGTGCAGCAGCAACCACAGCCTCCCAGACACAGTTCAGAGAGGTGTACTGTTTTCCCTCTTTGTAACTCTCACATTTTATGATGGACCACAGGTTCTCAATGGGGTTCAGATCAGGTGAACAAGGAGGCCATGTGATTAGTTTTTCTTCTTTTATACCCTTTCTTGCCAGCCACGCTGAGGAGTACTTGGACGCATGTGATGGAGCATTGTCCTGCATGAAAATCATGTCTTTCTTGAAGGATGCAGACTTCTTCCTGTACCACTGCTTGAAGAAGGTGTCTTCCAGAAACTGGCAGTAGGACTGGGAGTTGAGCTTGACTCCATCCTTAACCCAAAAAGGCCCCACAAGCTCATCTTTGATGATACCAGCCCAAACCAGTACTCCACCTCCACCTTGCTGGCATCTGAGTCGGACTGGAGCTCTCTGCCCTTTACCAATCCAGCCACGGACCCATCCATCTGGCCCTCAAGACTCACTCTCATTTCATCAGTCCATAAAACCTTAGAAAAATCAGTCTTGAGATATTTCTTGGCCCAGTCTTGATGTTTCAGCTTGTGTGTCTTGTTCAGTGGTGGTCGTCTTTCAGCCTTTCTTACCCTGGCCATGTCTCTGAGTATTGCACACCTTGTGCTTTTGGGCACTCCAGTGATGTTGCAGCTCTGAAATATGGCCAAAATGGTGGCAAGTGGCATCTTGGCAGCTGCACGCTTGACTTTTCTCAGTTCATGGGCAGTTAGTTTGCGCCTTGGTTTTTCCACACGCTTCTTGCGACCCTGTTGACTATTTTGAATAAAACGCTTCATTGTTCGATGATCACGCTTCAGAAGCTTTGCAATTTTAAGAGTGCTGCATCCCTCTGCAAGATATCTCACTATTTTTGACTTTTCTGAGCCTGTCAAGTCCTTCTTTTGACCCATTTTGCCAAAGGAAAGGAAGTTGCCTAATAATTATGCACACCTAATATAAGGTGTTGATGTAATTAGACCACACTCCTTCTCATTACAGAGATGCACATCACCTAATATGCTTAATTGGTAGTAGGCTTTCGAGCCTATACAGCTTGGAGTAAGACAAAATGCATAAAGAGGATGATGTGGTCAAAATACTCATTTGCCTAATAATTCTGCACTCCCTGTACACAAATATAGCTCAAAGAGCGTCTATATAAAACAAGACGCCAGCGAGCAATGCACAGCATAAACATAATATAGCTGTGCATAATAAGGTACAAAAGAAGTCCCTCATTATAGGTTCAAACATCATGTCCAAGGAGAGGCAACCGTGGACTATAAATACAACAGAGAGGAGGGGGAGGGAAGAAGGAGGGGAAGATGGGAAAAAAGGGGGGGTGAAGGGCGGGGGGGGGGGGGAAGGCAGGAAGAATGGAAAGGTAAGAATCACAACAGGAGTAATGAATTATCACCACTAAATTCCCATCAAAGAGGTAAAAATGAGGCATAGCTAAAAGCCTCATTTAAACCTGGAGGCTGGCATGCCCGAAGCTCAAAAATCCACCTTGTTTCTCTTTGAAGGAGGAGGCGATCAAAGTTGCCTCCTCGTATGGTACCGTGGATTCTATCCAATCCTACGAACCGTAATCTCTTGCCCGTACACGTGGGGCACTGCCTCACGTGTCGGGCAATGGGAGTAAAGGATTCCTCATTTCCAACATTCTGCATATGCTCGGAAATGCGTCTCCATAGGGGTCTCTTGGTCTTGCCTATATAAGAAGAGCCACACGGGCAGAGCAATAGATAGACCACTAGCTCGGTTTGGCAGTTCACATAATGTTTTAAAGTATGGAGTTTACCGTTGGGTAAGGTAACTGTCCTCCCCACCCTAATAAATTGACAATATGGACAACCGCCACAAGTGTACGATCCCAGAACAATGCAGTGACGTCTGGGGTTGACCCCTCAAAAATGACTTTGTACTAGGGTGTCACGGAGGGATGTAGCCCTCCTAAATGTCACAATTGGACGCTCTGGGAACACATGACCTATCGCTGGGTCATTCTGCAAAAGATACCAATGTTTCTGTAAAATATGTCTCAAATTGGAATGTTGGGCACAATATTTTGTTACAAACCGTAACTCAGATTCTTGTTGTTTGATTTTACAATGGGGACGTTGGATAAGAAGACTAGAACGATCTCTTTTCTTGACCTTATTGAATGCCCGTCGTAATGTCCCGTCGGGATAGCCCCTACTCCGAAACCTAGCTCGTAGTGTATTGGCCTGGGACTAGTGTTGGGCGAACAGTGTTTGCCACTGTTCGGGTTCTGCAGAACATCACCCTGTTCGGGTGATGTTCGAGTTCGGCCGAATACCTGATGGTGCTCGGCCAAACCGTTCGGCCGCATGGCCGAACTAAGAGCGCATGGCCGAACGTTCCCCAAACGTTCGTCTAGCGCTGTGATTGGCCGAACGGGTCACGTGGTTCGGACCCGAACACGCTCTGATTGGCCGAACGTTCACGTGGTTCGGGTAAATAAATACCCGAACCACGTCATATCTCCACCATTTCTCTGTGGGTTTAGCTTTGGGTAGGCAGGCAGGGTAGTTCGCTCTCCAGCCATGCTAGCCAGGGTCCCCCCCAGTCATTGTGTGTCGCTGCTGGGAACAGTAGTACACTGCTCGCTCAGCCACACTATATATAGCATTGTTTACTGCCACTCTGTGTACACCGCTCAGCCAGACTATATAGCATTGTGTGTACTGCCACTGTGTACCTCGCTCAGCCACGCTATATATAGCATTGTGTTTACTGCCACTCTGTGTAGACCGCTCAGCCAGACTATATAGCA
Source organism: Hyperolius riggenbachi (assembly GCF_040937935.1). Lineage (NCBI taxonomy): Eukaryota > Metazoa > Chordata > Amphibia > Anura > Hyperoliidae > Hyperolius > Hyperolius riggenbachi. The sequence goes on from NC_090646.1 coordinate 573,349,083, forward strand.
TTGTGTGTACTGCCACTCTGTGTACACGGCTCAGCCAGACTATATAGCATTGTGTGTACTGCCACTCTGTGTACACTGCTCAGCCAGACTATATAGCATTGTGTGTACTGCCACTCTGTGTACACCGCTCAGCCAGACTATATAGCATTGTGTGTACTGCCACTCTGTGTACACCGCTCAGCCAGGACTATATAGCATTGTGTGTACTGCCACTCTGTGTACACCGCTCAGCCAGACTATATAGCATTGTGTTTACTGCCACTCTGTGTACACGGCTCAGCCACACTATATAGCATTGTTTACTGCCACTCTGTGTACACCGCTCAGCCAGACTATATAGCATTGTGTGTACTGCCACTCTGTGTACACCGCTCAGCCAGACTGTATAGCATTGTTTACTGCCACTCTGTGTACACCGCTCAGCCACACTATATAGCATTGTTTACTGCCACTCTGTGTACACCGCTCAGCCACACTATATAGCATTGTGTGTACTGCCACTCTGTGTACACCGCTCAGCCACACTATATAGCATTGTGTGTACTGCCACTCTGTGTACACGGCTCAGCCAGACTATATAGCATTGTGTGTACTGCCACTCTGTGTACACTGCTCAGCCAGACTATATAGCATTGTTTACTGCCACTCTGTGTACACGGCTCAGCCACACTATATAGCATTGTTTACTGCCACTCTGTGTACACCGCTCAGCCAGACTATATAGCATTGTTTACTGCCACTCTGTGTACACGGCTCAGCCAGACTATATAGCATTGTTTACTGCCACTCTGTGTACACGGCTCAGCCACACTATATAGCATTGTTTACTGCCACTCTGTGTACACCGCTCAGCCAGACTATATAGCATTGTGTGTACTGCCACTCTGTGTACACCGCTCAGCCAGACTATATAGCATTGTTTACTGCCACTCTGTGTACACGGCTCAGCCACACTATATAGCATTGTTTACTGCCACTCTGTGTACACTGCTCAGCCAGACTATATAGCATTGTTTACTGCCACTCTGTGTACACGGCTCAGCCACACTATATAGCATTGTTTACTGCCACTCTGTGTACACCGCTCAGCCAGACTATATAGCATTGTGTGTACTGCCACTCTGTGTACACGGCTCAGCCAGACTATATAGCATTGTTTACTGCCACTCTGTGTACACGGCTCAGCCACACTATATAGCATTGTTTACTGCCACTCTGTGTACACCGCTCAGCCAGACTATATAGCATTGTGTGTACTGCCACTCTGTGTACACCGCTCAGCCAGACTATATAGCATTGTGTGTACTGCCACTCTGTGTACACCGCTCAGCCAGACTATATAGCATTGTGTTTACTGCCACTCTGTGTACACCGCTCAGCCACACTATATAGCATTGCGTACTCTGCCAGTCAGTGTGTATATTGCTGGGATCAGTAATACTCCACTCACCGCCAACCACTATATGAGCTCACCATGAGTTCCTCAGAGACCTCCGCTGTGAGCAGCACTCCCAACAACAGCAACAGCCAACGCCCCACGCAAGCTATAACATCCACCCCAGCAGCCAGTGGTCAGCAGCAGCCCTCCCTGGAGGAGAACGTTGTGTCCATCGGTCCGTCGCCAGAGCGATTAATGAGGGCTGCCATTGAGGAGATGATGGGGCCTGATGTGGAGGAGGAGGTCTGGCTCAGGCCAGCATCCCAAGTTAATGTTGAGGACGATGAGGGGTCTGTGTCTGGGGATGTTGGGGTGGCAGAGGTGGTGGGTGGGTCAGACTCAGGAGAAGAGTTGTATGATGAGGATGATGATCGGGACCATCTGTATGTGCCTCAGAGTCCGACCCCGGAAAACATGTTGTATCGTGTGTTTAGGTACTAAAATCTGCGTTCCCAGTAGTGTTGGGCGAACAGTGTTCGCCACTGTTCGGGTTCTGCAGAACATCACCCCGTTCGGGGTGACAAACAGCATTGTGTTTACTGCCACTCTGTGTACACGGCTCAGCCACACTATATAGCATTGTGTTTACTGCCACTCTGTGTCTGCTGGGAACAGTAGTACACCGCTTACCCGCCACTGTATAGCATTGTGCTCTGTGTCGCTGCTGGCAATAGTGGTACACCGCTCACCCACCACTGTATAGCATTTCTGTACTGCCACTGTACTGCTGCCAGTCAGTGTGTACTTTAAGGATAAGTGAAATGAGGAAGAAATCCGGTGAAAGAGGGAGGGGCAAGGGAAGAGGTGTTTCACCTGATGGTTCACGTACAGGCCACAGGGGAGCACCAAAGAAAACCGACTCAATACCGCCCATGTTGTCCAGGACAACCACCCTCACAGATCCAAAAGAACAGGACCAGATAATTACTTGGATGACCTCTCAAGCGTCCAGCAGTGGGTTAAGCAGCACCAGCACATCACGCACGAGGTCCGAGTCCTCAGCCAGTTACAAGGAGCCAGTGGGCACAAAGCTGACACAACCGGCAGCGACACCACGCACACAACTGCCAGATAACCAGACGACGTTGGAGTGAGCTGCGCAGAGGTTGTTCTGGGGAGCTCTACTCCACGGCGGCGGCCCCCCACAATGACATATGACGAGTTTGAGGAGATGGAAGAGGAGGGTATGGACAATGTGGACATAGACCCAGATTTTGTTTGTGAACGAGAACATCGCCGTCGTAGCAGCAGCACAGATGAGTCTGTTGAAGAACCCACTGCTGCACGAGTTCGCCTTGTGCCACAAGGTAGGCGTCGTGCAATTTCAGGCACCACAAGCGTGGAAGTTCAAGTGAGAGGCAAAAGAGGCGCAAACAGAAATCGCCAGCAAGGCAGGTGCTCCAAAGTCTGGGCTTTCTTTGAAGACTGCACTGAGGATGTCACCATGGCGATTTGCAAGGTGTGCAAGACCCGCCTGAGCAGGGGGAAAAGTATTAACAACCTCTCCACCACCAGCATGAGCCGCCACATGCTATCCAAACATCCCACTCTGTGGGCAAACGCGGCAGGACAGGGTACCACCAGCAACACTGCCTCCCTTGGGTTCACCAGACTCACCACCAGACCCGCCTCAGCAGCAGCAGTAGCCCAGCCATTGCATGGCTCACAACATTCACAAACATCAGACAACGCTGACACTGTCACTTTCCGGAGTAGTGCTCTTGAGGTCTCCCAGTGTTCATCAAACACAACAACCAACAGCCCTTCGGTGTGCAGCCCTACGGTTCAGTTGTCTGTCTCGGAGATGTTTGAGCGCAAGAGGAAATTGCCAGCAACTGACCCCCGGGCCGTGGCAGTAACAGCCAGCATAGCCAAGCTTCTGGCCTGCGAAATGCTGCCATATCGAGTGGTGGAGACAAACAGCTTCAAGGGCATGATGTCAGTGGCCATCCCACGTTACGTGGTTCCCAGCCGCTACCACTTTGCGCGCTCTGCAGTGCCTGAGTTGCATGAGCACGTGGTCAGCAAAATAATCCGAAGCTTGAAGAATGCCGTTGCCTGCAAGGTTCACCTCACCACTGACACCTGGACGAGCGCGTTCGGCCAGGGTCGATACATCTCCCTTACCGCGCACTGGGTGAACCTTGTGGAGCCTGGCAGCGATTCCTCACCTGCTACGGCGCGGGTGTTGCCCACGCCGCAAACAGCTGCACCGCCGTCCCTCCCACTGGATAACAACAGCAGCACCTACCTCTCTGACTCCTTCTCCTCCAACGCATCTCAAAGCTGTACCTCATCCGGAAACGCTAACCCAGCACCAGCAGCAGTAGGATCGTGGAAGCAGTGCAGCACAGCTGTTGGCATGCGTCAGCAAGCGTTGCTGAAGCTGATCTGCCTTGGGGATAAGCAGCACACAGGGGAGGAAATTTGGAGGGGAATAAAGGAACAGACGGATTTGTGGCTGGCACCGCTGGACCTGAAACCGGGCATGAAGCTAGACACCTGGCATGAACTGGCAATGTACGCAATAGAGGTGCTGGCTTGCCCGCGTTATGTCGGAACGCTGTTTCAGTGCTGCCGGAGGCATCGTCACAGATCGGCGTATCCGCCTCTCCACAGAAAATGCAGACCGTCTGACTCAAATTAAAATGAATCAATCCTGGATTGGAAACGACTACGCAACACTCCAGGACCCCAACCAAGTAACATGACCAATGAACATCTGGGATGGTTTAGCGTTTCTGGTCCCTGCTTATTGAACCTCTCATCTGTATTACATTTATGACTGCATGGCGGCAAAAAGCATTGCTGCTATATCCGCACGCTTTTTGTCCTTATGCAAGGCCTGTGTTGTTGTGTCTCAAAAAGCATGGCCTTCTCCTCCTGCGCCTGCTCCTGTTCCATCACGTGTGCTGCTGCTGCTGGGTTAGCGTTGCCGGTCCCTGTTTATGGAACCTCTTATCTTTATTACATTTATGACTGCATGGAGGTACAAAGCATGCTATCCGCACGCTTCTTGTCCTCATGCAAGGCCTGGGTTGTTGTGTCTCAAAAAGCGTGGCCTTCTCCTCCTGCGCCTCCTCCTGTTCCATCATGTGTGCTGCTGCTGCTGCTGCTGGGTTAGCGTTGCCGGTCCTTGTTTATGGAACCTCTTATCTTTATTACATTTATGACTGCATGGCGGTACAAAGCATGCTATCCGCATGCTTCTTGTCCTCATGCAAGGCCTGGATTCTTGTGTCTCAAAAAGCGTGGCCTTCTCCTCCTGCGCCTCCTCCTGTTCCATCACGTCTGCTGCTGCTGCTGCTGGGTTAGCGTTGCCGGTGACGGTCCCTGTTTATGGAACCTCTTATCTTTATTACATTTATGACTGCATGGCGGTAAAAAGCATGCTATCCGCACGCTTCTTGTCCTCATGCAAGGCCTGGGTTGTTGTGTCTCACAAAGCGTGGCCTTCTCCTCCTGCGCCTCCTCCTGCTCCATCACGTCTGCTGCTGCTGGGTTAGCGTTGCCGCGTGGTCCCTGTTTATTGAACCACTTATCTTTATTACATTTATGACTGCATGGCGGTAAAAAGCATGCTATCCGCACGCTTCTTGTCCTCATGCAAGGCCTGGGTTGTTGTGTCTCAAAGCGTGGCCTTCTCCTCCTGCGCCTCCTCCTGTTCCATCACATCTGCTGCTGCTGGGTTAGCGTTGCTGGCGCGTTGTCCCTGTTTATTGAACCTCTTATCTTTATTACATTTATGACTGCATGGCGGTACAAAGCATGCTATCCGCACGCTTCTTGTCCTCATGCAAGGCCTGGGTTGTTGTGTCTCACAAAGCGTGGCCTTCTCCTCCTGCGCCTCCTCCTCCTGTTCCATCACGTGTGCTGCTGCTGGTGCTGGGTTAGCGTTACCGGTCCCTTTTCCTGGAACCTCTTCTCTGTATTACATTTATGACTGCATGGCGACAAAAAGCATGTTACCTGTGCAAAGAAACATGACATTTTCCACATTTAAAAGACAGTTTTTCCTTTGAAACTTTACAATCAATTTTCTCAAAAACTATAAGCTCTTTTTCGAATATTTTTTTTCCTCTTGTACCCACTCCCAAGGTGCACATACCCTGCAAATTTGGGGTATGTAGCATGTAAGGAAGCTTTACAAAGCACGAAAGTTCGGGTCCCCATTGACTTCCATTATGTTCGGAGTTCGGCGCGAACACCCGAACATCGCGGCGATGTTCGGCGAACGTTCGCGAACCCGAACATCTAGGTGTTCGCCCAACACTACCTGGGACTGAAATGCTTCATCAGAAGAGCAATTTAATCTAACTCTCATATACTGGCCAGTGGGGATCCCCCTAATTGTATGAGATGGGTGGAAACTAGAGGCATGCAACAGAGCATTCGTCGCGGTTTCCTTTCTATATAGATCGGTAGTAAGACGGCCACTTATGTCGATAGATATACACACATCTAGAAAAGGGATCATTCTCCGATCACATGTCATAGTAAATGTTAAATTGCGAGTGTTGTTATTTAGTCGCGCAACAAAATTGTCCAACTCAAAATGAGTGCCCGTCCACAGAACGAGGATGTCGTCGATGTACCTGTGCCACGATAAAACGTGGCACAGGTACATCTCCAGACCCACGTCTGCGAAGATGGTACGTTCCCACTCCCCCAGGTACAGATTGGCGTAGGATGGGGCACAGGTTGTGCCCATCGCTGCGCCCTGCACCTGAAGATAGTGGGCCCCATCAAAAACAAAGACGTTGTTGGTAAGCGACAGCTTCAAAAGACCCAACAAAAAGTCATTGTGTCCCTTCTCAGTACGCGCATGCTCACTTAGAAATGTCGCCACTGCCCTGACTCCTCCGTCATGCGGGATGCTCGTATAAAGAGCCTCCACATCCAGGGACACTAATAGGGTCCCGGGTGGTACCACTAAACCATCCAACACGCGCAATAATTGCGTTGTGTCTTTGATGTATGAAGGAAGGCCCTGTACATGAGACTGGAGGTGCCTGTCGATATAGATGCTCACTTTTTCAGTGAATGCACCCCTGCTAGACACAATGGGCCTGCCGGGGGGATTTATTAGACGCTTGTGTACTTTCGGTAAAGCGTAGAAGGTTGGGACAATCGGGTCCACCACCTTCAGATAAGTCACAATTTTGTCATCAATGATGCCATCTCTTAAGGCACCATCGACAAGCACCCCCAGCTCACATACAGCACGTGTAAGTCTGGACGGGGAGACCCTCCGATAGCATCCCGGACGACCGAGGAGATCAAGGCACATTTTACGATAATCGAAAGTGGTCATTAAGACCATATTCCCACCCTTATCGGACAGTTTAGGGTCCAATTAGTATGTCCCCGCAACCAAACCAGGGCCTCACTTTCTTCACGTGTCAAATTGGAGTCAGTCAACCCCGAGATAACAAGACGAGTAACATCACGTTCCACTGCTCTAATAAAAGATCTTAAACTAGAGATGGGACGACGAATCCGGCGAATCCACGAATCCCTCGAATATTGGGAAATATTCGAGATTCGTGGATTCGAATCCCGACGCCATTTTCCACTTTACGAATCCGCCGAATCCCGACGCTGCATCGCCGCGCATCCGCCGCTCGCACTCGTCCTCCTCCGACCCGCGCCTCCTCCGACCGCCCCGCGCCTCCTCCGCCCGGCCATCCGCATACTTTGTATCAACTCACCCGTCCAGTGGAGCGCAGACAGAGCGGCAGACCTCTCGCTGACTTCCTGGTTCCCTCTAGTGACGGCTTTTACAATGACGTCATCAGTAAAAGCCGGTCCGGCCACTAGAGGGAACCAAGAAGTAAGGACGAGGTCTGCCGCTCTGTCTGCGCTCCACTGGACGGGTGAGTTGATACTGATGCAGGGGTGAGCGAGGAGGCACGGGGGACGGAGGAGGCCATGGGGGTGAGCGGAGGAGGCAGGGGGGGGGGAGCGACACCTACCTACCTACCACTTTACCTACCTACCTGCCACTATACCTACCTAAAGGCCCCCTATACGTACCTACCTACCTACCGGGCACTATACCTACCTACCTACAGGCCCCTATACCTACCTAAAGGCCCCCTATACTACCTACCTACCACTATACCTACCTACCTACAGGCCCCTATACCTACCTAAAGGCCCCCTATATGTACCTACCTACCTAAAGGCCCCTATACCTACCTAAAGGCCTCTATACCTACCTACCTAAAGGCCCCTATACCTACCTACCTAAAGGCCCCTATACCTACCTACCTACATACCTACCTATACTTAAGGCCTTATACCCTGCTACCTATACTGAAGGTCCCTTTAACTACCTACCTACCTACAGGACACTATACCTACCTACCTACCTACCGGCCACTATACCTACCTACCTACCTACCTACAGGCCACTATACCTACCTAAAGGCCCCCTATACGTACCTACCTACCTACCTACCTAAAGGCCCCTATACTTACCTACCTACCTAAAGGCCCCTGTACCTACCTACAGGCCTCTATACATACCTACCTACCTACTTAAAGGCCCCCTATACGTGCCTACCTACCTAAAGGCCCCTATACCTACCTACCTAAAGGCCCCTATACCTACCTACCTACATACCTACCTATACTTAAGGCCCTATACCCTGCTACATATACTGAAGGTCCCTTTAACTACCTACCTACCTACCGGCCACTATACTTACCTACCTACCTACAGGCCACTATACCTACCTAAAGGCCCCCTATACGTACGTACCTACCTACCTAAAGGCCCCTATGCCTACCTACCTAAAGGCCCCTATACCTACCTACCTACATACCTACCTATACTTAAGGCCCTATACCCTGCTACCTATACTGAAGGTCCCTTTACCTACCTAAAGGCCCCTATACCTACCTACATACCTACCTATACTTAAGGCCTCTATATACCCTGCTACCTATACTAAAGGCCCATATACCCTGCTACCTATACTGAAGGCCCATATACCCTGCTACCTATACTGAAGGCCCATATACCCTGCTACCTATACTGAAGGCCCATATACCCTGCTACCTATACTGAAGGCACATATACCCTGCTACCTATACTGAAGGCCCATATACCCTGCTACCTATACTGAAGGCACATATACCTTGCTACCTATACTGAAGGCCTATATACCCTGCTACCTATACTGAAGGCCTATATACCCTGCTACCTATACTGAAGGCACATATACCCTGCTACCTATACTGAAGGCCCATATACCCTGCTACCTATACTGAAGGCACATATACCTTGCTACCTATACTGAAGGCCTATATACCCTGCTACCTATACTGAAGGCACATATACCCTGCTACCTATACTGAAGGCCCATATACCCTGCTACCTATACTGAAGGCCCATATACCCTGCTACCTATACTGAAGGCCCATATACCCTGCTACCTATACTGAAGGCCCATATACCCTGCTACCTATACTGAAGGCCCATATACCCTGCTACCTATACTGAAGGCCCATATACCTTTCTACCTATACTGAAGGCCCATATACCTTGCTACCTATACTGAAAGCTACCAATATTGAAGGCACCCATACCTAGCTAGCTATACTGAAGGCACCTTTACCTCGCTACCTATACTGCGGGCAACTATACCACGGATCGCACAATTCGTATGTGCAGGATTCGTTAGATTCGGGATTCGAAAGGTTCGAGATATTCGAGAACCTTTTTAGATTCGGATCCGGATTCGGATTCGAAGAAATTGTGGATTCGTCCCATCCCTATCTTAAACCTGCATTGGTGGTGAGTTTTGGAAACCTTTTTGATTTACTCCGAAATTGGGAATTAAGTTGAACATAAGAAGGGCCAATGTGTGCAGGATTATCCGCCCCTGTCCCAGTTGATAGGTCGGACTGTGTAGCCTCAGCCTCACCAAAACCCTCAACGTATAGATCTTCAAGATCTTGTAAGGTAGCCAAGTCCTCCTCAGTCCAATCCGATGAAAAAACGTTGTTTTGTGGGGCCAAGTTTCGACCTCGGAATGACCTGAAAAGCGCCTTACGACAAAAAATCTGTAAATCTACAATGAATTCAAATTTATCGAGGTTCTGTACTCGACAGAAACCAAGGCCCTTTTGCAAGAGTGACTCAAGCGCCATTGGCAGCTGACATCCCGTAAGATTAATAACTTGCAGATCCTCCGAGGCCGGATCAACTTTCATCTTGACTGCCTCCTAGGGGACCACATTATTGTCCCCCAGAGGTTGCACTGTCATAAAAAAGCACCAGACGCTGAGGGTGAAGATGAGGCACTGGCTCCGGAATGGTCCACTGCTGTCCCACATCCTGCCCCTAAAGTTTCACCTGTATCTTAATCGTCAGTGTCTGACTTATTTTTATTCTTATTCTTCTGTGAATTTTTCTTTTTATTGGGGTTTAATGATCTCAAAGGATATCGAGATTTTGTTTGTTGTTTATCTGAATTCTCTCCTGCCGATTGAGGCTGCGAGTCCTCACTGCCCACTATAGAATCCGATTCCCCACTTGTTGGTATTGGTTTTGGCCCCTGTCTGGGGGGCTTACCCCTAGGTAGAGGATTTCTAGGTTTGCTCTCCCAGCGATAGGCAGTGCCAATTTTGTAGGCCAAACGATCGCCATTGATTTTGCGATCCTTAGCAATAATCAATTCACGATTGTATTTCTTAATGTGGGCAGTCAGCGACTCGCTCCTCTTTCTATAGAGAGAATCCCCAGAGTAATCACTAAGTTCGCCTGTAATCTTTTTACTTTCAGCTTCTACTTCCCCCAACTCAGTCTCGTCTAATTCTGTTAGCAGAGACAAGCACACTTGTGCACAATTGTCAAAATTACTTTCCCACTTTTTTTTTAAAATCAGAAGTGATGTTTTTTCGGTGGGGAAAAATCTGGGTCCTCAACCATGCCGGTGCAAAATGTTCATCTGAATAAATTTTATTATATTTTACATTCCACCATAACCTGGACTTGCGTTCATATAACCGTTCTAATTTTCTAAAACCGGAATTGATAACCTGTTGTGCCCCCCTACTCTCCGTCGTAAGTGCACAGTCACTCTCCACCTCGGACACAATCTCATCCCACTGTAACATATTATCTCTTACAAAAAACGAGGAGTGTCCTCACTGTCCCCCTAGGGCTAAAATGCCCCAGTGTAACCTGTACAAGCAGGTATTCTACTCCACAGGGAGAGTGGGCTAAAACTCCAAAATCTGATAAGAATCACTGTGCATCTGACACAAACGTTTGGAGAAGATAGAATTCTACAGATGCTATCGGTGATATTCCAAAAATCAATAAAGAAAGATGATATCATAAATCTAAACAAGTATATTTTTATTAGAATTACATCAAGGAGAATGATAAAAAACCCATGAGATGGCCACCTCCTCACATAGACCCCAAGCACACCTCTGACACACACATCACTGGCCAGGTAATGGTATGAGCTCATATATTAGGAGGAACCTGTCCAGAGTTCAATCAGCAGATGAGAGACAGTCCAGGATTGACCCAGCAAAAGCAGCAAATAATCATCCAGAGTAGCAGAAAAGCAGGCTGACAGTGTGTTAGGAGGCAATAGCGTTGCTTAAGCCATGCATCAAACCATGGCAGTTATAATCACTTGTATGAGCACTACCACAATATCTCACCCTCCTGTGATCCACACGTGTCTGAGGATGTGAGCAGTCTGTCAGTGATGATGGGTGACGAGCCAGATGGGGTTCTGGAGTCCACTGGGCTATGGATGTGATGGCTATCAGCGTCCGCTCCTGACCGTGGGTGGTTATGGTCAGCCAGATAACCCTGCAAGCAAAGCCAATGGTAATGATCCCGGTGTGCTAGGAGCGCTTAGGAGCGCCAGTCCGATGTTGCGTGATGTCCTCCAAATCATGTGGTAGATGGCAAGGTAGGCGAGGGGCCCGTGGGAGGAGATGGCGTCTCATGCAGGCACGGCCCTTACATGTTTCGCCGTTCTCACGGCGTCATCAGAAGGCATGCCTGCGTATCCGGAGTGCAGATTCAAATCTGCTCACAGAGCCAATCAGAGCTGAGCTGAAGTGCGTATCCGGACCAGAAGTGACGCGTGCGGGCCACCGGAGCGAGCAGATGGATAGCAAGCTCTTGCCCTCACGTCACATAGGTCCATCATAGCGCACCTCCAAGCTACGGTGGTTCTAACTAATCAAACGCACCACACACATCACATTCACACTAGCCTCAGATGAAACAAAGGGACAAACCCAAACAACTTGAGATATTGCATATATAGAAATGTCATGCGTAAAGAGATAAAGGGACATACACAAATACAGCTCAAAGAGCGTCTATATAAAACAAGACGCCAGCGAGCAATGCACAGCATATTGTTACAACCAGATGAAGACGCTAAGCAAGTTACACCACCTCATATGTCTGAGTTAGGCGACACTATGGACATAACGTGTGAGGAGGAGAATGATGAAGTACCTGCTGTTGGTGCAGTTTTGGAGGTGTCTGAGGCAAGCAAAGCTGGGCAGGATGATTATGATGATGACGATGATATGGATGCCACGTGTGTTCCCAATAGAGGAGGAGACGAGTTCCTGAAAGAAGCAGGGGGAGCTCATCATCAGAAACAGCTGGTGGCAGTGTCCAGCACCATGTATCGCCACCTATGGACAGCCAGCCAACATGCCCTTCAACGTCAGCTGCTGATGCCACGATAGTGCCATCACCCCAGGGGGCTCAGCGGTTTGGAAATGTTTTAATGTGTCTGCCTCAGATCAGAGCAATGCCATCTGTTCTCTCTGCCTCCAAAAATTGAGCCGTGGAATGGTCAACACCCACGTAAGGACAACTGCCTTATGAAGGCACATGCAGAAAAGGCACAAACTGCAATGGAAAGAGCACCAGAGGAAAAGCAGCACGCAAAAGAAAAGCCACCCTCCTTCTCCTCTTCCTCTTTTAGGTGCAGCATCTTCAGCTGCTTTCTCCCTTGCACCTTCACAGCCACCCTCCTCCACTCCGCCTCTGACCTTGAGCGGTTCCTACTCCTCTGCCCACAGCAGCCAGGTGTCTGTAAAGGAAATCTTTGAGTGGAAGAAGCGAATTTCTGCCAGTCACCCCCTTGCCCGGTGTCTGACAGCTGGCTTGGCGGAACTGTTATCTCGCCAGCTGTTACCATACCAGCTGATGGACTTTCGTAAATTTGTGGCCATTGGGACACCGCAGTGGAAGATGCCAGGCTGCAATTATTTCTCTAAAAAGGTGATACCCAAACTGTACCGTGAAGTTGAGAGGCAAGTGGTGTCATCTCTGGCACACGGCGTTGGGTCTAGGGTCCACCTGACCATAGATGCCTGGTCTGCCAAGCACGGTCAGGGCAGGTACATTACTTACACAGCCCATTGGGTCAACCTGGTGACCGATGGCAAGCAGGGAGTATGTGGCTGGGCAGCGGACCATTTTGTGACACCTCCTCTCCTCCTGCCACCTCCTCTCCTCCTGCTACATCCTCTTCGCTGTCATCGTCCTCCTCCTCCTTGGCAGTTCAACTCTACTGGTTCTGCAATCTCCTCTCCAGCTATACAGCCCCAGCTCCCCAGGGCCTATGCTGCATGCCAGGTACGACGGTGTCACGCCATCTTAGACATGTCTTGACTCAAAGCGGAGAGTCACACTGGAGCAGCTCTTCTGGCTGCTCTTAACAAACAGGTGGATCAGTGGCTGACCCCGCACCAGCTGTAGATCGGCAACATGGTGTGTGACAACGGCAGCAATCTAATTTCTGCTTTGAATTTGGGAAAGCTGACACATGTACCCTGCATGGCACATGTGCTGAATCTAATCATTCAAAGATTTGTGTCAAAGTACCCAGGCTTAGAGGACATCCTGAAGCAGGCCAGGAAGTTGTGTGGGCATTTCAGGCAGTCTTACACGGCCATGGCATGCTTTGTCAATATTCAGAGGAGAAACAAGTTGCCGGTGAGACGCCTGATGTGCAATAGCCCAACTCACTGGAATTCAACCCTCCTTATGTTCTCTCACCTGCTAGAACAGGAGAAAGCCCTCACCTAGTACTTCTACAACTACAGTAGAAGGACACACTCTGGGGACATGGGGATGTTCTGGCCCAAGAACTGGACACTCATGCAAAATTCATGCAGGTTCATGCGGACGTTTGAGGAGGTGACCAACCTGGTGAGTCACAGTGAAGGCACCATCAGCGACTTGATCCCATACGCTTACTTCCTGGAGCGTGCCGTGCGTAGAGTGGTGGATCAAGCTGTGGAGGAGCGTGAACAGGAACCGTTACAGGAGGAAGCATTGTGGGATCAATTCTCATCAGAACCAGATGTTTCCTCAACACCTGCGGCAGCACAGAGGGGGGAGGAGGAGGAGGAGGAAGAGTCGTGTGGGGAAGAGGAGTCAGACTCGGATGATGAGGAAGGTGTTTCTTCTTCTTCTTCTTCGGAGGAGGCGGCGGCAGAAGAACAACTGCAGCAGGCGTCGCAGGGGGCTTGTGCTGCTCAACGTTCCCGTGGTATTGTTCGTGGCTGGGGGAGGAGGAGGACTTACTTGACGTCACTGGGGAAGAGCAAGAGGAGATGGATAGTACGTGTGGATCCAACTTTGTGCAGATGGCGTCTTTCATGCTGCCCAGCCTGTTGAGGGACTCCAGTATAAAAAAACTCAAGGGGAATGAGCTGTACTAGATGGCCATGCTACTAGACCCTCAGTATAGGCACAAAGTGGCAGACATGTTTCCAAATCACCAGAAGGCAGAAAGGATGCAGCACTTGCAGAACAAGCTGGCAACTATGCTTTACAATGTGTTTAAGGGTGATGTCACAGCACAACGCAATAAAGGAACCACTGCCAGTAATCCTTCTCCCATGTCGATGCAGGCAAGGACAGGACACTCCAGTGATCTCATGGTGATGTCGGACATGCGGACATTCTTTAGTCCAACCCCTCGCCTTAGCCCTTCCGGACCCATCCTCCACCAATGCTTGGACCGGCAGGTAGCCGACTACCTGGCCTTAAGTGTGGATATAGACATTGTGAGCAGCGATGAACCCTTGGACTACTGGGTGCGCAGGCTTGACCTGTGGCAAGAGCTGTCCCAATTTGCCATCCAACTTCTCTCTTGCCCTACCTCAAGTGTCCTGTCAGAAAGGACCTTCAGTGCAGCTGGAGGCATTATCGCAATTTGATCAGCTGGACAGTCACTGTTGTTCTATCATTGAGCTACCACAGCCCGGCGACCATATGGGCTTGAAAACCACCACAGCCTGCACTCTTGCCACGGTGCGCACCAGTCCAGCACAGCCGTCACAACACACACAGCTGTTTGCGGTGCGTTACACAGTGAGTTTGGTGTGTCAGTGTGAAGCAGTACTCTAATTACAGTCCCTGATTGATGTATACACATGCAAGATGTTTTAAAGCACTTTAGGCCTCCAATTTAGCATACAACGTGATTTCTGCCCTTAAAATGCTGCTTTGCATCAAATCCAGATTTTTTCCCCCGGACTTTTGGCATCTATCCCACTCAACCATGCAAAAAATCAGATGTTAGACCCCTTGAAACATTTTTTCCATTACTTTTGTGGCCACCATAAGTGTTTCTAGTTTTCAAAGTTCGCCTCCCCATTGAAGTCTATTGCGGTTCGCGAAAGTTCGCACGAACCGAACTTTTGCGGAAATTTTGCGTTCGTGGTTCCCGAAATGAAAATCAGAGGTTCGGGCCACCTCTATTCATAAGGTTTGATATCTTTTCATAAGGTGTGATATTAGTTCATAAGGCGTGATATCTTTGATAAGGTGTGATATTTGAGTTATCATGGTTTAGTGAATCAAGCCCAATGTATGTCAATTGAACACTTTTTTGGGGTCTTTTTTATTTTATTTTATTTGTTTAAACACATGCATTTTTATACCAATGAGGCCTGGTGATGTATCTCCTGCCACCAGCATCCTTCAAAAAATACAAACATTTGCAGAAAAAACACAGACAAAAACATAGCAGGAAACACATAAAGACAAACTGACAAACATGCAGGCACATACACATTAAAATGTCTTCTTTTTCACAGGTATACCTGTATACATGTTCAGGAAAGCTGCTCTGTGGCACTGTGGTGCAGACCTCATCTCCACAAGGGACAGCATTTGAATGACGTTTATGCATTTTACACATGTTTTTCTGCACTTCCTCAGGGTTATCCAGTTTCTTCCATGCTCTACAAATTTACAAACAGATTATTTGTTTTTTACTCAGAAGCTGATGATAACATGTGACGTGAGTTCCCTTCAGGGCATGGACTGATATCAGCGGTTCATTGACCTTTGTATTGCTCTGCAGAATATGGTGCTATTTGAAGAAAGAAACTGTTTGGAAATGTAACTTCATCTGTGGTGTATTTATGGCTGCTAGAGGCAAATATGAATGATAGCATTAAGCAAGGGAGGCTCTAGCTTTTCTCAGTTCCGTACATGCAACATAATCACTTTAAGTGAAAGGGAAAACAATATAAATGGTCATAGTTGTTGTGCCCTCAGGTTAAACATTGACTGATAAACTGCTCCATCAGCAAACATTCAACTGTTTCTGACTATATTGACATTCCAACTATCCTCTGACACCTCAGTAATATCAGTAGGGAAGCAGCAGGGGAGCGATAACTCTTCACGCTACTACACTGGTAATGGTGACAGTGTTTATTCATGCAAGAACTGGAAGCCATCTTTATATTGTTCCAAATTTTACTGACAAGTTAGAGAGACACTTGTGGCAGTGGTGTCTCCAGGTAGGGTTTCTGTGTGTGTGTAATAGTAAAAAGTGTATTGCTTAACTACCTGGGGACTGCCTAACACCGATGGGTGTGGCCACGGCGGCAGCCTCAGGACCACCTAACGCCAAGTCCTGGGGCTGCAGTTTGCAGGAGATCCTGCGCAGGCTGTGCACGCATCTCCTGCTCGGGGGGCGGAGCTCCGTCCCGCCTTCAGTCTCCGAGCGGCAATCGCTGCTCGGGAGACTGTTAGACGGTGAAAGCGCCGTCTCATTACATGTACAGCGCTGTCCCCCTGGGAGACATGAGGGTGATCGGCTGTCATAGGCTAAAGCTTATGACAGCTGATCACGCTGATTGGCTGGCGGAGGGAGGGAGGGGGGAACAAATACATAATAAAAAATCAATGAAATTTATTTAAAAAAAAAGACAAACAAACACAAATAAATAAATAAACAAACCGAGCCAAATCCAGGGGGCAGTCTGACCCCACCAACAGAGAGCTCAGCTTGGCTGCAGTGGCCAACAAAGAGCTCTGTTGGTGGGGAGAAAAGGGGGGGGGAATCACTTGTGTGCTGTGTTGTGCGGCCCTGCAGCTTGGCCTTAAAGCTGCAGTGGCCAATTTAAAAAAAAATGCCTGGTCTTTAAGGGTGTTTACCACTGTGGTCCTCAAGTGGTTAAACAACAGCTATCAAAGAAACTGTTCTTCTGTAAACCCCACATACCTAAATGGCTTTTAGCCAGCAACAATAGGAAACTTTTCAGGAGTCTCTCATCACAGCCTGTGTGAAAAAAAGTCTTGTTTACCTGCTGTTTGTAGCAATTTGTGTCGGCATTAGGGGGAGGGGGAGGCAGAACTGAACTGTAACCTAGCTGTAAACTGTTTACTTTCCACTGCGAGGCAGAAAGAGAGAGAGACAGAAACACACAGACATAGCTGCAACTGATGATTATTTACACACTATTAGAGGCTATATTTCTGATTTCTATGATTCTGAACACATTTTACTCACAGTATTAGAGCCAGTGAAGATTGTTTATGTATGCTGGATGTGCTGGGCACAGTCCTACATAATAATGCTCACAGTGAAAACTGTTCTCTGTAAATGTCATATTTTCTTCTCATAACAAATGAAGAGATGAAAACTATCCTTTGTATTGCTATTTGCTAGTAATTACTGGAAATAAACGTGGCATTTAGAATTTTAGTTAACTTTGATAGTTGTCCTTTAAGTATCCAAAGTTCAAGAAAGTAGACATATATCATTGGATTAAGTAGTAGGCTTATATTAGAGCATTTCAGAACACACACTAGTTGTTTCAAGTTTGACCCTTGAACATATACATTGTGACTAAATACCCACCCCACAGGAAGTGACATATAGCATAAATATGAATTGCCTAGAGTGCTGAAAAGTTTTTAACAGAAGATGAAA
Source organism: Hyperolius riggenbachi (assembly GCF_040937935.1). Lineage (NCBI taxonomy): Eukaryota > Metazoa > Chordata > Amphibia > Anura > Hyperoliidae > Hyperolius > Hyperolius riggenbachi. Next base: position 573,366,771 of record NC_090646.1, read on the forward strand.
AATTTACCGTCTAGGAGAAAACTTGGGAGAAAAAAGGGAATAGGATCAGGCTCATAATGTCTACCTCTAAAGTGTGAGGCTAAAGCTACAAAACGTACATTCTATCATCATATGCATTCTATAATACCATTCCAGTAGATTTATTTCTAAGTTTCAGTCCATAACTGAATTATTTATACTTAATTTTTCTGTAGTAGATTCCCCCCTGTAAAGAACAACTATACATACTATTAAACACATTCATCCATCTTGGATCACATTGTAACAAAATGTTATTCCTGTCCCTTCTTTCCAGGTTTCTTGCCAGTATTAAAATTGTCACCACCTGTGATAAACTGAATGTAAATCAGGTAGAGGTACTATTTAACAACGAGAAAACAGTTACGTGAATTGGATATTGGGGCTGTTCTAGATGCAGATCTATGTCATCTGCCCATCACATTAGGCGCTTTCTTTTGGCTTCTATGACAATGTAATAGACAACCTCTCCTACTACACAGAATCAGAAAATCCAAGCTATGCTTGAGGGTTCTTCCGGATTTCAAGGAAACCTATGTTGATCTTCATGATGTGAGTTATAAGTTGCTGGTGCCTGGGGATCTGTACAGTGTGGAGTATATAAGAACCCCTGCTCTGGTACATAAGAACCTTCACTAACTTTCCTTCCAGCAAGCACAATACTCACTAGAATCATCAGAATTATGTGTATCTAGAATCCATCTTAAAGGAGAACTCTGAATATAGTCTTCTGCTGAAACAGTGGTTCTTAAAGTAAATTAATAGCAAGAACCTAGAAGATTCTTACATCTATAGCTTGTCTTAGATGACGATTATAGATTTCCATCTAGAAGAGCTTTAGGGTCTTTTCACTTCCCTAGCCTTTTTTACATCCTCCAATTCGGTTTCACATAATTGGCTCTCAAAAACGGACTCTTTCTCATGTGGGCTAAACACAATGCCGTTACTGTCATGTACATGAGAGGGGGAGGCAGATTGTGTCTTTTTCAAATGGCAGCATGTACTGTATCCAACAATTTATCAACAACAGCCAATGGCCCATATGCAATTAACTTTTTCTCCTGAGTTTTCTACTAGATGATATTTATAAACAAGTCAATAAAATGCATTTGAAGCCACCAGAAAAAAAGAAAATACTCAAAATAATTTTGGTAGTACTTTTCACTTACTTTTTGGTGCCTTTTTAGTTAAAAAGTGCTGGAAAGTTATTTTAAATCAAAGATGAAAAATGTTCTTCTAGGAGAAAACTCAGGAGAAAAAGTGAATTGCATATGGCCCAATATGTTGTAGATGTTGTTTCATGCATGATGTATCGGGAACAGTATATGGGCTGCACCACTAGACTTCGTGGACTTCTAGTAATAAACAAGTACATGCAGAGAATATGAGATCCTTTAATTTTAAAGGTGTGGAGAAATTAACTCATGCAGTTAGAGGAGGGGATGCATATCACAAGCTTCTATTATGTGAGGCTAAGTGGATCTATAACTTGGGGACTAGAATACTGGGAGATTTGAATGCAAAATGGGATCTTTTGTACTAATATCTATGTTACACCTCAGTCGATAGGCACCCTAGTGAGGGTATCCGTGTGCTAAGCTGATATGGCGCTGTAGTCCAGCAGCTCCCAAAGCATAAGTAGAAGAGATCAGCAGCACCACGCAGATGTATTTAAGCTCTTTATTGCATAAAGATAAAGCCCAGGGACAGCGACAGACGCTGTTTCGGAGGCAAACTCCTTCCTCAAGCTGTATAGGCTCACTCAAAGAGATAACAACCACAATAGCATTTATATACAGTTTCTTCATATGTAGTTTATGTATTTAAATGCCCATGTGGGCTATTATATGTGGGAGAGACCACCCAGCGTTTGCGTGAACGTATCTCCTCACATAAATCGGCCATTAGGACCAAGAATATGTCTCAATCTGTCTCGGCCCATTTTACCCAGTTCCGCCACCCTATACCACAGCTCCGTGTGCAAGTCATTGATGGGGTTCCTGTTCATTTTAGAGGTAACAGGGAAAAATAATTACTTAGGTGGGAGGCGGGTTGGATCAAGAGGTTGGGTACCCTGGGAGGGGGCGGTCTTAACCGGTATTACGAACTTTCTTTTTGCATTTAAACCTTTATATTCAAATTGAGTGTAAGATTAATTGATATATTGTGCCCTTACATATTTTTGTGTGGTCTGCTATGCCGCGTTGGCGGTGTGCTGACTGCCGAGTCCAGCTATGTGTGTTTCCCTTGTGGGTTACACTTTGAGTATACTGGGAGTTGCTGTTTTTTGATGTGTGGGCTTCTTTATTGCTATTGTATTTTTTACATCTAATACAATGATTTATTCATAAGGGGGGTTATCCATTATGGCACACTCAGCGTTACTTATACCACAGCACTAACATTTTTTGCTTTTGGTCATCATTTGATGATTTATGATGCTGACTTTGTCAGCATGTGATGTATTACATGCGTTTTACGCTTCAAGTTTGCGGATTTCTGCGTTCGGCATAGCGGCTATTTGTATGGTTCCGCATATGACCTTATGCGTACGCTTTTACGCTTTCTTTAGGACACTTTTATGCATGGACGCAGTTTAGTTTTTAAGGATATGACACTTTTTAAATTCTGCTGTGGTAACGGCTGCTGATTTGCATATCTGTTCCCCATCAGGTCCTCTCATTATGCTTTGCCCTGTGATTGGACATTCATGTTTTTTTGTATTGTGATGTTATCTGATTGGTCCATGTGACCTTATTGAAACTGTATATAAATGCCATTGTGGTTGTTATCTCTTTGAGTGAGCCTATACAGCTTGAGGAAGGAGTTTGCCTCCGAAACAGCGTCTGTCGCTGTCCCTGGGCTTTATCTTTATGCAATAAAGAGCTTAAATACATCTGCGTGGTGCTGCTGATCTCTTCTACGTATTAATATCTATTACATTAATGTGTTTAGGTTTCTTTTGAAACGTTAGCATTAAAGTGATATTATATTGAATTTAACTGTGTTGTGACAACTCCGGTCCATACTTTCTATAGATCTGATTACCTATCAGTTGTGTGGCGGAGTTGACCCTATATATGTCATATCCTTTGTGTGTTGCCCAAGATATGACTATGAAACAAGTCACCTGCCTTTTCTACTTGTCGTTTGTGCCTAATAAAAGTTCCTGGATGCATTATGCCGTGGTGTGCTGCGGGCTTTCTTGCTGAAACTACATTTATTAATAAATAAGAGTTTTATATAGAAGAAAGTCTCCAGGTGTTTGGCAACTTGAACGATGGCTGGAACAGGGACACTTTGCTTGAGGATTATAAGTGGCATCCCTACCAATAAGAACTGTAGATAGTTAACTAAATATCTAATAACTTTCTAAGAGGGATGAGAGGGGGCAAACAACCCTCCTTGACCCTGCCTGTGGACACCCATGCATACATAACTCCCCTTTACACGCTTAATATATTCAGACACCTTCTAATTCTTTTCCTCTGTAATCCTGAGGATGTATCTTTCTTGTGTCATTTTTATTATATTGCTTTTCATCTGGGACTCTGTGCCAAGTCTGCCAAGTTTGAATATATTGCATTAAACATGAGGAGGAAAAAAGTTTTAATAGACTAATATTTTACAAAGGTCATTTGTATAGAAACGGATTTGGTGATTTTTTTTAAAATATGTGTTTACTGCGTATCCTGCAATACACCTGCAGTGAGGAAGATTAAAGTATCTAACTTATTATGAATGTACAATAAAAAATGGAAAATGCTCCTTTTTGAATGGGGAGATAATTGAACTGTGATTTAGAATAGAGACAGTTTGTTCAAGCACAACATTGCGGTGAACATTAAATTCATCTGGAAGTGAAAATTTTAGGGTTTCTTTAACCTTAAAATTCTTTAAAAAAAAACTTAAACCATAGAAATAAGCATTATGCTTAACTCACTAAAAGGTTTGCCAAAGCTAATATCAAAAAATCTTTATGACAAAAAAAACGAGTTGATGACCTCCAACAAATAATTTTTTATCTTATCAAGGTTATAAAGACCGCAGGAAAGCAATCTCTTATCTTCTTCTGAATAATTTTCCACAATAAGTTACTTATTTAAGGTTAATTTGCTTCTCTCCACATAAACACATTATGAATTCCATAATGATGCATTAAGATAACTCCAATGAACACATCTGATTTCACAGACAATCCATTAGACCACCACACTGGTCAGCCATCAGTCCTGCACTCACATTAACATAAGTAATTAGCATTTGATCACTGTCTCAGTTAGCCTGGTGAGACTGCAGCCATTTTGAATTCTTAAAACTGTAACCTAGCACATAAGATTACATCCCTTATAAATATACTGCTTCCCAACATTATTTTTTTATACAATATTTTATAGTAGATATCAAGGTCAGAGAACAGAAAAAAAACTTGCAAGTTTCACTATATATCTATTTGCCAACATAAAACCAGCAAATGGTTATTCAGGTAATACCTTTAAATTTGGGACCAGGGTAAGTAGAATCTATGCTGCATCTGTGGGTCTCTAACTCTGATGCAGCATAGATTCTACGCCATGGCTTACCATGGTCCCGAGCCAATTGCTGCTCCAGGAGGAAGTGAACTCGGCTGCCAAGTGACCACCAAGCATCCTCCTATCAGTCAAGAGCCATTTTCACTGGCTCCTGACCTCCTGATCACTGTGAGCCAATCATAGTGATCGGGAAGTGAAAGCATGAAAAAAAAAGCCTTTGGTCTTTAAAGGGACCAGAGGCACCCGGCCCAAAGGAGTTAATCACTAATTGCACTTAGTTTATTGCAAACTTTCAAAGCTGACAGATTTTAACTGTTTATTTTTTCCGCTGGAGTGGTCCTTTACGTTTCTTCTTCAGCCTGAAACAGAACTGGATCAGAACGGTACAGTAAGGTTTTCATCCAGTTCTGTACAATGTCTGGAGAAAAAACGTATGGTTTGATTCACTAAGGTGCAGGATCATGTCCTAAACAGCTACAGGACGCGACAGGGCTCAGGGCAGAAGTGAAGGAGCATGGTGGGCAGCATGGTGGCATAGTGGTTAGCGCTCTCACCTTGCAGCGCTTGGACCCCAGTTCAAATCCCAGGCAGGTCAACATCTGCAAGGAGTTTGTATGTTTTCCCCTTGTCTGCCGGGGTTTCCTCCAGGCACTCCAGTTTCCTCCCACATCCCCAAAACATACAGATAAATTAATTGGCTTCCCCCTAAAAATTGGCCCTAGACTACGATACATACACTACACGATACATACATAGACATAAGACTATGGTAGGGACTAGATTGTGAGCTCCTCTGAGAGATAGTGTCAAGACAATATACTCTGTACAACACTGCGTAATATGTCAGTGCTATATAAATACTTAAATAAATAAATAAGAGCGGCCTCTAAATACAAGGTTAGCAGCACATGGTACACGGGCTGCGTGTAGCGTGTGCTGAGGATTTTAACTAGCGCTGTCCTCATGGGGTAATCTCAGTATTTTCTTTATTCTTTACAAAAGCAGTTCCTACCTGTTTGCATACAGTATATGTTGCCAGTTTGAATGAGCAACTGCCGTTCCATAGGTGCCTTCGAAAATAAAGAAAGACCTGAGAATTCTCCATTAGGAGGTAAGCTAGTCCAAAACCTGTCAGATTTTTACTATCTTCTTTCTCCCCTTCTTTATTTAATTTTATGAAATAATTAAATTTGATTGGCAAATTCTGATTAGCAAATATGATGAGACTTTATGCCCAACACCAAGAGAGTGGTGATGAAGCCTATCAATATGGTTGGGCCTTCATAAACTGTGGCTAGGCTCTGAGCTAATCAAGAAAAAAAAAAAAAAGATTTTTACTATCTACATAGGGAAAAAAATAATAATTAGAACAATTAGCTCACTTTACTTTAGGGAAGATGTACATTTTAAATATACTGTATGCATAAGCAAGATTGAAGATGTTACACTTTTTCTTGACAATGGGGCTTTAAAGAGACTCTGAAGCAAAAAAAAAAAAATATTATGATTTAATGAATTGGTTGTGTAGTACGGATAATTACTAGAACATTAGTGGCAAAGAAAATATTCTCATATTTTTATTTTCAGTTATATAGTTTTTTTCTTTTATAACATTGCATCATTCTCTAATATTTGCAGTTTACACACTACTCGGCATTCTAAATGCATTTTACAGAGCAGGCTAGTGAACTTTTGAACTGTCCTCTGCAGGAAATAAAAAACAATACAGTGACTGACACTTGAGATAATAAGCTTCAGAAGACAGAGCTCTTTGTGACTTTGAAAGTCGTGGAGCTCAATGGCTCTTTTGCATAGATAACAATGGGAGTTTCTTAACTCTTCCTGTACTGGAAATAATATTTGACTTATGTCTCTGCTCCTAATGTTTTATTTCTTAGCTGTACTACACATACAAATCATTATATCATAAGTTTATTTGCGCTTCAGTGTCTCTTTAAGCAACACAAATATAGTTACATCTCTTTCAAATGCTGCAACAGCTCTTATATGCAATCATATTCAGGCAGCTTACAGTAAATAATAAGGTACAAAAATAGATCCATGAGTGAAATAATTAAATTTACTTTATTCTGTAATCAAAGATATCTCCAAGTGGCATTACAATACAGGCATTCTTATTTCCATGGAAAAGGAAATACATGCTAGCATCACTTTTAATTATGCAAATATGGTCATTCAGTTTCATTTTATGAGAAGCATTATTTAAATGAGTTTTAATGTTAAGTGCAGCTTCTGGGCAATCTATGTATTCCTGAGAATCATGAGACTATTGTAATTGAACCATTTCAAAACTATATGCCCTTTAAAGTTCTTGCAGAAACAGCACTACTGTTTTTTTAAGCAAGATTCTATACTTTTTTTTAAACTTCTCTACAGAATCAATTGAAGTCAGCCTCTCAATTTTAATAGCTGCTTATAAAATAATTACTTTCCTTCGTAAAAATTATGCAAGGTTTTCAAGAGGTGCATAAATGTCAATAAATAATTAATATTTTATTATTAAACATATTTTTATTACTCAAACATGTATTAAAGAACCACAGTAAGTATGTTTTTACTTACCATACCTGAAGTTATGCAGAAAATTAGAGAGCTGTAGTTGGGCTATTAATAGCTTTGCTGAAGACGTACCTCTAAGTTACAGTGGTTCAGTGCATTTAAAGAAAACCTGAAGTGAGGGGGTAGTGGAGGCTGCCATTTTAAGCAATGCAAATTGCCTGGCTGTCTTGCTGATCCTCTGCCTCTAATACTTTTAGTGGCTGTATATTGTAATGGTTAAGGGCTCTGCCTCAGGAGATGTGGGTTCAGAACTCGGTTCTTTCTGTTTAGTAAGCCAACACCTATTCAGTAAGGAGTCCTTGGGCTAGACTCCCTAACATTGCTACTGCCTATAGAGCGCGTCCTAGTGGCTGCAGCTCAAGTGCTTTGAATCCGCTCGGAGAAAAGTGCAATATAGATATTATTTGTCTTCTCAAGCCATAGACCCTGAAGAAGTATGCAGATCACGCCGCTGACGTGGCGTGTGTGACGTCACACATGCACCGCCGTGCTATGCGCTGGGAGCTTGTATGAGGCTAATTGAGAATCGGACGGGCACTGCAACACAGGACAGGTAATGTATAAATGCACACATGCACACATGTACAGTTATACACTGGGAAAACAGTGTCGGGGGTTTTGTAACGTTCTTTGCTCATCTTGGTATCGCTCCCCATTACCGCCATTCACCCGATCGAGCAAGTCGGCCCTACATCTTGCAGCATGTATGACTGAGACATTGCATCGTCGATCAGGCATGCACTTGGTAACTAGAGATGTCACGAACATCACATTTTCCGTTCGCAAGTTGCGAATGGAAACTTTTGCAAATGTTCGCGAACAGGCGAATCCGGCAAACTGCCATCGACTTCAATGGGCAAGCGAGTTTCATAACTTATAAAGACTGTTTCTGGCCACAAAAGTGATGGAAAAGTTGTTTCATGGGGTCTAAGACCTGGACTGTGGCATGCCAAAGGGGGATCCATGCCAAAAGTCCCACCAAAAATAACGGAGTTGATACAAAGTTGGGTTGTAATCTCTAAAGGGCAGAAAACACATTACATTCCTACAAATAATGCACTGGAGTGGTAATGTACCTGCAACTTAACCACTTGCCGACCGCCTTAAGCTGATGGGCGGCAGCAAGGGCTGGGCCCAAACGACCGCAATACGCCCATCGGCGGTGGCGGCGGCGGGCGTGGTTATGTGTGAGGCGATGAGCTGCCGGCGACTGGCTCCGCCCCCCGCGCTGTAACCCGCCGGCCGTTCGCAAGCGCCGGCGGGTTACTAGCACCCGGATCGCCGCACGGATAGTGTATAATAGGCTTTGTAATGTATACAAAGCCTTTTATACTGGCTGCCTCATGCCCTGGTGGTCCCAGTGTCCGAGGGACCACCAGGGCAGGCTGCAGCCACCCTAGTCTGCACCAAGCACACTGATCCTGCCCCCCCCTTCCCTCTAATCGCCCACAGCACCCCTCAGACCCCATCCCCCCCTGCCCACCCCCCAGATCCCTGTTTGCACCCAATCACCCCCCTAATCACCCATCAATCACTCCCTGTCACTATCTAAAAACGCTATTTTTTTTAACCCTAAACTGCCCCCTGCTCCCTCCTGATCACCCCCCCACCCCTCAGATTCTCCCCAGACCCCCCCCCATGTGTACTGTATGCATCTATCCCCCCTGATCACCTGCCAATCACCTGTCAATCACCTGTCAATCACCCATCAATCACCCCCTGTCACTGCCACCCATCATTCAGCCCCTAACCTGCCCCTTGCGGGCAATCTGATCACCCACCCACACCAATAGATCGCCCGCAGATCCGACATCAGATCACCTCCCAAGTGCAGTGTTTACATCTGTTCTCTACTCTAAACACTCACTAATTACCCATCAATCACCCATCAATCACCCCCTATCACCACCTGTCACTGTTACCCATCAGATCAGACCCTAATCTGCCCCTTGAGGGTACCCAATCACCCGCCTACACGCTCAGATTGCCCTCAGACCCCCCCTTATCAATTCACCAGTGCAATATTTACATCTCTTCTTCCCTGTAATAACCCACTGATCACCTGTCAATCACCTATCAATCACCCATCAATCACCCCCTGTCACTGCCACCCATCAATCAGCCCCTAACCTGCCCCTTGCGGGCAATCTGATCACCCACTCACACCAATAGATAGCCCGCAGATCCGATGTCAGATCACCTCCCAAGTGCAGTGTTTACATCTGTTCTCTCCTCTAAACACCCACTAATTACCCATCAATCACCCCCTATCACCACCTGTCACTGTTACCTATCAGAATAGACCATAATCTGCCCCTTGCGGGCACCCAATCACTCGCCCCACATGCTCAGATTGCCCTCAGGCCCCCTCTTATCAGTTCGCCAGTGCAATATTTACATCTCTTCTTCCCTGTAATAACCCACTGATCACCTGTCAATCACCTATCAATCACCCATCAATCACCCCCTGTCACTGCCACCCATCAATCACCCCCTGTCACTGCCACCCATCAATCAGCCCCTAACCTGCCCCTTGCGGGCAATCTGATCACCCACCCACACCAATAGATCGCCCGCAGATCCGACGTCAGATCACCTCCCAAGTGCAGTGTTTACATTTGTTCTCTACCCTAAACACCCACTAATTACCCATCAATTACCCCTTGTCACTGATACCCATCAGATTAGACCCTAATCTGCCCCTAGGGCACCCAATCACCCGCCCACACCCTCAGAACACCCTTAGACCCCAGCCCTGATCACCTCGCCAGGGCATTGCTTGCATCTATTTCCCCCCTCTAATCACTCCTTGAGACACCCATCAATCACCTCCTGTCACCACCTGTCACCCCCTAGCACACCTACCCATCAGATCAGGCCCTAATTTGCCCCGTGTGGGCTCTTGATCACTCGGCCAAACCCTCAGACCCCCTTCCGATCACCTCCCCAGTGCATTGATTGTATCTATTTTCCCCTCTAACCACCCCCTGAGACACCCATCAATCACCTCCTGTCACCCCCCTAGCACTCCTATCCATCAGATCAGGCCCAATACAACCTGTCATCTAAGAGGCCACGCTGCTTATGACCGGTTCCACAAAATTTGCCCCCTCATAGACCACCTGTCATCAAAATTTGCAGATGCTTATACCCCTGAACAGTCATTTTGAGAAATTTTCCTGACTTCTCATGGTTTTGGGCCCGTAAAATGCCAGGGCAGTATAGAAACCCCACAAGTGACCCCATTTTAGAAAAAAGACCCCCCAAGGTATTCTGTTAGGTGTATGACGAGTTCATAGAAGATTTTATTTTTTGTCAACAGTTAGCGGAAATTGATTTTTATTGTTTTCTTCACAAAGTGTCATTTTTCACTAACTTGTGACAAAATGGGGTCACTTGTGGGGTTCCTATACTGCCCTGGCATTTTAGGGGCCCTAAACCGTGAGGAGTAGTCTAGAAAACAAATGCCTCAAAATGAATAGTGACGTTGGGCCCCTTAGCGCACCTAGGCTGCAAAAAAGTGTCACACATGTGGTATCACCGTACTCAGAAGAAGTAGTATAATGTGTTTTGGGGTGTATTTTTATACATACCCATGCTGGGTGGGAGAAATCTCTCTGTAAATGGACAATTGTGTGTAAAAAAATCAAACAATTGTCATTTACAGAGATATTTCTCCCACACAGCATGGGTATGTGTAAAAATACACCACAAAACACATTATACTACTTCTCCTGAGTACGGCAGTACCACATGTGTGGCATTTTTTTGCACCCTAACTGCACTAAGGGGCCCAAAGTCCAATGAGTACCTTTAGGAATTCACAGGTCATTTTGCGACATTTGGTTTCAAGACTACTCCTCACGGTTTAGGGCCCCTAAAATGCCAGGGCAGTATAGGAACCCCACAAAAAAAATCAAAAAATTGTCATTTACGGAGATATTTCTCCCACCCAGCATGGGTATGTGTAAAAATACACCCCAAAACACATTATACTACTTCTCCTGAGTACGGCAATGCCACATGTGTGGCACTTTTTTGCAGCCTAACTGCGCTAAGGGGCCCAAAGTCCAATGAGCATCTTTAGGCTTTACAGGGGTGCTTACAATTAGGCACCCCCCAAAATGCCAGGACAGTGAACACACCCCACAAATGACCCCATTTTGGAAAGTAGACACTTCAAGGTATTCAGAGAGGAGCACAGTGAGTCCGTGGCAGATTTCATTTTTCTTTTGTCGCAAGTTAGAAGAAATGGAAACTTTTTTTTTTGTCACAAAGTGTCATTTTCCGCTAACTTGTGACAAAAAATAAAATCTTCTATGAACTCACCATGCCTCTCACTGAATACTTTGGGATGTCTTCTTTCCAAAATGGGGTCATTTGGGGGTATTTATGCTATCCTGGAATTTTAGCACCTCATGAAACATGACAGGGGGTCAGAATAGTCAGAGATGCTTGAAAATAGGAAAATTCACTTTTGGCACCATAGTTTGTAAACGCTATAACTTTTACCCAATCCAATAAATATACACTGAATGTTTTTGTTTTTTTTATCAAAGACATGTAGCAGAATAACTTTCGCGCTCAAATGTATAGGAAATTTTACTTTATTTGAAAAATGTCAGCACAGAAAGTTAAAAAAGTCATTTTTTTGACAAAAATCATGTCTTTTTTGATGAATATAATAAAAAGTAAAACTCGCAGCAGCAATCAAATAGCACTAAAAGAAAGCTGTATTAGTGACAAGAAAAGGAGGTAAAATTCATTTAGGTGGTAGCTTGTATGACCGAGCAATAAACCGTGAAAGCTGCAGTGGTCTGAATGGAAAAAAAGGCTCTGGTCCTTAAGGGGCGAAAAGACTGTGGTCCTCAAGTGGTTAATGTAGCAACAATAGCAGTAGTACTGTGCACAGCTCTGGATGTCAGTGGGCTGTGGAGTGTCACACACAGAGAAATGCAATAGAACTATCAGAATACAGTTAAATAATAATGATGCACTGGAGTGGTACTGTGCCTGCAGCTTAATGTAGCAACAGCAGTAGTGTGCACACAGCTCTGGGTGTCAGTGGACTGTGGAGTGTCACACACACACACACAAAAAACAGGAGACCAATGTACTAGCCCTTTAAAAGGGCTGTTTTGTGGTTCTTTCACAGCATGTGAGTAACAAGAACACAGGCCTAGCTAATACTTTCCCTACCTATCTGCTGCAAGTCTGTCCCTGCTCTCACTAGTCACACAGTCAGCAGCAAGCAGAGAATGAATTCAATATGGCCATCGCAACTGCTTTTTAATAGGGGCAGGAGTCCAGGAGGGGATGCTAGCTGATTGGCTGCCATGTGTCTGACTGTGAGGCAAGGGGTCAAAGTTTGGCTCCATGATGATGTATAGAGGAGGGTCGAACATGCCATATGTTCGCCATGAATGCAAACAGTGGAGATTCGCCGGCAACTGTCCGCCGATGAACTGTTTGGGCCATCTTCTATTGGTGACACCAATTTTAATATGATTCGATTATAATAATTGAGTTGGGTGATCTATTGGCAGCCAAGTCGGCTTAATAGTTAATCAGATAACCAGATGTGGAGGTTTACATCAGGTATTTGCATCTGCCTTAAATTAGGAGGCCAAATTCATGAAGCCTGAACACCTTCCTGTATTGAATATTAATACCACTCTTAATAACAGTGGTGGCAATGCAAACACAGTAACACCGTTTTATCTTAAATGTACAGTCTTGTGAATAATGGAAGCCTGTGGGTAAATGTTTTTGCTTTGCTGTTTAAAGCTGGATTACTGCAGCTCAGAATTGTAAAGTAAAAATAGCAACCCATTACACATATTTATATGAAAGTCCATGAATCTCATGCAATATACAAAATGTAATGATATTTCTATGTAAATGGAATGACCTGCACAGAAACCTCTCATGCTTCTATATGTAACGATGATTTGTATTGAACATGATGTCCTAATTCATATAATTAATCTACGTATCTTTATTGCAGTTGACCTTGGAAAAGTCAATGAGTCTGCCAATGGAGAATGTCTAGACGATGTGTAATTGATTCAGACCCTATATAAAGCAGCATAAGTGCCTATTTCATCAAATCCCTTTGTGTTTGTGAGATTCTTCCTATGAGATTATTGATTTGCTAGACATGGAGATGTACATTGATGAGGCTCTTGTTTGCGAACTAGCTCAATGTGTTGTTTACATACTTCAGAATGTTAATCTTCTTTTTATTAAAAGGTAAAAAAAAAAAAACTGCTCTCCATACACCACTGTTGTACTTAGTGTTGTTGCAGGGCCACCATCAGAAATGTTTGAGCCCCATACTGGGCAAACCTACTGGGTCTCCTCACTCCCATCTGCCTCCACATGGCAAAGCACAATTTTTGAATGCCTGAAAACACTAACGTCCAGGTGTCCACTTTTCATGCACTCCCATGGCTGGGAGCATTCTGTGTATGCTCAGTTTGTCAAGACTGCACAGAATGCTACCAACTATGAGTGTATAATGGAGGAAACATGCGGCACAGAACAGTGCATGTTCAGTGCCCCACAACCCAGCTGGATTGTGTGGACTTCAGAAGAGCACACCGGATAGGACTGAAAGGGTATTGAGGAAGCTGATGGACTACAAGGAGTTGGAAGGAGCTTCAGGTAAGTAAAAATGCTTTCCCGTCATTCGTCGGTTAGGTTTACTGTAATCACTAACTGACTAAGGTAACTCCTGGATGAGCCTCCACCACCTCTCATCATATTAATGAGCAGCCCATGTGTGGCACTGTTTGCTGGGCCCCATATTCACGTGGGCACCATAAAGCGGCCCTGTATTGATGTATTGCAGAGGTACACATCTTAGTGCTGGTAAGTCCCGGTGAGGAATGTAATTGCCAGCTAGTTAGCTACCAAAAAAGGATTGGCTGGTTATTGCTTTGGTTTTGAGTGGTGGGATGCTATAATGAAAAGGCGTACATAAGCTTATATACTTCTTTTACCATAGAGGAGACCAGCTTGGGAGCTCCTTGAGCCAAGACAGTAAAACACGCAGCGTGGTTTATGTGTTGAGCCATTCAGCTCTTAGTCACGGCTCAAAATATATAAACTACACTGGCTGTGCTCTAATAAATAGTCTGGAAGATCCCAGGCTGCCTGCTGGCTAATCTGTTGTAGATTTCATCTGTTTGTAAGTATATTGGGCTGTGCGTGGTTGCTGGCTTGGTACCAAGGACATGACAGGTGAAAGCTCTGCTATTATGCCTTCTGCACTATATTGGTTCACTTCTATCTATCTATCTATCTATCTATCTATCTATCTATCTATCTATCGACACATCTTTTCCATGTACTCAGACAGCCACATAATGTTCACGGAAGATGAATTCCACTTCCTTGGCAATAGATGGCTACAGAAGTGATTATGGTTCTATGCATAAGGACTACAACTAGGTGTGCACTACATTCAAGCGCTCTAAGCAATTTGGCAGCTCTGTGAGAACTCTTGTGTTTGCAACTATAGGTGTTTGGGTGTGGTAGAACTCATGAAGAAGAATTTGAACATTCGTACACAAATAAGAAATGGAGGGGCACAAAAAGGAACAAATCCAGAGAAAGCATTACCAAAAATAGCCACAGGATGTACCTTTTGATTCTAGGCCACCGCAGTTAAAATCTATGCCCTGTTTATGTCCTCTTTAGCCTGCCAGAGTGTAGATTTCACCTTTTGCGCACATCAGCCCTTCCTGTGGCTCTTCACGATCTTGCAACACTGCAGCCTGCTCACTCTGCTGTCACAGTGACAGCAGAGCTTCCATATTTCGAACAAGAGCCAATTTCACTGGCTTCTGACCTTGTAATTACTATGAGACAATCACGGTAATCACTGTTTACTAAAGGGAAAGGACGGCTCTGGTCCTTAAAGTGAACCTCCGGGCTAAAAATCTACTCAGCAGAACTAAAAAGGCTTGGTGTTTCTTTAACAGTTTCACAACATCAGAACTTTGTTTTTTCTTACCAAAGCATCATTTTTAGCTGCATTTTTAGCTAAGCTCCACCCATCAAAGAAAAAATGCCTGGGCTTTTTTTCCCTGATGCTGTGCAGAGCATTATGGGATTTCCTATGTTGTTATTCATGTTGCCTAGCAACTGGGGAGAGGTGCTCAGGACACAGGACAGATGGAACTGTGTCTCATGCTCCCTGTCACCTCCTTTCAACCAAAAAGATGGCTGCCATCATGAAATCAAACATATGCCTGTTCTTTTAAAACAGTGTGGGTAAGAGATTATATTACCGATCTATATTAATTAACATAACTAATGTAACTTAATGACAGTATGTTTGTTTAGGCTGGAGTTCCTCTTTAAGGGGTGGAACCGTCCGGTCCCAAAAGGGTTAATATTCAAATAAAGACAAAACAGAAGACACTTATATAGCGCATTTCTCCTGGTGGACTCAAAGCGCCAGAGCTGCAGCCACTAGGACGCGCTCTATAGGCAGTAGCAGTGTTAGGGAGACTTGCCTAAGGTCTCCTACTGAATAGGTGTTGGCTTACTGAACAGGTAGAGCCGAGATTCGAACCCAGGTCTCCCGTGTCAGAGCCAGAGCCCTTAACCATTACACTATCCAGCCACTCCAATACATTCCAACGACCCAAGATTATAGGTAGTTTGCCCCACAGAATGAACAGACAGTTGTATTCAATGAGGAGTATATGAATGGACATTGTTATCTTACCGGATCTTCTATTTAAAGTTGAGCCAATAGCAAGCAGAAGACATGAAGCTAGAAATAATCAGGGCAGTTTGTAAATGCTGAGGAGGATACAGATACAGCACTTGTTAACAGCTACAGTGGTCTAGGAACAAGGACTGCAATACTTGCTCAGGTGTAGCAGAATCATGAAGAAGTGTTTGAACAGTTTGATCAACAGTTTTTTTTTTGTTTGTAAGGCTCTGACTTTCTATACTCACTTCCTGATTCAGGCTGCATAGAAAATAAAAGTGACACATGATCATTGCCAGAAAACCAGTGATACACACAGGGCTGTATTTAGGGTTTGGGCTCCCCTAGGCACCCCAAACCTACGACCCCCCCCCCCCAGGAGGAGGACATTGGTGATAATTAGGCATGGCCACAGAATGCGGTGGGCGTGTCCATAACACCGTGGGTGTGGTCAATTAAAATTTCCTAGTAAGAGTGCAGCCCAAAGTCGGTGGGGCCATGTTTTCTCCCCAGGTATGAGTAAAGTGACCCTAAAAAAGCAAGTAGGAAATGTCCCCCCCCCCAACCCCCCCCCCCCCCACACACACACACACATTAGCCAGTGTTCTCTCGCACAAAATAGTGGTAGGTATTAGATTGTGAGCTCCCCTGAGAAAAGTCAGTATGACTATGTTCTCTGCAAAGTGCTGCAGAAGATGCCAGTGCTATATAAATACATAAGAATATGGTAGGACATTAGACTATGGTAGGATTAGATTGTAAGCTCCTCAGAGGATAGTCAGTGACATGACTATGTACTCTGTGAAGTACTGCTGAAGATGGCAGTACAATACAGTACAGTAGTATGGCAGCATGGTGGTGTAGTGGTTAGCGCTCTCGCCTTGCAGCACTGAGTCCCCGGTTCAAATCCCAGCCAGGTGAACATCTGCAAGGAGTTTGTATGTTCTCCTTGTGTCTGTGTGGGTTTCCTTAAGACACTCTGGTTTCCTCCAACAACATACAATACAGATAAGTTAATTGGCTTCCCCTAAAAATTGGCCCTAGACTACGATATATACATACACATATGACTTTGGAAGGGATTAGATTGTAAGCCGCACTGTAGGACAGTTAGTGACAAGACAATACATACTCTGTACAGCGCTGCGTAATATGTTGGTGCTATATAAATAACTAGTATAAGTACAGTCAGTGGCGGCTCCAGGGTTTTTTGGGGGGGTGCTATGCAGGTGCTGGACCAATTTTTGTGGCTATAACCTGCAGCGCGCGAAAAAATGGGCATGGCCATGACCAGATGAGGGCGGAGCTAACTGTAATTTAAAGTGAACCCGAGGTGAGAGTGATATGGAGGCTGCCATATTTATTTCCTTTTAAAGGGACACTTAAGCCAAATAAAAAAAAATAGTTTTACTTACCTGGGGCTTCTACCAGCCCCCTGATGCTGTCCGGTGCCTACATAGACTCGCTCCGATGCTCCTGGCCCTGCCGGCAGCCACTTCCGGTTTTGGCGACAGGAGCCGACAGGCCGGGAACGCGAGAGATTCTTCGCGTTCCTGGCCGTAATAGCACCCTCTATGCTGTTATAGCATATAGCATATATCATATAACAGCATAGAAGGCGCTATTACGTCCAGGAATGCGAAGAATCACTCGCGTTCCCGGCCTGTCGGCTCCTGTCGCTGAAACCCTAAGTGGCTGCCGGCAGGGCCAGGAGCATCAGAGCGAGTCTACATGGGCACCGGACAGCTTCATGGGGCTGATAGAAGCTCCAGGTGAGTAAAACTCATTTTTTTAATTTGGCTTAAGTGACCCTTTAAACAATACTAGTTGCCTGGCAGCCCTACTGATCTATTTGGCTGCAGTAGTGAACTGAATTACGCCAGAAACAAGCACGCAGCTAATCTTGTCAGTTCTGACAATATTGTCAGAAACCCCCGACCTGCTGCATGCTTGTTCAGGGTCTGTGGTTGAAAGAATTAGAGGCAGAGGACCAGCACGGCAGCCAGGCAACTGGTATTGCTTAAAATATTGCTCTCACCTCGGGTTCCCTTTAAAAGTGCAACGCAAAGACAGTGGGCCCAAGTTTTGGTCACCCTTTCCCCAGAAAATTCACATAATTGTGCAGGTTTTCTCAAGAAAATACACGTAATGTGAGCAGATTTGATGGGAATACGAGCAATAATGTCAGCAGATTTGATGGGAATACGAGCAATAATGTCAGCACAGATTTGATCAGAAATACGAGCAATAATGTCAGCAGATTTGATCAGAAATACGAGCAATAATGTCAGCAGATTTGATCAGAAATACGAGCAATAATGTCAGCACAGATTTGATCAGAAATACGAGCAATAATGTCAGCAGATTTGATCAGAAATACGTGCAATAATGTCAGCTGATTTGATCAGAAATACGAGCAATAATGTCAGCACAGATTTGATCAGAAATACGTGCAATATTGTCAGCAGATTTGATCAGAAATACGAGCAATAATGCCAGCAGATTTGATCAGAAATACGAGCAATAATGCCAGCAGATTTGATCAGAAATACGAGCAATAACGCCAGCAGATTTTATCAGAAATACGAGCAATAATGTCAGCAGATTTGATCAGAAATACGAGCAATAATGTCAGCAGATTTGATCAGAAATACGAGCAATAATGTCAGCAGATTTGATCAGAAATACGAGCAATAATGTCAGCAGATTTGATCAGAAATACGAGCAATAATGTCAGCAGATTTGATCAGAAATACGAGCAATAATGTCAGCACAGATTTGATCAGAAATACGAGCAATAATGTCAGCACAGATTTGATCAGAAATACGAGCAATAATGTCAGCAGATTTGATCAGAAATACGTGCAATAATGTCAGCAGATTTGATCAGAAGTACGAGCAATAATGTCAGCAGTTTTGATCCGAAATACGAGCAATAATGTCAGTAGATTTGATTAGAAATACGAGCAATAATGTCAGCACAGATTTGATCAGAAATACGAGCAATAATGTCAGCAGATTTGATCAGAAATACGTGCATTAATGTCAGCAGATTTGATCAGAAATACGAGCAATAACGCCAGCAGATTTGATCAGAAATACGAGCAATAATGTCAGCAGATTTGATCAGAAATACGAGCAATAATGTCAGCAGATTTGATCAGAAATACGAGCAATAATGTCAGCAGATTTGATCAGAAATACGAGCAATAATGTCAGCAGATTTGATCAGAAATACGAGCAATAATGTCAGCACAGATTTGATCAGAAATACGAGCAATAATGTCAGCACAGATTTGATCAGATATACGAGCAATAACGCCAGCAGATTTGATCAGAAATACGAGCAATAATGTCAGCAGATTTGATCAGAAATACGAGCAATAATGTCAGCAGATTTGATCAGAAATACGAGCAATAATGTCAGCAGATTTGATCAGAAATACGAGCAATAATGTCAGCAGATTTGATCAGAAATACGAGCAATAATGTCAGCACAGATTTGATCAGAAATACGAGCAATAATGTCAGCAGATTTGATCAGAAATACGAGCAATAACGCCAGCAGATTTGATCAGAAATATGAGCAATAATGTCAGCAGATTTGATCAGAAATACGAGCAATAATGTCAGCAGATTTGATCAGAAATACGAGCAATAATGTCAGCAGATTTGATCAGAAATACGAGCAATAATGTCAGCAGATTTGATCAGAAACACGTGCAATAATGTCAGCAGATTTGATCAGAAATACGAGCAATAATGTCAGCAGTTTTGATCAGAAATACGAGCAATAATATCAGCAGATTTGATCAGAAACACGTGCAATAATGTCAGCAGATTTGATCAGAAATACGAGCAATAATGTCAGCACAGATTTGATCAGAAATACGAGCAATAATGTCAGCACAGATTTGATCAGAAATACGAGCAATAATGTCAGCAGATTTGATCAGAAATACGTGCAATAATGTCAGCAGATTTGATCAGAAATACGAGCAATAACGCCAGCAGATTTGATCAGAAATACGAGCAATAATGTCAGCAGATTTGATCAGAAATACGAGCATTAATGTCAGCAGATTTGATCAGAAATACGAGCAATAACGCCAGCAGATTTGATCAGAAATACGAGCAATAATGTCAGCAGATTTGATCAGAAATACGAGCAATAATGTCAGCAGATTTGATCAGAAATACGAGCAATAATGTCAGCAGATTTGATCAGAAATACGAGCAATAATGTCAGCAGATTTGATCAGAAACACGTGCAATAATGTCAGCAGATTTGATCAGAAACACGTGCAATAATGTCAGCAGATTTGATCAGAAATACGAGCAATAATGTCAGCAGTTTTGATCAGAAATACGAGCAATAATATCAGCAGATTTGATCAGAAACACGTGCAATAATGTCAGCAGATTTGATCAGAAATACGTGCAATAATGTCAGCAGATTTGATCAGAAACACAAGCAATAATGTCAGTAGACTTGATCAGAAACACAAGCAATAACGTCAGCAGACTTGATCAGAAACACAAGCAATAATGTCAGCAGACTCGTTTAGAAACACAAGCAATAATGTCAGCAGACTTGATCAGAAATACAAGCAATAATGTCAGCAGATTTGATCAGAAACACAAGCAATAATGTCAGACTCAGCAGATTTGACCAGAACCAGACTACAACAAATACCTTACCTATTCCGGCGCGCAAGGGAAACTCTGCATGCCACCGCCTGGTCTAGTGATGTCACTAACTAGACCACAGCAGCGGCATGCAGAGATCAGGATGATGTCCCAGCCGGCCGCTGCCACTCTACTGGAGGGCGGCTGGGAGCGATTTCCCCTCCATGTTTGTGCGTGCTCTCCGCCGCTCCCCCCTCATCCCCCCCCCCCCCCCGAAAAAAAAATACAAAAATTTGCAAGAAAAAAAATGTAAAAGAAAAAAATATTAAATAAATTCACCATAGGTGCCCCCCCCCCCCTGAGGACCCGCCCATGGCACCGTCCCATGGGTGCCTCTTAATAGATACGGCCCTGGATACACAGAGTATCTAGTAAAATCAAAGTGAATGGGAATTGGTAGGATTTTGTAAAAGAATGAAAGGAATCTTAAAGCACCCTCATTAACCACTTCAGGACCACAGTCTTTTCGCCCCTTAAGGACCAGAGCCTTTTTCTCCATTCAGACCACTGCAGCTTTCACGGTTTATTGCTCGGTCATACAACCTACCACCTAAATGAATTTTACCTCCTTTTCTTGTCACTAATACAGCTTTCTTTTGCTGCTATTTGATTGCTGCTGCGAGTTTTAGTTTTTATTATATTCATCAAAAAAGACATGAATTTTGGCAAAAAAATGACTTTTTTAACTTGCTGTGCTGACATTTTTCAAATAAAGTAAAATTTCCTATACATTTGAGCACGAAAGTTATTCTGCTACATGTCTTTGATAAAAAAAAAACCATTCAGTGTATATTTATTGGATTGGGTAAAAGTTATAGCGTTTACAAACTATGGTGCCAAAAGTGAATTTTCCCATTTTCAAGCATCTCTGACTTTTCTGCGCACCTGTCAGGTTTCATGAGGGGCTAAAATTCCAGGATAGTACAAATACCCCCCAAATGACCCCATTTTGGAAAGAAGACATCCCAAAGTATTCAGTGAGAGGCATGGTGAGTTCATAGAAGATTTTATTTTTTGTCACAAGTTAGCGGAAAATGACACTTTCTGACAAAAAAAAGAAAAAAAAAAGTTTCCATTTCTTCTAACTTGCGACAAAAAAAAATGAAATCTGCCACAGACTCACTATGCTCCTCTCTGAATACCTTGAAGTGTCTACTTTCCAAAATGGGGTCATTTGTGGGGTGTGTTCACTGTCCTGGCATTTTGGGGGGTGCCTAATTGTAAGCACCCCTGTAAAGCCTAAAGATGCTCATTGGACTTTTGGCCCCTTAGCGCAGTTAGGCTGCAAAAAAGTGCCACACATGTGGTATTGCCGTACTCAGGAGAAGTAGTATAATGTGTTTTGGGGTGTATTTTTACACATACCCATGCTGGGTGGGAGAAATATCTCCGTAAATGACAATTGTTTAATTTTTTTTACACACAATTGTCTATTTATAGAGATATTTCTCCCACTCAGCATGGGTATGTGTAAAAATACACGCCAAAACACATTATACTACTTCTCCTGAGTACGGCGATACCACATGTGTGGCACTTTTTTGCACCCTAACTGCGCTAAGGGGCCCAAAGTTCAATGAGTACCTTTAGGATTTCACAGGATGGTGAGTTCATAGAAGATTTTTTTTTTTTTGTCACAAGTTAGCGGAAATTGATTTTAATTGTTTTTTTTCCACAAATTGTCATTTTCCGCTAACTTGTGACAAAAAATAAAATCTTCTATGAACTCCCCATACTCCTAACGGAATACCTTGGGGTGTCTTCTTTCTAAAATGGGGTCATTTGTGGGGTTCCTATACTGCCCTGGCATTTTAGGGGCCCTAAACCGTGAGGAGTAGTCTTGAAACCAAATGTCGCAAAATGACCTGTGAAATCCTAAAGGTACTCATTGGACTTTGGGCCTCTTAGCGCACTTAGGGTGCAAAAAAGTGCCACACATGTGGTACCGCCGTACTCAGGAGAAGTAGTATAATGTGTTTTGGGGTGTATTTTTACACATACCCATGCTGGGTGGGAGAAATATCTCTGTAAATGACAATTGTTTGATTTTTTTTACACACAATTGTCCATTTACAGAGAGATTTCTCCCACCCAGCATGGGTATGTGTAAAAATACACCCCAAAACACAATATACTACTTCTTCTGAGTACGGCGATACCACATGTGTGACACTTTTTTGCAACCTAGGTGCGCTAAGGGGCCTAACGTCCTATTCACAGGTCATTTTGAGGCATTTGGATTCTAGACTACTGCTCACGGTTTAGGGCCCCTAAAATGCCAGGGCAGTATAGGAACCCCACAAGTGACCCCATTTTAGAAAGAAGACACCCCAAGGTATTCTGTTAGGAGTATGGTGAGTTCATAGAAGATTTTTTTTTTTGTCACAAGTTAGCGGAAAATGACACTTTGTGAAAAAAAAAACAATACATATCAATTTCCGCTAACTTGTGACAAAAAATAAAATCTTCTATGAACTCATCATACACCTAACAGAATACCTTGGGTGTCTTCTTTCTAAAATGGGGTCACTTGTGGGGTTCCTATACTGCCCTGGCATTTTAGGGGCCCTAAACCGTGAGGAGTAGTCTTGAACCCAAATGTCTCAAAATGACCTGTGAAATCCTAAAGGTACTCATTGGACTTTGGGCCCCTTAGCACAGTTAGGCTGCAAAAAAGTGTCACACATGTGGTATCGCCGTACTCAGAAGAAGTAGTATAATGTGTTTTGTGGTGTATTTTTACATATAACCATGCTGGGTGGGAGAAATATCTCTGTAAATGACACATATTTGATTTTTTTTACACACAATTGTCCATTTACAGAGAGATTTCTCCCACCCAGCATGGGTATGTGTAAAAATACACCACAAAACACATTATACTACTTCTCCTGAGTATGGCGATACCACATGTGTGACACTTTTTTGCAGCCTAGGTGCGCTAAGGGGCCCAACGTCCTATTCACAGGTCATTTTGAGGCATTTGTTTTCTAGACTACTCCTCACGGTTTAGGGCCCCTAAAATGCCAGGGCAGTATAGGAACCCCACAAGTGACCCCATTTTAGAAAGAAGACACCCCAAGGTATTCCGTTAGGGGTATGGTGAGTTCATAGAAGATTTTATTTTTTGTCACAAGTTAGTGAAAAATGACACTTTGTGAAAAAAACAATAAAAATCCAATTTCCGCTAACTTTTGACAAAAAATAAAATCTTCTATGAACTCATCATACACCTAACAGAATACCTTGGGGTGTCTTCTTTCTAAAATGGGGTCACTTGTGGGGTTCCTATACTGCCCAGGCATTTTACGGGCCCAAAACTGTGAGTAGTCTGGAAACCAAATTTCTCAAAATGACTGTTCAGGGGCATAAGCATCTGCAAATTTTGATGACAGGTGGTCTATGAGGGGGCAAATTTTGTGGAACCGGTCATAAGCAGGGTGGCCTCTTAGATGACAGGATGTTTTGGGCCTGATCTGATGGATAGGAGTGCTAGGGGGGTGACAGGAGGTGATTGATGGGTGTCTCAGGGGGCGGTTAGAGGGGAAAATAGATGCAATCAATGCACTGGGGAGGTGATCTGAAGGGGGTCTGAGGGGGATCTGAGGGTTTGGCCGAGTGATCAGGAGCCCACACAGGGCAAATTAGGGCCTGATCTGATGGGTAGGTGTGCTAGGGGGTGACAGGAGGTGATTGATGGGTGTCTCAAGGTGTGATTAGAGGGGGGAAATAGATGCAAGCAATGCACTAGCGAGGTGATCAGGGCTGGGGTCTGAGGACGTTCTGAGGTGTGGGCGGGTAATTGGGTGCCCGCAAGGGGCAGATTAGGGTCTAATCTGATGGGTAACCGTGACAGGTGGTGATAGGGGGTGATTGATGGGTAATTAGTGGGTGTTTAGAGGAGAGAAGAGATGTAAACACTGCACTTGGGAGGTGATCTGATGTCGGATCTGCGGGCGATCTATTGGTGTGGGTGGGTGATCAGATTGCCCGCAAGGGGCAGGTTAGGGGCTGATTGATGGGTGGCAGTGACAGGGGGTGATTGATGGGTGGCAGTGACAGGGGGTGATTGATGGGTGGCAGTGACAGGGGGTGATTGATAGGTGATTGACAGGTGATAAGTGGGTTATTACAGGGAATAACAGATGTAAATATTGCACTGGTGAATTGATAAGGGGGGTCTGAGGGCAATCTGAGCATGTGGGCGGGTGATTGGGTGCCCGCAAGGGGCAGATTAGGGTCTAATCTGATGGGTAACAGTGACAGGTGGTGATAGGGGGTGATTGATGGGTAATTAGTGGGTGTTTAGAGGAGAGAAGAGAGGTAAACACTGCACTTGGGAGGTGATCTGATGTCGGATCTGCGGGCGATCTATTGGTGTGGGTGGGTGATCAGATTGCCCGCAAGGGGCAGGTTAGGGGCTGATTGATGGGTGGCAGTGACAGGGGGTGATTGATGGGTGGCAGTGACAGGGGGTGATTGATAGGTGATTGACAGGTGATCAGTGGGTTATTACAGGGAATAACAGATGTAAATATTGCACTGGCGAATTGATAAGGGGGGGGGGGTCTGAGGGCAATCTGAGCGTGTGGGCGGGTGATTGGGTGCCCGCAAGGGGCAGATTAGGGTCTAATCTGATTGGTAACAGTGACAGGTGGTGATAGGGGGTGATTGATGGGTAATTAGTGGGTGTTTAGAGGAGAGAAGAGATGTATACACTGCACTTGGGAGGTGATCTGATGTCGGATCTGCGGGCGATCTATTGGTGTGGGTGGGTGATCAGATTGCCCGCAAGGGGCAGGTTAGGGGCTGATTGATGGGTGGCAGTGACAGGGGGTGATTGATGGGTGGCAGTGACAGGGGGTGATTGATAGGTGATTGACAGGTGATCAGTGGGTTGTTACAGGGAATAACAGATGTAAATATTGCACTGGCGAATTGATAAGGGGGGGTCTGAGGGCAATCTGAGCGTGTGGGCGGGTGATTGGGTGCCCGCAAGGGGTAGATTAGGGTCTAATCTGATGGGTAACAGTGACAGGTGGTGATAGGGGGTTATTGATGGGTGATTGATGGGTAATTAGTGGGTGTTTAGAGGAGAGAATAGATGTAAACAATGGATTTGGGAGGTGATCTGATGTCGGATCTGCGGGCGATCTATTGGTGTGGGGGGGTGATCAGATTGCCCGCAAGGGGCAGGTTAGGGGCTGATTGATGGGTGGCAGTGACAGGGGGTGATTGACGGGTGATTGACGGGTGATTGACAGGTGATTGACAGGTGATTGACAGGTGATCAGGGGGGATAGATGCATATAGTACACGGGGGGGGGGGTCTGGGGGGGGGGGGTCTGGAAAGAATCTGAGGGGTGGGGGGTGATCAGGAGGGGGCAGTGGGCAGGGGGGGGGGATAAAAAAAAATAGCGTTGACAGATAGTGACAGGGAGTGATTGATGGGTGATTAGGGGGGTGACTGGGTGCAAACAGTGGTCTGGGGGGTGGGCAGGGGGGGGGGGGGGGGGTCTGAGGGGTGCTGTGGGCGATCAGGGGGCAGGGGGGGGGAAATAAGTGTGCTTGGGTGCAGACTAGGGTGGCTGCAGCCTGCCCTGGTGGTCCCTCGGACACTGGGACCACCAGGGCAGAAGGCAGCCAGTATAATAGGCTTTGTATACATTACAAAGCCTATTATACATTGTTTCAGCGGCGATCCGGGTGCTAGTAACCCGCTGGCGCTTCCGAACGGCCGGCGGGTTACTACGAGCGGTGGGCGGAGCCAGTCCCCGGCGGCTGATCGCGTCACGAATGACGCGATCGCCGCATAGCCACTCCCGCAGCCGCCCCCGCCGATGGGCGTATTGCGGTCGTTTGGGCCCGGACTTTGCCGCCGCCCATCGGCTGGGGGCGGTCGTTAAGTGGTTAAAAGCTATGCTGAATATAAATTTGCCTTTTTAAAACAGAAGGTGTTTTTAATAATTCAGCTTAAGCAAAAAGGAATGCCCGGTTGCCAATTCTGCTGTGGGAATGAATATGCAAATCACTCCTTTATGGGGTCAATTCATAAAGCATTACCGCATTCGATAATGCAGAAAACAGCTGACTTTACCCAGCACTAAGGAATTTAAACAAAATGTTACCACAAATTCGAGAGCAGTGAGGTGAATTACCAACTTGTGCGGGAAATACCTCAACACAAATATCAGTAAATGTCAATTCATAAAAGCTACAACATGCGGTAAAGCACAGGAAAATTACCATCAGATTTGATGTGGTGAAATCAGAGCAGAGTTTGTGCAAGAATGGGCTGGGAGCCGTGACTCTGAAGCAAAAGCTTCAGTGAGCTATGATTGACAGGAGCAGGGAGTCAATAGAAAGAGCCCCTGCAAGAACCCTGTGAACGTATCTGATTGGACCCACAGACTTCTCCGGTGGGACCAGCATTCCTACCCCCCATGCAGCTAGCAGAGAGATTACAGAACAAAACAGGATGTCTCTTACTATTGTAATGCTGTCTGTGCATGGAACAGCATGTAGCAACACAGACAAATCACACTGTTCTGCTGTTAACGACAAGGAGCTTCGGTAAATTACCGAACATCTACCGCACCTGTGAAAATATTAATAAATTAGCACACAAAAGTGCGGTATTAGCCCAACCAGATTTTTTTCCCACACAGTCTTTTATGAATCGAACCCTATGTCTCTGAAAAGTCAAGCATACACCCAGAACTGCAGGTTAGCAGTGTGCCTATAACCTCTTTTACAGTGCCGTACTAATCCAATTTGCTGACAGTCATTTTTGGCTAAATTGGCCTTCATCTGTCTAAGGCATGGATTAAAATGGTTCCATGGGTAGGACTTGTGAAGTATAGGTTTTACAGAATTCACAGTTAAAGGGGAACTTCAGCCTAAACAAACATACTGTCATTGAGTTACATTAGTTATGTTAATTCAAATAGATAGGTAATATAATCTCTTACTCACCCTTTTTTAAAAGAACAGGCAAATGCTAGTGATTTCACGGGGGCAGCTATCTATTTGGTTGAAAGGAGGTGACAGGGAGCATGAGACACAGTTCCAACTGTCCTGTGTCCTGATCGCCCCTCCTAGCTGTGGACGCTAGGCTACAAATCTCAAATTCAAATTAAAAATAAAAACACATTTGCGCAAAAACAGCAGAAGGAGAACAACAACATCAGAAATCTCATCATGCTTTGCACAGCATCAGGGGAAAATGCCTGCTCAGATTTCGTTGATGCTGCTGAGTTTAGCTTCTGTGCAGCTAAAAATGAGGATTGGGTAAGAAAAACAACGTTCTGATGCTGTGAAACTGTTAAAGAAACACCAAACCTTTTCAGTGCTGCTGAGTAGATTTTTTTATTCTGGAGGTTCACTTTAAGTCATGGTGAATCAGAACCAATACTATCTCTTCTTACAAAAAAGCTATATTAAATATAAATTTGCTTTGTTAAAATGGAGGCATTTGCAATGAATCAGCTTAGTGAAACTCCCATTATTAATTATTATTATCATTTATATGGCGTTGACATCTTCCACATGGCTTTATATAATATATAGTAACTGTCTCTCTGAGGGGCTCACATAGTATTAAGTCCATCTTAGTCTAGGACCAATTTTAGGGGGAAGCCAATTAACGTATCTGTATGTTTTTGGGACGTGGGAGGAAAACAAAGTGCCTGTAGGAAACCTACACAGTCACAGGAAAAACATACAAACACCATTCAAATACTACCCCGGCTGGGATTCAAACCAGGGACCCAGTACTGCGAGATGAGAGTGTTATCCACTATGCCCCCTTACTGCCCATGATGCATCACTTCTGCTGAGTGAGTGAATATGCTTTGGAGTCTTTTATATAGTTCTGTATGGCAATGCCTTGCTTGATACAGCATGACAGCACCTGAGACCTAAATGTCATACAAAATACATTTCTTGTGGCCAAAAACACAAAGTAAAAAACAAAAACAGGTACATAATAACATGTTTATTCAACAAGGGAAACTAAAGATTAACCAAAAACAATATCAGACATTGCAGTACCACCTTCTGGCATCCTTACGGTATCTTGATCTTTGCATGAAGTAGATTTCAGATTAGACTAAGCTCTGCCCTCTAGTGTCTCTCAATGAAAGGCACCTCTGTTTTATACACATTTCAGATGTATGTGTGCCTCCATCTTTGTTAACTTCATTAACTCAGCAAGATCATAGGTTTATTGACCAGACAGATAAGAGAAGAGTTGTGCGGCTCTTGAAGATTAACATGCCCAGCCCTTCTAGCCATAAAGCAGTTAACAGCTGTAATTCATCTGCTGTAATGGAATAATTATTGATCTACTAAAATGCTACATAGATGGCTGATTGTAGGAAGATATTGCTACATTTTATCCCTGTGCTCAAATATCACTGTTATTGAATAAAAGAGAGGCAATATTATCATTTAACACGGTGTTATTGTTCTTCCTCAAGAGACAGTGTCATTTATTAGTCAGTGATTGATTTCACATGTATTGTACCTCTGCCTATTGCTATGCATATTTTGTAGCAATTCTTGAAGGTTAAACTAGAACACAATGTCCACAGAGGAAAGGACTTGAGGATGCTTCAGATAAGATAAATAATTCTTTCCTCATATGGTCCACTTATTTATCTTACAATTACACTACCCTTTTTTCAAGAGAATTGTCTGTGTTTGTTCCAAGACTGCTTAATATTTCCCTTTATTGATGTCTAGTACAAAGTTAATTCCATGTCCGTGACATTCTAGTAGTCCTCAAACATACAATATTTGCATTCACTCTAATGTTAATCTTGGAGTTCCCAGCCTCTTGATTTAAGCATGTCTTTGTTTTCAAACTCTCTGAACGTTTTTATGCTGGGTAAGAAGAAAGCTTTTCCATATTCACAGGAAGTGGAGATTTATCTGCAAACATTCAACTGAAAAACATGCGATTAAGGGTATAGGTAGGAATCACAATGTTCCACTACAAGTGCAGAATGTACTTTTCATTGAATATGTTGCCAGAAATACAACAACCCACCAGCATGTAGCTACTAGCTGGTGATGACGAAAACATTTTTGAGCAACAATTCCATCAAACTTTTTAATTTTTTGGGTTCTCGTATTTATCATGAAATGTCACGGTAAAAATATCAATTTTTCACAATAAAAAAATTCACAGTAAAAATATAGTTTTTTAACATGTTTGCACTTTTCCCAAATTATCATGGTAAAACATAAAAATACAAGGTACTTTTACATACATTTTCTCAAAATTGAAAATCGCATTTTCATTGTGAAAATGACTGGTGAAAATTCGCAAGCAACACTGCTACTAACTAGTTTAAGTTGTAGCAAACCTTACTCTACAAAAGTCCCCTCAACTTCTCCCTACATCATACATGTCAAACTCCAGCCTGTGGACCAAATCTGGCACTCAGAGTCATTAAATTTAGATCTCAAGTGGTTACCCAACTTTGCATTATGTTTGGCCCACTCTAGACCAGCAGGGAAGCTATATTAGAGGTGAAGCCCTGGAACACTAGGGATGCCATATGGGTGAGGTAGGGGGAAAGCACTAAACACTAGGAAACTGTATAGGGAAGGGTTGGGGCCTCTAGACACCAAGGAACTGTACAGGGGTTGGAGGGGGGCCATTAGATACCTAGGAACTTTATAAGTTAGGAAGGTGGCCAGTAGACAATGAGTTTGGCCAGAGACTTGGGCCCAGTGTACAATTTCAGCCCACTTTGCATTTGAGTTTGACAACCCTGCTCTACATGCATCGGAACCAGTCAAGCCTCTAAACCACTGTCTTTAATGCATTTTGTGAGAATGCAATGTACTCTTTCATGGAAATTCTCATCTTTACAAGATTATGAAACTGCTCCCCAAAATTCTGGGGAAAAAATTGCAGATTTGCACACCACCAAAATAGAACAGGTATGTGGGAAATCAAACGTTAAAAGCCTATCCACATGATCACAAAGGGAGCACATGTCAATTATACCAACAACAAACATAGCATGTTTTGTGCTATTAGCACGTGCAACACGCACCTTCCTAGTGTAATGCATGTTATAACAGCAAGACTCACGTTATGTAAATAAGAAGGGTTGCACTGTTTGCATAACGCACATTACGCTACTTGTGTAAGTACTGGTAAAGTTGCCGTGCAATGCAATTTTACAACTGCTTTGTTAATATACTCCAATGAAACTAATACTGTCACAAACTTTCCTTAACAGGGGTTACAGTCAAATGCCCTGCTTCATTGCTATGTATATTAAATCTGCCTCAAAAGCCTTTTCTCAGTAACATAATATTCATAACACCAGCCTGAAAATTTTTCTAAAAGCTCTGTCTACATCCTACTCCGTACAATCTAAACAGCATAATTATCCTAACTATCCTTGTCCCTGAGAACCTACTGCTAACTTTTTTGGCAAACTCATTAAACATGATTTTAAACTTGTACAAACTGGAGACAAAGGAAAACATTGCACTGCTGCAAAAATAGTTGCTTTTTTTTGGCCAAGTTAGGCTTTCACAAGTGAATACAGTCATCAATCAAATGATGGATATAAAAATGTGCTTAACGTAAAGCCGGTGAGAGAAGGTGTACAGTACGTGTGGTACTGGAAAGACTGATGGCTGTTTCGAGCTGAGTGGTGCTTCCTCTGAGGCTTTTAACTTCAGAAGCTTAATTTGATGTAAATACAAAAACATATGAATAATGCTTGACCACTTTCCCTTCATGGCCATCAACCCATGTGGTGGATCTGGAATAAAATCAATAAAAATGAAATTCTCCCACTTTTAAATGCTATGCATGCACTGCCTATGTTTAAGTATACACCAGGTATTGGACTTCATGGCCAATGCACCTCTATTTGGCTTTGAATGTAGCTGGTCACATAGGCAGTGGATTGCCCGGTAGGGAAACCTGTACCTGCGTGCACAAAAATCCACATTCATTTCACTGGAGCTAGCAGTAACTCCTGAATGGAGGGCTTCAGGAAACCATGCCTTCTGTGCACTGTAATAGTGGAAATATCAGAAGAGGCACTCAAAATGTAATAAAATGTATTAAAAACATTAGCAGTTGAGAAGTAGCTTACATCAAAGGTAGACACAAGTAATGTAAAAGTGTCCCCAAAATGAATTGCTATAGTACAAATAAAATTTATATTTTTTCATTAGTTCTACCATTGAGGTAAGCCATGGTGTCTACTATTGGGGTAAGCCACCTCTCAATTGTTTGCGGTGTTTTTAATATATTTAATATATTTTATCGCATTAGGGTGCCTCGTCTCCAGTTTTACCTTATTGCATTATCCTCTTTGGAAGGTGAACACAAGTACCACTTCTGGTACTTGTGGACCATTTTTTCAGCATCCAGAGAACAACTGTCCCCAGTCTAGAATTTGGTCCCCAGGTGGAGTCAGGCTTTCTCTACTAGCTATTCAAGGTGCTTACCTTTATGAGTATACCGCTTTCTAATATCTTCTACAATTGAACTGACAATACTATACTATCCAGGCTCCTTATTACATTTTATCATGTTTTTAAAGTGAACATCTTACTCCTCAAGCTTCTGCACATTGGCCTCAATTCACTAAGCTTTGTCAACCACTTTATCAAACGTTTGATCATTTCCCTCATAGGGAAAACCTCATTTTGAATTCACTAAGGTGTTATATATTAATCAAATGTTTTATCAATACAACGTTCAATAAATCTATAACACCTCCGTGAATTCAAAATTAGATTTTACCCATGAGGTAAATTATCAAACGTTTGATAAAATGTTTGATAAAGCTTAGTGAATTGAGGCCAATATTGTGACCACATGGACCTCTGAACAGAACATATTGGCTTCCCAAACAGTGATGACATCTGCAACAGCAAGTTGCAAACCGTCTTCTTAAAAACTCAGGTCCTATGAATTTCCTTTTAATTTGACATGTATTTATTTTTTCATCCATTGAGTGAATATGCAAACTAGATAGAAAATATGCTGTATATTTTTTATCAATCTAAGATGAAGATGTTCTATATTAAAAAGATGTTCCATCTCATACAGAAATTTAGTAAACCTACATACATTTTCTAAAACTTTCCCTATGAAAGTCTTCTTAAAGGACTTACGAGGTGACATGTGACATGATGAGCTAGACATGTGTATGTACAGTGCCTAGCACACACATGACTATGCTGTGTTCCTTTTTTTTTTCTCTGCCTGAAAAAGTTAAACATCAAGTATGCAAGTGACAATTTCTGTCTGGGTCGGGACCGGGTCGGACTGGGTTAGACTATAGCATAACCCTCACTGATAAGTAGTGTTGGGCGAACACCTAGATGTTCGGGTTCGCGAACGTTCGCCGAACATCGCCGCGATGTTCGGGTGTTCGCGACGAACTCCGAACATAATGGAAGTCAATGGGGACCCGAACTTTCGTGCTTTGTAAAGCTTCCTTACATGCTACATACCCCAAATTTGCAGGGTATGTGCACCTTGGGAGTGGGTACAAAAGGAAAAAAAATATTTGAAAAAGAGCTTATAGTTTTTGAGAAAATTGATTGTAAAGTTTCAAAGGAAAAACTGTCTTTTAAATGTGGAAAATGTCATGTTTCTTTGCACAGGTAACATGCTTTTTGTCGCCATGCAGTCATAAATGTAATACAGAGAAGAGGTTCCAGGAAAAGGGACCGGTAACGCTAACCCAGCACCAGCAGCAGCACACGTGATGGAACAGGAGGAGGAGGCGCAGGAGGAGAAGGCCACGCTTTTTGAGACACAACAACCCAGGCCTTGCATGAGGACAAGAAGCGTGCGGATAGCATGCTTTTTACCGCCATGCAGTCATAAATGTAATAAAGATGAGAGGTTCCATAAACAGGGACCGGCAACGCTAACCCAGCAGCAGCAGCAGCACACGTGATGGAACAGGAGGAGGCGCAGGAGGAGAAGGCCACGCTTTGAGACACAACAACCCAGGCCTTGCATGAGGACAAGAAGCGTGCGGATAGCATGCTTTGTACCGCCATGCAGTCATAAATGTAATAAAGATAAGAGGTTCAATAAACAGGGACCGGGCGGCAACGCTAACCCAGCAGCAGCAGACGTGATGGAACAGGAGGAGGCGCAGGAGGAGAAGGCCACGCTTTCAGGCGCAACTCAGGCCTTGCATGAGGACAAAAAAATGCGTGCGCAAAGCAAGGCAATGAGTAGTTTTCAGGACACAATGGGCTATTCGGAGGAGCTATTCCCACCCCCACAATCTTCTACCTGTGAAAGGTCAATGGAACAGCCACAAATGTTGTGCCCGGATTCACAACCTTTTTCTGTGGAAAATGCACCTCGCACTGAAATGCAAGGCAAGGCCGAGGATGAACATGACGTCAACAACTCAACATGACGCAAAATGGGGGCGGAACAGAAAGCTGCTTTCAATGTTTTGAAGGCCTTAATTGCCTCCGGTGGCCAGTTAGATGCATTATTCATCACACCCAAATCCCAGAGCAATGTGTGCAGGAATTTGAATCGCAGGAGGTGTACCGAGATCATCTGGACAAGTGACCAAGTGACAAGTGACCAAGTGACAAGTGACAAAGTGAAAAGTGACAAAGTGACCAGTGACAAAGTGACAAAGTGACTGACAAAGTGACAAAATGACAAAGTGACAAGTGACAAGTGACAAAGTGACAAGTGACAAGTGACAAAGTGACAAAATGACAAAGTGACAAAGTGACAAAGTGACCAGTGACAAAGTGACAAGTGAGAGGTTGTTCTGGGGAGCTCTACTCCACTGCACACAGTCACATATGAGGAGAGGTCTCATCGGGACTGCTGATCCTCCTCAGCTTGCTCAAAGCCTTGAGGGTTCCTGAAGATCCTCTGCTTGGAGTTCGCCGGGGTTCAGCTTGGTGTCGGGGTCGGCGGCGTCCTCCTCACTCCGGCGTGGCAGATCTTCTGTGGAAGGAAAAACAAACAAACATTTTTTAAAGTCCAGTACTGCTTCTGAAGGACTCACCAAGAGATGCAGGAGCGCTTCAATCTAGCGCACCATCGCTCGCTGGGTGATGTCCCTCCCTACGCGCTGGAATTCTACGCTGCACATGCTAGCATGCTTTTGTGCAGTGCCGAGGCGCATTCCAGCAGCTAGCTACCAAGCTTCTGTGGATCTGATTGGGCCACCATGTTGGATCTCTGCCAAGTCCTCCAAAATTTTGAGCAATCCACGTTGCTTGTGACTGAGCAGTGACAACTCTACAGTCAGCATTACAATACCACTGCTGTGTTTACTGAAGAAATCAATGTTGAAGATGGAAACCGCTGGCATGATGCAAGTTGGGGAATCTGAAGATGAAAACGATCAGCGTGATGATACCAACATCAGGCAACCTGCCTCAGGAAACGCTGGTCCCAGCTATGACAAAGAACAGGACAAGGAACAGCTGGAGTTGGAGCAGGAATTGGATGCCCCCACTGCCGAGGGACAGAGCGGTGCACGTTGGACTTCCACAATTTAGCGGGAATGGACAGCAGAAGAGGAAGAAAGTGATGCTGGTGACGAATATGGTGCATCACAACAATCACAACGCTCACAAGAACATGAAGACAGAGGAGTCTGGCAGGATTCTCTGGCACACATGGCTCAATTCATGCTAGACTGCATTGAACGCGGCCCGCGCATTATTCACTATTCATTATTATTCATTATTCTGGACAACACCAATTACTGGGTTTATACCCAGTTTATACAAACACAATGTTAAAAAACTGATTGAAGAAAGTGTCAGACAGGTCAAAAATGGAACAATTCCAGCAGGCCCTTGAGGATGGAGACTTTAGAGAGGAGATTGACATCCTCCTCCTTCTCTAGCCAGTTGTACGCCGACATACTGACTTCAGCAAACCCAGGAGGACCAGGAGGGCAGCAAAGAACACAAGCTGCTGCTAGTGCCCAAAAGGGAATGGTATTGGCAGTGTCCTTGGAGTGGGAACATTTTCTGACACCCATGCAGCAGCCCACAGAACAGCAATCGGGCAGTTCCACGTCCTCCAACACCAATCGCCTGGAGAAGATGGTCAAGGACTACATGTCAGATGGCGTAGCTGTGTTGAACAATCCATCTGCAGACAGACGGTGAGTGTGACAGCACAGAAGGACCATGGCAACTCACTCATAGTACCACAGTTTGATAGTGCTGCCCAAAAAATTATATGGATCCGTGGACCCGGGCAGTACTGGGAAGTGGGAACGCAGATTTTAGTACCTAAACACACGATACAACATGTTTTCCAGGGTCGGACTCTGAGTCACATACAGATGGTCCCGATCATCATCCTCATCATACAACTCTTCTCCTGAGTCTGACCCACCCACCACCTCTGCCACCCCAACATCCCCAGACACAGACCCCTCATCGTCCTCAACATTAACTTGGGATGCTGGCCTGAGCCCGACCTCCTCCTCCACATCAGGCCCCATCATCTCCTCAATGGCAGCCCTCAATAATCGCTCTGGCGCCGGACCGATGGACAAAACGTTCTCCTCCGGGGAGGGCTGCTGCTGACCACTGGCTGCTGGGGTGGATGGTATAGCTTGCGTGGGGCGTTGGCTGTTGCTGTTGTTGGGAGTGCTGCTCACAGCGGAGGTCTCTGAGGAACTCATGGTGAGCTCATATAGTGGTTGACGTTGAGTGGAGTATTACTGATCCCAGCAATATACACACTGACTGGCAGAGTACGCAATGCTATATAGTGGTTGACGGTGAGTGAAGTACTACAGATCCCAGCAATATACACAGTGACTGGCAGTACAATGGTATGGGTGGGTGAGCAGAGTACTACAGATCCCAGCAATGCTATATAGTAATGGGGTGACTGAGTGAGCGGCAGTGTACTACTGTTCCCAGCAGACACAGAGTGGCAGTAAACACAATGCTATATAGTGTGGCTGAGCGAGCGGTGTACTACTGTTCCCAGCAGACACAGAGTGGCAGTAAACACAATGCTATATAGTGTGGCTGAGCGAGCGGTGTACTACTATTCCCAGCAGACACAGAGTGGCAGTAAACAGAATGCTATATAGTGTGGCTGAGCGAGGTACACAGAGTGGCAGTAAACACAATGCTATATAGTGTGGCTGAGCGAGCGGTGTACTACTATTCCCAGCAGCGACACAATGACTGGGGGGACCCTGGCTAGCGTGGCTGGAGCGCGAACTACCCTGCCAGCCTACCCAAAGCTAAACCCACAGACAAATGGCGGAGATATGACGTGGTTCGGGTATTTATTTACCCGAACCACGTGACAGTTCGGCCAATCAGAGCGCGTTCGGGTCCGAACCACGTGACCCGTTCGGCCAATCACAGCGCTAGCCGAACGTTCGGGGAACGTTCGGCCATGCGCTCTTAGTTCGGCCACGAACGGTTTGGCCGAACACCATCAGGTGTTCGGCCGAACTCGAACATCACCCGAACAGGGTGATGTTCTGCAGAACCCGAACAGTGGCGAACACTGTTCGCCCAACACTACTGATAAGTAATTACAACCATAAAACATTTTTCTGTCAGTAAATGGCTTTTAAGAGCAGAAAAGAGATAAAAAGGGTCAATAATTCATAGATTTGAGCTCTAGCATACTTCAATGAAGGTGTCATTGAGCAGAGACAATGAAACAGTAAAAACTTAAAAACTAGGTTTAAATATAAAACAAACTGTGGGATATCTAAAAATGTCATTTTTAGGAGAAGTAGGATAGATATAATTGTTTTTCTCAGAAGTTTATTTTCACCTCGTAAGTCCTTTAAGATGACTGTGTACCTTGCAAGTAATTTAGTTAGCTGTATTGCAAAACCCTACTTGTTTCTATTTTGGAGGATGATATAATGCACTGCAGTGAATACCTTTTTTGTCAGTGGGAGTTATTAGCTGCAGAGATGTGTATAGAAAAATACAGTATCCTGAAAGACATGTCATCACATTTTTTGTGTAACTTAAAGGGGCACGTTGATGAAAAACTGTAACATTTAAAATACATGTGTACACATATGTATAAGATGTATTTTTGTCCCCGAGAAAAATGCTCTGTAGATCACTTCTAGGTAGCAGTCAATTGCAGTAATTATTTTTAATTAAACTGATGGCTCTGGCCTCTTACCAACAGATTTTGGACTAGTCCATCTCCTCACAAAAGGTTGTTAGGGTATTTTTTTTTATTATTTTCAAAAGCACATAACAAAAG
Organism: Hyperolius riggenbachi; assembly: GCF_040937935.1. Lineage (NCBI taxonomy): Eukaryota > Metazoa > Chordata > Amphibia > Anura > Hyperoliidae > Hyperolius > Hyperolius riggenbachi. The sequence goes on from NC_090646.1 coordinate 573,404,584, forward strand.
GCTTAATCCAACTGGCAAAATTGTGTGTGAGCACGTAGGTTAGCCATATGACTTAGCTGAAGACATCCTTGACAGGAAGGGATTTTAAAATACTAAAGGAAATTTTTAGCTTCCCTATTAGGAAAAAAAGGTATGAACCATTAAATTAAAAACACTTACTGTAAGTGACAGCTACATAGAAACAAAGTAATTTACTGTGCAATTTTATTTATTTTTGAACAAATGCAGATCTTCTATGTAGGTATACATATGTATTTTTAATTGTACAGTTTTCATCTCAGAACCCCTTTAAAGTATTATTTTAGCAAATAAAAAGGATCTGCAAAGTAAATCTGAACATTTTCCTTGCTGCCTTGTGCAGATTTCTGGGTGGGTATTGAACCAATTATACAAGCATACTGCAGCTACTGCTGTAAAATCACAGATTTTTACTATTTGTAGAAACACCATGCCCAGTCTACAAAGGTGCTGTTGCTACAATGGCACCTGGAAATAACAGTTTAGCATGCTGGCAAAGAAGGCATTTTAGAATAGGTGAGAGGCAAAAAATTGCAAAATAATTATCCTTAACAGCCTGTATTAGTTTATTTTTATTTTTTTCAAGAACATGTAAGAAAACGCGGAAGAGCCGCCGCCATGAGCCAGCGGCAGGCGGCTCTTTCCGCGCACGGTGTTGCCACACACGGAGAGGCAGCCGCCTCCTCTCAGCATGAGGCGGCTGTCTCTGTGCAAGGACCCATGGAGCGCGGAGAAACCGTCTCGTTGGACGCGGCGGTTAGCGCGCATACCCCCGCTGCGGAGACACCGCAGAGCGGGGCTGCTGTGGCTGGGACTCGTAGTCCCTCTGGTGTTAGAGTGACGCGCGCGCGCGCACTCAAGCAGAAGATTTATGGCACCCAGGAAGGAGTCAGCTGACCAGGCGGGTCAGCTGACTCTAGCTCCACTCGTCATTGGTCCAGCACTTAGGGAGGTGCTGGGGGAACACCTGGGTATATATACTACTGCCTGGTCATTCCTTTGGTGTCTGGCGTTGGGATCACATACGTGGGAGTACCCAGATCCGTAGTCAGATCCGCAAGTGTGCCGGGACCAGCTGGAGCTGTAATCCTACACTTAGCTAGAATTGTTGATAGCTAAAGTACTAGTTTGACTGTGATTATCTGTTATGACCTATTTGCCTGCCTGACCATCCACCTGAAACTCTGATCTTGTACCTCGATATTTCCGATACTCTGTTGCTGAACCCCGCCTGTACTTAGACTCCGCCTCTGCCTTCTGATCTCGTACCTCGATATTTCTGATACTCTGTTGCCGAATCCTGCTTGTATTTAGACTCCGCTTCTGCCTCCTGATCTTGTACTTTCTCTGTCTGTGTGTGTACGACCTGGCTTGTCCGACCTCGAGAACCGACCTCCCTATTGGAGGCGGTTCCCCGTCCTGTCGGTGGCACCTTCTCCTGAGTGTCATTTTCAGACAATCCTTCCTACTGTCAGTCTGACTCCTCCCGTCTTGGAGAGCTCAGGTCTGCGGAAGGAATCTGCGTAGTACTTCTGACTGCGCTGTGGCTTGTCCTCTAGTGTTACTGTTAAACCAAAACACTACACTCTACTCAGGTGAACAGAGGTTAGCTAGTATATCGGATTATCGGTGATACTGCAGATCACTTATAATCTGGTATACGTCTGTATTCCCCGTGATACTGCAGATCACCGGTAATCAGACCTCTCTGTGCTTCATCGATCGTTACAGAACAACAACCAGCTGGCTGAAAACCTTTTTCTTCCTAGTAACACAACTCTGCCCAAAGGTATTTTAGTACATATGAACTCAAAATCATAATAACTCAATATAATGACTCAATATAATTAATATTGCATTATAATACATTATGTATTTTAAACTCTATTATAACAAAAACAAGCTCCCCTATTTTTCTTCATAGAGTCAGAGTGGCCTCAAAGCATCTGTTTGCACAATATAAACACAATAAAAATAAGTAGTTCTGTTCCACCCCTAAATGCTGCAACAAACAATTTCCAAGATGTGGAGTTTTGTATGAACAGTTTCTCTATTTATTCTTCATTCAAAATATCTTCAAAGTTGCGGACAAAGCATATGGCAACAAATTCAGAGTTCCAATTCACATAAAAGACTGCCTGACACGTGTTGTACGGCCAAAAGACGCTTCCTCAGAGGCACACTGTATACAAATATCTGTTAAAAAACATACAATATAGACTATATGAGTCAAATGCATACCATTAAAGATCTATGCGCATGTCAGGATATGAAGGCCAATGCAAAAATATATATATGCTTATCTTACCAACTATGGTCCAAAGGCAAATACAGCCGTAATCTGCAAAAATGTGAATGTATAATAAACTAGGGAACTGCATAGGGGGATAGGAATATTATACCAACCTCTATACCAGGGGATGGTGTCAGTAAGGAAGGTTCATAATTGAGTGGCCCATTGGTGGGGGTGATGATCATTACTTACCTATGGGATCTGCCATCTTCCTCAGGAGAGATCACAGCTCCTGCATTTTGAAGCTCCCGGCAAAGTTGCATACCCACGACTGCCACATTGTATGTCAAAAGATGTAGTCTGTGCTAAAGTGTAATGTGAAAATAAAATAGGAGAGAGTCCTATCCATACACACTTTCAGGTTAGATAGAGTACTGGCTATATAGGTGCTATTGTGTACCTAACTGGTTGGTGTAGGGTGAATTATTGGCAGACCCAGGGGCGTAGCAATAGGGGTTGCAGAGGTAGCGACCGCATCGGGGCCCTTGGGCCAGAGGGGCCCCGAAGGGCCCTCCCTCAACTATAGTATTAGCTCTCTATTGGTCCTGTGCTCATAATAATCACTTCTATAGATACTTTGAATAGTGGTAATCATTAACAAACTGTTCCCCATCCCCTACTTGCCCTTCTGACACTGTAGTTGCCATTGTCAGGTTTTGGTGCACCGTATCAATTGTTATTTATAAAATGCTTGGGGGGCCCCATTGTAAAACTTGCATCGGGGCCCACAGCTCCTTAGCTACGCCACTGCAGACCAATTACTAGCTAAAATGTCCTAGCTCAAAATGAAGATTTTAGGCTGGATTTAAAGATTTTAAATCTTGCAGAGTGTCAAAAACATTTTGGGGTGAAAATTCAAGAAGATGGGAAAAGCTCATAAAAAATTCTATATGTGGGAGCAAAAGTAGATAATTATAAAACAGAATGAATGAGAGGGGGAAATCATTAGCAGAGTACAGCTTGAATTAAGGATGATATTTCCAACATTTTCCAGTGTGTAGAATTCTGCATTTTGCTATTTTTTGGTATTTACCTTGTGATTTTTGTGCACAGCTTTCGGCAAAATTTTGGATTGCAATTTTTCCATGCATACTAATGAAGTTAATTTGCATGTATCTAGTTCACCTGAAATTTGCATGCATGTATTTTTGTGCAAAAATGTGATTTTTCTGCATCGCCATAGACTAGAATTAAATGCGATTTGTACATCACATGTGGAAAATAGCAGACCTGTTCACTGAATTTTTAATGTAGAAAACCCAGATCCAAAAATGTACTGGAAAATGCAATGCTAATCTAAATATATTACACAGACAAGACACAGAACATTTATATCATGCTTTTCTCCTGGAGGACTGAAAGTGCCAGAGCTGCAGCCACTAGGGCGCACTCTATAGGCAGTAGCAGTGTTAGGGAGTCTTGCCCAAGGTCTCCTACTGAATAGGTGCTGGCTTACAGAACAGGAAGTGCAGAGATTTGAACCCTGGTCTCCTGTGTTGGAGGCAGAACCCTTAGCCAGTACACTATTCAACCACAGCCTTGGCAAATGCACATTACGAATTCTGCATGATGCACAATATGTGAGACTGGTGCATAAAGGCTGCAAATAATGTACATATTCGGAAAGACATGAATCAAACCAGTCTCTCCTTATATGCCATCCATTCATTTATACCCTTCTTTCTTGCATGACAATATACACATAAGTATGTCAATTGAAGTATGAACATAAGAGGGAAATTATGCAATATAAAAGGAAGTAAAAAAAAACCCTTGCTTTGCTCTATTATCTTCCAGAAAGGGTTTATAATATTTATCATTATGGTGATTAGACTATGCATTGCTACTGAGACAAGTCTATGAATTCATTTGGAATTTGAGTATTCATTATCTGTAGCTTGAAGAAGGGAAAAAGCACAATGGCAAATAAGACTCTGAAGAGGGAAATTTCTGTTCCTGTAGAGATCTTGAATGCAGCCCGTAAGTTAAGGAAATAAATTATTGGCTGGAAAGAATAATAAACCAGGTGTTCACCAGCAAAGAAATGTATTTTGATGAGCTATGCAAACCTTTTTTTTTTCGAACAATTGAATTGTTACCGGCTTGATTGCACATACAATAGAAGAATATTTAATACAGATCTGGTCTTTTAATCAAAATGATGGCGCTGAACTAAAGGTTGTCAGTTTTGTCATGATTCAAAAGTAATTATTTTATGCACATATAGGCTAATGGTTAGTCTGATGCACATAATGGAGCTTTAATTGGCTCGGGTATATAATCAAGACATAATTAGAGAACAGCACTTCAAGGTTTCCCATTTTGTCATCTTTGATGTGCGTTGCTTTTCCAGCAGAACAATTTTAGGTAATATAAAGCAGCAGGATATAAATAGTTCCACGAGCCATAGCAGAGAAATTCATTTTTTCAAATCTACTATTATTAAGTTAATAATTACTGTTTAAAATGCGTGAACTCTGACCTTAACTAGTTTTCTGGAATTGAAAAATAAAGATTATGTAAAGTTACATTTGCTTGAGAGGTACTGAAAGGAACAAGCATCTCTTAATATCCTAGCTGCCGTCACAATCTGCAGAGAGCTTTAATTCCAGGAAGAAGATATCTGTTGCAACTTCTACTTTCCTCCCATCTATTTGCAGATGGTTAATTGGAGAAGGAGACATGACTTTAGTTTTCTTGATGTTAACCAGTAGACCAGCTTTGGCACTTTCTTGTTTGACATTCATGACTAGGCTTGGTCTTAAATTCTTCCTCAGTTTTAGCCATCAGGGTGGTATCTTCAGCACATGCCAAATTATTAATATTCCTGCATGGTATTTTAATTCCAGCATGTGACTCATCCAAACTATCTTTTTTCCCATATTTGGCATACAAGTTAAATAAGTAAGGAGACAATATTCAACCTTGTCTGACTCTTTTACCAATTGTAATCCAGTCTGTTATTTCATACCATTTTCTAACTGTTGCTTCTTGTTTTGCATATAGATTTTTCAAAAGATAAATGAGATGGCCTGGAATCCTCATTTCCATGAGAATCTGCCACAGGCTATCATGATCCACGCAATCAAAAGCTTTTGAATAGTCAATAAAGCAAAACTAGGCATTCTTCTGGAATTCCATTGCTTTCTCTATTATCCATTGAATGTTGGCAATATGGCCCTCTGTGCCTCTCCCGTTTCTAAAACCAACTTGCACATCTGCCACGGTTGTGTTTGTGCTGATGGTGACTGTAGCCATGAGATTAAAGCTGGCCACTAACGGTCCAATTTCTAGCAAAAAATCGTTCGAGCGATCCAAAATTCTGATCGGATTGGTTGTAAATAATCTCAGTTGATGGGCACAATCAATAATGAATGATTATAAAAACAATCGTCCGATTGAATTTTCGTCAAACCAAAAATTGGATTTTCTTGTTGGGCGTGATAGATAGGAAGCAATGATTGGTTAGTTGATGGTGTAGTGAACGAGATGTTTTTTACTTGGAAGGAAAGCTATAGGAAGTTTGGACAAGATACCAAAGGACTGTGATGTCACTTTACCAAAAAAAGATAAGTATAGTTAGAGCTATGGGCTTCCCAGTAGTAACATATTACTGTGAAAGTTGGATTATAAATAAGGTTAAAAAAAAATTGGAGCTTTTGTACTGTGGGTGTGGAGAAAGCTACTGAGAGTTCCCTGGACCGCCTGAAGATCTTACCAGTCAATATTTCAAGAAACAAGGCCAGAGTGTTCACTAGAAGGGCTGATTCCCGTATTAAAACTCAAATACTTTGGTCACATAATGAGAAGAATCCTTAATGATTGGAAAAATTGAGTGCAGAATAAAAAGACGACAGAGGCTTAAATGGATGGACTGCATCTGTGGCGCTATGAACATGCTTATGCAACAACTAAAAGAAGCAGTGACTGACAGAGACGTTTGGCACGCCGAAGTACATGTTGCCATGATGAGTCGGAGTCAGCGGACCTCAGAGGAGGACTGATAGGAATAACATAAAACTGACTGATAGGGCAACATAAAAGTCTATTTAAAACACGTATATTGTAACTGCTGTGTGATATATACAAATTCATTCTTGTGATCTACTTAAGTTTTGCTGTGCTATATGGAGGCAGTGCCTAAGGAGGGTGACAACTCTTTTCAGATTTGAGAGCATTTCTATGACTCTACCTCCTGTCTTGAGGAGTTTACACACATCTATAGTTACCTATTTTCTCAAAGCCAACCCTAGGATCTTTCTTTTCCAGCCACCCTCTTAAAGGAAAGGAATTTGCAAGGCCATGTCCCTTCTTCTTCTTTTTGGACATTAACGGAGCTGGCAACTGGCAAGGAGGCAAATCCTAGCCCTCTCAGTAAGTGCTTGTTCACACCTAAGCGGTAATCACGCGATTCTCGCCAACTGCAAACCGCTGGCGGTTTTTAAAACCGCTAGTCCTATTCTAGCCTATGGCAGTGTTCTCACTGCTGCAATCATGAGCGTTACCTGCAGCGGTTTGCCGGCGATTCTGGAGCGATCGCGATTAGCATGTATAGAACTGCTAATCACGAATACTCCTGAAATGCTAATTTGTCCAGTGATTTTTCCATGTTAAATCGTGGGAAAATAACCTGCTGAAATGCTAACACAAATCGCTAGCGTTTAGCGATTTTAGATGTGAACGGGGCCTAAGGGTATTCCATTAGCAGAAGATCTAGGAGCAGTCTGTAGTGGTAAGTAACATGGCAAGCATTTTGAATTAAAAAAATGAAGCCCTAGTAAACAATAACATTGCATACTGAAATCAACAATAGAGAAAGTATGGGAATTCGTCAAACAGAATTATTTTTATGTACTTAGGGTCCTACATCTGGGATTGCAAGATTAGATGCTTTTTTTGTGGTGAATGTAGTCAATTAAAGCTATCATGTCTATATTATATATTATGATAGGAATCTATCCACAGAATTGAAACTATGTTTCAAGATAGTAAATGTGTGTCAATGTTCACCCTGAAAAAATACATTGAAAGGAAACTGAGCATTCTTTAAAAAAAAAGTCAAATTAAATCAAGGAGGTAGGTAACTATGGGTGATGCCAATACCAATAATTATAGTGTATATATATTCGAGTATAAGCTAAAATTTTCAGCCCATAAAATGTGCTGAAAAGTCCTCTCCGCCGCTTATACATGAGTCACCTTGCCCCCCAAAGGCCCCTTCCCCATTTTTTCCTGTGTTCTCCCTCTGAGTGCCTATTTGGATCAAAGCTGATTGATCTGTGCAGTAATCCACCACCCATTTGCTGTGCCTGTCACCCCCCCCCCCCCTCCTTGGCAACATGCTGAGAAGAGCACAGTGATAGAATGACCTCCCTGGTTATGGCGGCTTTGGTGGATTGGAGAGAGCAGCGGCTTCATATGCAGTGCCGAGGATCCCCTTGATTCTCTGTCCCACTTGCTGCGTCCAAATCAACTGCAGTGCCAGGATCCCGTTTCCTGTGCCTGGGGGCATATTTGGCTATGGGAAGGGAAGCTTCCTAATACTGGGGGCACGTTTGGCTATTTATATTGGAGAGGAGGATGCCTCATATTGGGGACACTTATGGCATTTATACTGTAAAGGAGAATACAGGAATACTGGGGAGGGGGCTTATAGGCAGGTCAATTCTTTTTCCTGATTTCTAAGGGAAAAGGGGGTACCCTGCCTTATATGTGGGTCAGCTCATACACAAGTATATCCGGTAGTTTCAGTGACTTAAAGAATAGAGCTTGAGGTTAATAGGATAGATATCACTTCTATGTCCCTAATCCATTTAATTATCATTTAATCCTAAAACAGTGGGCCATGCATACTAGTAATTGTATAATTCCATCATGTTATGCACAACTAGTATGTGGAATTTTTATCAATAATCAAAAAAGACTGATAGCATGCAAAATTATTTGGTGCGTATGTCACCGTTACACTGCAAACATATGGCTATGCTCTGAACATCTTAATAACTGTTTACAGAGTAAAGCACACTCTTTGGGCTACAATTCATAAATGTGTACTGTTCAGAGAGGTTAATGCTGTTTGCATGTGAAAAACATTGCTGCATACAGTTTTCCTACTTACAGATTCTATTGGCGCGCTGCACCTTTAAGACATTCACTGGACCGCAATGTGTACTCTATGAGTGGCTGCTGTAGAATGTGTGCCATTCGCGCTGAGGATGAGGGTGACTGTTTCACACACCCAGCATGTGTGGATTTTTGTAGTGCACTACTTATGGTATTCTCTTTGTTTTTGTTTTAGACTTTGCTTAGACCAATGCTTGCCTTGATAAAGAGATCTTGCATGATCTTGAAACATTAGGCTCATGGTAAATGTCTAAAATAAATATTGCATCACATAACACCACCAATGTTTTTTTCTTTTTTTTTTATTAGAAATTCATTAAATAATTATTAAGGCCTCTCACAATTTAATTAAGTTCAGAATTCTCAGTTAAAGGGCACCCGAGGTGACATGATGAGATAGACATGTGTATGTTCAGTGCCAAGCACACAAAGAGGGAAATACTCACTCCCAAACAGTCCTCTGCTGCTTTATAAAGCCTGCAGGCTGCTTATAAGCCAATAAGAAGTGCACACACATGTTACACCTAGTCTGCAGTGATTAATCAAGCAAAAGCTGAGCAGGTCAGCCAGTCGTTGGAGAGGGCTTCAGTTGCAAATAGACAATGGCTATATGACCAGCATGGGGCACCAGCATGCAGGATATTCCCTCTCATCTGCCCCCCTCCTAACTAAACTGCATGGGAATTTACAATTAAATTAAAAACAATGGTGCACAAGCCAGCCTGGGGCCCCGGGAACTCTCACTGCCCGGGGCCCCAGAACCAGGGGACAGGCTCTTGGGGGTGGCAGCTCCAGGGCTTGACTGAGCTCACATATGGTGTTACATGCTGGTTCTGTGGCCCCGGGCAGTGAGAGTTCCCGGGGCCCCAGGCTGGCTTGTGCACCATTGTTTTTAATTTTATTGTAAATTCCCATGCAGTTTAGTTAGGAGGGGGGCAGATGAGAGGGAATATCCTGCACGCTGGTGCCCCCTGCTGGTCATATAGCCATTGTCTATATGCAACTGAAGCCCTCTCCAACGATTGGCTGACCTGCTCAGCTTTTGCTTGATTAATCACTGCAGACTAGGTGTAACATGTGTGTGCACTTCTTATTGGCTTATAAGCAGCCTGCAGGCTTTATAATGCAGCAGAGGACTGTTTGGGAGTGAGTATTTCCCTCTTTGCGTGTTTGGTAAGTTTCAGAGCAGTTGAGGACAGGCTCTTGGGGGTGGCAGCTCCAGGACTTGACTGCGCTCACATATGGTGTTACATGTTGGTTCTGTGGCCCCGGGCAGTGAGAGTTCCCGGGGCCCCAGGCTGGCTTGTGCACCATTGTTTTTAATTTTATGTTCAGTGCCAAGTACACAAATAACTATGCTGTGTTCGTTTTTTTCTTTCTCTGCCTGAAAGAGTTAAACATCAGGTGTACAAGTGACAGTTTCTGTCCGGGTCGAGACTGGGTCAGACTATAGCATAACCCTCACTGATAATGCCCTGCTGTCCGGTCTCCCTATGACCCGAACAGCCCTACTGCAGTCCATCATGAATGCAGCAGCCAGAATTATCCACTGCTCCCATCGCTCCACCATGGAAGATCCCCTCCTAGAATCCCTCCACTGGCTTCCTATCCAGTCCAGAATCAGATTCAAGATACTGTGTCTGACCTACAAATCTGTCCACAAAAACTGTCCAACCTACATTTCCGATCTTACTCAGAGGCACACACCTAGCCGCTCACTCCGCTCTTCCAATGAACTTCGCCTAACGCCCCCCGCATCACCCAGTCCCATGCACGCCTCCAGGACTTCTCAAGAGCTGCTCCAACACTATGGAACTCCCTACCCCTACCCATTAGGGCAGCCCCCTCCTTCAACATCTTCAAGAAAGCCCTCAAAACTCACCTTTTCACTCTGGCCTACTACCCCTC